>NC_059224.1:14656921-15313171 GCF_020615455.1 Coregonus clupeaformis | reverse complement strand
TAAAGTCATAATAACATCAAACACAATACTGTATTGATGTAAAATAATTTCTCCATAAAATAGTTTGACTGTTTATCAATATGATTCAAGAAAAACTATATGATGGTTTATCAATAAGAATACATTTTTTTATCAAGCTATTCACTAATAATGCTAGTGATACAACAAAGTTATTGATTTAATTAAAATAGTGAAATTGTTTCTCAGTAAGCCTTTGAAATACAAAGAAGTGGACAATGTTCAATGTTGTTCAAGAGGACAATGTTCAATGTTGTTCAATGTATGTTCAATCAAGCAAGAATGTATTTCCAACTTTGACAGAAAGAACAGGGATAAAGCCTGATTTCAGATATATAGACAATATTTGGACAGAGTCTCTAGGGGAACATTCCTTGACAAGGTAACACAGGCTGACATGACAGCGGCACTGCCTATTGTCTTCAACAACTGTTTTAGACGAAACGCACTAAACTTGATCTAGATGTGGCGCAGTGGTCTAAGGCACTGCATCGCAGTGCTAACTGTGCCACTAGAGATCCTGGTTCGAATCCAGGCTCTGTCGCAGCCGGCCGTGACCGGGAGACTCATGGGAGGCGCACTGGCCCAGCGTCGTCTAGGGTAGGGTAGGGAATGGCCGGCAGGGATGTAGCTCAGTTGATAGAGCATGGCGTTTGCAACGCCAGGGTTGTGGGTTCGATTCCCACGGGGGGCCAGTATAAAAAATAAATAAATATGTAATCACTAACTGTAAGTCGCTCTGGATAAGAGTGTCTGCTAAATGACTAAAATGTAAAATGTAGATAACACAACTTACCGCTACCACATAGGGCCAAAGTAGCCAGATAAGCTTCCCAGCATGTGCTCTGGTTCTGTTGGCGCCTCGGACAAGCTCGGACCCCACAGCGAACACTGTTTAAATGGAGGGGAGAGTGTCACACCCTGGCTCTGGGACTCGTTATGTTGAGCCAGGGTGTGTTCATTCTATGTGTGTATTTCTATGTTGGTAATTCTGTTGTGTTTAATTCTATGTTTGCCTGAGTGGCTCCCAATCAGAGGCAACGAGTGTCAGCTGTTGGCTGGTTGTCTCTGATTGGGAGCCATATTTAAACTGTATGTTTTTCCCTTTGGGTTTGTGGGTTTTTGTTCCGTGTTCGGTCATTGATACCATGGACGTCACGAGTCGTTTCTTGTTTTGTATTCATGTTTAAACTTTAACTAATTAAAGTATGTTTGTTCATCACGCTGCGCCTTGGTCTACTCCTTACCTCGATCGTGACAGAGAGAAAGAGTACAGATTGTACATTTGGCACACAGAGCCAGTGGCGATTTTAGCATGTACATCTTGGTGGGGCAAACAAAACAAAAATAATTGGGATGCATCAATCAATCAAATGTATTTATAAAGGCCTTTTACATCAGCAGATGTCACAAAGTGCTATACAGAAACCCAGCCTAAAACCCCAAACAGCAAGCAATGCAGGTGTAGAAGCACGGTGGCTAGGAAAAACCCCTAGAAAGGCAGAAACCTAGGAAAAAACCTAGAGAGGAACCAGGCTCTGAGGGGTGGCCAGTCCCCTTCTGGTTGTGCCGGGTGGAGATTATAACAGTACATGGCCATTAAGGCCAGATTTTTCTCCAAGATGTTCAAACCTTCATAGATGACCAGCAGGGTCAAATAAGTGGTTGTAAAGGTTGCAACAGGTCAGTACATCAGGAGTAAATGTCACTTGGCTTTTCATAGCTGGGCATTTAGAGGTTGAAATAGCAAGTGCGGTAGAGAGAGAGAGTTGAAAACAGTAGGTCTGGGACAAGGTAGCACATCCGGTGAACAGGTCAGGGTTCCATAGCCGCATGCAGAAGAGTGGAAACCGGGAGGGGAGGGAGAGAATTAGAGGGAGCATACTTAAATTCATTTTTACATTTTAGTCATTTAGCAAAGTGGTAGGCCACACAAGCTCACAGAACGGGACTGCCGAGTGCTGAAGCACGAAGCGCGTAAAAATCGCCTGTCGTCGGTTGCAACACTACCGAGTTCCAAACTGCCTCTGGAAGCAACTTCAGCACAAGAACTGTTCATCGGGAGCTTCATGAAATGGGTTTCCATGGCCAAGCAAACGCACACAAGCCTAAGATCACCATGCGCAATGCCAAGCGTTGGCTGGAGTGGTGTAAAGCTCGCCGCCATTGAACTCTGGAGCAGTGAAAATGCATTCTCTGGAGTGATGAATCACGCTTCACCATCTGTCTGACGGACGAATCTGGGATTGGCGGATGCCAGTAGAACGCTACCTGCCCGAATGCATAGTGGCAACTGTAAAGTTTGGTGTAGGAGGAATAATGGTCTAGGGTTGTTTTTCATGGTTCAGGCTAGGCCCCTTAGTTCCAGTGAAGGGAAATCTTAACGCTACAGCATACATGACATCCTAGACGATTCTGTGCTTCCAACTTTGTGGCAACAGTTTGGGGAAGGCCCTTTCCTGTTTCAGAATGACAATGTCCCCATGCACAAAGCAAGGTCCATACAGAAATGGTTTGTCAAGATCGGTATGGAAGAACTTGACTGGCCTGCACAGAACCCTGACCTCAACCCAATCGAACACCTTTGGGATGAATTAGAATGCCGACTGCGAGCCTAATTGCCCAACATCAGTTCCTGACCTCACTAATGCTTGTGTGGCTGAATGGAAGCAAGTCCCCGCAGCAATGTTCCAACATTTAGAGGCCTAGTAATTTGTCTTTGGCGCCATCTAGTGATTACTGTCTGAACATACAAACAATAGCGGTACTAATGTTGAGACCATAGAATTAGGAATTAAAATACTACTAGTAAAAAACTGGTAATAGTGATCTCTATGGTTGTGACAGATAATGACACCATAATGACGACAAAAATACAATTATGACGTTTTTAATTAGTACAAAATGAAGCCGTTATAAACCCTTTAAAATACCAACATAGATGCTTCACAAATATTTAGCAAATTCATACTAAAAGCTGTTATGACAGGTCCTACATCTGACACTTACCAACGTGGCATAGGCCTAACCCTTCCATGCTTTGCACAAGTAACCGTTTGAAAAACGATGTCGCGGTACTTCTAAATTGCACTGCGGCCACCATGGCATTTCTCTTTTAAAAAATCAGAATTTCACTGTGTCCTGCTACTGCTGACTATCAGGTAGTGAGGCAGACTGTTGCTGAGTGAGTGAATGAGTGAGTGGTGGGGAGGGAGGGAGAGGCTCGGAGTGTGTGTGTGTTGACACAGTCATTGGTGTTGAAAGACGCCTCAGCAGGCAGTCATCACAAATGATGTGAGAACAACAATTTAATTAACTAGCATTAGCTAGCTACATACTTCTCCCTCATAATTCTTGTTTGCCTCGTTCGTTGTATCCTGACCACCCCCAGTCCTACCAATCATTACTAGAGCCAACACAGCAAGGGAGAGAAACTGAGAAATAATCATCCAACAGTTTCAGAGAGAGGGAAAGATGTGCTTTCTCTCTGGGTAGCCTATGTAGCCAGAATTCGAAATTAAGGGCGCACGGTCGCTGTAGATATAATTACAGTGACCTATTTCAAAAACAACTTGTTTACCTCTAATAATTTGATATCAATGAGATGGGCACATGTTACAGATAATCTAACGTATACATATGTGCAAAATGACCAAGTGGAGACCTGGATGGCAAGACAAATCAACGTAACATCAGTGGCATGTATTCATGGATGCAAAGGAAGCCGAGCTTCCCCAAAAAATTGACCAAGAAAAAAAGAAGGAAAAAAAAGTTAAGTAATGTCTCTGTGTTTTCCTAATTTCCCTTCAATTCGCAAGAGGCTGAATGTATCTCACCGGAGAAAGCATCAGAGCGAACGAAACAGCGCCCCTCTGTCTCAGTATGTGTAGGCCATCTATCATGCTGTCTGGTCAAAAAGAGTATGACATTGTTGCCGCCCGCAGCATTGAATGCAAGGGAAGCCAGCGAGCATTTAACTTAAAATAATAGCCAATCAGCGTTGAGCTAAACTGAGTGAGCTCAACTGTGATTGGTCCTGGCGCACCCAAAAGACTAAGCATAGGTGACTTGATGATGTTGAAATTGTGCTGGAATAGTGGAGGCAGCTCCTGTTTTCTTTGCGACTTGTGGTAACTCTCTGTGGTTCTAAATCAATTGTTGTTTAGTAGTCCGAAAATGTCGTAAACATTAACTTGCTTAACCATGCTGTAGGTCATGTAACTGTTTGTTACATGCTGTCAAGTCTCCTCCCGTTGCTCCCCTCCGGCGCTCTGATTCGCCGGTCTACTGAGACGGGTGCGTCTGAGCGCACCACATCGGCAACACAGGAATGGAAACGCAACACACCCAAATCACCTCCAGCGCACCTGCACCTCATCATATCATCACCACCACTATATAGCCCTGGACTGTTCAGTCATTGTTGTTTGTAATTGTTAGCATTGTGTCGTTTACGCGTGTCTTTTCTGTCTTGGTTTCCCCAGTGATTTTACCCACGCAACGCTACAGCGTAACATATTTATGTAAGAAATAGTCTGATATCAAACTCTTGGTTCAGACCTTTAGGAGACATTGTGGACAAACGGTGAATCCAATGCAATTCTCTTCTCAGTAATATATTATCAGTATCTCCCCCCCTTCTTGGAGGCTTAACATGTTCGACACCAATGGATCTCAGAGCTGATGTTGTGACGATTTTTTTGTGTGATCTTTCTTGTTGAATTTTTGCCTCAGTTGACAGCCCCATTTATCTATTTCAGTAGTAGGCTACTCTTATTAGCCCTTTAAATCACTGTGAATGACCTAGGTCCTATGAGTAGAACCATGTTGGCATAACAAAACATTTTTTTTTTAAACCTTTCGGATGGTTCATCTTCAGTTTGGGACGATTCTGATACAGTGATGAAAAAAGTTAGTCTCGAACCCTGTAGCCTATGTAGCAACTTAGCTAGCTAACATTGGCCAGAAAGTTGAATTCAGAGGAGAGAGAGAGCAGCGCCTGTGCAGAGAGGAACCGATTAACTACATTACTGACTATCAAATTATAATAGTAGTGATTGATTGATTTATAGTAGAATGAAACAGAATGAAACTCTTGATGTACTGGAAACATGATGGATCCCCTCTCTTTCCTTTCCATCTTGCTTTACCAGCTATAAATATGCTGAAACTTTGAATGCAGCAGTGCCAATTTATACCACTGGAGGTTCTCATACACAAGTGAAAAGCAGGGTTGTAATAGGCAAAATGAGAGCAAAATCCAAGGAAAACCCCAAATCCAATGTGCCAAAGACTATTGGGTAGATTTTCCTCTTTATCTACAATGTGAAACCCATACTGATGGTTAAGAGCCTATCAGATAGTGTTTTGTTTGGCTATAGAGCTGTCAATACACTATGAAATGGTGAATAAATGTGTCAAAGACCATTTGTGGTGATTTTCATGTTTATCTCCAATGGGAAACACATACTGATGGTTAAAGGGCCAGTCAGATGTTGTTTCTGTTTGCTATAGAGGTGTCAATAAGGGCTGGACGATAGAGCTGGGAAAAACATTTTGCCCGAGCTGCAGACGGCCATATTGGTCCCCTAATACAATACTATTAAAGGCCCAGTGCACTACATTTGTGAACAAATATTAGTATAAGAAAATACACATTTTTTATTATTATTGTTCTTCTAATTCAGATTTTTTCAGCGGGTGCTGCAGCACCTCAGCACCCCTACTTCCCGCGGCTATGCCACTAGCAGCGTTTTAGCCACAGACTGTTATTCTAGCTGTCTAGTCTGTGAGCATAAAATGAGCATAAAAAACATTTATATAAGGAATTGGCAACTTGTTCTTATTTTGAGAAATAAGGTAGGCCACTTAATTTCAACATCTGAACAAAGTGGACAGGCTAGCATGCTGTTCAAACAGTTGGATGGACAGAAGGGTGTGTTCATAACAATGTAACTGTTCTACCTTGTTAGCTAGCGAATAGAATAACAATTACTGAATAAATGAACATGCACAATGTAATCATGAACGTCAACGTGTGTCAAATACGTACGTTGAAAACATTCTATGTTACCAGTTGCACAGCTATTTTTAGTTAAGATGCCCAAATAATAATTCATAGTTGAATGAACATGTGAGACAAGTTGAGCAAATACATCATTTTAAATTGACTGAATTTTTGCCAAAGTTTTCTCAAGTTGGAGCTAAGTTTGGGCCAAAAATGTTGCGCATTCATGTAACACTTTGACCGATAAGTTGAGTAAACAACTATGGAACCAGTTACTTAATAATAATCACACTACTTGACCAAAAGTATGTGGACACCTGCTCTTCGAACATCTCATTCCAAAATTATGGGCATTAATATGGAGTTGGTCCCCCATTTGCTGCTGTAACAGCCACCACTCTTCTGGGAAGGCTTTCCACTAGATGTTGGGACATTGCTGCGAGGACTTGCTTCCATTTATAACCTTAAGAACAAGTCTAGGGCCAGCTTTGTTGTTTTCGTCCTACTGATTAAGGTCTGGATTTGTAAGAGAGACTGACTACTGGCAATTTGAAGGTCAGAAAGTAATTTTAGTGACAGGGACATTCATAATCGTCCTAAATGGGTATATGCTAGCATGCTAATAGATACCCATAGACTTCCAGGCATTGCGCTAACGCTCATTAGCATTGGCTCGTGAAACTACCTCTAACTTCCTTCATACTGGGTACAGAGACATAAAAATGGTATCCACAAGTTAATCTGACTCCTGAAGTATCCCTTTAATACAAACACTATCTGATAGACACTTTCTATCAGCATGTGTTTCCTTCAGATAAAATTAAAATCACCCAATATGGTCTTTGACACATTTATCAACCCTATAGTGAGCTGTTTAATTATATTTCAACATTTCATAAGATTTTGACACCTCTATAGCCAACAGAAACACTATCTGATAGGCTTTTAACCATCAGTATGGGTTTCAAATTGTAGATAAAGAGGAAAATTGACCCAAACAGTCTTTGGCCCATTGGATTTGGGTTGTTGCTCTCATTTAGTCTATTAAAACCATGTATGAGAATCTCTCGTGGTATAAATTGGTACTGCTCCATTCGAAGTTACAGCATATTTATAGCCGATAAATCTATGATTTATAGTCTTGTTTAGTAATCTGAAATTAGATCATGCAAACCTTATAGAATATGTACAATTACCATCTCATTATACATTTTGAACTTTATGATCATAAAGTCATAATAACATCAAACACAATACTGTATTGATGTAAAATAATTTCTCACATAAAATAGTTTGACTGTTTATCAATATGATTCAAGAAAAACTATATGATGGTTTATCAATAAGAATACATTTTTTTATCAAGCTATTCACTAATAATGCTAGTGATACAACAAAGTTATTGATTTAATTAAAATAGTGAAATTGTTTCTCAGTAAGCCTTTGAAATACAAAGAAGTGGACAATGTTCAATGTTGTTCAAGAGGACAATGTTCAATGTTGTTCAATGTATGTTCAATCAAGCAAGAATGTATTTCCAACTTTGACAGAAAGAACAGGGATAAAGCCTGATTTCAGATATATAGACAATATTTGGACAGAGTCTCTAGGGGAACATTCCTTGACAAGGTAACACAGGCTGACATGACAGCGGCACTGCCTATTGTCTTCAACAACTGTTTTAGACGAAACGCACTAAACTTGATCTAGATGTGGCGCAGTGGTCTAAGGCACTGCATCGCAGTGCTAACTGTGCCACTAGAGATCCTGGTTCGAATCCAGGCTCTGTCGCAGCCGGCCGTGACCGGGAGACTCATGGGAGGCGCACAATTGGCCCAGCGTCGTCTAGGGTAGGGTAGGGAATGGCCGGCAGGGATGTAGCTCAGTTGATAGAGCATGGCGTTTGCAACGCCAGGGTTGTGGGTTCGATTCCCACGGGGGGCCAGTATAAAAAATAAATAAATATGTAATCACTAACTGTAAGTCGCTCTGGATAAGAGTGTCTGCTAAATGACTAAAATGTAAATGTAGATAACACAACTTACCGCTACCACATAGGGCCAAAGTAGCCAGATAAGCTTCCCAGCATGTGCTCTGGTTCTGTTGGCGCCTCGGACAAGCTCGGACCCCACAGCGAACACTGTTTAAATGGAGGAGAGTGTCACACCCTGGCTCTGGGACTCATTATGTTGAGCCAGGGTGTGTTCATTCTATGTGTGTATTTCTATGTTGGTAATTCTGTTGTGTTTAATTCTATGTTTGCCTGAGTGGCTCCCAATCAGAGGCAACGAGTGTCAGCTGTTGGCTGGTTGTCTCTGATTGGGAGCCATATTTAAACTGTATGTTTTTCCCTTTGGGTTTGTGGGTTTTTGTTCCGTGTTCGGTCATTGATACCATGGACGTCACGAGTCGTTTCTTGTTTTGTATTCATGTTTAAACTTTAACTAATTAAAGTATGTTTGTTCATCACGCTGCGCCTTGGTCTACTCCTTACCTCGATCGTGACAGAGAGAAAGAGTACAGATTGTACATTTGGCACACAGAGCCAGTGGCGATTTTAGCATGTACATCTTGGTGGGGCAAACAAAACAAAAATAATTGGGATGCATCAATCAATCAAATGTATTTATAAAGGCCTTTTTACATCAGCAGATGTCACAAAGTGCTATACAGAAACCCAGCCTAAAACCCCAAACAGCAAGCAATGCAGGTGTAGAAGCACGGTGGCTAGGAAAAACCCCCTAGAAAGGCAGAAACCTAGGAAAAAACCTAGAGAGGAACCAGGCTCTGAGGGGTGGCCAGTCCCCTTCTGGTTGTGCCGGGTGGAGATTATAACAGTACATGGCCATTAAGGCCAGATTTTTCTCCAAGATGTTCAAACCTTCATAGATGACCAGCAGGGTCAAATAAGTGGTTGTAAAGGTTGCAACAGGTCAGTACATCAGGAGTAAATGTCACTTGGCTTTTCATAGCTGGGCATTTAGAGGTTGAAATAGCAAGTGCGGTAGAGAGAGAGAGTTGAAAACAGTAGGTCTGGGACAAGGTAGCACATCCGGTGAACAGGTCAGGGTTCCATAGCCGCATGCAGAAGAGTGGAAACCGGGAGGGGAGGGAGAGAATTAGAGGGAGCATACTTAAATTCATTTTTACATTTTAGTCATTTAGCAAAGTGGTAGGCCACACAAGCTCACAGAACGGGACTGCCGAGTGCTGAAGCACGAAGCGCGTAAAAATCGCCTGTCGTCGGTTGCAACACTACCGAGTTCCAAACTGCCTCTGGAAGCAACTTCAGCACAAGAACTGTTCATCGGGAGCTTCATGAAATGGGTTTCCATGGCCAAGCAAACGCACACAAGCCTAAGATCACCATGCGCAATGCCAAGCGTTGGCTGGAGTGGTGTAAAGCTCGCCGCCATTGAACTCTGGAGCAGTGAAAATGCATTCTCTGGAGTGATGAATCACGCTTCACCATCTGTCTGACGGACGAATCTGGGATTGGCGGATGCCAGTAGAACGCTACCTGCCCGAATGCATAGTGGCAACTGTAAAGTTTGGTGTAGGAGGAATAATGGTCTAGGGTTGTTTTTCATGGTTCAGGCTAGGCCCCTTAGTTCCAGTGAAGGGAAATCTTAACGCTACAGCATACATGACATCCTAGACGGTTCTGTGCTTCCAACTTTGTGGCAACAGTTTGGGGAAGGCCCTTTCCTGTTTCAGAATGACAATGTCCCCATGCACAAAGCAAGGTCCATACAGAAATGGTTTGTCAAGATCGGTATGGAAGAACTTGACTGGCCTGCACAGAACCCTGACCTCAACCCAATCGAACACCTTTGGGATGAATTAGAATGCCGACTGCGAGCCTAATTGCCCAACATCAGTTCCTGACCTCACTAATGCTTGTGTGGCTGAATGGAAGCAAGTCCCCGCAGCAATGTTCCAACATTTAGAGGCCTAGTAATTTGTCTTTTGGCGCCATCTAGTGATTACTGTCTGAACATACAAACAATAGCGGTACTAATGTTGAGACCATAGAATTAGGAATTAAAATACTACTAGTAAAAAACTGGTAATAGTGATCTCTATGGTTGTGACAGATAATGACACCATAATGACGACAAAAATACAATTATGACGTTTTTAATTAGTACAAAATGAAGCCGTTATAAACCCTTTAAAATACCAACATAGATGCTTCACAAATATTTAGCAAATTCATACTAAAAGCTGTTATGACAGGTCCTACATCTGACACTTACCAACGTGGCATAGGCCTAACCCTTCCATGCTTTGCACAAGTAACCGTTTGAAAAACGATGTCGCGGTACTTCTAAATTGCACTGCGGCCACCATGGCATTTCTCTTTTAAAAAATCAGAATTTCACTGTGTCCTGCTACTGCTGACTATCAGGTAGTGAGGCAGACTGTTGCTGAGTGAGTGAATGAGTGAGTGGTGGGGAGGGAGGGAGAGGCTCGGAGTGTGTGTGTGTTGACACAGTCATTGGTGTTGAAAGACGCCTCAGCAGGCAGTCATCACAAATGATGTGAGAACAACAATTTAATTAACTAGCATTAGCTAGCTACATACTTCTCCCTCATAATTCTTGTTTGCCTCGTTCGTTGTATCCTGACCACCCCCAGTCCTACCAATCATTACTAGAGCCAACACAGCAAGGGAGAGAAACTGAGAAATAATCATCCAACAGTTTCAGAGAGAGGGAAAGATGTGCTTTCTCTCTGGGTAGCCTATGTAGCCAGAATTCGAAATTAGGGCGCACGGTCGCTGTAGATATAATTACAGTGACCTATTTCAAAAACAACTTGTTTACCTCTAATAATTTGATATCAATGAGATGGGCACATGTTACAGATAATCTAACGTATACATATGTGCAAAATGACCAAGTGGAGACCTGGATGGCAAGACAAATCAACGTAACATCAGTGGCATGTATTCATGGATGCAAAGGAAGCCGAGCTTCCCCAAAAAATTGACCAAGAAAAAAAGAAGGAAAAAAAAGTTAAGTAATGTCTCTGTGTTTTCCTAATTTCCCTTCAATTCGCAAGAGGCTGAATGTATCTCACCGGAGAAAGCATCAGAGCGAACGAAACAGCGCCCCTCTGTCTCAGTATGTGTAGGCCATCTATCATGCTGTCTGGTCAAAAAAGAGTATGACATTGTTGCCGCCCGCAGCATTGAATGCAAGGGAAGCCAGCGAGCATTTAACTTAAAATAATAGCCAATCAGCGTTGAGCTAAACTGAGTGAGCTCAACTGTGATTGGTCCTGGCGCACCCAAAAGACTAAGCATAGGTGACTTGATGATGTTGAAATTGTGCTGGAATAGTGGAGGCAGCTCCTGTTTTCTTTGCGACTTGTGGTAACTCTCTGTGGTTCTAAATCAATTGTTGTTTAGTAGTCCGAAAATGTCGTAAACATTAACTTGCTTAACCATGCTGTAGGTCATGTAACTGTTTGTTACATGCTGTCAAGTCTCCTCCCGTTGCTCCCCTCCGGCGCTCTGATTCGCCGGTCTACTGAGACGGGTGCGTCTGAGCGCACCACATCGGCAACACAGGAATGGAAACGCAACACACCCAAATCACCTCCAGCGCACCTGCACCTCATCATATCATCACCACCACTATATAGCCCTGGACTGTTCAGTCATTGTTGTTTGTAATTGTTAGCATTGTGTCGTTTACGCGTGTCTTTTCTGTCTTGGTTTCCCCAGTGATTTTACCCACGCAACGCTACAGCGTAACATATTTATGTAAGAAATAGTCTGATATCAAACTCTTGGTTCAGACCTTTAGGAGACATTGTGGACAAACGGTGAATCCAATGCAATTCTCTTCTCAGTAATAGATTATCAGTATCTCCCCCCCTTCTTGGAGGCTTAACATGTTCGACACCAATGGATCTCAGAGCTGATGTTGTGACGATTTTTTTGTGTGATCTTTCTTGTTGAATTTTTGCCTCAGTTGACAGCCCCATTTATCTATTTCAGTAGTAGGCTACTCTTATTAGCCCTTTAAATCACTGTGAATGACCTAGGTCCTATGAGTAGAACCATGTTGGCATAACAAAACATTTTTTTTTAAAACCTTTCGGATGGTTCATCTTCAGTTTGGGACGATTCTGATACAGTGATGAAAAAAGTTAGTCTCGAACCCTGTAGCCTATGTAGCAACTTAGCTAGCTAACATTGGCCAGAAAGTTGAATTCAGAGGAGAGAGAGAGCAGCGCCTGTGCAGAGAGGAACCGATTAACTACATTACTGACTATCAAATTATAATAGTAGTGATTGATTGATTTATAGTAGAATGAAACAGAATGAAACTCTTGATGTACTGGAAACATGATGGATCCCCTCTCTTTCCTTTCCATCTTGCTTTACCAGCTATAAATATGCTGAAACTTTGAATGCAGCAGTGCCAATTTATACCACTGGAGGTTCTCATACACAAGTGAAAAGCAGGGTTGTAATAGGCAAAATGAGAGCAAAATCCAAGGAAAACCCCAAATCCAATGTGCCAAAGACTATTGGGTAGATTTTCCTCTTTATCTACAATGTGAAACCCATACTGATGGTTAAGAGCCTATCAGATAGTGTTTTGTTTGGCTATAGAGCTGTCAATACACTATGAAATGGTGAATAAATGTGTCAAAGACCATTTGTGGTGATTTTCATGTTTATCTCCAATGGGAAACACATACTGATGGTTAAAGGGGCCAGTCAGATGTTGTTTCTGTTTGCTATAGAGGTGTCAATAAGGGCTGGACGATAGAGCTGGGAAAAACATTTTGCCCGAGCTGCAGACGGCCATATTGGTCCCCTAATACAATACTATTAAAGGCCCAGTGCACTACATTTGTGAACAAATATTAGTATAAGAAAATACACATTTTTATTATTATTGTTCTTCTAATTCAGATTTTTCAGCGGGTGCTGCAGCACCTCAGCACCCCCTACTTCCCGCGGCTATGCCACTAGCAGCGTTTTAGCCACAGACTGTTATTCTAGCTGTCTAGTCTGTGAGCATAAAATGAGCATAAAAAACATTTATATAAGGAATTGGCAACTTGTTCTTATTTTGAGAAATAAGGTAGGCCACTTAATTTCAACATCTGAACAAAGTGGACAGGCTAGCATGCTGTTCAAACAGTTGGATGGACAGAAGGGTGTGTTCATAACAATGTAACTGTTCTACCTTGTTAGCTAGCGAATAGAATAACAATTACTGAATAAATGAACATGCACAATGTAATCATGAACGTCAACGTGTGTCAAATACGTACGTTGAAAACATTCTATGTTACCAGTTGCACAGCTATTTTTAGTTAAGATGCCCAAATAATAATTCATAGTTGAATGAACATGTGAGACAAGTTGAGCAAATACATCATTTTAAATTGACTGAATTTTTTGCCAAAGTTTTCTCAAGTTGGAGCTAAGTTTGGGCCAAAAATGTTGCGCATTCATGTAACACTTTGACCGATAAGTTGAGTAAACAACTATGGAACCAGTTACTTAATAATAATCACACTACTTGACCAAAAGTATGTGGACACCTGCTCTTCGAACATCTCATTCCAAAATTATGGGCATTAATATGGAGTTGGTCCCCCATTTGCTGCTGTAACAGCCACCACTCTTCTGGGAAGGCTTTCCACTAGATGTTGGGACATTGCTGCGAGGACTTGCTTCCATTTATAACCTTAAGAACAAGTCTAGGGCCAGCTTTGTTGTTTTCGTCCTACTGATTAAGGTCTGGATTTGTAAGAGAGACTGACTACTGGCAATTTGAAGGTCAGAAAGTAATTTTAGTGACAGGGACATTCATAATCGTCCTAAATGGGTATATGCTAGCATGCTAATAGATACCCATAGACTTCCAGGCATTGCGCTAACGCTCATTAGCATTGGCTCGTGAAACTACCTCTAACTTCCTTCATACTGGGTACAGAGACATAAAAATGGTATCCACAAGTTAATCTGACTCCTGAAGTATCCCTTTAATACAAACACTATCTGATAGACACTTTCTATCAGCATGTGTTTCCCTTCAGATAAAATTAAAATCACCCAATATGGTCTTTGACACATTTATCAACCCTATAGTGAGCTGTTTAATTATATTTCAACATTTCATAAGATTTTGACACCTCTATAGCCAACAGAAACACTATCTGATAGGCTTTTAACCATCAGTATGGGTTTCAAATTGTAGATAAAGAGGAAAATTGACCCAAACAGTCTTTGGCCCATTGGATTTGGGTTGTTGCTCTCATTTAGTCTATTAAAACCATGTATGAGAATCTCTCGTGGTATAAATTGGTACTGCTCCATTCGAGTTACAGCATATTTATAGCCGATAAATCTATGATTTATAGTCTTGTTTAGTAATCTGAAATTAGATCATGCAAACCTTATAGAATATGTACAATTACCATCTCATTATACATTTTGAACTTTATGATCATAAAGTCATAATAACATCAAACACAATACTGTATTGATGTAAAATAATTTCTCACATAAAATAGTTTGACTGTTTATCAATATGATTCAAGAAAAACTATATGATGGTTTATCAATAAGAATACATTTTTTTATCAAGCTATTCACTAATAATGCTAGTGATACAACAAAGTTATTGATTTAATTAAAATAGTGAAATTGTTTCTCAGTAAGCCTTTGAAATACAAAGAAGTGGACAATGTTCAATGTTGTTCAAGAGGACAATGTTCAATGTTGTTCAATGTATGTTCAATCAAGCAAGAATGTATTTCCAACTTTGACAGAAAGAACAGGGATAAAGCCTGATTTCAGATATATAGACAATATTTGGACAGAGTCTCTAGGGGAACATTCCTTGACAAGGTAACACAGGCTGACATGACAGCGGCACTGCCTATTGTCTTCAACAACTGTTTTAGACGAAACGCACTAAACTTGATCTAGATGTGGCGCAGTGGTCTAAGGCACTGCATCGCAGTGCTAACTGTGCCACTAGAGATCCTGGTTCGAATCCAGGCTCTGTCGCAGCCGGCCGTGACCGGGAGACTCATGGGAGGCGCACAATTGGCCCAGCGTCGTCTAGGGTAGGGTAGGGAATGGCCGGCAGGGATGTAGCTCAGTTGATAGAGCATGGCGTTTGCAACGCCAGGGTTGTGGGTTCGATTCCCACGGGGGCCAGTATAAAAAATAAATAAATATGTAATCACTAACTGTAAGTCGCTCTGGATAAGAGTGTCTGCTAAATGACTAAAATGTAAATGTAGATAACACAACTTACCGCTACCACATAGGGCCAAAGTAGCCAGATAAGCTTCCCAGCATGTGCTCTGGTTCTGTTGGCGCCTCGGACAAGCTCGGACCCCACAGCGAACACTGTTTAAATGGAGGAGAGTGTCACACCCTGGCTCTGGGACTCATTATGTTGAGCCAGGGTGTGTTCATTCTATGTGTGTATTTCTATGTTGGTAATTCTGTTGTGTTTAATTCTATGTTTGCCTGAGTGGCTCCCAATCAGAGGCAACGAGTGTCAGCTGTTGGCTGGTTGTCTCTGATTGGGAGCCATATTTAAACTGTATGTTTTTCCCTTTGGGTTTGTGGGTTTTTGTTCCGTGTTCGGTCATTGATACCATGGACGTCACGAGTCGTTTCTTGTTTTGTATTCATGTTTAAACTTTAACTAATTAAAGTATGTTTGTTCATCACGCTGCGCCTTGGTCTACTCCTTACCTCGATCGTGACAGAGAGAAAGAGTACAGATTGTACATTTGGCACACAGAGCCAGTGGCGATTTTAGCATGTACATCTTGGTGGGGCAAACAAAACAAAAATAATTGGGATGCATCAATCAATCAAATGTATTTATAAAGGCCTTTTTACATCAGCAGATGTCACAAAGTGCTATACAGAAACCCAGCCTAAAACCCCAAACAGCAAGCAATGCAGGTGTAGAAGCACGGTGGCTAGGAAAAACCCCCTAGAAAGGCAGAAACCTAGGAAAAAACCTAGAGAGGAACCAGGCTCTGAGGGTGGCCAGTCCCCTTCTGGTTGTGCCGGGTGGAGATTATAACAGTACATGGCCATTAAGGCCAGATTTTTCTCCCAAGATGTTCAAACCTTCATAGATGACCAGCAGGGTCAAATAAGTGGTTGTAAAGGTTGCAACAGGTCAGTACATCAGGAGTAAATGTCACTTGGCTTTTCATAGCTGGGCATTTAGAGGTTGAAATAGCAAGTGCGGTAGAGAGAGAGAGTTGAAAACAGTAGGTCTGGGACAAGGTAGCACATCCGGTGAACAGGTCAGGGTTCCATAGCCGCATGCAGAAGAGTGGAAACCGGGAGGGGAGGGAGAGAATTAGAGGGAGCATACTTAAATTCATTTTTACATTTTAGTCATTTAGCAAAGTGGTAGGCCACACAAGCTCACAGAACGGGACTGCCGAGTGCTGAAGCACGAAGCGCGTAAAAATCGCCTGTCGTCGGTTGCAACACTACCGAGTTCCAAACTGCCTCTGGAAGCAACTTCAGCACAAGAACTGTTCATCGGGAGCTTCATGAAATGGGTTTCCATGGCCAAACAAACGCACACAAGCCTAAGATCACCATGCGCAATGCCAAGCGTTGGCTGGAGTGGTGTAAAGCTCGCCGCCATTGAACTCTGGAGCAGTGAAAATGCATTCTCTGGAGTGATGAATCACGCTTCACCATCTGTCTGACGGACGAATCTGGGATTGGCGGATGCCAGTAGAACGCTACCTGCCCGAATGCATAGTGGCAACTGTAAAGTTTGGTGTAGGAGGAATAATGGTCTAGGGTTGTTTTTCATGGTTCAGGCTAGGCCCCTTAGTTCCAGTGAAGGGAAATCTTAACGCTACAGCATACATGACATCCTAGACGATTCTGTGCTTCCAACTTTGTGGCAACAGTTTGGGGAAGGCCCTTTCCTGTTTCAGAATGACAATGTCCCCATGCACAAAGCAAGGTCCATACAGAAATGGTTTGTCAAGATCGGTATGGAAGAACTTGACTGGCCTGCACAGAACCCTGACCTCAACCCAATCGAACACCTTTGGGATGAATTAGAATGCCGACTGCGAGCCTAATTGCCCAACATCAGTTCCTGACCTCACTAATGCTTGTGTGGCTGAATGGAAGCAAGTCCCCGCAGCAATGTTCCAACATTTAGAGGCCTAGTAATTTGTCTTTTGGCGCCATCTAGTGATTACTGTCTGAACATACAAACAATAGCGGTACTAATGTTGAGACCATAGAATTAGGAATTAAAATACTACTAGTAAAAAACTGGTAATAGTGATCTCTATGGTTGTGACAGATAATGACACCATAATGACGACAAAAATACAATTATGACGTTTTTAATTAGTACAAAATGAAGCCGTTATAAACCCTTTAAAATACCAACATAGATGCTTCACAAATATTTAGCAAATTCATACTAAAAGCTGTTATGACAGGTCCTACATCTGACACTTACCAACGTGGCATAGGCCTAACCCTTCCATGCTTTGCACAAGTAACCGTTTGAAAACGATGTCGCGGTACTTCTAAATTGCACTGCGGCCACCATGGCATTTCTCTTTTAAAAAATCAGAATTTCACTGTGTCCTGCTACTGCTGACTATCAGGTAGTGAGGCAGACTGTTGCTGAGTGAGTTAATGAGTGAGTGGTGGGGAGGGAGGGAGAGGCTCGGAGTGTGTGTGTGTTGACACAGTCATTGGTGTTGAAAGACGCCTCAGCAGGCAGTCATCACAAATGATGTGAGAACAACAATTTAATTAACTAGCATTAGCTAGCTACATACTTCTCCCTCATAATTCTTGTTTGCCTCGTTCGTTGTATCCTGACCACCCCCAGTCCTACCAATCATTACTAGAGCCAACACAGCAAGGGAGAGAAACTGAGAAATAATCATCCAACAGTTTCAGAGAGAGGGAAAGATGTGCTTTCTCTCTGGGTAGCCTATGTAGCCAGAATTCGAAATTAAGGGCGCACGGTCGCTGTAGATATAATTACAGTGACCTATTTCAAAAACAACTTGTTTACCTCTAATAATTTGATATCAATGAGATGGGCACATGTTACAGATAATCTAACGTATACATATGTGCAAAATGACCAAGTGGAGACCTGGATGGCAAGACAAATCAACGTAACATCAGTGGCATGTATTCATGGATGCAAAGGGAAGCCGAGCTTCCCCAAAAAATTGACCAAGAAAAAAAGAAGGAAAAAAAAGTTAAGTAATGTCTCTGTGTTTTCCTAATTTCCCTTCAATTCGCAAGAGGCTGAATGTATCTCACCGGAGAAAGCATCAGAGCGAACGAAACAGCGCCCCTCTGTCTCAGTATGTGTAGGCCATCTATCATGCTGTCTGGTCAAAAAGAGTATGACATTGTTGCCGCCCGCAGCATTGAATGCAAGGGAAGCCAGCGAGCATTTAACTTAAAATAATAGCCAATCAGCGTTGAGCTAAACTGAGTGAGCTCAACTGTGATTGGTCCTGGCGCACCCAAAAGACTAAGCATAGGTGACTTGATGATGTTGAAATTGTGCTGGAATAGTGGAGGCAGCTCCTGTTTTCTTTGCGACTTGTGGTAACTCTCTGTGGTTCTAAATCAATTGTTGTTTAGTAGTCCGAAAATGTCGTAAACATTAACTTGCTTAACCATGCTGTAGGTCATGTAACTGTTTGTTACATGCTGTCAAGTCTCCTCCCGTTGCTCCCCTCCGGCGCTCTGATTCGCCGGTCTACTGAGACGGTGCGTCTGAGCGCACCACATCGGCAACACAGGAATGGAAACGCAACACACCCAAATCACCTCCAGCGCACCTGCACCTCATCATATCATCACCACCACTATATAGCCCTGGACTGTTCAGTCATTGTTGTTTGTAATTGTTAGCATTGTGTCGTTTACGCTCTTTTCTGTCTTGGTTTCCCCAGTGATTTTACCCACGCAACGCTACAGCGTAACATATTTATGTAAGAAATAGTCTGATATCAAACTCTTGGTTCAGACCTTTAGGAGACATTGTGGACAAACGGTGAATCCAATGCAATTCTCTTCTCAGTAATAGATTATCAGTATCTCCCCCCCTTCTTGGAGGCTTAACATGTTCGACACCAATGGATCTCAGAGCTGATGTTGTGACGATTTTTTTGTGTGATCTTTCTTGTTGAATTTTTGCCTCAGTTGACAGCCCCATTTATCTATTTCAGTAGTAGGCTACTCTTATTAGCCCTTTAAATCACTGTGAATGACCTAGGTCCTATGAGTAGAACCATGTTGGCATAACAAAACATTTTTTTTTAAAACCTTTCGGATGGTTCATCTTCAGTTTGGGACGATTCTGATACAGTGATGAAAAAAGTTAGTCTCGAACCCTGTAGCCTATGTAGCAACTTAGCTAGCTAACATTGGCCAGAAAGTTGAATTCAGAGGAGAGAGAGAGCAGCGCCTGTGCAGAGAGGAACCGATTAACTACATTACTGACTATCAAATTATAATAGTAGTGATTGATTGATTTATAGTAGAATGAAACAGAATGAAACTCTTGATGTACTGGAAACATGATGGATCCCCTCTCTTTCCTTTCCATCTTGCTTTACCAGCTATAAATATGCTGAAACTTTGAATGCAGCAGTGCCAATTTATACCACTGGAGGTTCTCATACACAAGTGAAAAGCAGGGTTGTAATAGGCAAAATGAGAGCAAAATCCAAGGAAAACCCCAAATCCAATGTGCCAAAGACTATTGGGTAGATTTTCCTCTTTATCTACAATGTGAAACCCATACTGATGGTTAAGAGCCTATCAGATAGTGTTTTGTTTGGCTATAGAGCTGTCAATACACTATGAAATGGTGAATAAATGTGTCAAAGACCATTTGTGGTGATTTTCATGTTTATCTCCAATGGGAAACACATACTGATGGTTAAAGGGCCAGTCAGATGTTGTTTCTGTTTGCTATAGAGGTGTCAATAAGGGCTGGACGATAGAGCTGGGAAAAACATTTTGCCCGAGCTGCAGACGGCCATATTGGTCCCCTAATACAATACTATTAAAGGCCCAGTGCACTACATTTGTGAACAAATATTAGTATAAGAAAATACACATTTTTTATTATTATTGTTCTTCTAATTCAGATTTTTCAGCGGGTGCTGCAGCACCTCAGCACCCCCTACTTCCCGCGGCTATGCCACTAGCAGCGTTTTAGCCACAGACTGTTATTCTAGCTGTCTAGTCTGTGAGCATAAAATGAGCATAAAAAACATTTATATAAGGAATTGGCAACTTGTTCTTATTTTGAGAAATAAGGTAGGCCACTTAATTTCAACATCTGAACAAAGTGGACAGGCTAGCATGCTGTTCAAACAGTTGGATGGACAGAAGGGTGTGTTCATAACAATGTAACTGTTCTACCTTGTTAGCTAGCGAATAGAATAACAATTACTGAATAAATGAACATGCACAATGTAATCATGAACGTCAACGTGTGTCAAATACGTACGTTGAAAACATTCTATGTTACCAGTTGCACAGCTATTTTTAGTTAAGATGCCCAAATAATAATTCATAGTTGAATGAACATGTGAGACAAGTTGAGCAAATACATCATTTTAAATTGACTGAATTTTTGCCAAAGTTTTCTCAAGTTGGAGCTAAGTTTGGGCCAAAAATGTTGCGCATTCATGTACACTTTGACCGATAAGTTGAGTAAACAACTATGGAACCAGTTACTTAATAATAATCACACTACTTGACCAAAAGTATGTGGACACCTGCTCTTCGAACATCTCATTCCAAAATTATGGGCATTAATATGGAGTTGGTCCCCCATTTGCTGCTGTAACAGCCACCACTCTTCTGGGAAGGCTTTCCACTAGATGTTGGGACATTGCTGCGAGGACTTGCTTCCATTTATAACCTTAAGAACAAGTCTAGGGCCAGCTTTGTTGTTTTCGTCCTACTGATTAAGGTCTGGATTTGTAAGAGAGACTGACTACTGGCAATTTGAAGGTCAGAAAGTAATTTTAGTGACAGGGACATTCATAATCGTCCTAAATGGGTATATGCTAGCATGCTAGTAGATACCCATAGACTTCCAGGCATTGCGCTAACGCTCATTAGCATTGGCTCGTGAAACTACCTCTAACTTCCTTCATACTGGGTACAGAGACATAAAAATGGTATCCACAAGTTAATCTGACTCCTGAAGTATCCCTTTAATACAAACACTATCTGATAGACACTTTCTATCAGCATGTGTTTCCCTTCAGATAAAATTAAAATCACCCAATATGGTCTTTGACACATTTATCAACCCTATAGTGAGCTGTTTAATTATATTTCAACATTTCATAAGATTTTGACACCTCTATAGCCAACACAAACACTATCTGATAGGCTTTTAACCATCAGTATGGGTTTCAAATTGTAGATAAAGAGGAAAATTGACCCAAACAGTCTTTGGCCCATTGGATTTGGGTTGTTGCTCTCATTTAGTCTATTAAAACCCTGTATGAGAACCTCTCATGGTATAAATTGGTACTGCTCCATTCAAAGTTACAGCATATTTATAGCCGATAAATCTATGATTTATAGTCTTGTTTAGTAATCTGAAATTAGATCATGCAAACCTTATAGAATATGTACAATTACCATCTCATTATACATTTTGAACTTTATGATCATAAAGTCATAATAACATCAAACACAATACTGTATTGATGTAAAATAATTTCTCACATAAAATAGTTTGACTATTTATCAATATGATTCAAGAAAAACTATATGATGGTTTATCAATAAGAATACATTTTTTTATCAAGCTATTCACTAATAATGCTAGTGATACAACAAAGTTATTGATTTAATTAAAATAGTGAAATTGTTTCTCAGTAAGCCTTTGAAATACAAAGAAGTGGACAATGTTCAATGTTGTTCAAGAGGACAATGTTCAATGTTGTTCAATGTATGTTCAATCAAGCAAGAATGTATTTCCAACTTTGACAGAAAGAACAGGGATAAAGCCTGATTTCAGATCTCCAGCAGGCACTGCTGAAATCAATATTTGGACAGAGTCTCTAGGGGAACATTTCTTGACAAGGTAACACAGGCTGACATGACAGCGGCACTGCCTATTGTCTTCAACAACTGTTTTAGACGAAACGCACTAAACTTGATCTAGATGTGGCGCAGTGGTCTAAGGCACTGCATCGCAGTGCTAACTGTGCCACTAGAGATCCTGGTTCGAATCCAGGCTCTGTCGCAGCCGGCCGCGACCGGGAGACTCATGGGAGGCGCACAATTGGCCCAGCGTCGTCTAGGGTAGGGTAGGGAATGGCCGGCAGGGATGTAGCTCAGTTGATAGAGCATGGCGTTTGCAACGCCAGGGTTGTGGGTTCGATTCCCACGGGGGGCCAGTATAAAAAATTAATAAATATGTAATCACTAACTGTAAGTCGCTCTGGATAAGAGTGTCTGCTAAATGACTAAAATGTAAATGTAGATAACACAACTTACCGCTACCACATAGGGCCAAAGTAGCCAGATAAGCTTCCCAGCATGTGCTCTGGTTCTGTTGGCGCCTCGGACAAGCTTGGACCCCACAGCGAACACTGTTTAAATGGAGGAGAGAAAGAGTACAGATTGTACATTTGGCACACAGAGCCAGTGGCGATTTTAGCATGTACATCTTGGTGGGGCAAACAAAACAAAAATAATTGGGATGCATCAATCAATCAAATGTATTTATAAAGGCCTTTTTACATCAGCAGATGTCACAAAGTGCTATACAGAAACCCAGCCTAAAACCCCAAACAGCAAGCAATGCAGGTGTAGAAGCACGGTGGCTAGGAAAAAACCCCTAGAAAGGCAGAAACCTAGGAAAAAACCTAGAGAGGAACCAGGCTCTGAGGGGTGGCCAGTCCCCTTCTGGTTGTGCCGGGTGGAGATTATAACAGTACATGGCCATTAAGGCCAGATTTTTTCTCAAGATGTTCAAACCTTCATAGATAACCAGCAGGGTCAAATAAGTGGTTGTAAAGGTTGCAACAGGTCAGTACATCAGGAGTAAATGTCACTTAGCTTTTCATAGCTGGGCATTTAGAGGTTGAAATAGCAAGTGCGGTAGAGAGAGAGAGTTGAAAACAGTAGGTCTGGGACAAGGTAGCACATCCGGTGAACAGGTCAGGGTTCCATAGCCGCATGCAGAAGAGTGGAAACCGGGAGGGGAGGGAGAGAATTAGAGGGAGCATACTTAAATTCATTTTTACATTTTAGTCATTTAGCAGACGCACTATAACGGTGACAAACAGTGCCCAAAAACTGTTAGGGCCTAAAGCTGTCCCAACAGCAGAGTCCCAACAGCAGTCCCAACACCTTACCACTGCTACACCTGGCTATCAGCAGAGCCTTGTCTGGCAGAGAAACAGTTCATTCAGCCTCTTTTACTGCCTTTAAAAAAACCATCACTGATAAGGCTGACTTGCTTAAACAAATGTGGTTTCTACTGACAATTGAGATGTACAAACTAAGGCATATGGGGACGACAAGTGGATAAGAGGCAATTAGTAATTTCGATTAAGACATTAATGAGCGAGCTAGGACAGACATAGTCAATATAACTATTTGTTCAGCACTTTCGAAATGTTCAGAACATGGGCCGTTCTTACAGTATTCTCCCTGTACACCAAGTCAGAACTGTAGGATAAATAAAGGGAGCATATAAGCAGACAATGAAAGCTCTTACAATATTCGATGATGACATTTCTTTAAAACAGCTTATAGGCTACATGTGCACCACCAAGTCAGAACAGTAGGCAAAATTAGAAGGGGAAAATAGACCAAATTATTAGGGTGAGGCACATGTGCTACTTACAGCTTACTACACAACATACACTTAGTATTACTTTCTTAGCTATAGCATACATATCTCCCTGCCATATTACATAATTAATGCAGCAGCATACAATACATTTTTGGACTCACCTTGTTGTGCTGTGCTCACTTGAACAGGAAGGTGGCGCGGCTGTCCTTCGCGGGCAAATTTAGTCATCAAATTTTGTCAAAGTCTGTCATTCTCTGGATTTATTGTGCTTTCAAGACAACTGGGAACTTGGAAAAAAAACAAGGTTCAATCATGATGTCGTCAGTGATCTTCAAGTCGTAGCTCTAGAAAGAGGCCCGAGTTCCCGACTTACAATTCCGAGTTGGATGACCGTTCACAACGTATTTTCCCAGGTCAGAGCTCGTTTTATCCCGAGTTCCCAGTTGTCTTGAACTCACTGAAGTCAGATTTCCCAGTTCCGAGTTAAGTTGTTTTGAGCGCGGCAGAAATCATGCTGGATTGACAGCATGGCCAATGTTGAATGTTTATCATTTTAAGCTTGGAAAAGAGACCCTTGGGACCACACACCCACTCCACTGAATAGCAGGATAGTGATTACTTTGAAATGCTTGCAGTTAGCAACTGATTCCTTCCAAACCACTCATTGTTGAAATTGCGATTTCCAACTTGATGTGTAATGTTTATGTCCAATGGCCGATGTTTTATCTATAATTTCTCTTCATTATTTGTCTTCATATGACAAGGATTAAAAATAATTTGCCAGTAGATTGTCGACTTGATTCATGATGATGAAGATTCTGAACGTATGATGTTGACATGATCAGTCCAATCAAAGCTACTGTAGATATAACGTGATTTGACGTCATTTTATCTTTGGCCAATGACCTTGAGCCTTCTTGGATGGGCACTTCTAATGTAACTCTATGGCAGCACCCAAGGGGCTTGAATTTTCGAGCTCTACCCTTAGATTTGGCGATGACGTAGTGTCCCCATGAGTGAAAGAACACTGAGCCAATCACGGCTCAACTAGAGAACATTACAAACCCCTACACTCTGTATTTTCCACTGGCTGCCCCACCACCACAGAAAGCACTGAGCTAGGCTGAAACACCTGCATTTTGGAGCTGCCTTACTGAAGAAAGCAAAAAAAGAGACCATGTTTGTATGCGGCTTTATTAACTCAATGATTATTATTTATTTGTTTTACATTGTTTGCAAACTGATATGTGACATGTATTAATGCCAAAATAACATGCAAAAACAGGCAACCCCCCATTTTTTCTGCCACACCTGCTCTGAATGACGGGTCGCAACTGCATAGAGCCCAACCTAATTGTGTAAATTGTATAGAGCAGGGATTATCAACTACAGTCATGGTCAAAAGTTTTGAGAATGACACAAGTATTGGTCTTCACAAAGTTCGCTGCTTCAGTATTATGAGATATTTTTGTCAGATGTTACTATGGTATACTGAAGTATAATTACAAGCATTCCATAAGTGTCAAAGGCTTTTATTGACAATTACATTAAGTTTATGCAAAGAGTCAATATTTGCAGTGTTGACCCTTCTTTTTCAAGACCTCTGCAATCCGCCCTGGCATGCTGTCAATTAACTTCTGGGCCACATCCTGACTGATGGCAGCCCATTCTTGCATAATCAATGCTTGGAGTTTGTCAGAATTTGTGGGGTTTTGTTTGTCCACCCACCTCTTGAGGATCGACCACAAGTTCTCAATGGGATTAAGGTCTGGGGAGTTTCCTGGCCATGGACCCATAATTTTGATGTTTTGTTCCCCGAACCACATAGTTATCACTTTTGCCTTATGGCAAGGTGCTCCATCATGCTGGAAAAGGCATTGTTCGTCACCAGACTGTTCTTGGATGGTTGGGAGAAGTTGCTCTTGGAGGATGTGTTGGTACCATTCTTTATTCATGGCTGTGTTCTTAGGCAAAATTGTGAGTGAGCCCACTCCCTTGGCTGAGAAGCAACCCCACACATGAATGGTCTCAGGATTCTTTACTGTTGGCATGACACAGGACTGATGGTAGCGCTCACCTTGTCTTCTCCGGACAAGGTGTTTTCCGGATGCCCCAAATAATCGGAAGGGGATTCATGAGAGATAATGACTTTACCCCAGTCCTCAGCAGTCCAATCCCTGTACCTTTTGCAGAATATTAGTCTGTCCCTGATGTTTTTCCTGGAGAGAAGTGGCTTCTTTGCTGCCCTTCTTGACACCAGGCCATCCTCCAAAAGTCTTCGGCTCACTGTGCATGCAGATGCACTCGCACCGGCCTGCTGCCATTCCTGAGCAAGCTCTGCACTGGTGGTGCCCCGATCCCGCAGCTGAATCAACTTTAGGAGACGGTCCTGGCACTTGCTGGACTTTCTTGGGCACCCTGATGCCTTCTTCACATCAATTGAACCTCTCTCCTTGAAGTTCTTGATGATCCGATAAATGGTTGATTTAGGTGCAATCTTACTAGCAGCAATATCCTTTCTTGTGAAGCACTTTTTGTGCAAAGCAATGATGACGGCATGTGTTTCCTTGCAGGTAGCCATGGTTAACAGAGGAAGAACAATGATTTCAAGCACCACCCTCCTTTTAAAGCTTCCAGTCTGTTATTCTAACTCAATCAGCATGACAGAGTGATCTCCAGCCTTGCCCTCATCAACACTCTCACCTGTGTTAACGAGAGAATCACTGACATGATGGCAGCTGGTCCTTTTGTGGCAGGGCTGAAATGCAGTGGAAATGTTTTTTTGGGATTAAATTCATTTTCATGGCAAAGAGGGACTTTGCAATTAATTGCAATTCATCTGCTCACTCTTCATGACATTCTGGAGTATATGCAAATTGCCATCATCAAAACTGAGGCAGCAGACTTTGTGAAAATTAGTATTTGTGTCATTCTCAAAACTTTTGACCACGACTGTAGATTCAGCCATGGGACGATTTTTCTTGAGCGGATGGTCAAGGGCCCGAACATAATTACAAATAATTTGTAGACTGCAAATTGACCGCAAGAAAATATAATATTTGACTAAAACATGATAATTTCAAACCTTGCTTACATTTATTTTTTGTACAATCACATACACTGAGTGTACAAAACATTAGGAACACCTGCTCTTTCCATGACATAGACTGACCAGGTGAATCTAGGTGAAAGCTATGATTCCTTATTGATGTCACTTGTTAAATCCACTTCAATCAGTGTCAAGGCACTGGGTGGCTATTTGAAGAATCTCAAATATAAAATATATTTTGATTTGTTTAACACTTTTTTGGTTACTAGATGATTCCATACATGTTATTTCATAGTTGTGATGTCTTCACTATTATTCTACAATGTAAAAAATAGTAAAGATAAATAAATAAAAACCCTTGAATGAGTAGGTGTTCTAAAACTTTTTACCGGTAGTTTATATATATATATATATATATATTTTTTTTTTGCTCCGAAAACTTGGGGTGGGGGGAACAAAGTTCAGAGAGGGTATTCAACTGTAACAAGTATACAGGGATGAACGGTTACTTTACATGGAATTGAATGTTTAGCCTAGAGGTTAAAGTTTTGTACCCTACCAATCACTTCATTTTGTGAGCTTTCTCTTTTTCTACATGGTTTGTTTGTAGGGTAGTTAAGAAACAGACAGAGCAGGCACAGCGACAGGTACAAGCTGAGTCCAAGTCCAGCTCTTTGAGAGGGATTTGAGAACATCATACGTTAAGCAGTAGGATTCCTGTAGAATTCAACTTCATTCATTGACACACCATGATATAGTATAATCTAAGATGTAAGTACACATTAAGTACCAGACAGAGTTACTGTAATTTGAACACAAAGACCAGCTGAGAAAGTGAACTCTCACACCACTCAAAGGTCTCTGTAACTGGCTTGTCACAATAGCATTCTGACTGGGCTGTATGACTCATCATTAGCTATGTCACAATGTCAGAGCAGAGGAAGCTGTAGCAAGCCAGCAACCAGTAATCCTGCAGTGCTACTCCTACATGGCAGCTCAGCTCACCGCTCTCCTTATCTGCATATATATATATTGATCTAATTTCGTGATGCCACATGTTTATGGCACCTTAACCTGGGAAAGCTAATCAAGGTATTAATTGTTAGTTGATGCTTAGTTAATGATTCCCTGATTAGCTCTGTCAGGTGTGTAAGTGCTGGGCTGGAACACAAGCCTGCACACAGTGTCCTACTTGAGTAAAAGTAAAGATACCTTAATAGAAAATGACTCAAGTAAAAGTGAAAATCACCCAGTAAAATACTACTTGAGTAAAAGTCTAAAAGTATTTGGTTTTAAATATACTTAAGTATCAAAAGTAAATGGAATTGCTAAAATGTACTTAAGTATCAAAAGTAAAAGTAAAAGTATAAACCATTTCAAATTCCTTAAATTAAGCAAACCAGACGGCACAATTTATTTTTTTATTGACAGATAGCCAGGGCACACTCCAACACTCAGACATAATTTACAAATGAAGCATTTGTGTTCAGTGAGTCCGCTAGGTCAGAGGCAGTAGGGATGACCAGGGATGTTCTCTTGATAAGTGTGTGAATTGGACCATTTTCCTGTCAAAATGTAACGAGTACATTTGGGTGTCAGGGAAAATGTATGGAGTAAAAAGTACATAATTTTCTTTAGGAATGTAGTGAAGTAAAAGTAAAAGTTTGCAAAAATATAAATAGTAAAGTAAAGTAAAGTACAGATACCCCCAAAAACTTTAAAGTATTTTTACTTAAGTACTTTACACCACTGCCAGCACACCATGTAGCTGTCCAGCACATGGATTGGTGACTGGGTACTAATAGGCACTGTACTTCTCCAGGTGTGACCTTGACCAGAGCTCTGGTCTGCGGGGGCTGCCTGCGCCTCGCTACAGTGATGCGCCGCTCCCTCACATCAAACTGATCAAGTTCCCTAAAGAGACCAGACTGCTTAGGTCCTTCCCACGTGAGTCATTGGGCTTAGATCATGTATATCTACAGATGATTGATTGTTTGATTGAAAATGCTATGTCATTTTCCCCTGTGAGCTTCTTCATGCCTTCTTCTGAGGAATGCAGGTGTGCAAAAGGGGAATTAAAATTCAATTTGTTTTATCCAATAGATTATAGGCAATGATTTCACAATGTTGAATCTCCTGATTTTAGCCTACACATTTCTTTGGATTCCCAACATATAAAGCTACAATAATCTGACAAACAGTGCCACATCAGTAACCCTAGTTGAATGTACAGTACTACATCACAAAGAGAACTGTAGATAACTAACTCTATGATGCTTTGCACACTGTTTATCAAAGCTCTGGATTTCCGTTTGTTACACCCTTTATCTATTTTTGTCAGTGGTGGAGAAAGTACCCAATTGTCATACTTGAGTAAAAGTAAAGATACCTTAATAGAAAATGACTCAAGTAAAACTGAAAGTCACCCAGTAAAATACTACTTGAATAAAATCTAAAAGTATTTAATTTAATCAAAGCCTTTTGGATGATAACTTGTTTTTAACTAGGAAAGAGGAATTTATAACTGATTTTTTCCGACATAACATAGGTACATCAAATCCCCTTATTGTATGGGACACCTTTAAATGTGCCTTTAGAGGCCATACAATTCAGTACTCATCTCGAAAACAAAAGCAATTTAGGTCAAAAGAGTCCACACTAACAAAGGAAATAGAAGGTCTAACAGAACAGATAGATAGCAATAAAAACTGTAACATAGAGGAAAAACAAAAATAAATGGAGAAACTTATTCAAGAAAGATCAAGTGTAATATATTATAAAAATAAAGCAAACTGGATGGAATATGGGGAAAAATGCACCAAATTATTTTTTTATCTTCAACATAGGAATGCTACCAAAAATAATTTATTGAAACTGGTTATAAATGATGGAGTCACCCATGATTCACCAAATTATATTTTGAAGGAGGAAACAAAGTACTTTAAGCATATGTTTTCGTTTCAGTCGCCTCCATCTCCTCTAACTGAAGCAAATTGTAGATATTTTTTTTCTATTGATAATGTAAAATTAACAGCCATGCAGAAAGACTAATGTGAAGGTGAAATTACAGAGGAGGAACTTCTAGATGCATATAAAGACTTTAAGTCCGGGAAAACTCCAGGGTTGGATGGCATAGCAGTCGAGGTATACCAAACCTTTTTTTATATACTCAGAGGACCGTTATTAGCATGTTTTAACCACTCCTATGTAAATGGTAGATTATCAGACACTCAAGAAGAAGGTCTGATTTCATTATTACTGAAACAGGATACAAGTGGAAAATATAAAGATCCAGTCCATTTAAAAAATTGGAGGCCCCTTACACTTGCGTTGTGATGCAAAAATTCTAGCAAAATGTATAGCGCATAGAATTACAAAGGTATTGTCGGACGTAATTAATTCTAATCAGACAGGTTTTTTACATGGGCGATACATTGGAGATAATATAAGGCAAGTACTGGAAACACTATAGAACACTATGAAAATTCTGGGAAACCAGGCCTACTATTCATAGCAGACTTCGAAAAGGCATTTGATAAAGTACGACTGGGGTTTATATATAAATGCCTGGAGCATTTCAATTTTGGACAATCTCTTATAAATTTGATTAAAATCATGTATAGTAACCCTAGATGTAAAATAGTAAATAATGGCTATTTCTCTGAAAGTTTTAAACTGTCAAGAGGAGTGAAACAAGGTTGTCCACTATCGGCATATCTATTTATTATTGCCATCGAGATATTAGCTATTAAAATCAGATCCAACAATAATATCAAGGGATTAGAAATCCAGGGCTTAAAAACAAAGGTGTCATTGTACGCTGATGATTCATGTTTTCTTTTAAATCCACAACTTGAATCCCTCCACAGCCTCATAGAGGATCTAGATACATTTTCTAACCTCTCTGGATTACAACCAAATTATGATAAATGTACTATATTACGTATTGGATCACTAAAAAATACAAATGTTACATGACCATGTAGTTTACCAATAAAATGGTCTGATGGTGATGTGGATATACTCAGAATACATATCCCAAATTAAATAAATGATCTCACTCCAATAAATGTTAATAGAAAGTTAGCAAAAATAGATAAGATCTTGCTACCATGGAAAGGTAAATACCTGTTAATTTGTGGAAAAATCACCCTGATTAACTCTTTGATATTATTCCAGTTTACCTATTTGCTTATGGTCTTGCCTACGCCTAGCGAACAGTTTTTTAAATCATATGATAAAAAAATATTCCATTTTATTTGGAACGGCATGTCACGGCCGTTGATGAACGGGTCAGACCAAGGCGCAGCGTGATATGCATACATGTTTATTGACTTATAAACACAACGACAAAACAAGAAATGAAACGTGAAGTCCAAGGTACACAAACAACATACCTCACACGGAACAAGATCCCACAACCCACTAGTGCCAATAGGCTGCCTAAGTATGGTCCCCAATCAGAGACAACGAGCGACAGCTGCCTCTGATTGGGAACCACACCGGCCAACATAGAAATACAAATACTAGAAATTACAACATAGACAATCACCACATAGAAAATACACACCCTGACTCAACAAATAAGAGTCCCCAGAGTCAGGGCGTGACACGGCAAGCCAGAAATTTTTTTACGGGCCTATTTATATAATGAATATGAATTCGGAGGACAGAAATTATTAAATATTAAAGCATTAGACCTATCACTAAAAGCTTCAGTCATACAAAAGTTATTCTTAAATCCGAACTGGTTCTCTAGCAAATTAGTAAGATTGTCTCACCCAATGTTCAACAATGGCCTTTTTCCCTTTATTCAGATTACAACCTCTCACTTTCAGATATTTGAAAAGGAAATAATCTCCCAAATATCACTATTTCTAAAACAAGCCATAGAAAGTGAGTCCCAGACTAAGGTAAGTAAGGACTAACCAGTTCATCTTTGTGAAGCCTGTTTAGATTAACGATGTGCACTTGGTGCTGACCTGAGGATGCTTAAAAAAACAGGGATGGGACAATAATACATACAGTGTAAGCATTGTGTGGAATTGGAGAAAGTCACCTAAACCAAATAATGGACGGAGGTAAAAGAAAACATTTAAAGAATTTCAGAGACTTTGAATAAACCCTCTTGAAGCTAATTGTGTCAAACAACCCAATTATGGAGAACAAACAACACGATTCATCAACAGAAAACAAGAAAAATAATGTCTGGACTACCATTTGTAATGAATTCAACTCAAATGAAAAACTAAACAAAAGGATGCTACAACAACTTCTGGTAAGATACTGCATTAATTGTTGGCCCACTTTTACAAATCAGAGTCACTTTGAAATGTTAGTTTTCTTGTGTAACACAACACAATGGGGCCTAAATGTATTTGTGTGACAGAAATGTAACAAAAACAATATTTACTAATATAATGTCTATATTGTCTTGTCTTTCCTGTGAAAAAACATAAAAATCTACTTAAAGAAGACACTCATAGGGAGTGTTTCAAGACTGGTAAGATCAGCGACAGATGAGCTGGGGGACTTGTTGACTGGGATCATTGATAGCCAGCAACCCCTGGAAGGTATCCCTGATGATGACCTTTTGGACTGTTCAGATGGTGGACTGTTCCAATCCTCATTTGGTAGGACACATTCATTCAACATGTGCCAGACTGCAGGGAATATGGAATGTTGTCAGTCATCTTTTGCACTCCCATAATAAAACCTATGTAATGAACTCAACTCTTGAAGAAATGATGTTCTCTAATGCAACAATGTAATCATTTTCTAGAGGCAGATGATCATCATGGCTTGTAAGGGATAACACAGTATGAAGGTCAGCCAGCTACATCTACAGCAGCTAGAAGGGAAGATTGTGTCACTAACCAGGGCTGGAGGACAAAGACAAAGAGGCTGAGCATGCATGAGAAACTGCCATGGTATTGCATGAGTGCAAACTAATGTATTTAAAAGAAGAGCATGGTATGAAGATGCAAATCCTGTGTTGGCTATGAAGGAGGAGGAGAGAAACATGAAGCAGCAGCAGTACCAATGTTCTTCTCGAACCAGCACCAGTTCGGGGTCCCGATATTTCCATTTGTGAATAAAAAATATTTTTGTTACCAATCCATGGCTATTGTTTGCTTCAATAATTTGAGCTATCTTTGTTGTGAGAAGTACTGCATAGCAAAAGCATCTCTGCTGGCTTGTTCATTTCTGTCATTGTCTGCCTCAACCATGGGAACATCTGGGTCATCCTCATCTTCAATGCGAGGACCTGGTCAGCCATGCTGTTTGAGGTAATTGTGAAGCACTGCTGTTGCAATTATGACAATGCAGCATCTTTTTGATGGAAAGCGCAATGTGTTTCTGAGACACTGGAAACGACTCTTCCATACACCAAACATGCGCTCCACTACACCTCTGGTGCGGAAATGAGCTTGGTTGCACCGTTGTTGCTCAGGTCCTACTGCATGAAGATAGGGGGTGAACAAGAAGTTGGTCTGTGCAAACCCACTGTCACAAAGTATGATTCCACAATGTTGTCCTCCTTCAAGCTGAGCATACAAAGAGGAGTTTTGGAAAATCCTTGAGTCATGAGTTGCACCTTTCCAATGTGCAACAATGTTGGAGAACTGCAAATTGGGAGTGCACACATTTTGTACATTTTATTGAGAACCAGTTTTTTAATATTCCTGTACTCCTCAGCATCAGCTGTAGAGGGACACTTGATGGGAATATGACATTCATATATGCAGCATTGAAGGTCCCCAAGAACACAGTGGCCTTCATCATTCTTAAATGGAAGAAGTTTGGAACCACCAAGACTCTTCCTAGAGCTGGCCGCCCGGCCAAACTGAGCAATCGGGGGAGAAGGGCCTTGGTCAGGGAGGTGACAAAGAACCGGCTGGTCACTCTGACAGAGCTCTAGAGTTCCTCTGTGGAGATAGGAGAACCTTCCAGAAGGACAACCATCTCTGCAGCACTCCACCAATCAGGCCTTTATGGTAGAGTGGAAAAACAAGATTCTCTGGTCTGATGAAATCAAGATTGAACTCTTTGGCCTGAGTGCCAAGTGTCAAGTCTGGAGGAAACCTGGCACCATCCCTACGGTGAAGCATGGTGGTGGCAGCATCATGCTGTGGGGATGTTTTTAGCGGCAGGGACTGGGAGACTAGTCAGGATCGAGGGAAAGATGAACGGTGCAAAGTACAGAGAGATCCTTGATGAAAACCTGCTCCAGAGCACATGACCTTAGACTGGGTGGAAGGTTCACCTTCCAACAGGACAACAACCCTAAGCACACAGCCAAGACAACACAGGAGTGGCTTCGGGACAAGTCTCTGAATGTCCTTGAGTGGCCCAGCCAGAGCCCGGACTTCAACCAGATCGAACATCTCTGGAGAGACCTGAAAATTGCTGTGCAGCGATGCTCCACATCCAACCTGACAGAGCTTGTGAGGATCTGCAGAGAGGAATGGGAGAAACTCCCCAAATATAGGTGTGCCAAGCTTGTAGCATCATACCCAAGAAGACTTGAGGCTGTAATCGCTGCCAAAGGTGCTTCAAGAAAGTACTGAGTAAAGGGTCTGAATACTTATCTAAATGTGATATTTCAGTTGTTTATTTTAATACATTTACAAAAATGTCTGAAAACCAGTTTTTACTTTATCATTATGGAACATTTTGTGTAAGTTGATGAGGAAAAAAAATCAATTTAATCAATTTTAGAATAAGGCTGTAACGTAACAAAATGTGGAAAAGATCAAGGGGCCTGAAGACTTTCTGAATGCACTATATATTGTAACTGAAAAGCAGCATTCCCCAAGTGAGAATGGCCTTCATTTCAGCAGTGATGAATTCAATAACTTCTTTGATGAAAAGATCATGATCATTAAGAAAGCAAATTACGGACTCCTCTTTGAATCTGCTAATTTCTCCAAAATGTAGTTGTCCTGAGCATGCAGAGAACTGCCAGGACCTAGGATCAATGGAGACACTCAAGTTTTTTTATCCTGTATCTCCCGACACATTCAAATCAAATCAAATAAAAATGTATTGGCCACATGCGCCGAATACAACAGGTGTAGACATTACAGTGAAATGCTTACTTACAGCCCTTAGTAGTGCAAATAGTTTGGGTAGCCATGATTAGCTGTTCAGGAGTCTTATGGCTTGGGGGTAGAAGCTGTTGAGAAGTATTTTGGACCTAGACTTGGCACTCCGGTACCGCTTGCCATGCGGTAGCAGAGAGAACAGTCTATGACTAGGGTGGCTGGAGTCTTTGACAATTTTGAGGGCCTTCCTCTAACACCGCCTGGTATAGAGTTCCTGGATAGCAGGAAGCTTGGCCCCAGTGATGTACTGGGCCGTACGCACTACCCTCTGCAGTGCCTTGCGGTCGGAGGCCGAGCAGTTGCCATACCAGGCAGTGATGCAACCAGTCAGGATGCTCTCGATGGTGCAGCTGTAGAATTTTTTTGAGGACCAAATCTTTTCAGTCTCCTGAGAGGGAATAGGCTTTGTCGTGCCCTCTTCACGACTGTCTTGGTGTGTTTGGACCATGATAGTTCGTTGGTGATGTGGACACCAAGGAACTTGAAGCTCTCAACCTGTTCCACTGCAGCCCCGTCGATGAGAATGGGGGCGTGCTCAGTCCTCTTTTTTTTCCTGTAGTCCACAATCATCTCCTTTGTCTTGGTCACGTTGAGGGAGAGGTTGTTATCCTGGCACCACACGGCCAGGTCTCTGACCTCCTCCCTATAGGCTGTCTCATCGTTGTCGGTGATCAGGCCTACCACTGTTGTGTCGAAGGCAAACTTAATGATGGTGTTGGAATCGTGCCTGGCCATGCAGTCATGGATGAACAGGGAGTACAGGAGGGGACTGAGCACGCACCCCTGAGGGGCCCCCGTGTTGAGGATCAGTGTGGCAGATGTGTTGTTACCTACCCTTACCACCTGGGGGCGGCCCGTTAGGAAGTCCAGGATCCAGTTGCAGAGGGAGGTGTTTAGTCCCAGGAACCTTAGCTTAGTGATGAGCTTTGAGGGCACTATGGTGTTGAATGCTGAGCTGTAGTCAATGAATAGCATTCTCACGTAGGTATTCCTCTTGTCCAGGTGGGAAAGGGCAGTGTGGAGTGCAATAGAGATTGCATCATCTGTGGATCTGTTGGGGCGGTATGCAAATTGGAGTGGGTCTAGGGTTTCTGGGATAATGGTGTTGATGTGAGCCATGACCAGCCTTTCAAAGCACTTCATGGCTACAGATGTCAGTGCTACGGGTCGGTAGTCATTTAGGCAGGTTATCTTAGTGTCCTTGGGCATGGGGACTATGGTGGTCTGCTTGAAACATGTTGGTATTACAGACTCAGTCAGGGACATGTTGAAAATGTCAGTGAAGACACTTGCCAGTTGGTCAGCACATGCTCGGAGTACACGTCCTGGAAATCCATCTGGCCCTGCGGCCTTGTGAATGTTGACCTGCTTACAAGTCTTACTCACATTGGCTACGGAGAGCGTGATCACATAGTAATCCGGAACAGCTGGTACTTTCATGCATACTTCAATGTTGCTTGCCTCGAAGCGAGCATAGAAGTGGTTTAGCTCATCTGGAAGTCTTGTGTCATTGGGCAGCTCGCGGCTGTGCTTCCCTTTGTAGTCTGTAATAGTTTTTAAGCCCTGCCACATCCGACGAGCGTCAGAGCCGGTGTAGTACGATTCAATCTTAGTCCTGTACTGACTCTTAGCCTGTTTGACGGTTCGTCGGAGGGCATAGCGGGATTTCTTATAAGCGTCCGGGTTAGAGTCCCGCTCCTTGAAAGTGGCAGCTCTACCCTTTAGCTCAGTGCGGATGTTGCCTGTAATCTATGACTTCTGGTTGGTGTATGTACGTACGGTCACTGTGCGAACGACGTCATCGATGCACTTATTGATGAAGCCAGTGACTGATGTGGTGTACTCCTCAATGCTATCTGAAGAATCCCGGAACATGTTCCAGTCATTCATGAAAATAGTTATGGCCTCTAAACCTTCCAGCTGCCTATTGGACCCTATTCCAACTAAACTACTGAAAGAGGTACTTCCTGTGCTTGCCCCTCCTATGTTGAACATAATAAATGTCTCCCTATCCTCCGGATGTGTACCAAACTCACTAAAAGTGGCAGTAATAAAGTCTCTCCTGAAAAATACAAACCTTGACCCCGAAAATTAAAAAAAATATCGGCCTATATCGAATCTCTCATTCCGCTCAATTTTTTTTGAAAAACCTGTTGCACTACAACTCATTGCCTTCTTGAAGACAAAAAATTTATACAAAATGCTCCAGTCTGGTTTTAGACCCCATCATAGTACTGAGACTGCACTCGTGAAGGAGATAAATGACCTTTTAATCATTTTGGAGAGATTGGAAACCCTAATTGATCTGCATGCACAAGTTCTTGCTTGGTTTAGATCTTAACTGTCTGAAAGATATTAGTTTGTCTCTGTGGATGGTTTGTCCGGGTTTGTCCGGGCTTCCAAGACTCTTGGAAGAACGTTCTATGGACAGATGATTCAAAAGTATAACTTTTTGGACGACATGGTTCCAGTAATGCCTGGCGAAAACCAAACTCTGCATTCCACAGTAAGAACATCATACCAAAGGTCAAGCATGGTGGTGGTGGTGTGATGGTTTGGGGATGCTTTGCTGCCTCAGGACCTGGACGACTTGCCTTAATAGTAGGAACCATGAATTCTGCTCTGTATCAGAGAATTCTACAGGAGAATGTCAGACCATCCGTCTGTGAGCTGAAGTTGAAGCGCAGCTGTGTCATGCAGCAAGACAATGATCCAAAACACACAATCAAGTCTACATGAAAATTGCTAAAAAGCAACAAATTGGAAGTTTTGGAATGGCCTAGTCAAATTCCAGACCTAATCCCGTTTTCATGCTTGAAAACCCACACGTCACTGAGTTAAAGCAGTTCTGCATGGAAGAGTGGGCCAAAATTCCTCCACAGCGACGTGAGAGACTGATCAACAACTACAGGAAGCATTTGGTTGGAGTCATTGCGGCTAAAGGTGGCACAACCAGTTATTGAGTGTAAGGGGGCAATTACTTTTTCACACAGGGGAATTGGGTGTTGCATAACTTTGTTTATGAAATAAATATGTAATTGTTGTGTTATTTGTTCACTTATGTTCCCTTTATCTAATATTAGGTTTTGGTTGAAGATCTGATAACATTCAGTATCACAAATATGCAAAAGTAGAGAAAATTAGAAAGGGGGCAAATACTTTTTCATAGCACTGTATATCTTCCTCAACAAGGACTATCCTGAAACTGTGCGCCAGAAGAGGAAATAACTTCTCCCAGCCATGAAATCTGCCAGAGCGCATCGGGACATTGCTTACATCAGCTATGACAGGCTCATTGTACACCGTCCCTCCCAAAAGCCTGGAAGGGATGAGAGAGCCCATGGGTTCGTAGCTTCAACCCCGCAGCACACACACACACTAACACACACCAACGGATTAATGGACTGCTGAATTTATATTTTTCTCTTGCTTTGTTTGCTTTTTTCCATATTATGTCTATCTCTGATAAGCTACCCTGGAAAGAGATTAAAATAGCCCATATTAATACATGTAGCCTTAGAAATAAGGTTAATGAAATCAATAACTTGCTAACATCAGATAACATTAATATATTGACCATTTCTGAGACTCACTTAGATAATTAATTTGATGATACAGCATTAGCAATACAAGGATATAACATCTATAGAAGAGACAGGAATGCTTATGGGGGAGGTGTTGCTGTATATATTCAGAGCCATATCCCTGTAATGCTTAGAGAAGATCTTATGTCAAGTGTTCTTGAAGTGTTGTGGCTGCAGATTCACCTGGCACATCTAAAGCCTTTTCTTTTGGGGTGTTGCTATAGGCCACCAAGTGCTAACAGTCAGTATCTAAATAATATGTGTGAAATGCTTTATAGTGTATGTGATGTAAACAGAGAGGTCTACTTTCTTGGGGACCTGCATATTGACTGGTTTTCATCAAGCTGTCCGCTCAAGAGGAATCTTCTCACTGTAACCAGTGCCTGTAATCTGGTTCAGGTTATTAATCAACCTACCAGAGTGTTTACGAACACTACAAGAACAAGATCATCCACATGTATTGATCACATTTTTACTAATACTGTAGAACTTTGTTCTAAGGCTATATCCAGGAAAGCCAAAGTTCCAAGAGCTGGGCCTAAAATAGTGTATAAGAGATCATACAAAAGATGATGTTGTGACTCTTACTTGGATGATGATAAAAATATGTGTTGGTCTGATGTGATTAATAAGGAGCATCCAGATGCTGCACTTGATGAATTTATGAAATTGCTTCTTGAAATTATTGATAAACATGCACTTGTTAAGAAACGTACTGTTAGAACTGTTAAGGCTCCATTGATAAGGAATTGAAAAACTGTATGGCTGAAAGAGATGGGGCAAAAGGAGTGGCTAATAAGTCTGGCTGCACATCTGACTGGCTGACTTACTGCAAATAGAGAAATTATGTGACTGAACTCTTCAAAAAGAAGAAGAAACTGTATTATGTAGCCAAGATCAATGATATTTGAGCTCCTGAGTGGCGCAGTGGTCTAAGCCACTGCATCGCAGTGCTAACTGTGCCACTAGAGATCCTGGTTCGAATCCAGGCTCTGTCGCAGCCAGCCGCGACCGGGAGACTCATGGGCGGCGCACAATTGGCCCAGCGTTGTCCAGGGTAGGGGAGGGAATGGCCGGCAGGGATGTAGCTCAGTTGATAGAGCATGGCGTTTGCAACGCCAGGGTTGTGGGTTCGATTTCCATGGGGGGCCAGTATAAAAAAAAAAAGTAAGTCGCTCTGGATAAGAGCGTCTGCTAAATGACGTAAATATAACGAAAGATGGAGAAAAAAAAAACTTTGGAGTACTTGAAATTGTCACGGTATATTTGTGAAAGTGGTGGTGAAGTCAGGTGCAGGACACAGCGGATAAGTCAAAACGACTTTACTGAGACTCAAAGACAATCCAAAATAAATGGCCTCGAACACACAGGAGGCGAAGAATACGCGCAACGCGTAAACTACACTAAGCACAACATATACTGAAAAAAGACAAACGACAATGCGGACAATAACACACAACTCCAAAACATAACACAGGGAAACTTATAGGTGACATAATCAGGACAGAATACGAAACAGGTGCACTAAACTAGACATGACCAAACAAACATCCAAACATCAAACGGTGGCAGCTAGTACTCCGGGGACGACGAACGCCGAAGCCTGCCCGAACAAGGAGGAGGAGCAGCCTCGGCAGTATTCGTGACAGAAATTATGGGCAGCAAGACTAATTCAACTCCTTCTTTCATCGAATCAGATGGCTTATTCATCACAAAACCATTTGATGTTGCCAATTATTTCAATGATTACTTTATTGGCAAATTTAGGCAGGAAATGCCAACAACGAACAGTGAGACATCGCACTCATGTATAAAAAAAACAAATAATGAAAGAAAAGCAATGCAAGTTTGAATTTTGTAAAGTTAGTGTGGGAGAGGTGGATTTTTTTTGTTATCAATTAATAATGACAAACCTCCTGGCATTGACAACTTAGATGGAAAGCTACTGAGGATGGTAGCTGACTCCATAGCTACTCCTATCTGTCATATCTTTAATCTGAGCCTAGAGGGAAATATTTGTACTCGGGCCTGGAGGGAAGCCAACGTCATTCCGCTACCCAAGAGTGGTAAAGCGGCCTTTACTGGTTCTAACAGCAGACCTATCAGCTTGCTGCCAGCTCTTAGCAAACTGTTGGAAAATACAATGCTACTTCTCTGTAAACAATTTAACAACAGACTTTCAGTATGCTTATAGAGAAGGGCACTCAACATGTACTGCATGACACAAATGACTGATGATTGGTTGAAAGAAATTGATAATAAGAAGATTTAGTTAGATTTCAGTGCAGCCTTTTATATTATTGACTATAACCTGTTGTTGAGAAAACGTATGTGTTATGGCTTTTCAACCTCTGCCATATCGTGGATTCAGAGCTATCTATCTAAATATTATTTAAATGGAAGCTTCTCTAATGTCAAACATATAAAGTGTGGTGTACCACAGGGCAGCTCTCTAGGCCAACTATTCTTTTCTATTTTTACCAATGACCTGCCACTGGCATTAAACAAAGCATGTGTGTCCATGTATAATGATGATTCAACCATATACACATCAGCAACCACAGCTAATGAAGTCACTGAAACCATTAACAAAGAGTTGCAGTCTGTTTTGAAATGGGTGGCCAGTAATAAACTGTTCCTGAACATCTCTAAGAATAAGAGCATTGTATTTGGTACAAATCATTCCCTAAGTTCTAGACCTCAGCTGAATCTGGTATTGAATGGTGTGGCTGTTGAACAAGTTGAGGAGACTAAATTACTTGGTGTTACCTTAGATTGTAAACTGTCATGGTCAAAACATATAGAGTTGGAGTCGGAAGTTTATATACACCTTAGCCAAATACATTTAAACTCAGTTTTTCACAATTCCTGACATTTAATCCTAGTAAAAATTCCCTGTCTTAGGTCAGTTAGGATCACCACTTTATTTTAAGAATGTGAAATGTCAGAATAATAGTAGAGAGACTTATTTATTTCAGCTTTTATTTCTTTCATCACATTCCCAGTGGGTCACAAGTTTACATACACTCAATTAGTATTTGGTAGCATTGCCTTTAAATTGTTTAAATTGGGTCAAACGTTTCGGGTAGCCTTCCACAAGCTTCCCATAATAAGTTGGGTGAATTTTGGCCCATTCCTCCTGACAGAGCTGGTGTAACTGAGTCAGGTTTGTAGGCCTCCTTGCTCGCACACGCTTTTTCAGTTCTGCCCACACATTTTCTATAGGATTGAGGTCACGGCTTTGTGATGGCCACTCCAATACCTTGACTTTGTTGTCCTTAAGCCATTTTGCCAAAACTTTGGAAGTATGCTTGGGGTCATTGTGCATTTTGAAGACCCATTTGCGACCAAGCTTTAACTTCCAGACTGATGTCTTGAGATGTTGCTTCAATATATCGACATAATTTTCCTTCCTCATGATGCCATCTATTTTGTGAAGTGCACCAGTCCCTCCTGCAGCAAAGCACCCCCACAGCATGATGCTGCCACCCCCGTGCTTCACAGTTTGGGATGGTGTTCTTCGGCTTGCAAGAACCCCCTTTTTCCTCCAAACATAACGATGGTCATTATGCCAAACATTTCTATTTTTGTTTCATCAGACCAGAGGACATTTCTCCAAAAAGTACGATCTTTGTCCCCATGTGCAGTTGCAAACCGTAGTCTGGGTTTTTTATGGCAGTTTTGGAGCAGTGGCTTCTTCCTTGCTGAGCGGCCTTTCAGGTTATGTCGATATAGGACTCGTTTTACTGTGGATATCGATACTTTTGTAACCGGTTTCCTCCAGCATCTTCACAAGGTCCTTTGCTGTTGTTCTGGGATTGATTTGCACTTTTCGCACCAAAGTACGTTCATCTCTAGGAGACAGAACGCGTCTCCTTCCTGAGCGGTATGATGGCTGCGTGGTCCCATGGTGTTTATACTTGCGTACTATTTTTTGTACAGATGAACATGGTACCTTCAGGCGTTTGGAAATTGCTCCCAAGGATGAACCAGACTTGTGGAGGTCTACAATTTTTTTTCTGAGGTCTTGGCTGATTTCTTTTAATTTTCCCATGATGTCAAGCAAAGAGGCACTGAGTTTGAAGGTAGGCCTTGAAATACCTCCAATTGACTCAAATTATGTCAATTAGCCTATCAGAAGCTTCTAAAGCCATGACATGTTTAAAGGCACAGTCAACTTAGTGTAAGTAAACTTCCGACCCACTAGAATTGTGATACAGTGAATTATAAGTGAAATAATCTGTCTGTAAACAACTGTTGGTAAAATTACTTGTGTCATGCAAAGTAGATGTCCTAACGGACTTGCCAAAACTATAGTTTGTTAACAAGACATTTGTGGAGTGGTTGAAAAACGATTTTTAATGACCTAAGTGTATGTAAACTTCCGACTTCAACTGTAGATTCAATGGTTGTAAAGATGGGGAGAGGTCTGTCCGCAATAAAGAGATGCTCTGCTTTTTTGACACCACACTCCACAAAGCAAGTCCTGCAGGCTCTAGTTTTATCTTATCTTGATTATTTTCCAGTCATATGGTCAAGTGCTGAAAAAAAAGACCTAGTTAAGCTGCAGGTGGTCCAGAACAGAGCAGCACGTCTTGCTCTTCAGTGTAATCAGAGGGCTAATATTAATACTATGCATGCCAGTCTCTCTTGGCTAAGAGTTGAGGAAAGACTGACTGCGTCACTTTTTGTTTTTATTAGAAACAATGTGTTGGAAATTCCAAATTGTTTGCATAGTCAACTTACACACAGCACTGACACACGCTTACCCCACCAGACATGTCCAGAACAAATTCAAGGAATCGTACAGTATTGTACAGAACCATGAGTGCATGGAACTCCCTTCCATCTTATATAGCGCACGTGAACAGCAAACCTGGTTAAAAAAAACGAATAAAGCAATACCTCACGGCACAACGCCTCTCCCCCATGTGACCTACTTTTTGTGTGTATATACTGACATGTATGTATAAGTGATATATGCACACACACACTACATGTTAATTGTTTTTAAATGTATGTAAATTGTAAAGTATTTTGTCTGTAATTAATTTTCCGTTATATGTCAGGCCCCAGTAAGACTAGCTGTCACCATTGGCGTAGGCTAATGTGGATCCTAATAAATGAAATCAAATTATAAATAAATAAATACATTGTAAGTTTCAGTGTTCCTCAAGGTTCTGTTTTAGGACCACTATTGTTTTCACTATATATTCTACCTCTTGGTGATGTCTTTCGGAAACACAATGTCAACTTTCACTGCTATACGGACATCACACAGCTGTACATTTCGATGAAACATGGTGAGTCACCAAAATTGCCTACCTTGGAAGCCTGTGTTTCAGACATAAGGAAGTGGATAGCTGCAAATGTTTTACTTTTAAACTCGGACATAACAGAGATACTAGTTCTGGGTCCCAAGAAACAAAATGATTTGCTGTTTGATCTGACAATTAATCTTGATGGTTGTACAGTCGTCTCAAATAAAACTGTGAAGAACCTCAGCGTTACTCTGGACCCTGATCTCTCTTCTGACGAACAGGGCAGCTTTTTTCCATCTTTGTAACATTGCAAAAAACGTTTTGTCCAAAGATTATGCAGAAAAGCTAACCCATGCTTATGTCACTTCTAGATTAGACTACTGCAATGCTCTACTCTCCGACTACCCGGATAAAGCACTAAATAAACTCAGTTGGTGCTAAATACGGCTGCTAGAATCTTGACTAGAAGCCAAAAATGTGATCATATTGCTCCAGTGCTAGCCTCTCTACACTGTCTTCCTGTTAAGGCTAAGGCTGATTTCAAGTTTTTAAATCAAATCAACAAAAACTAAGTGATAATAATACAAAAAATGAAATGAATATAATAATAACGCTTAAAAAATATATATACTGTGAGGGAAAAAAGAATTTGATCCCCTGCTGATTTTGTACGTTTGCCCACTGACAAAGACATGATCAGTCTATAATTTTAACGGTAGGTTTATTTGAACAGTGAGAGACAGAATAACAACAACAAAATCCAGAAAAACGCATGTCAAAAATGTTATAAATTGATTTGCATTTTAATGAGGGAAATAAGTATTTGACCCCTCTGCAAAACATGACTTAGTACTTGGTGGCAAAACCCTTGTTGGCAATCACAGAGGTCAGACGTTTCTTGTAGTTGGCCACGAGGTTTGCACACATCTCAGGAGGGATTTTGTCCCACTCCTCTTTGCAGATCTTCTCCAAGTCATTAAGGTTTCGAGGCTGACGTTTGGCAACTCGAACCTTCAGCTTCCTCCACAGATTTTCTATGGGATTATGGTCTGTAGACTGGCTAGGCCACTCCAGGACCTTAATGTGCTTCTTCTTGAACCACTCCTTTGTTGCCTTGGCCATGTGTTTTGGGTCATTGTCATGTTGGAATACCCATCCACGACCCATTTTCAATGCCCTGGCTGAGGGAAGGAGGTTCTCACCCAAGATTTGACGGTACATGGCCCCGTCCATCGTCCCTTTGATGCGGTGAAGTTGTCCTGTCCCCTTAGCAGAAAAACACCCCCAAAGCATAATGTTTCCACCTCCATGTTTGACGGTGGGGATGGTGTTCTTGGGGTCATAGGCAGCATTCCTCCTCCTCCAAACACGGCGAGTTGAGTTGATGGCAAAGAGCTCGATTTTGGTCTCATCTGACCACAACACTTTCACCCAGTTCTCCTCTGAATCATTCAGATGTTCATTGGCAAACTTCAGACGGCCCTGTATATGTGCTTTCTTGAGCAGGGGGACCTTGCGGGCGCTGCAGGATTTCAGTCCTTCACGGCATAGTGTGTTACCAATTGTTTTCTTGGTGACTATGGTCCCAGCTGCCTTGAGATCATTGACAAGATCCTCCCGTGTAGTTCTGGGCTGATTCCTCACCGTTCTCATGATCATTGCAACTCCACGAGATGATATCTTGCATAGAGCCCCAGGCCGAGGGAGATTGACAGTTATTTTGTCTTTCTTCCATTTGCGAATAATCGCACCAACTGTTGTCACCTTCTCACCAAGCTGCTTGGCGATGGTCTTGTAGCCCATTACAGCCTTGTGTAGGTCTACAATCTTGTCCCTGACATCCTTAGAGAGCTCTTTGGTCTTGGCCATGGTGGAGAGTTTGGAATCTGATTGATTGATTGCTTCTGTGGACAGGTGTCTTTTATACAGGTAACAAACTGAGATTTGGAGCACTCCCTTTAAGAGTGTGCTCCTAATCTCAGCTCGTTACTGTCACGATCGTCGGGAACAGAGGACCAAGGCGCAGCGTTGAAGGCAAACATACTTCTTTATTAGTGATTTCACGAACAAAACAACAAACGATAACGTGACGTCCACGGTCTAACACAAACCACACTGGAACAAGATCCCACAAACACTGTGGGAAAACTGGCTGCTTAAGTATGGTTCCCAATCAGAGACAACAAGCAACAGCTGATACACGTTGCCTCTGATTGAGAACCACACTGGCCAACATAGAAATACAAAACTAGAACAAAAACAAATGAAAACTCACACCCTGGCTCAACATACTAGAGTCCCCAGAGCCAGGGCGTGACAGTACCCCCCCCCAAAGGCGCGGACTCCGGCCGCGCCAACCAAACACCACAGGGGAGGGACCGGGTGGGCACTCCGCCTTGGCGGCGGATCCGGCTCCGAACATGATTCCCACACCCAAAGTACCCCTGGTCCGGTCTGACCCTGCTGGCCGGAGCTGGACTGAACACCGGTGGAGCGGATTGCTCTAGCTCCGACGTGGAGCAGCTGACCGGTGCCGGACCAGGCACCGGTGGAACAGGCATGGGCTGTGCCGGACTGACGACGCACACCACTGGCTTGGTGTGGGGAGCAGGAACAGGCCGAACCGGGCTGACGATGCGCACCATAGGCTTGGTGCGTGGAGCAGGAACAGGCCGGGCTGGGCTGACGATGCGCACCATAGGCTTGGTGCGTGGAGCAGGAACAGGCCGGGCCGGGCTGACGACGCGCACCACAGGCTCGATGCGAGGAGCAGGAACATGCCGGGCGGGGCTGACGATGCGCACCATAGGCTTGGTGCGTGTGCAGGAACAGGCCGGGCTGGGCTGACGATGCGCACCATAGGCTTGGTGCGTGGAGCAGGAACAGGCCGGGCCGGGCTGACGACGCGCACCACAGGCTCGATGCGAGGAACAGGAACAGGCCGGACCGTACTGGGGACACACACCACTGGCCCTACTCAGGGATCAGGAACGGGCCGGACCGGACTGGTAACACACCCCAGTACCTCTCGCCGTGCCTCTACACTTTCCCTCTGCTCTGTGACCAGTGGCCCCCTTAACCTGGCGGCCTCCTCTGCAACCCCGCTGGACCGCTCCATCGCGGCCTCCTGCTACCCCGTCATCCACGGCGTGAGTTACCTGTATGACAGTTACCTGTATAAAAGACATCTGGGAGCCAGAAATCTTTCTGATTGAGAGGGGGTCAAATACTTATTTCCCTCATTAAAATGCAAATAAATTTATAACATTTTTGACATGAGTTTTTCTGGATTATGTTGTTGTTATTCTGTCTCTCACTGTTCAAATAAACCTACCATTAAAATTATAGACTGATCATGTCTTTGTCAGTGGGAAATGTACAAAATCAGCAGGGGATCAAATACTTTTTTCCCTCACTGTATGTATTATATAAAAAAAATATTAAAGGGGGGGGCAATGCTAATAGTTCGGGTAGCCATTTAATTAGCTGTTCAGCAGTCTTATGGATTGGGGGTAGAAGCTGTTAGGAAGCCTATTGGACCTAGATTTGGCACTCCGGTACCGCTTGCCGTGTGGTAGCAGAGAGAACAGTCAATGACTAGGGTGGCTGGAGTCTTTGGCAATTTCTATGGACCTTCCTCTGACACCGCCTGGTATAGATGTCCTGGATGGCAGGAAGCTTGGCCCCAGTGATGTACTTGATGATTTCAAGGTTTTACTGCTCACCTACATGACATGGACCTGCTCCTACGTACAGTATCTCTCCGATTTGGTCCTGCCGTACATACGTACATGTACGCTACGGTCACAAGATGCAGGCCTACTTATTATCCACAGAATTTCTAAGCAAACAGCTAGAGGCAGGGCTTTCTCCTATAGAGCTCAATTTTTATTGAATGGTCTGCCTATCCATGTGAGAGACGCAGACTCGTTCTCGACCTTTAAGTCTTTACTGAAGATTCATCTCTTCAGTAGGTCCTATGATTGAGTGTAGTCTGGCCCAGGGGTGCGAAGGTGAACAGCAAGGGCGGTTCGTCACTCCAGTACCTTGCTGTTCACCTTCGCACCCCTGGGCCAGACTACACTCAATCATAGGACCTACTGAGTGCGAAGGTGAACAGCAAGGCACTGGAGTGACGAACCGCCCTTGCTGTCTCTGCCTGGCCAGCTCCCCTCTCTCCACTGGGATTATCTGCCTCTGACCCTATTATGGGGCTAAGTCACTGGCTTACTAGTGCTCTCCCATGCCGTCCCTAGGAGGGGTGTGTCACGTCGTGCCAGGCTTTTTTCGCTATACTCGACTTGAATGGGTTGTGTCACTGACATAATCTTCCTGTCAGGTTTTGCGCCCCCTCAGGCTCGTGCGGTGGAGGAGATCTTCGTGGGCTACACTCAGACTTGTCTTAGGGTAGTAAGTTGGTGGTCTGTTGATATCCCTCTAGTAGTGTGGGTGCTGTGCTTTGGCAAAGTGGGTGGGGTTATATCCTGCCTGGTTGGCACTGTCTGGAGGTATAGTCTGACAGGGCCACAGTGTCCCCCGACCCCCCCTGTCTCAGCCTCCAGTATCTATGCTGCAATAGTCTATGTGGTGGGGGGCTAGGGTCAGACTGTCCTATCTGGTGTAATTCTCCTGTCTTATCTGGTGTCCTGTGTGAACTTAAGTATGCTCCCTCTAATTCTCCCATCTTTCTCTCTCTCTCTCCCCTCCCGGAGGATCTGAGACCTAGGACCATGCCTCAAGACTACCTGGCCTGATGACTCCTGGATGTCCCCGTCCCCAGTCCACCTGGTCGTGCTGCTCCTCCAGTTTCAACTGTTCTGCCTGCAGCTATGGAACCCTGACCTGTTCACCGGACGTGCTACCTTGCTCCGGAGCTGCTGTTTTCGACCCTCTCTCTCCCTTTCTGTCTCTCTCTCTCTCTCTCCCTCCCTCTCTACCTCCCTGTCTACCGCACCTGCTGTCTCGACCTCTGAATGCTCGGCTATGAAAAGCCAACTAACATTTACTCCTGAGATGCTGACCTGTTGCATTCTCCACAACCACTGTAATTATAATTTGACCCTGCTGGTCATCTATGAACGTTTGAACATCTTGAAGGACGATCTGGCTTTAATGGTCATGTACTCTTGTAATCTCCACCCAGCACAGCCAGAAGAGGACTAGCCACCTCTCAGAGCCTGCTTCCTCTCTAGGATTCTTCCTAGGTTTCTGCCTTTCTAGGGAGTTTTTCCTAGCCACCATACTTCTACATCTACATTGCTTGCTGTTTGGGGTTTTAGGCTAGGTTTCTGTATAACCACTTTGTGACATCTGCTGATATTTGATTGATTAATCTATGCAGCCACCACCATTCTTGAAAATATAAAGAGTGGTACTCAATGATGTGTTGTGTTGGATTTGCCCCAAACATATATTCAGCTGTATTCAGGACAAAAAGTACATTTCTTTGTCACATCTTTTGCAGTATTACTTTGGTGCCTTGAATGCATGTTTTGGAATATTTTTATTCTGTACAGGCTTCCTTCGTTTCACTCTGTCATTCCTGTTAGTATTGTGGAGTAACTACAATGTTTTTGATCCATCCTCAGTTATCACCTATCACAGCCATTAAACTCTGTAATTGTTTTAAAGTCAACATTGGCCTCATGATGAAATCCCTGAGCGGTTTCCTTCCTCTCCGGCAACTGATTTAGGAAGGGTGCCTGTATCTTTATAGTGACTGGGTGTATTGATACACCATCTACAAATATGTGTCCTTCTTTGCATACAACGGTTCATAGGAAAACCTCCCTGGTCTTTGTGGTTGAATCTGTGCTTGAAATACACTTCTCGACTTAGGGACCCTACAGTTAACTGTTTGTCTGGGGTGCAGAGATGGGGTCCTCATTTAAAAATCATGTTAAACACTATTATTGCACACGTTGAGTCCATGCAACTTTTTATGTGACTTGTTAAGAACATTTTTACTCCTGAAGTTATTTAGGCTTGCCATAACAAAAGGGTTGAATACTTATTGACTCAAGACATTTCAGCTTTTCATTTTTAATTAATGTGTAGGCCAGTGACACAAAATCTACATTTAATCCATTTTAAATTCAGGCTGTAACACAAGAAAATGTGGAAAAAGTAAAGGCGTGTGTCACACCCTGGCTCTGGGACTCTATATGTTGAGCCAGGGTGTGTTCATTCTATGTGGTTTATTTCTATGTTGGGGGTTCTGGTTTGTTGTTTTCTATGTTTGCCTTAGTGACTCCCAATCAGAGGCAACGAGTGTCAGCTGTTGGCTGGTTGTCTCTGATTGGGAGCCATATTTAACTGTCTGTTTTTCACTTTGTGTTTGTGGGTTTTTGTTCCGTGTTCGGTCTTTGTCACCGTGGACGTTACGAGTCGTTTGTTGTTTTGTTTTGTTCGTGCTTTAATTTAATAAAGTAATCATGTTCATTCATCACGCTGCGCATTGGTCTCTCCCTGACGATCGTGACAGAAAAACCCACCAAAACTGGACCAAGCAGCGTGTCCAGGAGCCATCGCCAGGGGAATCGCTTGCAGATCTCCGTGGCAACCTCGACTGGGTCCAGCCTTGTAAAGAGCAGAGTGGATGGACTTGGGAACAGTGGAGGAAGAGTCTAGACTGGGTCAAGCCTAATGAAGAGCAGAATGGCTGGAATTGGGGGCAGAAGAGCGAGAGTTGGGCGAGAACGATAGAGGCCTGGCCCACGGGGAGGAGAGACCCCCAGAACATTTTTAGGGGGGGGCTCACGACGTCGGGGCAGCAGGAGGCCGCGATAGAGCGGTCCAGCGGGTTAGCAGAGGAGGCCGCCAGGTTACGGGGGCCACTGGTCGAAGAGGGGATGGAAGGTGGAGAGGCACGGCGAGAGGTACTGGGGTGTGTTACCAGTCCGGTCCGGCCCGTTCCAGATCCCGATGTAGGGCCAGTGGTGTGTGTCCCCAGTACGGTCCGGTCTGTTCCTGCTCCCCGCACCAAGTCAGTGGTGCGCTTCGTCAGCCCGGCTCGGCCCGTTCCTGCTCCCCGCACCAAGTCAGTGGTGCGCTTCGTCAGCCCGGCTCGGCCCGTTCCTGCTCCCCGCACCAAGTCAGTGGTGCGCTTCGTCAGCCTGGTAAGGCCCGTTCCTGCTCCCCGCACCAAGTCAGTGGTGCGCTTCGTCAGCCTGGTAAGGCCCGTTCCTCCTCCACGCACCAAGCCAGTGGTGTGCTTCGTCAGTCCGGTGAGGCCCGTTCCGGCTCCACGCACCAAGCCAGGGGTGCGCATCGTCAGCCCGGTCCGGCCCGTCGCTGCTCCACGCACCAAGCCAGGGGTGCGCATCGTCAGCCCGGTCCGGCCCGTTGCCGCTCAACGCACCAAGCCAGGGGGTGCGAGTCATCAGTCGGTGAGGCCCGTTCCGGCTCCACGCACCAAGCCAGGGGGTGCGATCGTCAGCCCTGTCCGGCCCGTTGCTGCTCCACGCACCAAGCCAGGGGTGCGCATCGACAGCCAGGTCCGGTCCTTTCCTGCCTCACGCACCAAGCCTGGGGTGCGCGTCGTCAGTCCGGCACAACCCGTGCCTGGGTCACCGGTGCCAAATCAGGTACCGCTTTATTGCTCCCCAACGGAGCTGAAGCTAGCCGCTCCTGCTACGTCCAGGTCAGCTCCAGCCAGCGGGGCCAGACCGGACCAGGGGCGCTATGGGGGGTTTATTGGAGGGTGGTGGGCAAGCCCGGAGCCAGAACCGCCGCCGAGGAGGAGTGCCCACCCAGCCCTCCCCTATTTTTCTCTGGTTGAGGCGCGGTCGCAGTCCGCGCCTTTAGGGGTACTGTCACACCCTGGCTCTGGGACTCTATATGTTGAGCCAGGGTGTGTTCATTCTATGTGGTTTATTTCTATGTTGGGGGTTCTGGTTTGTTGTTTTCTATGTTTGCCTTAGTGACTCCCAATCAGAGGCAACGAGTGTCAGCTGTTGGCTGGTTGTCTCTGATTGGGAGCCATATTTAACTGTCTGTTTTTCACTTTGTGTTTGTGGGTTTTTGTTCCGTGTTCGGTCTTTGTCACCGTGGACGTTACGAGTCGTTTGTTGTTTTGTTCGTGCTTTAATTTAATAAAGTAATCATGTTCATTCATCACGCTGCGCATTGGTCTCTCCCTGACGATCGTGACAGCGTGTGAAAACTTTCTGAAGGCACTGTATGTATACTGAACAGAAATATAAACGCAACATGTAAAGTGTGGTTCCCATGTTTAATGAGCTGAAATAAAAGATCCCAGAAATTGTCCATACGCACAAAAAGCTTATTTCTCAGAAATATTGGGCACAAATTTGTTTACATCCCTGTTAGTGAGCATTTCTCCTTTGCCAAGATAATCCATCCACCTGACAGGTGTGGCATATCAAGAAGCTGATTAAACAGCATTATCATTACACAGGTGCACCATGTGCTGGGGACAAAAAAAGGCCACTCTAAAATGTGCCATTTTGTCACACAACACAATGCCACAGATGTGTCAAGTTTTTAGGTAGCGTGCAATTGGCATGCTGGCTGCAGGAATGTCCACCAGAGCTGTTGCCAGAGGATTTAATGTTCATTTCTCTACCATAAGCCGTTTTAGAGAATTTGGCAGTACGTCCAACCGGCCTCACAACCGCAGACCACCTGTAACCACACCAGCCCAGGACTTCCACATCCGGCTTCTTCACCCGTGGGAACGTCTGAGACCAGACAGCTGATGAAACTGTGGGTTTGCACAACTGAAACATTTCTGCACAAACTGTCAGAAACTGTCTCAGGAAATCTGATCTGCGGGCTCGTCATCCTCACCAGGGTCTTGACCTGACTGCAGTTCGGCTTCGTAACCGACTTCAGTGGGCAAATGCTCACCTTCAATGGCCACTGGCACGCTGGAGAAGTGTGCTCTTCACGGATGAATCCTGGTTTCAACTGTACCGGGCAGATGGCGTCGTGTGGGTGAGCAGTTTGTGTGGGCGAGCAGAGTGCCTCATGGTGGCGGTGGGGTTATGGTATGGGCAGGCATAAGCTATGGACAACGAACACAATTGCATTTTATCGATGGCAATTTGAATGCACAGAGATACCGTGACGAGATCATGAGGGAGTAAAATGGAAATGTGTCATTTCACTCCCTCCAATACTGCCCCTTGCAGGAGGTTTGTGCATGCTTGTGGCTGTCTGGCAGCAGTATGACTCTAGCCAGGTTCCCCCATGCCTCATATTACCTTATCTGGGTGGAACAGACCCTTCTCTTGACTGACCATTTTTTGTGTTGCTTTTTCATCCTATAATTGGAGAACAATTGCTTTCTGAGAGCAGTAGCTATATAGTCCTGATTTCGCTTAAAAAGGGCATTTCTCAGTAAATCAGGATTTGAAAGATTCTGGAGATTTAGATTCTAAAGATATAATGTAAGTAGGTATTATTGCTACAGGCACATTTAAGTTTGTATTTATTTTATCCTTATTTTACCAGGTAAGTTGACTGAGAACACGTTCTCATTTACAGTAACGACCTGGGGAATAGTTACAGGGGAGAAGAGGGGGGATGAATAAGCCAGCTGGAAGCTGCGGATGATTAGGTTGCCATGATGGTATGAGTGCCAGAGTGGACATTTAGCCAGGACATCGGGGTTAACACCCCTACTCTTACAATGAGTGCCATGGGATCTTTTAGTGACCACAGAGTGTCAGGACACCTGTTTAACGTCCAATCTGAAAGACGGCACCCTACACATGGCTGTGTCCCCAATCACTGTCCTGGGGCATTGGGATCTTTTTTTTTAGACCAGAGGAACGAGGGCCTCCTACTGGCCCTCCAACACCATCTGGTCTCTCATCCAGGGAACGACCAGAACAGACCGCGCTTAGCTTCAGAGGCAAGCCAGCAGTGGGATGCAGGGTGGTATGCTGCTGGAAAGTATTGTAGTATGAATAACACACCGTGTTCACATCCAACACCTTGCATTTGATAAAGGATGGGCACTTAGCTCTTGTATTGAATGTTGGCTGTGTATTTGTTAGTTGTATTGTAGAACTGAAGAAACATTTGGTATTCGTTGATAGGGTAAGTGCCTGTTGACATAGCAGCGGCCTTGCTTATCAAGACGGAACATTTAATACCCCTGACATTCATTGAGGGTGATTCCTCATTCAAATAGAACATAGAAGACCATGATGATCCATTTAATCCATAGAAGGGTCCTTTGGAGGAAGGATTGTTGACATAACACAGAGGAGTCCGTAATAATTGGATCCCTTGATAAAGATGAGCAAAAAAGGAGCAAAAAAGGAAAACGCTGCACACTGCTGCTCATGCGCCCAGGTGATATTATTTTAACAATGTTTCGACCCTTAGGTCTTCATGAGGCATCTATATCCCTGGTGGGGTTGGAAGGTCCTATATATAGGGGCAGTATTCAGTGACATCACTTCCTGAAACAGGAGGTAAAAACATATAACAGGTTCAAAATATCAACATTGAATGTATCAAAATATATGACCATACACAAGGAATGTGATCAATATTTACAGTAATATATATACACAATATTCAAGTTGAAAACTAGTTGGAATTTGGTCAGTCCGCCCTGGCCAGACCAAATCTGAACCAATCATAGACGTCTATGTTTCACAAGTTTGAACAGCAAAAGAGAACAGAAGAGAACAGTACAGTACAGAACAGTACAATAAAGTAAAGTAAAGAAAGGTAGAGTACAGTACTGTACAGTAGAGTTCAGTACAGTAGAGCACACTAGAGTAGAGTACAGTGTAATGTACTGTATTGTACTGTACTGAACCTATCTACATTACTGTACTGTACTGAACTCTACTGTGCTGTACTGTTCTGTACTGTATGTCCAAACTTGAAACATAGACATCTATGATTGTTTCAGATTTGGTCTGGTCCGGACCAACCAAATGTGGTCTTGTTTGGGGGCGGAGCTCATTACAATAATAGACTGTGTGTAGAATAATACCAACATATACAAAAGAAGGATATTGCATATTTCTACCTTTTGTGTACTTATTCAGGATACATCACCATGAATAGAATGATATTCATATCCATAATTGAAAAATCTAAACATGAATATTGAAAATATAGAATATATAATTTGGCAAAAATGTTATAGATATTGTTGAACATAATATACAACCTGCATTTTATACAGAGAAATTGGCATAGTAGGCAATGTAACCAATCACAGCTCTCCTTTTACTTGTATTATTGCACATCTTGCAAATCACCAGCAGACAGCGATATTTTCACATTCACTCTGTTGGTAATGCTTACAAATTGGATTATAACTCTGAAAGTAGCAGATGATACAAATGTTAAATACATGTCAAATACATGTCAACAATCCTTCCTCCAAAGGACCCTTCTATGGATCACATTTAGTGAAAATCCCCCAAATCATTGTATTTTTTTGTTCTAGCTTCATGAGGAATCACCCTAGGGCAAAATTTTTATTTCCGCCTAAATAGACATACCCAAATATAATGATTTTTCATGAGATGGCCATAAACAATTACTGGCAATGTCACATCTTTTTTGAACGGTCTGGCACTTATCTTTCTGGTAAAAATGGTTATAAATTGCTCAGGTGTACTCACTTTTGAGGACACAAGCTCAAGTACATAGTATTATGAAAATATGAAAAATAATCCATTATTTTTTTCCTATTCAACAAAAGTGGGGCAACAGGGCTTGAAATCACTGAAATGCTTTCTAAATATAGTAACAATCAAATTATAAACAAAGCTTTGAGGATTACCTTTAAAACATTTGTGTCATGGCACCGATGACAAATCCTTGGCACACAATAGTAGAGCAGATCAACAAAGGTATCTTTCCATCATCCTCTCATGGACATGGAAGTGGCTGACATTATTAGGACACAGCATTATTCTTAACAGAAGAGGATACGTTCAGCTTCCCTTTTAAAGGCCAGGTTGGGTTTTTATAATAAATTAATGAAATGCAAATCTGGTTATGCACTGCAACCCTCTTAGCAACCCTCTTAGCAAATGTATGGTACAGTTAACGGCCTTGTTGTTTTTATTTGCTCTTATTAACATTCCTTGAGATACAGAATGTCCCTCATAGTTTTTAAGGCCTGATTTCTAATGACACAGTGATGTGGCTGGTACAGTACAAGTCTAGATCTGAGGCTTGGGTTGGCTTTTTATTGCACCGGTCTGTTTGGCCTAGGGCATATTGATTAACAAATACACATTGATCCGTCGCCATCAGAGAAAAACCCTACACAGCACTCTATATGGATCTGTTTCAAACTGCATGAGGGACTGCTGTACCCTCACATTATTAACCGGACTGCTTTTTTCTTCAATTGGCCGTCATTCTAGTGCTATATACCCCATCACAGACAAATGGAAGGGGACCCTCCTGCACTGTATGTATCCACTGACACTGACATACAGGGCTCAAATACAAGTTAACTGCAGTGCGTTAAGCAGGCAAGTCCTGCCCACAACATGCTTTTAACAGATAACTACTAAACCATATCCATTATATCCCCTCAGCCCTCAACTCCAATTTGGTATGCAGTCCAATCTATGGTCAATATATGTCACAAAGATTAATGAGGCCTTAAGTATTTAACTTTCATTTTCTGGGGCACTCCGCAAGTATTTGTTCATGGTTCTTGAGCAGTCTCCATACACTAACATCCTCTTATGCTGCTTCTTAACTCACAACCGTGTTCTCAGGCAATATCCAAGGGCAGTTTTGAACACAACCAGGGGGTCTAAGTTTAAAGATTAGATCTATTCTTCCCACCTGCTCATTCTCCATGGTGATCTTTAGTCATTTTCCATTTCGTAGGAGAGTCTGAGTGTTATCTACATGACCCAAGATGTTTTGTTTTATTTTGTATGGATGCGTTTGATGCATTTCAGACATTAAAGCTTTATCAATCACTTGAGATAAATCAATATTGTAATCTAGACTTAGAAAAATGGATGTGTGCCTACTTGTTCCCCCTTACTGAGCAATTTGCGGGTAACTATGTACAGTATGCATAGGAACCAGAGCAAAATAGCATGTACAGGAAGTTTTACAGCAATGCTAGTCAATGTGTGGACACCATTTTACATGTGCTATAGCATACATTATATTTCAGTCTAGCCAGTTGTGTGACAGATAGTACTGTACAACCTCAGCCACATTGGGACGTGAACGTCCCTGACACGTTGCTGATTAGTCATACTTGTTGATCCTCCATTCATCCAAAAAGGTTATGAATACGGTCTATAAAGAATGAATAAACCACAATACAACCCTGTGCGAAAATGTACAGTAGCCTACTGGTAAAGACAGGGATAGTGCAGTATTGGCACTGTTATAGAGACAATCCACTAGAGGGCAGTGTTTAGTTTCCTTCCTCTCCATCTGTCATTATGTATATAATAGGACTTTGGAAACATGAATAAATGTAATTATTCTACACAAACAATTACCACTTTATAGAGCTAGTCTTTTTTTTAACAATCTTTATTAAGAGCTGTCATTTTTTTGTGAGGAATTGCAGTTGTATCAGACATTCTTTCTGTTTTGTCCTCTGTTATGGGCAAAGTTGAAAGACAGACAGTAGCCTACAGTATGGATGATTCTCAATGTTCCTCAGTAAAGGTTCAACTAATCTCTGTTGCTGAGTGATGTTGATTGTGAATAGCCAACATGTGTCAGTCTAGGGAACTCTATCAGGCTTGACTGTTGTAGAGATGAGAGAGAGCGAGCTGCCTGCTGTGCTGCACTGGCTCAATGAAAGAGACTGCTGCAAAGTCAAAGCGGTCTGGCTGAGGGTGATTCTGCACATTGAGGAGGACTGAGCAACAATGCCTGCCATCATGCCTTTCTAAATTTGCCAGCGAGCATCAGCCTATCTGTGTAGGACACGGTATGCTGGATCAGCACTTTGCTCTAACCCACTCTATTCTCCGGGCTAAGCGCCTCCCCTCCTCATTTCTCCTCTCCTCTCTTATTCTCTCTTCCACTGTCTTTCTCTTTTATAATTTCACTAAGAGCCTACCATTCAATCAGAAGGGCCCAGCTTTTTTATTTAACTTTAGTAGGCAATTAAGTTAGCCTCTTTTCAATCAGCCTGACAAATATCCTCAGGAAGGAAGTGATTGTTAGCCAGCCAGGCAAACTAAACTGATGTCCTCATAGAGTTAGCAGCATCCCTAGAGTTCACCTTGATGTAAATACACGGCTAATAATACTGTACATTATACACACAACAATAGGATCCAAAGGATTGCCGCTTTAAATGCAGGCCGGGGATTGAGTTTATTAAGGGTCCCATTGTTGCCAGTTCCTCAACCTTGTTCTCATTACTGAATGTGCTCTGTGGCACTATTGGACTGATTACCTGGGCCTTGGTTTCTTCACTGCAGCAGAGGTCGTGAAGAGGGCACGACAAAACCTATTCCCCCTCAGGAGACTGAAAAGATTTGGCATGGGTCCTCAGATCCTCAAAAAGTTATACAGCTGCACCATCGAGAGCATCCTGACTGGTTGCATCACCGCCTGGTATGGCAACTGCTCGGCCTCCGACCGCAAGGCACTACAGAGGGTAGTGCGTACGGCCCAGTACATCACTGGGGCCAAGCTTCCTGCCATCCAGGACCTCTATACCAGGCGGTGTCAGAGGAAGGCCCTAAAAATTGTCAAAGACTCAAGCCACCCTAGTCATAGACAGTTCTCTCTGCTACTGCACGGCAAGCGGTACCGGAGCGCGAAGTCTAGGTTCAAAAGGCTTCTCAACAGCTTCCACCCCCAAGCCATAAGACTCCTGAACAGCTAATCATGGCTACCCGGACTATTTGCACTGCCATCCCACCCCACCCCATCCCCCTCTTTTACACTGCTGCTACTCTGTTTATTATTTATGCATAGTCACTTTAACTCTACATACATGTACATATGACCTCAATTACCTCGACTAGCCGGTGCCCATGCACATTGACTCTGTACCGATACGCCCCTCTATATAGCCTCCCTACTGTTATTTTATTTTACTGCTTTTTCTTTAGTTATTTGCTTTTATTTATTTTTATTTAATTAACACTTTTTTAATTTTTAATTTTTCTTTAAAAAACTGCATTGTTGGTTAAGGGCTTGTAAGTAAGCATTTCACTGTAATGTCTACACCTGTTGTATTTGGCGCATGTGGCAAATAAAATTGTATTTTATTTTATTTGTTATATGCTTGTGTTATATGAGTTTGAATAACCGTTTTAATTCTGTTTCACTCTAAAACTGGTCTCAATGGGGTGTTTCGTTTTAGAGACTGTGTAGTCTTATTAGTGAAGTAGAATTTATGTTGTCAGTGTTCAAGACCTGTATTTCTGAATACACACTCTTAGGCCATATTTTGAAACTATCACTATGTGAAAATGTTACAAATTATTTGTGAGATAATATTTACAAGATCAACATGCCCTGAATTGGCTTCCACATCCCTCCCTCTTCTGCAGGGCCCAGATTGAGCCTGGTCATCACCTCTGACCTTCAAGTGAATCACTGAGTGCTCCGGGCACCGCTGTGCCACTCAATAAACACTGCAGTTAAATCCACTGCAGTTACACCCTGCCAGATGTGTGGGGACTCTGTGGTCACTGATGGGGTCACAGTCAGACTCTTATGGGGACATGGTCAAATACACAGAACCGGTTGGGCTATTGTAGGGGCATAAGTTTATCTGATGAGATCACATACAGTTGAAGTCGGAAGTTTACATACACCTTAGCCAAATACATTTTAACTCAGATTTTCATAATTCCTGACATTTAATCCTAGTAGAAATTCCCTGTCTTAGGTCAGTTAGGATCACCACTTTATTTTAAGAATGTGAAATGTCAGAATAATAGTAGAGAGAATTATTTATTTCATCTTTATTTATTTCATCACATTCCCAGTGGGTCAGAAGTTTACATACACTCAATTAGTATTTGGTAGCATTGCCTTTAAATTGTTTAACTTGGGTCAAACGTTTCGGGTAGCCTTCCACAAGCTTCCCACAATAAGTTGGGTGAATTTTGGCCCATTCCTCCTGACAGAGCTGGTGTAACTGAGTCAGGTTTGTAGGCCTCCTTGCTCGCACACACTTTTTCAGTTTTGCCCACAAATGTCCTATAGGATTGAGGTCAGGGCTTTGTGATGGCCACTCCAATACCTTGACTTTGTTGTCCTTAAGCCATTGTCCATTTGGAAGACCCATTTGCGACCAAGCTTTAACTTCCTGACTAATGTCTTGAGATGTTGCTTCAATATATCCACATAATTTCCCTTCCTCATGATGCCATCTTTTTTGTGAAGTGCACCAGTCCCTCCTGCAGCAAAGCACCCCCACAGCGTGATGCTGCCACCCCCGTGCTTCATGGTTGGGATGGTGTTCTTCGGCTTGCAAGATACCCCCTTTTTCCTCCAAACATAACGATGGTCATTATGGCCAAACAATTATATTTTTGTTTCATCAGACCAGAGGAAATTTCTCCAAAAATTACGATCTTTGTCCCCATGTGCAGTTGCAAACCGTAGTCTGGCTTTTTTATGGTGGTTTTGGAGCAGTGGCTTCTTCCTTGCTGAGCTGCCGTTCAGGTTATGTCAATATAGGACTCATTTTACTGTGGATATAGATACTTTGTACCTGTTTCCTCCAGCATCTTCACAAGGTCCTTTGCTGTTGTTCTGGGATTGATTTGCACTTTTCGCACCAAAGTACGTTCATCTCTAGGAGACAGAACGCGTCTCCTTCCTGAGCGGTATGATGGCTGCGTGGTCCCATGGTGTTTATACTTGCGTCCTATTGTTTGTACAGATGAACATGGTACCTTCAGGCGTTTGGAAATTGCTCCCAAGGATGAACCAGACTTGTGGAGGTCTACAATTGTTTTTCTGAGATCTTGGCTGATTTCTTTTGATTTTCCCATGATGTCAAGCAAAGAGGCACTGAGTTTGAAGGTAGGCCTTGAAATACATCCACAGGTACACCTCCAATTGACTCAAATGATGTCAATTAGCCTATCAGAAATGTCTAAAGCCATGACATCATTTTCTGGAATTTTCCAAGCTGTTTAAAGGCACAGTCAACTTAGTGTATGTAAACTTTTGACCCACTGGAATTATAACAATTGTTGGAAAGATTACTTGTGTCATGCACAAAGTAGATGTCCTGACCGACTTGCCAAAACTATAGTTTGTTAACAAGAAATTTTGTTGAAAAAGTGGTTGAAAATGTCAAGGTTCTGATGTGGATGCGGTGGTGGAGTCAAGCGCAGGACACAGAGGAATAGTCAAGACGACTTTACTAATACCTCTCAAGGTACACACAAATTCACAGCCTCCAAAAACACAAGAGGTGTAACAAAATACGCGAGTGCGAAAATCCCACAAAAGCCAAAGACACAGAACCTAAACATACAAGACAGGCGGACAATAACACACAAAATGCAAACCTAATACAGGGGAACTTATAGGAGACATAATCAAGACAGAATACGAGACAGGTGCACCAACTAGACATAACCAAACAAACATCGAAAACATCAAGCGGTAGTAGCTAGTACTCCGGGGACGACGAACGCCGAAGCCTGCCCGAGCAAGGAGGAGGAGCAGCCTCGGCGGTCTCTGTGACAGCAAAAGTGGTTGAAAAACGAGTTTTAATGACTCCAACCTAAGTGTATGTAAACTTCCGACTTCAACTGTAGTCATGTTAAGGAAGAACTCAGGGCCCTAGCTATGCCATCCAGGTCAACCCCAATCATTCCGGTAACTTTTAAAAAATTCCCAGTTTCCAGAATTCCCTGTTGAAACCCTGCTCAGGTTTGAATCAACATTTTTCAATCAGAAGTGTTTCTCCTGTGTTTCTCCATAACTATTAACCTTTACTATTAACCTCTATGACGACATAACTGATTCCAACGCTGTCCAGATCGGCAGACCTCACTTGTGGCTAATCTTTATGGGTTGTTTCTATCAAACCTGAGCTCTCCCGTAGGAGTTAAAATAATGAGAGAGACACTTTATCAAATGACTAACAACCAAACCTTGCCACCCCCCCAAAATGTTTTTTTTCCCAGTGACTCAGTTTCTGCGATTCCAATTCCCTAAATAGTTCCGCCTCGTTGGAAAAGAGAGATAATGAAAAAGTACCCCACTTTTGAGGAAAGCGTCTTTCATCACAATGTTGTAGCAGCATTATGCAAACCAGATCGCTCTCTTCCGTTCCCTTTCTTTCCCTGACCTTATTATCAGGCAATGTGATCCTATGGGACATGATGCCTTAATCAAAACAACCCTCTAGTGCTGTGAAACCTGTGCTAATCTAAAAAGATGCTTATTTCTAACCAGGTAACACAGAATCATCCAGGGACGCTAGAGAGCAGCCAGGCAGCGACCCAGCAGAACCAGGAAATGAGAGCGGGATTTAAATGGAGAGAACCATGCAGATTTGTATTACTTTGTTGTGCCATATTTTTCCCAAAAAATAAGCATAAACAGACTCTCTTTCAACTCACTTAAAAAATATAAATATATAATAATATACAGTAGCTATGTGCAGAGAGATGGATACAGTTACAATATGAAGTGAATCACTGAAGCATAGCATACTGCAGGTTCTGCCCTGTATATTCCAGCTGTGTCACCTGTTCCACAGAGGAAAGGGATCCTGTAGAAGTGTAAACAGGTCATGACACAGGGACCCACCTCTGCCACCGTAGCCTTGCTCCCATACTTTACATTGCTTCATTTAGCATTCACCACACTTCCACCCACAAACCCACCATAGTTCACTATCTATTCTACTCTTCACAATTCCTTCTTCTCACCACCATCACCGTTGAATCTCACTTTGTCACAAATTTCCTCTCTCTCTATCTCTCTGGTTCATTCACACGGGCAGGCAGGCAGGCCCCTCCAGCCATGCAGGCAGCAGACAGAGCATACGGACGCATGGTGATGTGATGTATGTGAGTAGATGTGACTGGGGAGAATGGGCTAGGATGGAAGAATCCTATTTCCACCAGGGAATCACTCATCCCTGATAGCAGCATTGGCTGTCTGATACAGTCTGCATAGGCTTTCACTGGGCCGGGAGAGAGACCTTCCTCTCCTATCCGGAAACCCATTTCACACACGCTAAGCGTAATTTATTATGTATGACATGCTTGGCTGACAGAAATGGATGGCTACGAGTCATTCTTTAGTAATTCTGTCTTCTCCTTATAGAATATTATGGGGAAACATCTAGGCGGCTAGAAGACAGAGAAAATGAAAGCAACAGCTCTGGCAGGACCAACAAATGAGGCAGAAAAAAAGAAACAGGAAGAGTATTTGAAAAAGATTGTATTGGCAATGGTAATAGAAGTGGCAAATACACTGTAGCATAGGGAAAACATTGTTGAAACCAATAGGCCCTCTGTCTCTGTCATTTTGGTGGGTAGAATTTGGGCTGCACTGAATACCCATAGTTAATAGTGACATGTTTACATAACATTCTGCTCCCTCATTAGTCCTCCTAATTAAAATGTCTGTGATACTTAAACTTCCTGTAGGTCCCTGCACTCTGGTAGCGGAAGAAGCATTCCTTTAGATTTAACGTGTCCTCTCTGGGGACTCATGGCAACAAAATCGATATCATGTTTATATTTTACATTTTTTATAAAAACTCAGCAAAGTTGTATTATAGAGATGGACCTTACAAATGGCTATGCACCAAATGTTGATCATGTTATGATAGAAAAAACTGTGCTTCAAGGTACCCAAACCACTCAACATCTCCACCACTCACTCCAGTAAATAAGGACTACATTCAACCCCCCCTTGATATCTACGGAGGAAATCGTAGCTCTCCCATTCCCTTTGAACACCAGTGTGGGTGAGAGCTTAAAAAAGGATTCTGTTGATATCCTCCTCTAACCATTTTTCTAAAAGTTAATATATTCACTTAATCCTCCCAAATTCTCTAAATTGGCTCTCCCCAGATTGTGTGGTGAAATGAGCCATATGGAAGTTATAAACAGCTCCAGAACTATGGGCTAATTCTGCTTGACCTCAACTTGACCTGAGGAAAAAATCAGACAAATATGGAGGATGTGGATTGGCTGAAAAATTATATCAACATATTTAAATCAAGAAACATACAATGGGCTCATTTATGTTTTCATGATCAGGCTGAGATAATAATATAAAATCCAGTATCTGCTGTGCTTGTTTATTAAATACACTCCGATATGGAATAGGAACAGCCTACAGCTATTCTGTAACTAGGGTTCTTAACCATCCATCACCACAGACAATCTCTTGTCTTCTCTTATGTAAGAAATGACCAGAATGCAAAATTATTTTTGAGGGGAGATTTGTTATATTTAGTGTTTTAACAACAACAACAACAACAACAACAACAACAACAACAACAACAACAACCACAACATCATCCATGACTTTCACCCCTCCCCTGTACTTCCTCATTTCCTTCTATTCACACCTCATTTAATCCTCTCTATTTATGTCTGTTCTATTTAATAGTGTTTTTCCCCCCCAGCAGTCCTTATTACTGTAGCTTGTTAACCTGCAGCCGTCCAAGATTGCTCTCCCGTTAATTGCCTTTCAATTTCAATATATTATTTTGTCAAATTCAATTCAAATATGATTGATATGTTGGCTAAGCAGCATCATAGAGTGTTTTGGCTGAATAGATCAGGACATCTGCATGCTCCTCTTGATGAAGTTCTATTTATTCATTTTGTTAGTTGGCTCTCTGACATTTTGTGTGTGATTCAAGCCCTCATGAAGCAGGCAACTGTTTCTCAATTCAACATAGCCCTTACAAAAAATGATTTGTTGTGGCAAACGTCCCGCAAGTTTGTAGCAAATTTTCTGCAAACTAAATAGTGTGCCACAAAATGTTGCCAGAAGTTTGCAAATGTATGCCACTAGTGAATCTGCGGCAAACCTTTGGCAACAATAATATGTATTGCCACCAGTGGTGGTTGGTGCCATTTAAGATGAGGAAGGACGGCCTTATTTCTATTACAGCATATTGGATGACTGTCATTCATATCCATTCACCCAGCTCAATTTAACATTGATAGGTTTAGGCTACTACATAACACTCTCATTTTCCCTATACCCATCATGATGTTGCTAAAACCTAGCCTTTGAATGAAAGTTTACAACGTAGGTGCACAGGTCGAGATACAGTTGAAGTCAGAAGTTTACATACACTTAGGTTGGAGTCATTAAAACTTGTTTTTCAACTACTCAACACATTTATTTTTAACAAACTATAGTTTTGGCAAGTCGGTTGGGACATCTACTTTGTGCATGACAAAAGTAATTTTTCCAACAATTGTTCACAGACAGATTATTTCACTTATAATTCACTGTATCACAATTCCAGTGGGTCAGAAGTTTACATAGACTAAGTTGACTGTGCCTTTAGAAGCTTCTGATAGGCTAATTGACATAATTTGAGTCAATTGGAGGTGTACCTGTGGATGTATTTCAAGGCCTACATTCAAACTCAGTGCCTCTTTGCTTGACATCATGGGAAAATCAAAAGAAATCAGCCAAGACCTCAGAAAACCTCCACAAGTCTGGTTCATCCTTGGGAGCAATTTCCAAACGCCTGAAGGTACCACGTTCATCTGTACAAACAATAGTACGCAAGTATAAACACCATGGGACCACGCAGCCATCATACTGCTCAGGAAGGAGATGCATTCTGTCTCCTAGAGATTAACGGACTTTGGTGCGAAAAGTGCAAATCAATCCCAGAACAACAGCAAAGGACCTTGTGAAGATGCTGGAGGAAACAGGTACAAAAGTATCTATATCCACAGTAAAATGAGTCCTATATCGACATAACCTGAAAGGCCGCTCAGCAAGGAAGAAGCCACTGCTCCAAAACCGTCATAAAAAAGCCAGACTACGGTTTGCAACTGCACATGGGGACAAAGATCGTACTTTTTGGAGAAATGTCCTCTGGTCTGATGAAACAAAAATAGAACTGTTTGGCCATAATGACCATCATTATGTTTGGAGGAAAAAGGGGGTACTTGCAAGCCGAAGAACACCATCCCAACCGTGAAGCACGGGGGTGGCAGCATCATGCTGTGGGGGTGCTTTGCTGCAGGAGGGACTGGTGCACTTCACAAAATAGATGGCATCATGAGGAAGGAAAATTTTGTGGATATATTGAAGCAATATCTCAAGACATCAGTCAGGAAGTTAAAGCTTGGTTGCAAATGGGTCTTCCAAATGGACAATGACCCCAAGCATACTTCCAAAGTTGTGGCAAAATGGCTTAAGGACAACAAAGTCAAGGTATTGGAGTGGCCATCACAAAGCCCTGACCTCAATCCTATAGAACATTTGTGGGCAGAACTGAAAAAGTGTGTGCGAGCAAGGAGGCCTACAAACCTGACTCAGTTACACCAGCTCTGTCAGGAGGAATGGGCCAAAATTCACCCAACCTATTGTGGGAAGCTTGTGGAAGGCTACCCGAAACGTTTGACCCAAGTTAAACAATTTAAAGGCAATGCTACCAAATACTAATTGAGTGTATGTAAACTTCTGACCCACTGGGAATGTGATGAAAGAAATAAAAGCTGAAATAAATAAGTCTCTCTACTATTATTCTGACATTTCACATTCTTAAAATAAAGTGGTGATCCTAACTGACCTAAGACAGGGATTTTTTACTAGGATTAAATGTCAGGAATTGTGAAAAACTGAGTTTAAATGTATTTGGCTAAGGTGTATGTAAACTTCCGACTTCAACTGTACATTTTAGTAATCAAGGTGACAGACATTGACACATTCAATACCGCCTTGCACAATCTTGCCTGCATCTAACTGATCTAGGGTGTAATCATTAGTCCAGCAGTTGCTAACAAGAGTTTCTATTGGACAAATGTAGATATGTTTATCCCCCTTTCGTTCAGTTTGCTTCCGTTTAATAAACATTTTTCAACAGAATAGGCGAAATGAAAACACCCCTGATCACACGCAAACACAGTTGACTTTCATAGCAGCCACATACAAACAGCATGATCCCTTTAATCTTTGGATAATTTCTTCTCGCATCTATGCGCTCTCCTCCTCTCACATTTTCCCTTCACTTGTGGACTTCGGTGCACAACACATCAGATGTCTGTGACCAGTCGAAAAAACCTTTCCAAGCCAAACCTTCATATCATAACCGCTAACTGCTACACTCAGCCTACATCGTTGTCACCATATTAGCTAACGTCAAGTTAGCATAGCTACTAGAACTAACACGTTAGTAAACCCGCTACAATCATGCAGTACAGTGTACAGTTAGCAAGCAGTTTAGCAGTTACACTGGCGGGCCCCGGTGGCAATAAATGTATAAAACCAAAAGCTTACTTTGACTTGGAAGAGTTCCAGTGTTGGATAGCCATAGCCAACTAGGTAACATAGCATCCCTCTCTGTTTGAGCCGGATGTTTGAGTAGGCTAAACTAGCTAGAAAATTTCGCTAGCTAAGTAAGTGAAAATGAAAGTTAAAGAAATTGAAAATATATAGCTAGCTCTCTCTTTCTCTCTCTCGCTCTTGCTTCTCCTTCATTTTTGAAGAAATTAATTTGTTAAAAACTGTTCAACTATTGTCTTTCTCTCTCTTTGAGTCAACTACTCACCACATTTTATGCACTGCAGTGCATAGTAGATACTAGCTGTCATAATTACTGTGTAAGTCTATGGAAGGAGGTGAGAACCACGAGCCTCCTAGGTTTTGTATAGAAGTCAATGTACCCAGAGGAGGACAGAAACTAGTGCTACCTTACAGAGTGCTGTTGAGGCTACTTTAGACCTTCATTGCAAAACAGTGTGTTATAATAAATTATTTGGTGAAATGTGAATATATTTAGTATAGTTTTATCTAAAAATGATAACTTTTTTAATGTTTCACTATTTTTATTTTTATGAAATCCACTAGTGGCAAAAAACTATTCTCTCAAGATTCTATTTGAATCTGTGGCAAACCTGTGGCAACAATATTTATTTCCAGTAGTGGATAACCGTTTACCAGAAGCCCTTTCTGGTGAACAAATGAGTTCCAAGACCAGTAATCTGTTGGAAAATGAAAACCAAGCAATCTAGCTAAGCTAGGCTACCTACTGAAGTTGTCCGGTGAATGTTTAACTTATTAATAAAACTGAAACACATGTAGTTGCAATATCAGTTTCGATCTGTCAGCAACACTGACTGGCTAAATAGCTAGTTAGCTAGTGGCTAGTTCTATTTTATTTAATTACATTTTCTCCCCCCAGCAGTCCTTATTAGCATGTTAACCTGCAGCCATCTAAGATTGCTCTCCCGTTAATTGGTTTTCAATTTCAGGATATTATTTTGTCAAATTCAATTAAAAATATGATTGATATGTTGGCCACCCAACATCATAGATAGTTAGAGACAGTGTTTTGGCTGAATAGATCAGGGCATCTGCATGCTCCTCTTGATGAAGTTCTATTTCTTCATGGTGTTAGTTGGCTCTCTGACATTTGTGTGTGATTCAAGCACTCATGAAGCTGGCAACAGTTTTTCAATTCAACATAGCTATTGTCTGAAGCATGTTGAAACCATTTACCATTAGCATGCTCATCTTTGTTTCTTTTACATCACATTGTAGTGGAAGGCATACATATTAATGTCTACTGGAGGAGACAGATAAAATAAACATTATTGTTTAATATTCAATGTTATGGTCATGCCAGTGTCACCATCTCAGCTTCTGCTCTTATGCTTTTGAGCCATTGAACAGTCCTTAGAGATGCACTTAGAGTATTGTAACCTTGCATGGTTTAAAGCTTGAGGGTAATGATGCTGTGTCTTACATCAGATAGCGTGACATTTACTTGACGCTCGTCCCTCAGTACAGGTGGAATCGATGCGCTATCTGACGTAAGACAATGGGTAATAATGATCTTTAGTAGAGAATCCTCAACATTTTGTGCCAACTAATCAGAGCGATGGTTGGAGTACCTCTTCCAGGGAGGGTAATTTAGGTCATATACTATGTTATTTACAGCCGAGACTTACTTCCAACCTACAAAGAAACCTTCTATAGTGCCCTTGGGAAATTTTTCTGAAAGAATGCTGTAGTTACTGTTTCCTGGTGTGTTTGTAATGGCTGATACAGTATATCAATAGCAGGATGGGGAAGGTAGGGTCTGACAAGAGTAGCTCTGACAAGAGTAGCTGTGATAGGAACAGACTTAAGATGTTTATCACACTAACTCATCTGTAAAGCAGCCTTTCAGTTGGTCTAAGCACCAGATTCATATTCCTGATAGGTGTTTGCTAGTGCAGAAGCTCTCTGTGTGTACTACTGTGTAGCCTGCTGTGGAATGACATAATTAACGTGCACATACGCACGCGAGCACACACACCCTACAGTACATTACATATCCTGAGGCCAACCAAATTCAAGGAAGAGGATGAGTAAGTCATAAGAGTACTCTATTGTAGAAGTAGCATTGCAAAGCTACCGGTAGTTCACCAAAGTTTACGTAATTTGGGTAATTAACAGAAAATCTATGGCAATCTATCGTAACTTTGGTAATTTATACTTCAATAACTTACAAATGTTTTATTCATATATAGTATAGATTTTTTTTATCTCTCCATATTGTCCAGGAGTTTCTAATAGATAGACCATATGGTTCAAAAGGAAATAGCCTAATTCATTTTAAAAAGCATCTAATCAACAGTGGCATTATTTTAAATTAACTCTGCAACTCTTCAAACTATTTACTTTTTTCACAACTGCCACCAGTTTGACGACAAAAAACATACAACAAATACACACTGACAGAGTTAAATATATAATAGTGTGTAAAAAATAATATAAGGAGTATTTCATTCTGAAACCCTCATATTGAACACCAATGGTATTCACCAAGTTGATGGTTTATATTTAGGATAATGTTTTACAGCTTTGTCATTATATATATATATTTTTTATCATCTTATTTAATTATTTCATATAGTTTACATGTGATAAGGCCACACAGAGGGCCAGACAAAATACAGACACCTGTACAAATCTGAAGTACCCAAAAGGGCCACTAGATGTCTTGTGACATATTACATAAAATCCTCGAAAGATACCAAAATTCTGGTAGTTTACTGGTAAACTTCGAAAGTTTCCAGTAATATACCCTCCCTTTGCAACCCTATGTAGGAGGGAGTAGGCTGTAGCATTAACCTCTACTGTGGATCTATCCATCCAACTATACAGAATACACAATATATTGTGATCTACCTCTGTTGAACATCCATTCAACTGACTGGATGTAAATGGTCTTCGCATGGGCCTGTATTAATGACCTGTCTATCTGAAATCTCAATGCCACAGGATATGATGTACTGGTACGGTACATCCCACAGTCGTTTCCTACCACTTACAATTTTTCAACAGATCATGGTCATAAAATCTATCATTTGATTGCTTCAGATGGAAGAGATGACATGCCATTGCTCAAAGGCCCACCCTGGTGGCGCTGGGTTGTAAACAACCCTTTCCTTTGACCTTGCTGCAGGTTGATGCTTTGGCCACATGTCCCCTCGCTGAATGTTGCCCTCCACCATCAAGTCACCCTTCAACCTAGTTTGGTCGCTTTCATTTTACGTGGAACCAGATAAAACATTTTAAACTGCAGGTACCACAAATTACAACAGTTATTTATACACAGAATCCAGAGTGCTGTAAACAAGGCCTTCATTGTAAAAAATACATTCAGAACTGGCCCATTTTGTCTGGTACATTCAGGAATGTGTTGAAATACCAAAAATGATTATGCTGTATTCAGCCAGTGACTACAGATGTAGAATCTTACTTTGAGTCAGTTTGCTACAGCAGGAAAATAAATTCTCAGCAACAAAAGAGTGGTCAAATTAAGATCCTACATATGTAAGTAGCCAGCAAGGGTGGAAGTAAGGAATTACAAATACTCTTGCTACTGTAAATGAGTAACTTTCCCGAGTACTTGTACTTTGAGTATTTTTCAAAGTCAGTAATTTTACTTTTACTTAAGTACTGTATGTTTTAAATTAAGTATTGTACTTCGCTACCTTTTCAAAACCATCCGTTACAGAGTACAATTTTGTTGGCTATCCATAACAGTAGATCATGAGGGAACGTAAAGTTTGTGAGAGCCCCTCGGAGACAGAAAAAAGCTGCTCATCTTTGTTTAGTCTTTGACCAATTAAATCAAATTTCACGCATCGGGCCAATACAGGCCAATCAAATCAAGCTGTATATATGGTCGGAAGATTTTCAAATAGGCAAAAATAATTTGTTTAGTTTGATTATTTTTTGTTGTTGTAGTTTAGTTTGAATTTGAGGTTTTTATCAAAGCGGTGTGTGTGAAAACAATGGAGATGGAGGATAGTGTTACCAGTTCTCCTTCAAGCACAGGAGGAGTGATGCAATGCAAGCTTTGCTTACTCAGTATGGTGGAGGTGGCAGCCTAGAAAAACTCTGCCTTGAACTTGAGGAAACATTGTAGAGGTAAGATAACTAACGTTAGCTAGCTAGCTATGAATGATCAAAAATGACGCTATGGATGGCTTTAGCCGCTGGTTTAGCTAGCTGTCTTATTGTCTAACTTATGTAAATTAGGATAACGTTAATCTAAAAGCCGGAGACTCAGTAAGTCTAACTGTGCATACAACTGTGTGAGTCTACACAATAGGTACAGCTAGACATGGACTCATCTCAATATTAGACAACTTTTTAGGTCTGAGAACATCTGACAAACTCACTTCAGTCTCAGTATCTGAGAATAACAAGTATGGAAAGTCTGTGTTTGGGCTATTGTAATGTCAGTGATATGAAGTTGCCACCTAAATGTAACAATGACGCTGTGAGTCGAGAAGCAGGTGCAAGTGAAACGTTTAATAAAACAACAAATATGAAACGAGACAGCGTAACAGTGGCAATATAGCATGGACACAGGAACAATACAGACTGAGGATAAAACGTAAGGGAGGGACATATAAAGGGGAGGTAATGTGGAAGGTAATGGAGTCCAGGTGTGAATCATAATGATCTGCAGGTGCGCGTAATGATGGAATCCCAAGACCGGTGGTTAGTATTCCGGCGACGTCGCACACCGGAGGGGAGGAGCAGGAGTAGACGTGACACTAAAGCTGAATTTGCTGAAATATTCAATATGTGTATGTTGTGTTTTTGTAACTATACAGGATTGGTCTACCTGCATCATCTTGACACAATGACAGAGGGCGAGACAGAGCAACAGAGGCACCATTCTTCTGATTAAGAGGATTTCTCCTCATCACTGATGCCCAAAGGTCACCAGGTACAGGGGAGCTGGATGGGTACCTTGCCTGTGTCAGACAAGAAGAAGAAGATGGCGCCGACAGAGCAACTTTGCAGTATTTTGTTTTTTTGTGTGTTATTTCTTACATTATTAGCCCAGAAAGTTTTTGTTGTTGTTCGTACCCCCCAGGGCAATTGAACTCATCCCAGAGGCTGCTCCAAGACGCTGCCGGCGGAGAAGAGTGGAGTGGACTTCTAGTCCAACTCAGGAGGCGTGAACACCATCCACCGCTTCCAAGTATATTACTCGCTAATGTTCAGTACCTGGACAAAAAAGTAGAAGAGCTCAGGGCGAAGATCTCCTTCCAGAGAGACATCAGGGACTGTAACAAACTCTGTTTCATTGAATCATGGCTCTCTCCGGATAAACTGCCCCCATCCATACAGCCAGATGGGTTCTCAGTATATCGCGCAGACAGGAATAAAGAACACTCCTGGAAGAAGAAAGGCAGTTGTGTGTGTTTCATGATTAACTACTCATGGTGTGATTGTGATAACGTACAGGAACTCAAGTCCTTTTGTTCACCCAACCTAGAATACCTCACAATCAAATGCAGACCGTATTACCTCCCAAGAGAATTCTCTTCGGTTATAGTCACAGCCGTGTATATTCCCCCTCAACCCGATACCACGACGGCCCTCAAGGAACTACAATGGACTTTGTGCAAACTGGAAACCACATATCCTGAGCATATATTGTAGCTGGGGATTTTAACAAAGCAATCTTTGAGGAAAACGCTACTGAAGTTCTATCAACACATTGCCTGTAGTACTCGTGCATCAAAAAATCTCGACCATTGCTACTCCCCCTTCCGGGATGGCTACAAGGCCCTCCCCCGCCCTCCCTTCGGCAAATCTGATCACGAATCCATCCTGCTCCTCCCTGCCTATAGGCATGAACTCAAACAGGAAGTACCCGTGCTAAGGTCTATTCAATGCTGGTCTGACCAATCGGAATACATGCTTCAAGATTGTTTTGATCACGCGGACTGGAATATGTTCCGGGTTGCCTCTGAGAACAACATTTACGTATACACGGACACGGTGACTGAGTTCATCAGGAAGTGTATAGGGATGTTGTTCCCACTGTGACTATTAAAACCTACCCAAACCAAAAACTGTAGATAGATGGCAGCATTCGAGCACCATCGCATTTAACCACAGCAAGGTGACTGGGAATATGATCAAATTCAAACACTGTAGTTATTCCCTCCGTAAGGCAATCAAACAGGCAAAACGTCAGTAGAGAGACAAAGTGGAGTCGCAATTCAACGGCTCAGACACGAGACGTATGTGGTAGGGTCTACAGTCGTGGTCAAACGTTTTGAGAATGACACAAGTATTGGTCTTCACAAAGTTTGCTGCTTCAGTGTTATGAGATATTTTTGTCAGATGTTACTATGGTATACTGAAGTATAATTACAAGCATTCCATAAGTGTCAAAGGCTTTTATTGACAATTACGTTAAGTTTATGCAAAGAGTCAATATTTGCAGTGTTGACCCTTCTTTTTCAAGACCTCTGCAATCCACCCTGGCATGCTGTCAATTAACTTCTGGGCCACATCCTGACTGATGGCAGCCCATTCTTGCATAATCAAGGCTTGGAGTTAGTCAGAATTTGTGGGGTTTTGTTTGTCCACCCGCCTCTTGAGGATCGACCACAAGTTCTCAATGGGATTAAGGTCTGGTGAGTTTCCTGGCCATGGACTCAAACTTTCGATATTTTGTTCCCCGAGCCACTTAGTTATCACTTTTGCCTTATGGCAAGGTGCTCCATCATGCTGGAAAAGGCATTGGTCATCACCAAACTGTTCTTGGATGGTTGGGAGAAGTTGCTCTCGGAGGATGTGTTGGTACCATTCTTTATTCATGGATGTGTTCTTAGGCAAAATTGTGAGTGAGCCCACTCCCTTGGCTGAGAAGCAACCCCACACATGAATGGTCTCAGGATGCTTTACTGTTGGCATGACACAGGACTGATGGTAGCGCTCACCTTGTCTTCTCCGGACAAGGTGTTTTCCGGATGCCCCAAACAATCGGAAAGGGGATTCATCAGAGAAAATGACTTTACCCCAGTCCTCAGCAGTCCAATCCCTGTACCTTTTGCAGAACATCAGTCTGTCGCCAATGTTTTTCCTGGAGAGAAGTGGCTTCTTTGCTGCCCTTCTTGACACCAGGCCATGCTCCAAAAGTCTTCGCCTCACTGTGCGTGCAGATGCACTCACACCTGCCTGCTGCCATTCCTGAGCAAGATCTGCATTAGTGGTGCCCCGATCCCGCAACTGAATCAACTTTAGGAGATGGTCCTGGCGCTTGCTGGACTTTCTTGGGCGCCCTGACGCCTTCTTCACAACAATTGAAACTTTTTGTGCAAAGCAATGATGACGGCACGTGTTTCCTTGCAGGTAACCATGGTTAACAGAGGAAGAACAATGATTTCAAGCACCACCCTCCTTTTAAAGCTTCCAGTCTGTTATTCTAACTCAATCAGCATGACAGAGTGATCTCCAGCCTTGTCCTCATCAACAATCTCACCTGTGTTAACGAGAGAATCACTGACATGATGGCAGCTGGTCCTTTTGTGGCAGGGCTGAAATGCAGTGGAAATGTTTTTTTTGGGATTAAGTTCATTTTCATGGCAAAGAGGGACTTTGCAATTAATTGCAATTCATCTGATCACTCTTCATGACATTCTGAAGTATATGCAAATTGCCATCATCTAAACTGAGGGAGCAGATTTTGTGAAAATTAGTATTTGTGTCATTCTCAAAACTTTTGACCACGACTGTACAGGGTCTACAGACAATCACGGACGGCATCCCTAGCCGCGTCCTCAGAGCATGCGCAGACCAGCTGGCTGGAGTGTTTACAGACATATTCAATCTCTCCCTATCCCAGTCTGCTGTCTCCACTTGCTTCAAGATGTCCACTATTGTTCCTGTACCCAAGAAAGCAAAGGTAACTGAACTAATTGACTATCGCCCGTAGCACTCACTTCTGTCATCATGAAGTGCTTTGAGAGTGTAGTTAAGTATTATATCACCTCCATCTTACCTGACATCCTAGTCCTACTTAAATTTGCATTCCGCCCCAATAGATCCACAGACGATGCAAAAACCATCGCACTGCACACTGCCCTATCCCATCTGGACAAGAGGAATACCTATGTAAGAATGCTGTTCATTGACTATAGCTCAGCCTTCAACACCATACTACCCTCTAAGCTCATCAAGCTCAGGGCCCTGGGTCTGAACCCCGCCCTGTGCAACTGGGTCCTGGACTTCCTGACGGGCCGCCCCCAGGTGGTGAAGGTAGGAAACAACACCTGCACTATGCTGATCCTCAACACAGGGGCCCCACAAGGGTGCGTGCTCAGCCCCCTCCTGTACTCCCTGTTCACCCATGACTGCGTGGCCATGCACGCCTCCAACTCAATCATCAAGTTTGCAGATGACACAACAGTAGTAGGCCTGATTAGCAACAATGGCGAGACAGCCTACAGGGAGGAGGTGAGGGCCCTGACGGAGTGGTGCCAGGCAAATAACCTCTCCCTCAATGTCAACAAAATGAAGAAGCTGATCGTGGACTTCAGGAGACAGCAGAGGGAGCACACCCCTATCCACATCGACGGGACCGCAGTGGAGAAGGTGAAAAGCTTGAAGTTCCTCTGTGTTCAAATCACTGACAATCTGAAATGGTCCACCCACACATACAGTGTGGTAAAGGAGGCTGAATAAATTCAGCTTGGCCCCTAAGACCCTCACAAACTTTTACAGATGCACAATTGAAAGCATCCTGTCGGGCTGTATCACCGCCTGGTATGGCAACTGCACTGCCTGCAACTGCAGGGCTCTCCAGAGGGTGGTGAGGTCTGCCCAACGCATCACCGGGGGCACACTGTCTGCCCTCCAGGACACCTACTGCACCAGATGTCACAGGGAGGCCAAAAAGATCATCAAGGACATCAACCACCGAGCCACGGCCTGTTCACCCCGCTATCATCCAGAAGGCGAGGTCAGTACAGGTGCATCAAAGCTGGGACCGAGAGACTGAAAAACAGCTTCTATCTCAAGGCCATCAGACTGTTAAATAGCCATCACTAGTCGGCTCCACCCAGTTACTCAACCCTGCACCTTAGAGGCTGCTGCCCTATGTACATAGACATGGAATCACTCGTCACTTTAATAATGGAACACTAGTCACTTTAATAATGTTTACATACTGCTTTCCTCATTTCATATATTTATATACTGTATTCTACTGTATTTTAGTCAATGCCATTACGACATTGCTCATCCTAATATTTATATGTTTCTTAATTCCATTATTTTACTTTTAGATTGTGTGTATTGTTGTGAATTGTGAGATACTACTGCACTGTTGGAGCTAGGAACACAAGCATTTCGCTACACCCGCAATAACATCTGCTAAATATGTGTATGTGACCAATACAATTTGATTTGATTTGATTTGATTTGACAAGATGGACTCGCTTCATTCCTTTCCATACAGACAGAAAGGAATGAAACTCTACTTTCAGATGTGTGCCCCTCAAACTGAACAAAGGCCTGCCTTCCTCTGCCGCCTGTGAGCATCTTTCTAGCTGTGTTGGACTGCTCTTCACTGCAAAACTATTCACTATTCACTTGGAAAATCAGCTCCTGCTGAAACTGAACAGCAAGTTCAGAGAGAAGTAAAGCCATTAGAACAGAACTCTATTGTTTTTGCTCAAGGAACACTACACAACCTGATGTTCTCTGTACATGTAGCCTATATATAGTTAATCAATCTATAGCCCCTTCTATATTTCAGGGGAATTTGCTCATTAATCTTTCTTTGCATGGTGTTCTGTTGTTGCCTCCAGAGCTAATTTGACATCAAATCCTTTAGGTAGGTCCAGTGTGCCCTCGCACTGCCCTTTTGGCCTTGTATGGGTGGGTGGGTGAGTGAGTGAGTGAGTGAGTGAGTGAGTTAGGGAAAGAGGGAGTGAATGAATGAGGAAAAGAGCGTGAATGGGTGATTTTTTTTGGTTTACGTACTTTATTTTGTATTGCTTATAATTTATCAATATATTTTAATTGCTTTGAATGTTTTCAAATATGAATAGTATTGACAAATCCTTTTTTATTTACAGATGTGCCTTGCTGCAACTCAAACAATAAATTAACTTAGTTCATACTGTACATTCATTTCCTCTCTTCTTTTTTAAATGTATTGCATGGAAAACATAATGTGTAACAATGTTCAGCTAACCTTAGCAAAATTAGCTATAAACTCAATGTTTTTATTTTAAAAGTAACTAAATTACTTTTACTCTGAGTACTATTTAAATGAGCTACTTTTTACTTTTACTTGAGTCATTTTCTACAACAGTAGTATTACTTCTACTTGAGTAAAATTGTATTAAATTAACAGTATGCTACTTCTACTTCAGTAGGATATTTCAGTACTCTTTCCACCACTGGTAGTAAGCACTTTTAACTGAGCGAGTGGTGCTCTTATGCTCTTTGCATTTGGACTAGATTGAGGCTTATCTCTCCCAGGCTTGTGCTGGAAATGTTTCCACTTTACCGGGTACTTCAAGTTCTTCTTATCATCTCTAAGTCACTCAGCCCAATATTTGCACTTGAGGTATTAATACAGGGATCACTTTCTCAAGCCTTGAGGATATAATTTGTCTTGGGTCGCCCCGGCTCTCCATAAAAACTGGAGCCAAACTGGGACCTTCTTACTCTACTTTCAGATGTGTTTCTTCTTCATATTTACAGATGTAGGATCCAGTATGCTACAGCAGGAAAATAATCCTGCAGCAACAGGAAATGTGAATTATTATATGGACATTTTCTGTATGGGTTGATACATTTCTCGTTAGGGCAAATCAAGTCTGACATTTTAAAGTGTAAATTACATACGTTAGAAGCCTTTTTAAACCTTTAATACACTACAAGTTTGCATTTCCTGCTATGCAGGAAAATTCTCAGCAACAAAATTGTGATCAAGTGAAGATCCTACATCTGTATCTATCTTCTGTAGGAGAGAAGCAGACCCACTTTTCCCAAATCCAATGTCAAACCCCTTAAATCCTCATTACACAAATCCACGCAAAGCCTGGGGCACTGGAGTCTAGAAGGTTTAGGAGAAGGAGGAGAAGGAGAATCTGCGAGGGAGTTTTGGGACTAAGCTACATGGTCATAATGAGCTGAATGCAGGGTAGTGGTACCACTGGTGCTGCTCTGCTGTAAAGTTCTACAGCAGGCATTATGCTGATTTACCAGCCCTGTGCACTGTGACTAATGGGGGTGTGTGCTCCCTGTTTTATCCATGGGACCTCTTGTGGTTAAACCTCTCACAAGCCACCTGTCACGGTTTCGGCCGAGGCTGCTCCTCTTCCTTGTTCGGGCGGACTTCGGCGGTCGTCGTCTCCGGAGTACTAGCTGCCACCGTTCGATGTTTCTTGTTCTTTTGGTTTTGTCTGTTCATAACACCTGTCCCTTATTTGTGTCTTGATTGTTCCCCTTATTTAGTTTGTTTGTTTGGGTCAGGTGTTATGCGTGATTGTTTATGTCAGCCTGCCTCTTCGAGTTTATTCTCTCGTTGTGTTGTATTTTACGAGCTCGCACTGTGTGCGCTTTTTCTTGTTTTTCCGCACTGTGTATTTCGTGCGTAATTGTTCGCGCCACCCGGTTGGGTTGGCGACTTATACTGTGTTTGGACTTAGTAAAGTTCTGTTGACGTCCTCCTGGTTTCCTGCGCCTGATTCCTATCATCCACCTACACCAGTCTGACAGAATCACGCATCGCAATGGAATCAGCAGGGAGCGACCGCGCCCGACCGCCGATATGGACGAACGTCTTCGTGGTCAGGAGGACCGAATGAACCAAGTCTGTCACGCCCTGGAGAGGGTGATGAACACTCTACACCGATTGGAGACCAGCGGGGTGCCCACACCTCCAACCACCGACCCAGCTCCAGCGGTCAGCCCTCCGGTTTCATCTCCGGAACCCAGTGGGATTCGGCTCTCGCTCCCGAGGGCGTACGACGGCTCCACCTGCCGGGTGTCAAGGGTTCCTGCTGCAGGTGGAGCTCTACCTCGCCACCGTACACCCGGCGCCCTCGGGACACGAGAGCGTCTCAGCCCTCATCTCCTGTCTCACCGGCAAGGCGTTGGAGTGGGCCAACGCCGAGTGGAGGAGAATGGACGCCGCAACTACGAACTATGCGGAGTTCTCCCGCCGCTTCCGTGCTGTATTCGACCATCCACCAGAAGGGAAGGCGGCGGGGGAACGTCTGTTCTACCTCCGACAGGGGATGAGGAGCGCACAGGACTTTGCCTTAGAGTTCCGGACCCTAGCGGCTGATGCAGGGTGGAATGAGCGGGCCCTTATTGACCATTTCCGCTGCAGCCTCCGAGAGGACGTCCCAGCGAGAGTTGGCGTGCAGGGACAAGTCGTTAACTTTCGACCAACTGGTCGACATGACCATCCGGCTGGATACCCTGCTCGCCACCCGTGGGCGTCCCGGAGGGGGGGGTTCGCCCATTCCACTCTCCAGCGCCTCCGAGCCGAGTCCTATGGAGCTCGGGGGTGCTGGCGCTGGGGAACGGAGGAGGAGGAGCCCACGGGGACCTGGCCCTTGCACCAACTGTGGTCGTGGAGGGCACACTGCGGCTAGGTGCTGGGGCGGGTCCTCCAGAGGAGGAGATGGCAGGTCTAGCATTGGGGGGTCCCCCCAGGTGAGTAGGCGTCCTGCTTACCCAGAGCTTTCTGTCGTGCACCTAACCTTGCCTGTTTGTTTCCCACAGGTTGCACCTCGTTCCCAGCATAAGGCGCTGGTAGATTCAGGCGCAGCTGGGAATTTTATAGATCGCCAGTTCTGTGTAGAGTTAGGGATTCCCCCTCCTTCCAGTGGATAAGCCTTTTCCCGTCCATGCCCTAGATAGCCGTCCGTTAGGGTCTGGGTTGATTAGGGGAGGTCACAGCACCACTTCAGATGATGGCGCAGGAGGGTCATGAGGAGAGAATTCAGCTTTATCTGATTGACTCTCCTGCGTATCCGGTGGTGCTGGGTCTTCCTGGTTGATGACTCATGACCCTATTATTGGGTGGCAGGAGAAAGCTCTTAAAGGGTGGTCTGCTCAATGTGAGGGGCGGTGTCTGGGTGTTTCCATAGGGGCGACCTCGGTGGAGAGTCCGAATCTAATGCCAGCACTGCAGATTCCCCCGAGTATGAGGATTTGGCACTGGCGTTCAGTAAGACTAGGGCTGCGCAGCTGCCGCCTCATAGACGGGGGGATTGTGCGATAGATCTCCAGTCAGGCGCAGCTCTCCGCGGAGCCATGTGTATCCCTTGTCTCAAGAGGAGAAAAAATCTATGGAGACATACATCTCTGAGTCTCTTAGACAGGGATACATACGGCCATCCGTTTCACCCGTTTCCTCAAGTTTCTTTTTTGTGAAGAAGAAGGATGGAGGTCTGCGGCCGTGTATTGATTACCGCGGTCTCAATCAGATCACAGTGAAGTACAGCTATCCACTTCCTCTGATTGCGACTATGACGGAGTCACTGCACGGTGCGCAGTTCTTTACAAAATTGGATCTTAGGAGCGCATATAACTCGGTGCGCATCCGAAAGGGCGATGAATGGAAGACAGCGTTTAGCACGACTTCCGGGCACTACGCAGTATCTAGTCATGCCATATGGGTTGATGAATGCTCCCTCAGTCTTCCAATCCTTCGTTGATGAGATTTTCCGGGACATGCAGGGACAGGGAGTGGTTGTGTACATCGACGACATTCTGGTGTATAGTCCTACCCGTGCTGAGCATGTAGCCCTGGTGCGCCGAGTATTGCGGAGGCTGTTGGAGCATGACCTATATGTCAAGGCAGAGAAATGTCTGTTTTTTCAGAAGTCGGTCTCCTTTCTGGGTTACCAGTTATCTGCGTCAGGGGTGAAGATGGAGGTAGACCGGGTGTCAGCTGTGCGTAATTGGCAGACCCCAACCACTGTGAAGGAGGTGCAACGGTTCTTGGGTTTTGCGAATTACTACCGGAGGTTTATCCGGGGGTTTTGGACAGGTGGCAGCTCCCATAACGTCTCTGTTAAAGGGGGGGTCCGGTGCGCTTGCGGTGGTCAGCTGAGGCGGACAGGGCATTTGGGAGACTGAAGGACCTGTTTACCTCGGCGCCGGTGTTGGCGCATCCGGATCCCTCTTTACCGTTCCAAGTAGAGGTGGACGCGTCAGAGGCCGGGATAGGGGCCGTTCTTTCCCAGCGTTCTGGTACTCCACCTAAACTCCGTCCCTGTGCGTTCTACTCTAAGAAGCTCAGTCCGGCGGAGCGGAATTATGACGTAGGAGACAGGGAGCTGTTAGCCGTGGTACAGGCCCTAAAGGTGTGGCGGCATTGGCTCGAGGGGGCTCAACACCCTTTCCTCATTCAAACTGACCATCGTAACCTGGAGTACATCCGGGCAGCTAGGAGACTGAATCCTCGCCAGGCTCGTTGGACTATGTTCCTGGCCCGGTTTGTGTTTAAGATCACATACATCCCTGGGTCCCAGAACGGGAAGGCAGATGCTCTGTCCCGGCGGTATGACGCAGAGGAGAGGTCAGTTGAGTCACGCCCATACTACCGGAGTCTTGTCTGGTTGCTCCGGTGGTGTGGGAGGTTGATGGTGAGATCGAGCGGGCGTTACGCACCGACCCGAGTCCTCCTCAGTGTCCTGTGGGTCGGACGTACGTTCCGCTCGAGATACGCGATCGCCTCATTTGTTGGGCTCATACGTCCCCCTCCTCTGGCCATCCGGGTATCGGCCGGACGGTGCACTGCCTTAGCACGAAGTACTGGTGGCCAACGTTAGCTAGGGATGTGAGGATTTATGTCTCCTCCTGTTCGGTGTGTGCCCAGTGTAAGGCGCCCAGACATTTGCCCAGGGGTAAGTTACAACCCCTGCCTATTCCACAACGACCCTGGTCCCACCTCTCGGTGGATTTTGTTACCGACCTTCCCCCCTCACAGGGGAATACTACCATCCTGGTCGTTGTGGATAGGTTCTCGAAGGCCTGTCGTCTCCTTCCCATGCCGGGTCTACCCACTGCCCTACAGACCGCTGAGGCTCTGTTCACCCATGTCTTCCGGCATTACGGGGTACCCGAGGATATAGTGTCTGACCGAGGCCCCCAGTTCACCTCTAGAGTGTGGAGGGCATTTATGGAACGGTTGGGGGTGTCGGTAAGCCTTACCTCGGGTTACCACCCGGAGAGTAATGGGCAGGTTGAACGTGTCAACCAGGATGTGGGTAGGTTTCTGAGGTCATACTGTCAGGGCCGGCCGGAGGAGTGGGCGAGATATGTGCCCTGGGCCGAGATGGCACAGAACTCTCTTCGCCACTCCTCCACCCAACTAACCCCGTTCAGTGTGTGTTAGGGTACCAGCCGGTGCTGGCACCATGGCATGAGAGCCAGATCGAGGCCCCCCGCTGTGGATGAGTGGGTAAGGCGCTCGGAGGAGACGTGGGACGCTGCACACGTCCATCTGCAGCGTGCCATACGTCGACAGAAGACGAGCGCCGACCTACATCGCAGTGAGGGGCCAGTGTACGCACCTGGAGATCGAGTCTGGCTCTCAACCAGAAACCTGCCCCTCCGCCTGCCCTGCCGGAAGCTGGGTCGGCGGTTTGTGGGGCCGTTTAAAGTCCTGAGGAGATTGAACGAGGTGAGTTATAGGTTAGAACTACCTGTTGACTACAAAAATATTAACCCCTCGTTCCATGTGTCTCTCCTCAGGCCGGTGGTAGCTGGTCCACTCCAGGACTTTGAGATTGAGGAGACTCCTCCGCCCCCGTTGGACATCGAGGGGCTCCGGCGACACCGTGAGGTCCATCCTGGATTCTAGACGCCGGATGGGGGGTCTTCAATATCTCGTGGAGTGGGAGGGGTACGGTCCGGAGGAGCGGTGCTGGGTGCCAAGGAGGGACGTGTTAGACCAGTCCCTACGACCGATTTCCATCGGGGTCATCCTGCGCGCCCTGCTCCCGCGTCGTCCGGGTCGTCCTCGAAGCTCGGGTCGGCGCACGGCTGGAGCCGCGCGTCAGGGGGTACTGTCACGGTTTCGGCCGAGGCTGCTCCTCTTCCTTGTTCGGGCGGACTTCGGCGGTCGTCGTCTCCCGGAGTACTAGCTGCCACCGTTCGATGTTTCTTGTTCTTTTGGTTTTGTCTGTTCATAACACCTGTCCCTTATTTGTGTCTTGATTGTTCCCCTTATTTAGTTTGTTTGTTTGGGTCAGGTGTTATGCGTGATTGTTTATGTCAGCCTGCCTCTTCGAGTTTATTTCTCGTTGTGTTGTATTTTACGAGAGCTCGCACTGTGTGCGCTTTTTTCTTGTTTTTCCGCACTGTGTATTTCGTGCGTAATTGTTCGCGCCACCCGGTTGGGTTGGCGACTTATACTTGTGTTTGGACTTAGTAAAGTTCTGTTGACGTCCTCCTGGTTTCCTGCGCCTGATTCCTATCATCCACCTACACCAGTCTGACACCACCCTGCTGCCTGCATACCTGCCTGCAACAAACCTCCTAGTCCGGCCTTACTGGCCGTAATATATGGCAGAGATTTGTTTAGTGTTTATACTCAATCGATGAGTGTAGTTTTATGTGACATTTTCCTTTATCACACATAAATGGAGGCTTTCAAGGAAATGAAACTCTGATCGTTTGGCTCTGCTACAATGGTGGTCCGAAATGAGTTTGACTCTGAAAACAACATGCATGCATTGCCATTTAGTTAAACTGGCTGGCTGCTGTATGGTATACACCATTCAGATTTACTGCAGCTCTGGGGTTTCGATCTTGTATTTGTGCAATCTTTTATAATATCATGGTGATGTTCCTGTTGGATTTATCATTTGAGATCACAGGAGGTTGGTGGCACCTTAATTGGGGAGGACGGGCTCGTGGTAATGGCTGAAGCGGAATTGGTGGAATGGTATCAAATACATCAAACACATGATTTCTATGTGTTTGATGCCATTACATTAACTCCGTTCCAGCCATTATTATTAGCCATCCTCCCCTCAGCAGCCTCCACTGTTTGAGATGATGGCTTACACCTGACGTTATTTTCTTTGTGGCTATACCCCGGCACAGAATATATACAAACTACATTACAAATAGTCCTCAGTGGAATTGTGGAAATATTTACAGTACCAGTCAAAAGTTTGGACACACCTACTCATTCAAGGGTTTTTCTTAATTTTTACTATTTTCTACATTGTAGAATAATAGTGAAGACATCAAAACTATGAAATAACACGTGGAATCATGTAGTAACCATAAAAGTGTTAAACAAATCAAAATATATGTTATATTTGAGATTCTTCAAATAGCCACCCTTTGCCTTAATGACAGCTTTGCACACTCTTAACATTCTCTCAACCAGCTTCATGAGGTAGTCACCTGGAATGCATTTAAATCAACAGGTGTGCCTTCTTAAAAGTTAATTTGTGGAATTTCTTTCCTTCTTAATGTGTTTGAGCCAATCAGTTGTGTTGTGACAAGGTGGGGGGGTACACATACGATAGCCCTATTTGGTAAAAGACCAAGTCCATATTATGGCAAGAATAAGCAAAGAGAAACGACAGTCCATAATTACTTTAAGAGATGAAGGTCAGTCAATACGGAAAATTCCAAGAACTTTGAAAGTTTCTTCAAGTGCAGTCACAGCAACCATCAAGCGCTATGATGAAACTTCATGGTCGAATTGCTGCAAAGAAACCACTACTAAAGGACACCAATAATAAGAAGAGACCTGCTTGGGCCAAGAAACTCGAGCAAAGGACATTAGACCGGTGGAAATTTGAGATTTTTTGGTTCCAACCGCCGTGTCTTTGTGAGACGCGGTGTGGGTGAACGGATGATCTCCCCATGTGTAGTTCCCACCGTAATGCATGGAGGAGGAGGTGTTATGGTGTGGGGGTGCTTTGCTGGTGACACTGTCTGTGATTTATTTAGAATTCAAGGCACACTTAACCAGCATGGCTACCACAGCATTCTGCAGTGTTACGCCATCCCATCTGGTTTGGGCTTAGTGGGACTATCATTTGTTTTTCAACAGGACAATGACCCAACACACCTCCAAGTTGTGTAAGGGCTATTTTACCATGAAAGAGAGTGATGGAGTGCTGCATCAGTTGACCTGGCCTCCCAATCCCCCAACCTCAACCCAATTGAGATGGTTTGGGATGAGTCGGACAGCAGAGTGAAGGAAAAGCAGCCAACAAGTGCTCAGCATATGTGGAAACTTCTTCAAGACTGTTGGAAAATTATTCCAGGTGAAGCTGGTTGAGAGAATGCCAAGAGTGTGCAAAGCTGTCATCAAGGCAAAGGGTGGCTATTTTAAGAATCTCAAATATAAAATGTATTTTGATTTGTTTAACACTTTATTGGTTACTTCATGATTCCATATGTGTTATTTCATAGTTTTGATATCTTCACTATTATTCTACAATGTAGAAAACAGTAAAAATAAATAAAACCCTTGAATGAGTAGGTGTGTCCAAACTTTTGACAGGTACTGTATTTACGCAAAGTTTGTGCTCAGGTAAATGTGCAAACACACAAACGCAAACTCTGCCATCCCATCCTTAGACACAAAAACAAATGAGGTAAAATGTTTGTCTCCATCCTGTTCTCTGTGTGTAATGGCCTCCCACTCTCCACCGGATTCACCTGCATCTCACTTTATCTAGATACCAATTTGAGAAGACATCTTTCATAATTTATGTAGAATGCATTGACGAGGGTCTCTGCACAATCTGTGGTGCATTTACATAGTCCCTTGAGAAATCTGCTGGAGCTGACATGAAGCTATTCTGCCACAGCCAATATATTTTTAAACAGCCACAATTATTGCCGACTGACAGTTTTATCAAAAGATTTATATTAGAAAGCCTCGGTCACTCTTGGACTCATTTTGTATATTACGAAGAAAAAAAACAGCAAACAGCAAGTGAATCAAGGAGTCATAGCGCAGCGAAGGTAATTGTGGGTTTATTTATGGTGAGACCTCGGCGTCCTTCCCAGCCTCTGTCCCCCTCCGATGCTTTATGTACATGATCAATTATTTACCATGCAGTTTTCACAAGCTGTACCTCCCGCCATGCAGATGCAAGGGGTTGTTCTACTCAGGGATATACAGCAGCACACTGTCACTATCCATCTCTCTACCCTGCTGGGAATGGAAATTTCCACTCCGACAGTGTTCCGTCTGGGGTATCATGGAATCACCAGGAAGGAATACACTTGCTGGAATCTTCTCAGACTGTGGAGACGCTATATACACTGCCTCCCCCATATACAGATGTAGGATCTTAATTTGAGCCAGTTTGCTACAGCAGGGCAATAATTATTATTAAGTGGATTATAATTAATGGACATTTTGTAGGGGTTGTGAGGGAAAATCAAGTCTGACATTTAAAAATGGAAATTACAAACTTCAGAAGCCTTTTAAAGCTCAAATACACTACACGTTTTAAATGTCCTGCATTGCAGGAAAGTTCTCCTGCAACAGGGTATTTCAAATTAAGATCCTACATCTGTACTATGCCCAGGGATTCTGCACAGATTACAGAGTGTCAGATGGTTCTGATTGAGAACACAACAGACATTGATGTATGAGGGAACGGAATAGGACAAACACAGCAGTTTATAAACTCTGTGGATGAATGGAAATCTATTTAAATATGTAATACTGGCCTGTCAACGAGCCTTACTGTATTACGCAAGCATCTATCTGGTTCACTGCATTGGGATGACGAGCTTTGATCAGATTTGCTATAGGCTATACTGCTAGAATGGAATTTCATTGACGGGTGGTCAAAATATCAAAGGTTCAGAAAAAAAGTAGCACATGCATATATACAAAATATTTGTTTTACCTTTACCCATGTCATTGTAGTGATACTGTTACTAACATATTATCCCATACAAACTAATCCCACCAACGTAAAGTATGTCATTACCAATGTAAAAGAGAGACCAAGATCCTCTCAGTCAGCGTTTCATCCTACCCTCCTGTTCTGTTTGCAGTGGCCCATAATTCCCCACCATTGTTAGGAGATGTTTATGAGGGTATGTAATAATAGCAGCATGAAGATGAGAGGAGTGGAGTGGATGTCAGGACAAAACGAAGAGCAAGAATCCTGCAGCTCCTGGAATAAAAGAAATGGAATAATGATCAGAGGCTTATTATGACATGTTGCTGACTCAGCCGGTCGTCTGCTGTGGTGGCTCAGTGGCTGCTAACAATATCAACCGCCTGGACAGCACTGCTGAAATTAGGGATAATTGCTTTGAGGAACAACTAGGGCCTCTTTTATGAGGTTTTAAAATAGAAGGGTTCTGAGTTTAGCTAAGAATAGTCCTCTATCCATCGTTTAGGGAATTTTCGATACTCTCTGGCTGTCTAGCTTTCATTTCTGTGATTTTTAGCGAGCTAGACACAGTCAAGAAACTGTATGAATTATAATTTCGACACAGTTTTTATTTGGTTTTAGTCGTTTTAAAGTATATAGAGTTGTTTATTTTTTTTATTTTTTTACCCCCACTGTTTGACATCCCTGCTCTAGGCCTACATACTCTAATTAATGTTTGTTGTGGTGTTGTTCATGCCTTTTCTTCTAAAAGGCCTTGCAGCCAAAAACATTGACAATAAATAGCCTCCATGTTATAAGCTTGCATCTGTGCTTCATAACCTACACAAATGCAGCACAAAGTAAATCATAATCTAAGACATAGCTAAGCATTCCACAGGAGGCAGCGCTGGCATTAGCTGCATCATTTCTCCAGGCATCGTTAAATAATGTCCCCCTTATGGTGTGATCCACCTAACCACCCTACCAGGCAGACAGTATTACAGTATGCATGTACATCATTAATACACAGCAGCAGACCAGTGTCTCCGCCCTGAAATTAGCTAGTAATTATTCTCCTGACAGGTGGAAGTTGTTCAGCATTTCATCTATTTTCAGTATTGGTCATGGTCTCTGCTATTTCTGTAGGTATTGTCTCCCCTTCAGTTAATGCTTTATCTCTGGTTGTGGCAATGATAATCTTTGAAATCTGTATGCTATCTGCTATGTACTAGAACTACATCTAGTACTACATCCAAAAGCATTACAATGTAGTAAGTGATATAGTACCCATATGAAACACTAGTTAATAAGGACATAGGCCTACTGTAATGTCCATAATCTTACGGAATTGCGTTCTCCTCTCACTGAAATCTTCCAACAAAAGAAATGAAATGTATTAATTGAATAAGAACACTAGTTATTTTCCATACCTGAAAATCTCGCTCTGTAAAGGGGTTTTCTCAGTGTAGGCAACCCCCCTTATCTCTCCCTCTCCCTAAAAAACACATGACCTTGGAGATCCGCCCGGCAATTTCAGCCACATGCTTCAGAGATTCCCTGCCTCCCCACATGACATGGAACATGCTAATGTGGCTAGTGGAGATTCACTGCCACTCATTAAATAGTCTATTTTTACGGCTTTTCTTGCTGGTGAGAACATCTTGCATATTATTCAAAATGAATTTTGTGTTTTACAGTTATATTTTGAGGTGTGGGCATGAAGTACACTTGTGTTGGGGGTACAAAATTAACAATGCTTTTTTTTTCTCAGTTTCATGCATATTTTTTGTGATGGAAGGACCAACAGACGTAGAGCACAAACAATGATAATTAGCTACAGCTAACTAGAGAAATGTTGAAATCCAGTAATGACCAGAAAAGTAACAGGCCATAATGGGTTGTAGTTGAGTGCTCCATTCCTCCTAACTATCAGGAAGAGTAATGACATTTAAAGTGACCTTATATGCACAGCTGTCTCCACAGACACTGCCAGACTCATGCTGGAGGCATCTGTCAAACAATGTCACGAGTGCGTTTTTTCCCTCAACATTTTCCTTGGCTATTAATGCTATTCTTCCCTCCATGCCCAAGAGGCACTTCTTGTAGCAGTCTTCTTCAGCATAATCACAGACTTGAGCCATATGTTTGCAAAAGTTTCTGTTTCTATTGCTATCAGACATCACTTACTGGATGTCTATGGGTTTTTATAATGATGCATTATAAGAGGGGGTACTAGCCACCCCTGAAATAGGATTGGCCACCTTTGGTGCCCCCCCCCCCCTATTCTCATTGGGTCAGAATTCTGTCAATCTAGCTCAGATTGAAGATGAAAAGGCTTTGCGCTAGATCTGGTTTGCCCATTGGGTGGAGTAATTTTTTTGCCTGCTCCAGGGAGTTATAAACGAGATAAACGCTACCAGCACTGATCCAGCACCCCTGGAAGGCTAAAACGTCTGCGATTCTGTCATTAGAATAAACACTTTTTGAATCACCGAGTGGATGGTAACAGTGTTTAGAGACAGATTTGGGAGTCGGGCGCAACAATCAGCGACACAAGTGTCAGTCTTTTGTCTGTTGTATGTTCACATTCAATTATTATACACTGAGCGTACAAAACATTAGAAACACCTGCTCTTTCCATGACATAGACTGACCAGGTGAAAGCTGTCGATCTAGATGAAGGGGAGGAGACATGGATTGTGTATGTGTGCCATTCAGAGGGTGAATGGGCAAGACAACATATTTAAGTGCCTTTGAACGGGGTATGGTAGTAAGTGCCAGGCGCACCGGTTTGAGTGTGTCAAGAACTGCAACGCTGCTGGGTTTTTCACGCTCAACAGTTTCCCGTGTGTATAAAGAAAGGTCCACCATCCAAAAGACATCCAGCCAATACTTTGTAAAGCCACCTTTTGCAGCAATTACAGCTGCAAGTCTCTTGGGGTATATCTCTATAAGCTTGGCACATCTAGGCATTCTTCAAGGCAAAACTGCTCCAGCTCCTTCATGTTGGATGGGTTCCGCTGGTGTATGTTGGCTCAAATTCTTCAACTGATGATCAGGTGTAATAATGCTCAAATCAATATGTGGTGGTAAGAAGGAAACACAGTCACTTCGTCAAAGTATTAAGATTATTCTTTAGTTAATGCAATTGCAGGCAGACGTTAGTACAGAGTACAATATAGATCGCTCTCCCCAAGTTCTGCAAGGTGTCTAAGACATCCTGTAACTTATAAAGCCTCCCCAACCCTTCCTAGCTTGACTTCCCCTAACAACAACAGCTTAATACATCTACCTATCCCTGACAGCGCCAATCATCTTCTCAGTATTTTATAGCTTCAAAAACATGGGCTTGACCGATACTTGACTTCTCATACAGAAACTAAACAATATCATCTTGTGACATTTAACATTTCATAAAGGAGAAGTAAGCGGCTTCTAGGTCAAGGGGCTATTTTTGTGGTTAGGCGCACCTATCCTCTTTTCACAGAACCAGACAGCTTGGGTGTTTCATTGACTGTAAGAAGCTGATAGCAAGAAGTTAAACCCCTTCATTCCCCCCTTTGGGGCCTCAAAATCACAAAAATATTAAAGGTAATAGTTAGGCAAAATATGAGCACTAGAGTGCAGAACCTTATCATTAGAATGAGGAAAGTACAGTGGGTCAGGAGAATCAGGAGCCTGAAGCACCATCATCCCTGGTAAGGCCTTGTTAATGAGGCACTTACCAGCAGCGCAGCTACACTCACACAAATCAATACGAGGAGAAGGGGAATCAAGAGGGGAACCAAGATAGAGAAGACCTTGAATCCCATGTCTCCTACAGCACTCCTCAGCCAATTAAGGGAAAACCATGAATCCTCTCCAGTGGGAGTATAGCTGTCTGCCAATTTAGTCAATCCATTCAAAATTACAGTCATGTTGTCAGAAAAGTCGGGAAGCAACATTACACATTCAGTGGGAGAAATAGAATTTAGAGCATGGCAATAGCCACCCTCTTTTGCCAGGATGTAATCTAGAGCCAGTCCATGCCTAGCTGTTACTGCATTCAAATTCTGGACATCAGCTGAGAGGAGGGCGAAACCAGAAATGGTCGGATTCAGATGTGCCTGCATGGAGTAGGGAATGTTATTAATCCAATCCCCCAAAACTTTATTCCCAACCCCAGGGAAAAGAGATATACCAAAGAGTTCACCATTACTCAGGGAGAAACCATCAGCCAAATTATTATGTGCCATAGCTCTTTTGACTCTCCCTGATGACTTCCTAGTAGTATTGCATTTAGCATCCAATAGCGTTAGTAGGGGAGTAGTGGCCAGCTGTAATTGGGTCTGGCCAAGGTAACAACAGCCATTCCATGCACTATGCAACTGCAAATAACCTCTACCTCCACAAATTCACATGAAACCATTTGGGGCTCCCAATCCGGATTCAACAGCAGATATAAACTCAGCAAAAGAAGAAACGTCCCTTTTTCAGGACCCTGTCTTTCAAAGATATTTAGTAAAAATCCAAATAACTTCACAGATCTTAATTGTAAAGGGTTTAAACACTGTTTCCCATGCTTGTTCAATGAACCATAAACAATTAATGAACATGCACCTGTGGAACGGTTGTTAAGACACTAACAGCTTACAGACGGTAGGCAATTAAGGTCACAGTTATGAAAACTTAGGACACTAAAGAGGCCTTTCTACTGACTCTGTAAAACACCAAAAGAAGGATGCCCATGGTCCCTGCTCATCTGCGTGAACGTGCCTTAGGCATGCTGCAAGGAGGCATGAGGACTGCAGATGTGGCCAGGGCAATACATTGCAATGTGCATACTGTGAGACGCCTAAGACAGCGCTACAGGGAGACAAGACGGACAGCTGATCGTCCTCGCAGTGGCAGACCACGTGTAACAACACCTACACAGGATTGGTTCATCCGAACATCACACCTGCGGGACAGGTACAGGATGGCAACAACAACTGCCTGAGTTACACCAGGAACGCACAATCCCTCCATCAGTGCTCAGACTGTCCGCAATAGGCTGAGAGAGGCTGGACTGAGAGCTTGTAGGCCTGTTGTAAGACAGGTCCTCACCAGACATCACCAGCAACAACGTTGCCTATGGGCACAAACCCACCGTCGCTGGACCAGACAGGACTGGCAAAAGGTGCTCTTCACTGACGAGTCGCGGTTTTGTCTCACCAGGGGTGATAGTCGGATTTGCGTTTATCGTCAAAGGAATGAGCGTTACACTGAGGCCTGTACTCTGGAGCGGGATCGATTTGGAGGTGGAGGGTCCGTCATGGTCTGGGGCGGTGTGTCACAGCATCATCGAACTGAGCTTGTTGTCATTGCAGGCCATCTCAATGCTGTGCGTTACAGGGAAGACATCCTCCTCCCTCAGGTGGTACCCTTCCTGCAGGCTCATCCTGACATGACCCTCCAGCATGACAATGCCACCAGCCATACTGCTCGTTCTGTGCGTGATTTCCTGCAATGTCAGTGTTTTGCCATGGCCAGCGAAGAGCCCGGATCTCAATCCCATTGAGCACGTCTGGGACCTGTTGGGTCGGAGGGTGAGGGCTCAGCCATTTCCCCCAGAAATGTCCTGGAACTTGCAGGTGCCTTGGTGGAAGAGTGGGGTAACATCTCACAGCAAGAACTGGCAAATCTGGTGCAGTCCATGAGGAGGAGATGCACTTCAGTACATAATGCAGCTGGTGGCCACAGCAGATACTGACTGTTACTTTTGATTTTGACCCCCCCTTTGTTCAGGGACACATTATTCAATTTCTGTTAGTCACATGTCTGTGGAACTTGTTCAGTTTATGTCTCAGTTGTTGAATCTTGTTATGTTCATACAAATATTTACACATGTTAAGTTTGCTGAAAATAAACGCAGTTGACGGTGAGAGGACGTTTCTTTTTTTGCTGAGTTTAGGTATTCTGGTGATTGACTCAGAATCGGTGAGTGCATGGTGGAGATCAAGCAAGCGTCTATCAGTAGGTGGCAGGCCTGCATATCTTTTACAAGTTTCTTAGAACCCAACAGAGACATTCCCATCATTTCAGAGGCAGAGTGGAGGCCTATAGGTTGAGTGAAGGTTAGTAAGTACAGGTTCTATTTTATTATTTCCAATGGTTAGGGGCAATGGGTAAGGGGGATGCATAGGACACTCAACAGCAGATGAGACGTTATAGATCCTAGATGTAGAACCCCTGTAGCTCAGTTGGTAGAGCATGGCGCTTGCAACGCCAGGGTTGTGGGTTTGTTTCCCACGGGGGGACAGTATGAAAATGTATGCACTCACTAACTGTAAGTCGCTCTGGATAAGAGTGTCTGCTAAAATGACGTAAATGTATGTATATCTCCTCCCCTTGAGGCAGACCTCTGGACCTGTTCTAAGGCTGGAGACTGAGTCATCACTGGGGAGTATATTTTTAAACACTCCACATGGTTTTGTGAGCTGTCCTGTTATAGTCCCCTGTAGCTCAGTTGGTAGAGCATGGCGCTTGCAACGCCAGGGTTGTGGGTTCTTTTCTCACAGGGGGCCAGTATGAAAATGTATGCACTCATTAACTGTAAGTCGCTCTGGATAAGAGCGTCTGCTAAATGACTAAAATGTAAAATGTCAAATGTAGTGCAGCCACCAATGGTGCAGTTGGATAGTCTGGAGTAGTCTTTTGCTACATAGAGCTGCAGGCATTGGGGCTGGTTGTTAGTACTCCTCACACTTTGGTGGAGGTAGGAAAGAACAGCACACGAAGTTTGCTGGTCTGAGAGTAGAATTACAATTGATCCAAACAATTCACTCCGGCTCTGGGGATTCTTTAACACTATAACGTAGGAACCATTTGGTGCTGCCTGCCTGCTCAAATTTTTTGACCATATTAACCCATTGGTTGCTGGTCTTTAGTTGGTTTCCCTGTATTTCCATCCCCCCTATATAAGGCATTTGGCTCAGGGTAAGAAGTATCATCAGTGCAAATCCTACTGGTTTAACAAAGCCCATAGTTCTAGCAATGTTGCCATCGTGGTCATGGGTAATAACCTTAACCTCCACGAGGTCTTGCTTATCTGCTAAGGTCTCAGCGTCGTCTTCTGGCAGTGGTATAGGTGGTGCCATCTCTGACGTTCCCGGACCTTCACTGCCGATGAGGTTGCAGCGATGACTTGGTAAGGTCCCATCCATCTTGGTTGGTTCCACTTCCTCTTGTGGACCTTCAGCTTGATCCATTCTCCGATATCTACTGGGAGTTCGTCTGGTGGGCGCTGTTCCGGAGTCTCCTGAGTTTTCCTTTGTTGAGAGTGAAGAAATCATCATCCAGTGTAGTCAATTCAGTCTGTCGTGGTGTCATAGGCCTATGTAGAGGGACGTTCATTGGTCGGCCAGTTAAGAGCTTGTGTGGGCTAAGCCCTGTACCGCGGTTAATGCTGCTACGCATTTTCATCAAGACTAAGGGAAGGCATTCCACCCAAGATCTCCCTGTGGAGTGGCATGCCTTAGCAAGCCCCCCTTTGATCATTTGGTTAGCCCTTTTGGTAATCCCATTACTCTGTGGGTGATAGATGCAAACAAACTTTTGATCTATCCCTAGCTAGGTGGCCACCTGAGCAACCACATCTCCAGTGAAATGGGTGCCATTGTCTGCGGATAAAATTTCTGGTATTCCAAATCTAGGAATCACTTCCCTTACCAGAATCTTTGCTACAGTTTTAGCATCACAATGTATAGTGGGAAAAGCTTCAAACCACCTGGTGAGTGGTCAATTATCACCAGGCAGTATCTTTTCCTGTCCTTTCGTTCAGCCATGTCTATGAAATCCATAGCCAAATGGGTGAACGGGCCGGCCGACGCTGGACATTTCCCTGGTTTCAGGGGGGTACCTTTACCAATGTTGTATTGCATGCACGTAGTACATTTATACACATGTGTTTTGCAAATTTCAATCAGATTTGGGCAAAATCAGGTTTCAGATATTAGTCTAACCATCTCCCCCCTTGGCACATGGCCCACCCCATGGGCCATGTGACACACAGAGGAAACGAGAGGTAGAGGGAGAACAGGTTTCCTGGAGAGGTGCTGTCTCCAGAGGCCATTAGGGCTTCTGGTGCATCCTCTATTCACCCAAAGAGAATGGTTAAGGGCACCTGCGGCATGGTGTTGCTCAAGATCAGTGATTTCAGAAGAGCAAGGGGTTGACATCATAACATAATGTGTATGACACTTGATAGATGAAAATGCATTCACTAACTGTAAGTCGCTCTGGATAAGAGCGTCTGCTAAATTACGTAAAAGTAAAAGATAGATCCAGACACATTTCTGATCTATCCCCAGCATAAGGGCAATTTGGGCTATCTCTAGTGAAATGGGTGTCATTGTCTGCAGACAGGGTTTCTGGGATGCCGAATCTAGGGAATATTTCCCTTACCAGAATTTTAGCTACTGTTTTAGCATCACAGTGGGTAGTAGGAAATGCCTCTACCCATCTTGTGAATCGGTCAATTATTACTAAACAATAGCGCTTTCTCTCCTTTCTTTCAGTCATCTCAATAAAATCCATTGCAATGTGTGTAAATTGGCCACTAGGTGAGGGGAAATGACCAGGTTTAAGTGGTGTCCCCTTGGCAATGTTGTATTGTATGCACGTGACGCATTTATTAACAATGTGTTGTTTCACATGTTCTGTTAAATTTGGGCAAAACCAATCTTGTGAAATCTTGGTTACCATATCCCCTCTTGACGAATGACACATCCCATGTGCCATTCGGCAAACCGACGGGATAAGCTGTGTTGGCAACACCGGTTTACCTGAAAGGTGTTGTCTCCAGAGGCCATCAGGGCCCCGGCTGCAACCTCTGGCCTCCCAAAGGGAGTGAGACATGTGGTCAGTCGCCTGTTGTTGTTGCAAATCAACAACAGGAGAGGCCACAGCAGAAGCCAGGTACACAGCATGGGTGTGACACCTTGCAGCAGCATCTTTAGCAGAAATGTCAGCAAGATCATTTCCTTTACTGCCCTCATCTTGGTTACCCGTATGGGCCTGGACTTTAATAATGGCCAATTTAGCATGGAGTTTAATAGCCGAAATAAGAGCCAAAACATATGATTTGGTGAAACCTCTAGCCTACCAAACACCTGTCCATGATAGACATACACCAATTGCGTAGGCAGAGTCTGAGTAAATGTTAGCTGTTTTTCCCTCAGCAGCCTCACAAGCTGTGGTGAGAGCTAGTAACTCTGCTTGTTGTGCAGAGAAATGATCAGGGAGGGAATGCTCTATGTGTACTGAGTTGTCCATGGTGGTTACAGCAAAACCTGCATGTTTCCTTCCTGTTGTCTGATCAATGTAAGCCGATCCATCTACGAAAAGTGTCATGTCAGCCAACTCAAGAGGTTCATCAAATAGGTCAGGTCTTGCTTTTGCATCAAGTTCGATTAGTTCAGTACACACGTGTGGGGTTCCTTAGCCAGTTCCACCTCGGCCTCTTCTGAAGCCTGGCTGTGGTGCCCAACCTCCCTGGTCCACAGCAGTGGGGCACTGGTGTCTCATATGTCCAGCTATACCACATCCCCAGCAGACTATAGGCTCACCTATGTGCCTCCTCTGGTAGGTTTGATAGGGCTGGAATGGCTGTGGATTACCATAAGGCTGTGGGGGAAACTGTACCTGTTGAGCTGGGGCCGCTGCAGGTGCTGGAGTACTCAGCATCAATGTGTCTGGCTTGCTACCTTTCTCTAGTGCATCCAGTTGGGCCTTCTGGAGTCTGCAGACCTGTTTTCTTTGATTTTTCTTCAGCCTTTGTCTTCTTCCAGAATTTACAGTGATGTCTCATCACTGCGGTCCCAGCCAACTACTTATTTCAGTTTCAGTTGTACCGCTTCTGGTAGGTTTCTGCAGGCTCTGTCATAGAATAGTTATTCAGTGGTTAGGGTGTTATCACACCAGTCTCATTTCTTCTTGTTTCTTCATTCTCTCCTCATCATCATAGTATTTATGTCGGAGCGCCAGCTCTTCAGCTGCTATTCTGTCTTCCATGTCTTGTCTGGCTCCTGGGGAGAAAGCACCTTCTGTGTCTCCTTCGCATCTTATCTTGTACTCACTTTATTTTTTCCATCTCTCCTCTTTGTATTCCCTCTCTCTTCTCCACCTTTCCTCTTCATCCTCTCTCTCTCTATCTCTGTGTCTTGCATCCTCTCTAACATTTCTTTGTCTCTCTGCCACTTTGCTTCACGTTCTCTGTCCGATCTCCACTGTTCCTCTCTCTCTCTCTGTCCACTCTCCATCGTTCTTCACTTTCCTGATTCATCTCTTCTCTCTTCTCCCTTTCTCTCTTTCTTTCATTTTGTTGTTCTTCCATCACTGATTGTCCTGTCCTGGTGTAGAGGTATATAGGCTTTGATGCAGTGAGTGGCTTAGTTCTGGCGTCCATGTCCAACTTACCAAGTTCTCTTGTCAGTCTGGTACCCATGGAGGGTCCCGGAATGGGGTTTGTGGAGCCCTCTGTTCCTTTTCCGGTCTCTTCCAGGGTGCCTCTGATGATTACTGTTTTTACTTTTGGTTCTGGGTCGAAGCCAACCTGTCTCAGAGGGAATGCACCTCCCTTGTAGCGGAACAATCATCATATGGGGGAGGTGGTGGTGGTGCTGTTGGGAGGGCAGGATATTCTTTTTTATAGGGCTTCTTTTCAGATTTTTCTTCTGGCATCTCCTTTTTTCTTCTTCCATTTTGACTACAGTCTGTAGATGGTTTATCCTGGATCGTGCCCAAAACACGGTTCCCTCTGACCAGAGTGGTTGTAAAACAGTTACAGATACCAGTGTGGCTTTTTTTCTCTGCCTTTTTCTTCTCGTTTTCTCTTCTCCACGATGTCATGGACGATATTAAATTGATTATTGTTAAAAGACCCATCCTTTGGAAATCTGAACTCCCCAGAGGCAATAGTCCAATCATGCCATTTCTTGAATATCCATATAAAGTCTTTAATCAAGGCTGGGTACTGTTGTCCCAGGTATTCAACAGGAGTAATACATTTCATAGCTATTGGTCCAGTGGCCGTGTGAGAGGGACCCGTGGAGTTGTCTGCCATGGTTGCTAGTTTTTATTGGGGTCGTCCTATTATTGGGGTAAGAAAACAGTGAGGTGGAAATACAGTGTATACACCAGGATAATGCTTTATGTCTCATCATCCCCATACAGACAGGATGATAAATTACTTTACATTTAATACAGTCCAGGCGAACTGATAACTTAAAGGTATTACATCCGTTCGCCAGCCAGGCTAGGGTAAAGGGTTCAACAAACACAGGAACTAGGGAGGTAATAGGTTTGGTCTGAATTATTATTCTAATTTCAGCAGGCAAATTCTCATTTGGAAATGGTAAAACAGTTTCAAAAGAGTTCCCACTCAATACAGACAAGGACAACCTATATCTAAAGTCATTAGGTTCTATAACAGTTTTAGCATATAAATCAAGGTTTAATGCGGCACACCTAGCCTGGTGTCCGTTGTTACTAAAAGCCAATTCAACCAAGGCAAATGCCCTTCGTTCAAACATGTATTGAGATACACCAGAATTACAACACCACCACCTAGCCATTAATGATTAATCAACAAACAAATACATGCCTAACCATCACCGATAGGCAGTCACTCAATCATATACAATTTATACAACATACAACACAACTAGGACAAACATCTCGTTGACCATCCTATCACTCCGGAGTACACAATTACAGGCCTTTAATCATATTCACACCTAGGTATTTCTAACTATCACCTAGGTGGTCGGCTTTATACTTGGAATTTGCCCTAAATCCTATCACCAAGTCAACATATACATATTCACATCATAGGAATTTCTAACTATCACCTAGGAAGTTAGTACAGAGTATAATATTGATAGCTCTCTCCAAGTTCTGCGAGGTGTCTAAGACATCCTGTAACTTATAAAGCCCCCCAACCCTTCCTAGCTTGACTTCCCCTAACAACAGCTTAATACATCTACCTATCCCTGATAGCACCAATCATCTTGTCAGTATTTTATAGCTTCAAAAACATGGGCTTGACCGATACTTGACTTCTCATACAGAAACTAAACAATATCATCTTGTGACATTTAACATTTCATAAAGGAGAAGTAAGCGGCTTCTAGGTCGAGGAGATATTTTTGTGGTTAGGCGCACCTATCCTCTTTTTACAGAACCAGACAGCTTGGGTGTTTCATTGACTGTAAGAAGCTGATAGCAAGAAGTTAAACCCCTTCATGTACAGCAATCTTGAAGTCATACCACATATTCTCAAATGGATTGAGGTCTGGGCTTTGACTAGGCCATTCCAATACATTTAAATGTTTCCCCTTAAACCATTCGTGTGTTGCTTTAGCAGTATGCTTAGGGTCATTGTCCTGCTGGAAGGTGAACCTCCGTCCCAGTGTCAAATCTCTGGAAGACTGAAACAGGTTTCCCTCAAGAATTTCCCTGTATTTAGCGCCATCATTCCTTCAATTCTGACCAGTTTCCCAGTCCCTGCCGATGAAAAACATCCCCACAGCATGATGCTGCCACCACCATGCTTCACTGTGAGGATGGTGTTCTTGGGGTGATGAGAGGTGTTGGGATTGCAGCAGACATTTCTTGATGGCCAAAAATCTCAATTTTAGTCTCATCTGACCAGAGTACCTTCTTCCATATGTGTGGGGAGTCTCCCACATGCCTTTTGGCAAACACCAAACTTGTTTGCTTATGTTTTCTTTAAGCAATGGCTTTTTTCTGGCCACTCTTCCGTAAAGCCCAGCTCTGTGGAGTGTATGGCTTAAAGTGGTCCTATGGAGAGATACTCCAATCTCCACTGTGGCGCTTTGCAGCTCCTTCAGGGTTATCTTTGGTCTCTTTGTTGCCTCTCTGATTAATGCCCTCCTTGCCTGGTCCGTGAGTTTTGGTGGGCGGCCCTCTCTTGGCAGGTTTGTTGTGGTGCCATATTCTTTCCATTTTTTAATAACGGATTTAATGGTGCTCCGTGGGATGTTCAAAGTTTCTGATATTTTTTTATAACCCAACCCTGATCTGTACTTCTCCACAACTTTGTCCCTGACCTGGAGAGCTCCTTGGTCTTCATGGTGCCGCTTGCTTGGTGGTGCCCCTTGCTTAGTGGTGTTGCAGACTCTGGGGCCTTTCAGAACAGGTGTATATATACTGAGATCATGTGACAGATCATGTGACACTTAGATTGCACACAGGTGGACTAATTATGTGACTTCTGAAGGGAATTGGTTGCACCAGATCTTATTTAGGGGCTTCATAGCAAAGGGGGTGAATACATATGCATGCACCACTTTTCCGTTATTTATTTTTTATACTTTTTTTTTAGCAAGTTATTTTTTTCATTTTACTTCACCAATTTTGACTATTTTGTGTATGTCCATTACATGAAATCCAAATAAAAATCCATTAAATTACAGGTTGTAATGCAACAAAATAGGAAAAACTCCAAGGGGGATGAATACTTTTGCAAGGCACTGTAGTATTGGGTCGGACCCCCTTTGCCTCCAGAACAGCCTGAATTCTTTGGGGCATTTTACAAGGTGTCTGAAACGTTCCACAGGGATGTTGGTCCATGCTGACACGATGGCATCACGCAGTTGCTGCAGATTGGATGGCGGTACATTCATACTGCGAACAGCCCATTCCATCTCATCCCAAAGATGCTCTTTTGGGTTGAGGTCTGGGAATTGCGCAGGACACTCAAGTAAACTGAACTCGCTGTCATGTTTACATTTACATTTACAAATTGGTGCATTCACCCTATAGCCAGTGGGATAACCACTTTACAATTATTATTATTTTTTTATTTTTTTTTTTTTTTTGGGGGGTAGAAGGATTACTTTATCCTATCCCAGGTATTCCTTAAAGAGGTGGGGTTTCAAATGTCTCCGGAAGGTGGTGAGTGACTCCGCTGTCCTGGCGTCGTGAGGGAGCTTGTTCCACCATTGGGGTGCCAGAGCAGCGAACAGTTTTGACTGGGCTGAGCGGGAACTATGCTTCCGCAGAGGAAGGGGAGCCAGCAGGCCAGAGGTGGATGAACGCAATGCCCTCGTTTGGGTGTAGGGACTGATCAGAGCCTGAAGGTACGGAGGTGCCGTTCCCCTCACAGCTCCATAGGCAAGCACCATGGTCTTGTAACGGATGCGAGCTTCAACTGGAAGCCAGTGGAGTGTGCGGAGGAGGGGGGTGACGTGGGAGAACTTGGGAAGGTTGAACACCAGACGGGCTGCGGCATTCTGGATGAGTTGTAGGGGTTTAATGGCACAGGCAGGGAGCCCAGCCAACAGCGAGTTGCAGTAATCCAGACGGGAGATGACCAGTGCCTGGATTAGGACCTGTGCCGCTTCCTGTGTAAGGCAGGGTCGTACTCTCCGAATGTTGTAGAGCATGAACCTGCAGGATCGGGTCACCGCCTTGATGTTAGCGGAGAACGACAGGGTGTTGTCCAGGGTCACGCCAAGGCTCTTCGCACTCTGGGAGGAGGACACAACGGAGTTGTCAACCGTGATGGCGAGATCATGGAACGGGCAGTCCTTCCCGGGAGGAAGAGCAGCTCCGTCTTGCCAGGGTTCAGCTTGAGGTGGTGATCCGTCATCCATACTGATATGTCTGCCAGACATGCAGAGATGCGATTCGCCACCTGGTTATCAGAAGGGGGAAAGGAGAAGATTAGTTGTGTATCGTCAGCGTAGCAATGATAGGAGAGGCCATGTGAGGATATGACAGAGCCAAGTGACTTGGTGTATAGGGGAGAAAAGGAGAGGGCCTAGAACTGAGCCCTGGGGGACACCAGTGGTGAGAGTACGTGGTGCGGAGACAGCTTCTCGCCACGCTTCTTGGTAGGAGCGACCGGTCAGGTAGGACGCAATCCAGGAGTGAGCCGCGCCGGAGGTGCCCAGCTCGGAGAGGGTGGAGAGGAGGATCTGATGGTTCACAGTATCAAAGGCAGCAGACAGGTCTAGAAGGACAAGAGCAGAGGAGAGAGAGTTAGCTTTAGCAGTGCGGAGAGCCTCCGTGACACAGAGAAGAGCAGTCTCAGTTGAATGACCAGTCCTGAAACCTGACTGGTTTGGATCAAGAAGGTCATTCTGAGAGAGATAGCAAGAGAGTTGGCTAAAGACGGCACGCTCAATAGTTTTGGAAAGAAAAGAAAGAAGGGATACTGGTCTGTAGTTGTTGACATCAGTGGGATCGAGTGTTGTTTTTTGAGAAGGGGTGCAACTCTCGCTCTCTTGAAGACGGAAGGGACATAGCCAGCGGTCAAGGATGAGTTGATCAGCGAGGTGAGGTAGGGGAGAAGGTCACCGGAGATGGTCTGGAGAAGAGAGGAGGTGATGGGGTCAAGCGGGCAGGTTGTTGGGCGGCCTGCAGTCACAAGTCGTAAGATTTTATCTGGAGAGAGAGGGGAGAAAGAAGTCAAAGCATAGGGTAGGGCAGTGTGAGCAGGACCAGCAGTGTCATTAGACTTAACAAACGAGGATCGGATGTCGTCAACCTTCTTTTCAAAGTGGTTGACGAAAGTCATCCACAGAGAGGGAGGAGGGGGGGGGAGGATTCAGCAGTGAGGAGAATGTGGCAAAGAGCTTCCTAGGGTTAGAGGCAGATGCTTGGAATTTAGAGTGGTAGAAAGTGGCCTTAGCAGCAGAAACAGATGAAGAAAATGTAGAGAGGAGGGAGTGAAAAGATGCCAGGTCGGCAGGGAGTTTAGTTTTCTTCCATTTCCGCTCAGCTGCCCGGAGCTCTGTTCTGTGAGCTCGCAATGAGTCATCAAGCCACGGAGCTGGAGGGGAGGACCGAGCCGGCCGGGAGGATTGGGGACACAGGGAGTCAAAGGATGTAGAAAGGGAGGAGAGGAGGGTTGAGGAGGCAGAATCAGGAGATTGGAGGGAGAAGGATTGAGCAGAGGGAAGAGATGATAGGATGGAAGAGGAGAGAGTAGTGGGAGAGAGAGAGCGAAGGTTGCGGCGGCGCGTTACCATCTGTGTAGGGGCAGAGTGAGTAGTGTTGGAGGAGAGCGAGAGAGAAAAGGATACAAAGTAGTGGTCGGAGACATGGAGGGGAGTTGCAGTGAGATTAGTAGAAGAGCAACATCTAGTAAAGATGAAGTCAAGCGTATTGCCTGCCTTGTGAGTAGGGGGGGACGGTGAGAGGGTGAGGTCAAAAGAGGAGAGGAGTGGAAAGAAGGAGCCAGAGAGAAATGAGTCAAATGTAGACGTAGGGAGGTTGAAATCCCCCAAAACTGTGAGGGGTGAGCCATCCTCAGGAAAGGAACTTATCAAGGCGTCAAGCTCATTGATGAACTCTCCAAGGGAACCTGGAGGGCGATAGATGACAAGGATATTAAGCTTAAATGGGCTAGTGACTGTGACAGCGTGGAATTCAAATGAGGAGATAGACAGATGGGTTAGGGGAAAAATTGAGAATGACCACTTGGGAGAGATGAGGATTCCTGTGCCACCACCCCTCTGACCAGATGCTCTCGGGGTATGCGAGAACACATGGTCAGACGAGGAGAGAGCAGTAGGAGTAGCAGTGTTTTCAGTGGTAATCCATGTTTCCGTCAGCGCCAGGAAGTCGAGGGACTGGAGGGTAGTATAGGCTGGGATGAAGTCAGCCTTGTTGGCAGCAGAACGGCAGTTCCAGAGGCTGCCTGAGACCTGGAACTCCAGGTGTGTGGTGCGTGCAGGGACCACCAGGTTAGAGAGGCAGCAGCCACGCGGTGTGAGGCGTTTGTGTAGCCTGTGCGGAGAGGAGAGAACAGGGATAGGCAGAGGCATAGTTGACAGGCTGTAGCAGATGGCTACAATAATGCAGAGGAGATCGGAATGAAATGAACTAAACATCTGGGAAAGGAGAGAGCAGGGCCTCCCTCACCCCAAAAAATATAACTCTCCCAACTTCCACCTCAGAAACTATAATTGTTTCACTGAACCACCCGAATAAAACTCTCCCAACTTCCACTTTAGAAATTAGAATTGTTGTAAACTACAGCGGTTCAATGTTTCAAGGAATAGACTCAACTTACTTTATTCAGCTAACTAACTAGCATGCTAGCATCCAATAACACACAGTTTAGCACCAATACTTGGTTACAACAAACTACCAATAGTGTGTTAACACACTAAACAGATAATTCGTGTCCGTGTCTAGTTCTTTCATAACGCAGCAATAATTAAACGTTGGCTAGCTAGCACAAAGATATTGTATTTAGCTACTACAGTACAGCTAGCTGGTAGTGTTGGCTAGCTAGCAATGGCTGCTGTGTTGACTTTGTTTGAAAAACGGCGTCGCTGCGAACGAATGTAGCTGGCTAAAAGGATATTGTATTTAGTTGCTACCGTTGCTAATAGCTACCCACCAGCTAGTCCAGGAGGTGAGTTAGCTAGCTAGCTTCGTGCTACACCCGGCACCGCCGAATACAAAAGTAACCTACAATAACTACATACAACAACTACCCACAACAACCCACGATGCCTAGCTACAATACCCAACTACAATCTAAATACATAGTTTAAGCCTTACTCGACAAAGCCCAAGCTATGCATAAAGCCAAACTTACCCGACGCCAGCTGTCTGGGTGGTTTTCTGCAATCAGTAGCTGTAATTAAATACACTAGCTACTAACTACCTAACGTTAATGCTTCAGATAATGAGGTTAGAAAAACAGCTGAATGGTAGGTAGCTAGCTGGCTTAATTACAGGTACTCTTAAGCGTGAAATAACATTGGAAACAACTATCCACCGTTGCTAAAAGTTACCAGTAGCTACCCGCTAGGTTAGCTAGCCTCGTGCTTCGCCGGGCTCACTCGAATACAATACTTACCTACAATAATTACCTATAATTACCTACAATAACTACCTAAATAAACTACCTACAATATCTAACTACAATACCTACCTACCTACAATCTAAACACACAGCAGCACTGGTCTCCGATCGATATCAAAACCAACCAGCTCAACTCAAACCGCCACTATCCGTTGATGTGTTGATCCAGGCAATGTTTTTCCACTCCTCAATTGTCCAGTGTTGGTGATTGTGTGCCCACTGGAGCTGATTCTTCTTGTTTTAGCTGATAGTAGTGGATCGCGGTGTGGTCGTCTGCTGCAATAGCCCATCCGTGACAAGGACCGATGAGTTGTGCTTTCCGAGATGTCGTTCTGCACACCATTGTTGTACTGCGCCGTTATTTGTCTGTTTGTGGCCCGCCTGTTAGCTTTCAAGATTCTTGCCATTCTCCTTTGACCCCTCTCATTGACGAGCTGTTTTTGCCCACAGGACTAACGCTGACTTTATGTTTTTTTGTTTATTGCACCATTCTCGGTAAACCCTAGATACTGTTGTGCGTGAAAAGCCCAGGAGGGCGGCCGTTTCTGAGATACTGGACCCGGCGCACCTGGCACCGATGATCATACCAGGCTCAAAGTCTCTTACGTCACTTGTTTTGACCAGTCTAACGTTCAATCGAACAGTAACTGAATGCCTCAATGCCTGTCTGCCTGCTTTATATAGCAAGCCATGTGACTACCGTCTGTAGGAGCAATCCATTTTCATGAACAGGGTGGTGTACCTAATAAACTGTCCGGTTATTAATAGTTTTTCAATACAATGCATTGTCATTTAATTTTCAATGCTATTTGTGAAAGAATTAGCTGATTTCCCATGGCCACCCCTGACTGGTGCTTGGTCCCCCTCTGCCCCCCACCCCCCATTTAAAAATTCCTATAATGCCCCTGGATGCATCACTGACACTCATCTCTGACAGGGTGAGACCAGAGACCTAGAGTGACATTTAGAAATGGGAATATGTATTTAGCTTAGGATGGATGACAGGGGAAAGAGAAAATACATCTCTAAATTGCAGACAGTGTGTGTTTGTCAAGGTTGATCAAAGAGGGTTAGAGAGGCCTTACTAACAGTAGGCGTATTAAGGCGAGTAGCAGGTCTTTCTGCTGATGAATCTGAAACACACACAGCTTAATTCTCCTATTTCCCATACATGAGCCAATTCTGTTCTCACAGACTGTAGTGGAGATCCACGTCAAGCCATCACCATCCACTGAGTCGTGGTGCAGTTTCTACTTAATTATATAAATACTTCCAAAGCAACCTATACCTGTAGGATAATAACAATGTTATTGCAGTACTAACAGTGTTACTACACAGCCATAAGATCAACTAAAAGATACGTATTTTTTTGTCCATGTCAATTAGGCATTATCAATTAGCAGTATGATGAAGTACGTAGCTAAGGGTTAATAAAAAGTCAAAATCATGCCAAATAGCAGACAGCACATAGTACTTACAGCGCATTCGTGAATTAGACACTACTTACTGTAGCCTATTTATTTAAAAAAAATTGAAATATGTCCTGCTATACTGCCTAAATGTATCAGTGGACCTATCTCTTTCTCTCTCATAAAACAACATTTTGGCTGAGTTTAGGGAAATGATTTAATGCTTCGAAAACTCTAACAAAGGTTTGAACAAGATTAGCAATATCAGTTTATTTGCAATTCAAATCATCTTAATGGGTTTAGTTCATTTATTAATCTATACAATATATAACTAACTACAGTCAGGCTTCTGTGATGAATTACTCAAATGTAAGTGTGCAGCTGAAATCCATTACATATCGACCCGTCGTGCAACTCTTTCTGTTTTTTTCCTTGGCACATTGTTTCTCTTAGCTTCGTCTCCCCTTGGTTTAGTGCAATATAACTCAGCCCCTATTGCTAAAGTGTCAACAGTGTAGATGGGAAAAAGAGAGCACACAGAAGGAATCAGAAACATCAATAGTGGATAGACAGACAGAAGGGAAGACAAATACTAGCCCTTGAACTCTGATGTTTATCACTGAGGCGACAGGTTTTGTAACCTTACCCAAAAGGTTTTGCTCTGCCCACCTCTGACTGGCAGCTGTCTGCGTGAATGCTATACGACACACAGTGAATTGGAAAATAACAGTTTACTGTATATTAAATGAGTGGAAATTAAGCAAACATAAAACCAATTCATTTTCAAACACTTGAGATTGCTTATTGCTTTTCTACACAAGTACCCTATTACAGTGCTCTCATCCCCGTTTCGGATGATGCATCAATTGTTTATTATGCAATAAAAGCTCACACAGCATTTCCCTTTTAAAATCCACCTTTTATTACTCTTCCTAATTATCTCTCAAAACTACAAAATGTCTGAAGTTTACAGTTTCCAATTTCCACAACTCCCAGGTTGGCTAATTGTAATGCATTAGTCCAATCAGCGGTGGCTTATGAAATATGACCACATTGGCGAGGCCTCTCTATCTCTCATGGGAGAGAGATTAATATGAGTCCCACAATGACCTTTATTGTGTGGGGACGGCAGCAAGTAATACTTCCACCACGTAATGTGGAGTGATGATACCAGGAGCAATTAGAACTATTCCTCCTGGTCATTAATAAAGCCAGCTCTCGGTGGCTTTATTAGAGAGAGAGAGAGAGAGAGAGAGAGAGAGAGAGAGAGAGAGAGAGAGAGAGAGAGAGAGCCTCTGGGAAACCTGATTGGTCATGAGTCTGCCTGGGTGTCACCATGGTGAGAGAGAAATTATCATGTGATGAAAAAGTGTCATCAGTGGGCACGTCATCCAAACTGACCTAGGGTGCAGGATGTCCAAAACAAATAAATACATTAATGATTCATGGATCATCCATAGTGGTTATTACTAACAAGGATCTACTGTCTTAGTCTGATTGGATAAAAATAGTAATTACATTTGCATATAGGGGAATGTTCATCACTCTCCTCACTCTGTCACTTGTTGATCTATTTACCAGTTTGCCCACAGCTAAACTGCACAATGATGACAAATTAGGTTGAACAAACTAGAAATACTGTAAATGCTCAAATAGTTTCTGTATGATATATCCCTGTGAAGTTAAGGAAGTTCAGCAGCATGTCCAACTCTAAGTCTACAAGATAAATTACAAGAACCGCCCTGGAGTCTCTGCACTGATCCAACAAAGAAACCAAATTAATCTTCCTTTGAGTCTACATCAGAAAATAGGTCACTTAAGGGGAAGCCTGTCTGCCATTCTCTTTCTGTGAGAAAGTTGTGGTGCTTTAGCTGTCTATCTGTCTATCTGTCTGTCTGTCTGTCTCCCCATAAGTTTGAGTGGAATTTGGTGTCTCAGTTTATCAGTGAGGGCCACTGGGATCCCAGTTCTTGCCCCACAAAATCTGACCCAGCACCAGCCTCTCCAACTACTTTTCTCTGGCTACACTTCACATTTTCAGAATGATAATAATGATTGCAATGACAATAGTTAATCATCATTGTAAAGACCTTTTCAACATCCCAAAGACATTGAACAAATGCTTTGAACATTACACGGTAGGCCTACCTTAATCTGTAAAACAACATTTTGACACAAAAACCAGTATATTGAGTAACATGTTATTGCATAGTTGTTAATACTGTTGCAGTGGTGGTTCTAGGCTCATACTTGTGATTATCACAGTTAAAGAGGAGATTAAATGAGAAATGGTGCTGGAGGGAATAGCAGCCATTTTAATGGCTCCTGACCAATTGCTCTATTTAGTGTATTTTTTTCTTAACTTTTTTTGTAGATACAGTATTGTAATGTTTCCGCCATCGTTTCCTATGACCGAAAAGAGCTTCTGGACATCAGAACAGCTATCACTAAACTCGATTTGGATGAAGACTTCTACTTCAATGAGTCGGAGGCGAAGGACTTATTGATTATCCCGGACCAGGCCCATCTCTAATATTAAGTCTGTTCTCCTGAGTTAGAATACCTTCTATTTTTCGTAGCTGTCCATTTACCACCACAAACCGATACTGGCATTAAGACCGCACTCAACGAGCTGTATAGGGCCATAAGCAACCAAGAAAATGCTCACCCAAAGGCGGCGTTCCTAGTGGCCAGTGATTTTATTGCAGGAAAACTGAAATCCGTTTGACCTAATTTCTACAAGCATGTCACATGTGCAACTAAAGGTGAAAAAACTCTAGATCACCTTTACTCCACATACAGAGACACATACAAAGCTCTCCCTCACCCTCCATTTAGCAAATATGACCGTAACTCTATCTTCCTGATTCCTGCTTACAAGCAAAAACTAAAACAGGAAGTACCAGAAGTGGTCCGATGAAGCGGATGCTAAGCTATAGGACTGTTTCACTAGCACAGACTGGAATATGTTCCGTGATTAATCTGATGGCATTGAGGAATTTACCACAGCAGTCACCGGCTTCATTATTAAGTGCATCGACGACATCGTTATCACAGTGACCGTACGTACGTAGATATCCCAACCAGAAGCCATGGAATACAGACAACATCCAAACTGAGCTAAATGGTAGAGCTGCCGCTTTCAAGGAGCGGGACTCTAACCCGGACGCTTATAAGAAATCCCACTATGCCCTCAGACGAACCATCAAACAGGCAAAGAGTCAGTACAGGACTGAGATTGAATTGTACAACACCGGCTCTGACGCTCGTCGGATGTGGCAGGGCTTGAAAACTATTACAGACTACAAAGGGAAGCACAGCCACGAGCTGCCCAGTGGCACAAGACTTCCAGACGAGCTAAACCACTTCTATGCTCGCTTCGAGGCAAGCAACACTGAAGCATGCATGCGAGCACCAGCTGTTCCGGATGACTATGTGATCACGCTCTCCGTAGCCAATGTGAGTAAGACTTGTAAGCAGGTCAACATTCACAAGGCCGCAGGGCCAGACGGATTACCAGGACGTGTACTCTGAGCATGTGCTGACCAACTGGCAATTGTCTTCACCGACATTTTCAACATGTCCCTGACTGAGTCTGTAATACCAACATGTTTCAAGCAGACCACCATAGTCCCCGTGTCCAAGGACACTAAGATAACCTGCCTAAATGACTACCGACCCGTAGCACTGACGTCTGTAGCCATGAAGTGCTTTGAAAGGCTGGTCATTGCTCACATCAACACCATTATCCCAGAAACCCTAGACCCACTCCAATTTGCATACTGCCCCAACAGATCCACAGATGATGCAATCTCTATTGCACTCCACACTGCCCTTTCCCACCTGGACAAGAGGAACACCTACGTGAGAATGCTATACATTGACTACAGCTCAGCATTCAACACCATAGTGCCCTCAAAGCTCATCACTAAGCTAAGGATCCTGGGACTAAACACCTCCCTCTGCAACTGGATCCTGGACTTCCTGATGGAGCGGGCCCCAGGTGGTAAGGGTAGGTAACAACACATCTGCCACACTGATCCTCAACACGGGGGCCCCTCAGGGGTGCGTGCTCAGTCCCCTCCTGTGCTCCCTGTTCACCCATGACTGCATGGCCAGGCACGATTCCAACACCATCATTAAGTTTGCCGAAGACACAACAGTGGTAGGCCTGATCCCCGTCAACGATGAGACAGCCTATAGGGAGGAGGTCAGAGACCTGGCAGTGTGGTGCCAAGACAACAACCTCTCCTTCAACGTCAGTAAGACAAAGGAGCTGATTGTGGACTACAGGAAACGGAGGGCCGAGCACGCCCCCATTCACATCGATGGGGCTGTAATGGAGCGGGTTAAGAGCTTCAAGTTTCTCGGTGTCCACATCACCAACGAACTATCATGGTCCAAACACACCAACACAGTCGTGAAGAGGGCACGACAACGCCTCTTCACCTTCAGGAGACTGAAAAGATTTGGCATGGGCCCTCAGATCCTCAAAAGGTTCTACAGCTGCACCATTGAGAGCATCTTGACTGGCTGCATCACCGCTTGGTTTGGTAACTGCTTGGTGCTACAGAAGGTAGTGCGTACGGCCAGTACAAATTGTCAAAGACTCCAGCCACCAAAGTCATAGACTGTTCTTTCTGCTACTGCACGGTAAGTGGTACCGGAGTGCCATGTTTGTGATCAAAAGGTTCCTGAACAGCTTCTACCCCCAAGCCATAAGACTGCTGAACAGTTAATCACATGGCTACCCGGACTATTTGCATTGACCCCCTTTTTTTTGTACTGACATTCTTGCACTGGCTCTATGCACATTCACTGGACTCTACCGACACACTCACACACACACTACATACGCTCTCACACACACACAAAACACACACACACACACACACACACACACACACACACACACGCATATTGACGCCACACTCACACATAGACACCCCTTCACACGCTTCACATATGCTGCTGATACTCTGTTTATTATCTATCCTGATTGCCTAGTCACTTTTACCCATACCTACATGTACATATTGCCTCAATTACCTCACTACCTCGTACCCCTGCACATTGACTTGGTACTAGTACTCCTTGTATATAGCCTCGTTATTTTTTTTGGTCTAATCTTTTCTTACTTTTTAACTCTGCATTGTTGGGAAAGGGCTTGTAAGTAAGCATTTCATGGTAACGTGTACACCCATTGTATTTGGCGCATGTGACAAATACAATTTGATTTGATTTGAATATCAAACGTTCTACACACTCCAGGGTTAAAGAGGGCAAACAATTTAATTTATTTTCATTGATTTACCATGGCTGTAATGATACAAAGCCTGGCCTGATCAATTCCATTCTTTAAGGCTAATTGCTGCATGGTGAATAAAACTACATCAGGCCTCTGTTTCATTACAGTTCAATAGATTTTGCTGGAAGAAAGCGTTGGGTAACATTAATGATGACAAATTATGCCATGTGGTTAATGTGTGAGCTTAAGGCATGCATTTAAATGGCTTTAATTAGACCACATGCAGAGAAGACCTATTGGCTCTTTTGTTTTATTGGGAATTACATGTTTCAGAGTAATTGGTAGTGATGTTTGTGCATTGATGCCATTTGAAAGCACCGCTTTTCAACCTGCGTCCTTAGTAGGGCTGTTATGGAGATTGTAATACCGCCACACCGGCAGTCACGAGTCCGCAGGATATAAAATTTTTTAATTTAGCAGGGGGTGCTGCAGCACCCTCAGCACCCCCTACTTCCAGCGGCTATGAGCACATACACAGACGGGGCATTGTAGTAGCCTCTTCAGATAGTTGCAGGAAATACAAATCACTGATGCATTCTGTTCATGTCTGATGATAAACTTGTGGAAATTAATAAATATTCAATACATTTAGTTGATTCCCTACTAATTTCAATACATTTTTGAATATTGTTGAATTCCGTTTTATTGTCTGGATTCCGTGATTCCGATTTTCTCAGTCAAATTCCACATCATGACTGTTGAGTCATGGTAACTAGGCTTCTCCAGAAATGCGCTCTGATGTCGCTGATGGTCATTAGTAGCCTACCAAACTTGCTAACAGCCAGTCGCTAATGGCCTGGTACTCAACGCTCTATTGTCCCTCTAATCACTCTGACATCAATGCAAATGATTTCAAAAATCTAATCAAACACTTAATGAGAGCCCTGGCATTCAGAGTTTGAGCGGAATTGGATCACCTGTTGCGCAGCGAGAGCAATCTCCTAATAGCTGGTTGATGCATGGAATGAAATGTGTCCCTATAAGCCCATGTTGCACAGCATTGCTATAGGCTATGCTATCAATTGCATGAGAAAACAGAGTTTTGATGGCCTCTATTAAAAAGAGGATCCCATAAGCTTTCTATAGGCTAGGCCTACTATATTTATTTCTCAATTTTCCTAATATTAAGCACATTGCTTTACTTTACAACCGGAGTAGCCTGGCTGGCATGAAAATGAACTGCTGGAAAATAATCCTCCATTTGCTACGTCTTTTTTTCCCCCTGCCCCTGTTTCGACAGGTGCATGATAATGGCCCATTCTAAATCCAAACTGTTTACACACATATATATTTAGTATATGTAAAGACAAGATTAAATTGAGTATAGGATGATGGGTGAGAATATCATCACTTGTGAATGATGCCCAGCATGTGCAATCAACAGTCCGATCTGACCGACAGCGTCATTGCATTTTTTGGTAGCCTACACCAGAAGTAGACTACATGCATTTCCAGTGGACACTACATTTGCCTAGCAGCTTTGCATGCAGAGTCAGCTGCAGTGCGTTCTGTGTTCATATATGCATCACATTGTATGCATAGACTTGACAGAAATAGTAGCAAAGGGTGAATGTTAAACTTTTGTTGCACACAAATCCATCTTAAAATTAAGCACATTAATCGGGGCATATTAATAACGTAACTGCTGGAAGCGCTTCCTCCATTTGCTATTGGAGTGCAGGCTACAGATGTTTTTTTTTTGTGGGCCATTCTAAATCCAAAAATAATTCCACACATATATTAGTAGGCTACTATATATGTAAAGACCAAATTAAATTCAGAATAGTCTGATGGGTGAGAATACAGTATTATTAAATGTTTGTCAAATTGTGAATGAGAGACTGCGCAAGAAACAGAGCAGAGCCCAGGCCTTTCATGCAACTTTTTTCAAATAATCATTAGTCGCATCATGCAGCCATAGAATGTATTAGAAATCAAAACATATAGCCTAAGGTTTGTATCACAGTTGCATAAATAACACTAAATTAAGCATACAGGAGGACTTGTTTTAAATGATCACTTTGTTAACGCTCAACACAGAAATAGTTTAGGAAAAAGATCCTTTCTATTTTATTCAGCTATGTTCAATTGTATTTTTCTAACTATAAAATAATATAAAATAATGCCACGGGAATTATAAGTATGTATGCTAAATGAACTAGTGTAGCCTACAGCCATTTGGCATAACCAGATCAGGGCCTTACATATTATGTTCTTCTGAAATAGGCTACATTTTCATCATATCATGATGTTTCTTTAAAATAAATAATGGATTTATTGTGATGGTGTAGGCTACATTAAATTGATTTATTATACTTTTTTTTAATGTTGATGTTCCAAAAGGTCTGGATCAGTGGCTTGCAAGCTATGCGTGGAAGCCTGGAGATGCTAAACGTGTTTATGTTAATTAACGGTAAATTACCATGAGACCGGCAGTTATTTGCATGACACTTAAGCCTACCGGCTGACAAAATTTCATGACCGCCACAGCCCTAGTCCTTAGTCCATTGTTTACAAAAAGTGATACTTGAGAAAGGACACTTTTGCAAAGACATACTAGTACTGCTCCCCTATAGGCATGCCCTCTGAGGACACAAACATCCAAGAGCCTAAAACCAGAGTGAGTCTGGCCAAGAGGAATTCATTTATCTACTGTAGCTTCCCCAAACCTCTTGAGCTGTGCACAGTCACACATCCACTGGTAGTGGAGCCAACTGGATTTGTTCTGCTGCAGTCTCTTCACTCCAGTTTATATGGTATCTACATCTAGCAGATGTGTCTCTGTCTGGAGTGGAGGAGGGCTAGTCAATATACTACAGCTACACAGTGATTTATACCCCAACAGGGGGGTAATGTGTGCGTGAATGATGGGTATAATGGACTGTTTATGGTGTCATGCTATAATGCAGAAACTGAATTAGCCTATAAAAACTGTGCATGAGACCATCAGATTTATCCTTGCCATTAGGAGACAATGAGGGGATGCAACAAAACCTAGAAAGGGAGGGAGCATGGATGGAGGGATGGAGAGAGAGGGAGGAAGAGAGAGAGCTTACTTGATGTGTTGATATGCTTGGTCTTTCATTGGTGTATTACCAATGAATATTTTCTGAAAATCATGCAACATAAAGATAAGTGTGAATCATGAATATCAGCTGCTATTGCTCTATCAAAAGGTCAAAGCACCCTTAGCTTTTTTCCAATGTTCTGATTAGCATTACCTTTGATATGGAGGAAAGTGTTTTTGTCACCTCACCTTTAGGTTGAAAACAACAAAATAGATATGGTTTGTTTACTTTTGGTAACCATGACAGCATCTGTAGCAGTGTCGTTTCTGTGTCCGCAGTGGCCTTAGATTAGTGAAGTTTGTGCAGCGTAACAGCTCTGGCCCACAGTACCCCACTTGGGCATTGGCCCACAGTACCCCTCTTGGGCATTGTTCGTAGAGGGCAAAATCCATCCAGTCAGAACAATGCACTCGTCTTTGAGCTGAGAGTTCACCATTAATTAGACTACCCTTGAAGAGAGACAACCCACGAGGCGGATCGCTAACTCTGGATCATCGGCTGCCAAACACAAAAGCCTAGTGCTGACAAGGTGTTTATAACAGCCTGCCACGGTATGATACGCACTTTGTCAGGAATGATGCTACTCCCCGACAGATACCACCTCAAACGTCACCCTGGAATGGGTCGGCAGCTATTGATTAAAATCCTGGGCTCCTGAATAAGTGATAACACTTCTGTCCAGAAGTCAATGTTTCCTGATATTTATTGAAGATTCCCTGTGAGGAGTGACGACAGGATAACCATCCTCAAAGGCATCACTAATCACCATCTGGCATCTGGGCCCTGAGAGACGCAAACATCTACCGCTATCTATTTATATGGCCAACACAGGGGGTGGAAGTGACTTCATACTATCACACACACATGCACACACACACACAGACTTGCGCAACTATGATTATGGGGACATACAATTCAGTCCCATTCAAAATCCTATTTTCCCTAACCCTATACCTAACCCTAACCCATTCCCTTACCCTAACCCTAACATTAACCCTAACCCTAACCCAAAACCTAATTCTAACCCTAACACTAATACTAACCTTAACCCTAAACCCCTTAGAAATAGCATTTGACCTTGTGGGGACAAACAAAATGTCCCCAGTTGGTCAAATTTCTCTTGGTTTAAACACGTCCACACATGCACGCACACACACACACGCACACGCACACGCACACACGCACACACACACACACACACACACACACACACACACACACACACACACACACACACACACACACACACACACACACACACACACACACACACACACACACACACACACACACACACACACACACACACACACACACACCCCTCAGTCACTGAAGTGGAGTACTGTACTGTTATACCTGCAGTTCCGGTCAATCTCCTAGGAAAGGATGTCTTTAAGTGCTGCAGGTCGGTGTGTTTACTAGTGAGTGGAGGTGTGATCCCCCTCATCAGATGCCTACTAAAGTATTGTTCCTCCAGGGAAAACATCAAAAGAGAGCCCCACTGGCCCAGTCCTCAGCCAGAGATGACTTTACCACTTCAGATGTAAGTGCCAAACTGACATAGCACAACATGCACCTCTTTAGTGTTATATCTCAGAGAAGCAGTACTGTTTCTGCAGGGGCTATTCTGTACTGTCACTCATTTGTTGGTAGTTTGGGATAAAGAATGGGTCAGCATGTTATTCTTCATTCAATCTCTAAGATGGAAGATACTTGGCTAATTGTGGAGAAGTCCAACCTGGACTCAGGGGTAGACGTAACATAGTAAACAAAAATCAGTGACACTGAAATTAGTATGATATGTTATGTTTGTTATGTATTAATTTGTGAATGTCCATCATTAGGGTGACCACATGTCCCGGATTGTGCAGGACAGTCCCACATTTTCACCCTTTGGTTCGCGTCCCGCAAACAAACAATCATGTCCCGCATTTTATCAACAAATTCAAACACCACTAATTTCGGAAAAAATATCGATTTGTCCCGTATTTCAGTCAAACATTCCAACCTGTGTCTTGCGGTCACATTGCACTTATGAAAAAATATATATCAAGGATGTGGTAGCTAGGCCTACTGGTGATGTTAAACACTTCTTCAATCATTTTGGAGATCTGATATTCTGTACAATCTCAGACGCAATCTAATTTTGTCCTTGACTTAGCCGAAGCACTTTTAGGCAGCAGAGATGCATTAACATATGCTCTACTTTAATGAGAAGGCGACAGATGGCAGCCCATTATTGTGTTACTCAACACAAACTGCAATTCGGACAACGCGTTATGAATTTGCAATACGTATGATATGTTACGAATTCCAATTTGTTGTGGCTAATGTTAGCAGGTGGCTAACATTAGCTAGGTGGCTAACTTTAGCTAGGCTAGGGGTTAGGGTTAGGGGTTAATGTTAGGGTAATGTTAGGGTTAGGGAAAAGGTTAGCTAACATGCTAAGTAGTTGCAAAGTAGCTAAAAAGTAGTAAGTAGTTGCAAAGTTGCTGATTATTATATTAAATGTTAAAGTTGTACGTGATGAGATTCAAACACGCAACCTTTGGGTTGCTAAACGTTCGTGTTATGTGCCATCCACCCAGACCAACCATTCAACTTCTGTTTTTGCCTTAAGTAACCTTCTGTTTTACACTGAACAAAAATATAAACAAAACATGTAAAGTGTTGGTCCCATGTTTCATGAGCTGAAATACAAGATCCCAGAAATGTTCCATTCGTACAAAAAGCTTATTTCTCTAAAATGTTGTGCACAAATTTGTTAGAGAGCATTTCTCCTTTGCCAAGATAATCCATACACCTGACAGGTGTGGCATATCAAGAAGCTGATTAAACAGCATGATCATTACACATGTGCACATTGTGCTGGGGACAATAAATGGCCACTCTAATATGTGCAGTTTTGTCACACAACACAATGCCACAGATGTCTCAAGTTTTGAGGGAATGTGCAATTGGCATGCTGACTGCAGGAATGTCCACAAGAGATGTTGCCAGTTAATTTAATGTTCACTTCTCTACCATAAGCCGCCTCCAACGTTGTTTTAGGGAATTTGGCAATATGTCCAACCGGCCTCACAACCGCAGACCATGTGTATGTTGTCATGTGGGCGAGCAGTTTGCTGATGTCAACGTTGTGAACAGAGTGCCCCATGGTGGCGAGTGGGGTTATGGTAGTAAGTAGTTGCTACAGTCCCATGTAGCTCAGTTGGTAGAGCATGGCGCTTGCAACGCCAGGGTTGTGGGTTCGTTTCCCACGGGGGGCCAGTATGAAAATGTATGCACTCACTAACTGTAAGTCGCTCTGGATAAGAGCGTCTGCTAAATGACTAAAAATGTGAATGTAAAATGGTATGGGCAGACATACGCTACGGACAATGAACTCAATGGCAATTTGAATGCACAGAGATACAGTGACGAGATCCTGAGGCTGATTGTCGTGCCATTCATCCACTGCCATCACCTCATGTTTCAGCATGATAATGGACGGCCCCATGTCACAAGGTTCTGTACATAATTCTTGGAAGCTAAAAATGGCCTGCATACTCACCGGTCATGTCACCCATTGAGCATGTTTGGAATGCTCTGGATCAACGTGTACAACAGCTTGTTCCAGTTCCCGCCGATATCTATCAACTTCGCACAGCCATTGAAGAGGAGTGGGACAACGTTCCACAGGCCACAATCAAAAGCCTGTTAACTCTATGTGAAGGAGATGTGTCGCACTGCATGAGGCAAATGGTGGTCACACCAGATAATGACTGGTTTTCTGATCCATGCCCTTACTTTTTTTTTAAAGGTATCTCTGACCAATAGATGCATATCCCAGTCATGTGAAATCCATAGATTAGGGCCTAATTTATTTATTTCAATTGACTGATTTCCTTATATGAACTGTAACTCAGTAAAATCTTTGAAATTGTTGCTTGTTGCGTTTAAAATTTTCTTCAGTATGTACAGTGCATTCAGAAAGTATTCAGACTCCTTCACTTTTTCCACATTTTGTTACGTTACAGCCTTATTCTAAAATTGATTAAATACCCCATGATGACAAAGCAAAACAGGTTTTTAGAAATGTTTGCAAATGTATAAAAAAACAACAACTGAAATATCACATTTACATACAGTGGGGAGAACAAGTATTTGATACACTGCCGATTTAGCAGGTTTTCCTACTTACAAAGCATGTAGAGGTCTGTAATTTTTTATCATAGGTACACTTCAACTGTGAGAGACGGAATCTAAAACAAAAATCCAGAAAATCACATTGTATGATTTTTAAGTAATTAATTTGCATTTTATTGCATGACATAAGTATTTGATCACCTACCAACCAGTAAGAATTCCAGCTCTCACAGACCTGTTAGTTTTTCTTTAAGAAGCCCTCCTGTTCTCCACTCATTACCTGTATTAACTGCACCTGTTTGAACTCGTTACCTGTATAAAAGACACCTGTCCACACACTCAATCAAACAGACTCCAACCTCTCCACAATGGCCAAGACCAGAGAGATGTGTAAGGACATCAGGGATAAAATTGTAGACCTGCACAAGGCTGGGATGGGCTACAGGGCAATAGGCAAGCAGCTTGGTGAGAAGGCAACAACTGTTTGCGCAATTATTAGAAAATGGAAGAAGTTCAAGATGACGGTCAATCACCCTCGGTCTGGGGCTCCATGCAAGATCTCACCTCGTGGGGCATCAATGATCATGAGGAAGGTGAGGGATCAGCCCAGAACTACACGGCAGGACCTGGTCAATAACCTGAAGAGAGCTGGGACCACAGTCTCAAAGAAAACCATTAGTAACACACTACGCAGTCATGGATTAAAATCCTGCAGCGCACGCAAGGTCCCCCTGCTCAAGCCAGCGCATGTCCAGGCCCGTCTGAAGTTTGCCAATGACCATCTGGATGATCCAGAGGAGGAATGGGAGAAGGTCATGTGGTCTGATGAGACCAAAATAGGGCTTTTTGGTCTAAACTCCACTCGCCGTGTTTGGAGGAAGAAGAAGGATGAGTACCACCCCAAGAACACCATCCCAACCGTGAAGCATGGAGGTGGAAACATCATTCTTTGGGGATGCTTTTCTGGAAAGGGGACAGGACGACTGCACCGTATTGAGGGGAGGATGGATGGGGCCATGTATCGCGAGATCTTGGCCAACAACCTCCTTCCCTCAGTAAGAGCATTGAAGATGGGTCGTGGCTGGGTCTTCCAGCATGACAACGACCCGAAACACACAGCCAGTGCAACTAAGGAGTGGCTCCGTAAGAAGCATCTCAAGGTCCTGGTGAAGACCTACAGGAAACGTATGATCTCTGTAATTGCAAAAAAGGTTTCTGTACCAAATATTAAGTTTTGCTTTTCTGATGTATCAAATCCTTATGTCATGCAATAAAATGCAAATTAATTACTTAAAACTCATACAATGTGATTTTCTGGATTTTTGTTTTAGATTCCGTCTCTCACAGTTGAAGTGAACCTATGATAAAAATTACAGACCTCTACATGCTTTGTAAGTAGGAAAACCTGCAAAATCGGCAGTGTATCAAATACTTGTTCTCCCCACTGTAAGTATTGAGACCCTTTACTCAGTACTTTGTTGTAGCACCTTTGGCAGCAATTACAGCCTCGAGTCTTCTTTGGCATGACGCTACAAGCTTGGCACACCTGTATTTGGGGAGTTTCTCCCATTCTTCTCTGCAGATCCTCTCAAGCTCTGTCAAGTTGGATGGGGAGCGTTACTGCACAGATATTTTCAAAACAACCACTTCACAACCATATATACTGCATATCTGGTTAATACCTTTTCAGCGCTTCACTGAGTATTATAAGGACACAACTAATTCACAGACGAAAAATCATGATACTCTTTGGTAGCACAATAGCAGTCAATCAAACCTACTATATTCAATATAACACGCTGGCCACATCTGTCATAATGAGCAACGTAGAACTAGTTGAAATGTCTACATAGAGTAGAATCTCCAAGAGTGGGTCATTTGACATTTGTCATGATTTCTGAGTTTAAAAAAATACAAATGAAGTATTAAGTCATAAAATGTTCAGGCAGTGTTCAAAGGGTATGTGGATCTTCATAAAGACTCCTACACTGCCTCCTAAAACAGCCGGAAAAAACAGCACGGACGGGAGTGAAGGAAAGTTTTAATCAGAAAGACATAGCAAAATGCCAAGGCATATGGGGAACAATCTCAGACGCAATCTAATTTTGTCCTTGACTTAGCCGAAGCACTTTTAGGCAGCAGAGATGCATTAACATATGCTCTACTTTAATGAGAAGGCGACAGATGGCAGCCCATTATTGTGTTACTCAACAGATAGAGTTTTCACAGACACCATGACTTTGCAGCACAGTTGATCTCTGGTGGCACGAAGAGAGGGAAATACCCCCTCCTCAGGGATACCTCACAGGGATGCAGAGATGTTGATCAGGGAACGTTTGGGAATTGTGTTGGGGATGGATGAGGGTGACAGAGTGCTTGTTGAGCGAGGCTAAGATACAGTGCTAATACATATTGCTGAAAGAATGGTAATTAGCTAAACATCAGACTCTACTACAGTATGCACTGCATTGGGGGTACATTAGTGTAGGTGTACTGTCCACAATTGGTGCGCTGACAGCGTTCTTTTATCAAACTATGCTTATCAAGTATCTGAAAACAAGTCTAAATAGAATAAGGACCAAGGCCAAAAATTGTATTTATAGCTCAATACACTCCTGTTGATGGTTTATAAATGTTGTAACAATTCAATAGTATTGCAAGGGCAACAAGACAGCAATAGCTACATTTGGCATTTATAGATACAGTATGACATATGTGTATTGTGTAGTCCCTGAGTCAGTGCCGTATGGTTACAAAGAGAAAAGAGATAGCCATGAAGGCAGAGTGATTTATAAATATACTGTGCTGTATGCTATTTAGAAGGGCTTTTTACACTTTCCATTTCTACAATAAGCCTCCTATTTACTAGGACTCATCAGTGGACTAAATTCAGCGCTTTCAGGGTTTTAGTACTTGAATTACATCACAAATGGACACTTAGAAAAGGTTTAGAGGACAACTTGAGGGGCCTGAAGGCTCAAGTACTTACAGTGGAAAACCTTGGCTGAAGGTCATACGCTAGCTGGATCAAATAGGAACTACAGATGTAGGTTCTTAATGTGACAGCAAAATAATCCTGCAGTAACAGGATTTGAACATTCAGTCCATAATGTTGCTTGATCAGTGGTTAGGCTATTAGTTGGTCAAAATTAGACTACATGAAAAGTGCAATACTGTTAATATAACCATGTGTTAGCGCAGATTTATGTAAATCACAAAGCTCAACTGGCAACAAAAGAGTGATCAAAATAAGATCCTATATCTGTATACTGGACAACGTTTTGTCAATTTTTTATGTCGTACTACAGATCTACAGTCATACATATATTATGGTTGTCCTTGACACCCAGCACAGCTCCACATTCTACAACACATTACAAATGACAACTACAATGGTTTTTCTGCTGCAGGCCCAATCAGAGTGAACACAGGAAGCATATTGCCTTCTCCACTGATGTACTCCTAATTCGTTTACAGTGACTTGTGTGCAATGAACAATCACATAAAAGCAACACAATTGCAGTAGTTTTTTCCCCTCACAATGTTTTGAAGATTCAATTCCATTAGACTATCTCTGAGCCGGGGCAATCTAAGCCTGGGACGATGGCTTAATTAGCCAGACTGCTCTTTTGTTCTGATAAATTAAACTCATCAATATTTCAGCATTTCCTCCAGCAAGGAAAGTATTAATCAAATGTAATTGTTTATGAATAAGATGGAATGTCAGTATGTCAGGCTCTGCTATGAAATAATATTCTATATGACAACTCTTACACAAAACAATCAAGAATACAATATCCATTGGTTATGCACTTTTGCAATAACATTTTCTATCAGCAATGGCATTTTTCTCAGTGTCAGGATCATTTGTTTATTCAATAACTTTTAAGACACACCAAAATACTAATCCACACAGAAAGCATTTCTAGTTATCAGAGAGCAGAGTAAATATAATAATCAATGTGTTTAAATCTGCCTTCTCAATGACTTCCCAGGTCTCCTTGATGACATTCGTCTCTGTGCCAGAAAAAATTAATGGTGGACCAGGTACTGCAAATCTGCTGGATCTGGCTCCAGCAGAACTCCTGCAGGGTCAGCACACAAAAGATTACCCACAGAGGAGATTACATTTACATTTTAGTCATTTAGCAGACGCTCTTATCCAGAGCAACTTACAGTTAGTGAGTGCATACATTATTTTTTTATTTTTCATGCTGGCCCCCCGTGGGAATCGAACCCATAACCCTGGCGTTGCAAACGCCATGCTCTACCAACTGAGCTACATCCCTGCCTGCCATTCCCTCCCCTACCTTGGACGACGCTGGGCCAATTGTGTGGCGCCCCATGGGTCTCCCGGTCGCGGCCGGCTACGACAGAGCCTGGATTCGAACCAGGATCTCTAGTGGCACAGCTAGCACTGCGATGAGATCTCACTGCTCCCACATTCCAGAGTATCATAGTCTTGAGAATACAAACTCCTCACTGCCGTTCACACAGACCACAAACTAGCCCTGAAACTAGAGCAGACAGTCCAAAATGTCTACCTGAGGGATATACTATGATTGAAGCTAGAGCTACTCAGGGTTTTCTAAAGCTAGCCAGCTTCAGTTAGCTTCACATTTCAGCTTAGGTTTCACCCGTACTACGAAGGTGGATATTGGTCGTCCGCCTGCCGCTAACTCTAGCAGACTTGTAACTGTGCTTACATGTTGCACGTTGCTAGTCGAAGACCAAACTCTTCATTGAGACAATCTTGAAACATTAATCCGTGGGCGAGTCAGTGCCACATTTCATTTGTGCCAAAATGAAAGAAAAGTTATCTTGCAAATTCAGCAGGCTACGGTGTGAAATAGGCTTGTTGAAGTGTCGTCTTTATTTTATTACTTATCGTTAAGGCCGTCTTTGGTGTGCTTATCAATGCACCAGCACATTTTTTCCCACTCCTATCGATATAATAATTGTATTAAGTAATACACAAGTTTTACTGTGTGGTATTTTTGAAATACCACAGAGAGAGATGAGAGTGGTTTCAGTCCCACAATGACCTTTATTGTGTGGGGAAGGCAGCAGGTAATGCTTCCACCACGTAATGTGGAGTGATGATACCAGGAGCAATTAGAACTGTACCTCCTGGTCATTACAGTTTTTCCCAATTGTTAACACACTTTTGCTGAAACTACATCTCAGGTACTCAAAACCCTAAACACAAAACAGCCAATTTCCCCAAACCCCACAGACATCTTGCAAAATGAAACACAGCAATCAAAATCATGTACTCCCTGCTCAAAATGAAACTCTGCATACAAATGAGACACACACACATCAAATGAATCTAACTTAGTGACAACCGAGATCACACTAACGTGACATATTCAAAACACTACTATCAGAACCTATTTCAGTGTAAAGACTAAGATGTTGTTGTTATACTGTATATTGTTTGTGTGTACTCATTCAAGAAAGGAACACAAATGCAGAGTTTTAAATTTCAACATGACTCAATACATGTCAAACAGCATACTGTAAGCACACATACAGTAAAAATGCAAACATACAGTAAATATATTTTGCATATGCAAAGAATGAAAAATAGGACTATTTGTAGTACTGTACTGTATGTTAGATCAATTGTACATAATAAATAAATAAACTGTCAAAATACAGTAAAATCAAAATCATAAGTCAAGAAACTATTGTGAAAACATTTCTAGTTATCAGAGAGCTGATAATCAAATGTAATTGTTTATGAATAAGATGGAATGTCAGTATGTCAGGCTCTGTCAGGCTCTGCCTGTAGCTCAGCTGGTAGAGCACGGCGCTTGTAACGCCAAGGTAGTGGGTTCGATCCCCGGGACCACCCATACACAAAAAAAATGTATGCACGCATGACTGTAAGTCGCTTTGGATAAAAGCGTCTGCTAAATGGCATATTATTATTATTAAAACAAAATCAGTCATGTCTGTTGTTTTGATCCGGCCACAGATTTTCATCAACATCACAGGCGATATTCTCCTTGGCCAGACAGCAGGGGAAATATATTCTGCCATGACGCATCCACCCTTGACAGAACTCTGCGGAATTGTCACCACAGGCCTTCTCCATTGCCTGGAGAAGGGCCATACGTTCATTAAGTTTGCGATCATACACCTTCCACCGCCATACTGAAAACAACTCCTCAATGGGGTTGAGAAATGGGGAATATGGTGGGAGATAGAGAACTGTAAAGCTGGGATGGTCATAGAACCAGTTGTGGACCTGAGCAGCCTGATGGAAAGTCACTTTGTCCCAAATTAGAACATGTATTTGCTGCTCGGGATAACCTGTCCCTTTCTGCTCTGGCTGAAAAAGATTGCCATGTAAGGTGTTCAGGTAATTAAGCAGATGGGCAGTGTTGTATGGTCCACGGGTGGCATGGCAGTGGAGGACCCCATTTTGGCTCATAGCTACGCATATTGTGACATTTCCCCCGCGCTGGCCAGGTACCTCAATGATGACATGTTGACCAATGATGTTCCTTCCTCTCCTCCTCGTCTTTGCTAAATTGAATCCAGCCTCATCTATGAATATGAGTTCCTGGGGGTTAGGACTTGCATCCAACTCCATGATTCTCTGAAATGACAGTAAATACTGTAATTGCTGTATAGTAAAGTTCACTGGCAACATCAATGAGTCTCTAATGTTTCAAGAGTGTAATACTAGTTCATTACTTACTTGCACATATTTGTACTGTTTATCCTTCACTCTTTGGGAATTCCTTTCAAATGGGACTCTGTAGATTTGCCTCAATCCGGAGATGGTGTTTCTTAAGGATGTGGGCTATGGTTGATAAGCTCACTCTGATGTTATGGAAGATGGCAGGGTTTTAAATAATCTGTTGTTGGATTTCCCGCAGTCTTATGGAATTATTTTCAACCTCTCTCTCTCTCTCTCTCTCTCTCTCTCTCTCTCTCTCTCTCTCTCTCTCTCTCTCTCTCTCTCTCTCTCTCTCTCTCTCTCTCTCTCTCTCTCTCTCTCTCTCTCTCTCTCTCTCTCTCTCTCTCTCTCTCTCTCTCTCTCTCTCTCTCTCTCTCTCTCTCTCTCTCTCTCTCTCTCTCTCTCTCTCTCTCTCTCTCTCTCTCTCTCTCTCTCTCTCTCTCTCTCTCTCTCTCTCTCTCTCTCTCTCTCTCTCTCTCTCTCTCTCTCTCTCTCTCTCTCTCTCTCTCTCTCGCAAATAGCTGTCTGTGATATCCCCAGCCACAACATGACAGCGCACTTTCCATTTACTATAGTCATAATAAAAAAGTCTACATAATTCTAGAGCAGAGTGGAGAAGGAGTCCCCAAGTTGAGCAGGGAATGCCCAATGTATCTACTGACCATTCACAAGCCATCAATTCACAGTAAAAATAAATTGCTGCACTTCACAGTTCAATGGAGAGAAACAGCCCTTGGGTGTGAGAGAAACTTCTTGCTGCTTTGGCACATGCACACACACACGGACAAAAACATGCACACACACAGAGGCCAGAAGATGGTCTGGTCATGAGCCGGTTGATCAATCACGCCAACTTGGGATGGACAAATCCACTCTGACTGTCACTGTGATTGGCTGCAACAACACAGGCCCCAGAAAACAGGCAGGCCAACTGATGGACAGATCCTGTAATTGCACTCATTCTCCCCCAGAATGAGGACTGGCTGCAAAAAATCTCCTGGGCAGAGTTCATAGAGGGCATAGAGAGAGAGCTCAATAATAGACACACAAGCATGCAGACACGTACATTCATAGAGAAATACAGATGCACACACATAGTCAAATACAAACACAGACACACACACACTGAAGAATGCTGGGCAAGCTTGAAACACAAACAAGAGCAATGAGGTGATGGAACACACCTCAGTAGATAGCCCCGAGACATGAAGGATTTAATTTAACCTCGCATGGCAGACTGATAATAATAATAATAATAATATGCCATTTAGCAGACGCTTTTATCCAAAGCGACTTACAGTCATGCGTGCATACATTTTTGTGTATGGATGTTCAAAGATTGGCAAAAGGACAACGTCAGATATTTTATCACCCATCAGGACAATGTCTTTGTGAATGTGACAGCGTCCATGCTCTTGAGTTTATAAGAAAACATCATCATACAGTGGGGAAAAAAAGTATTTAGTCAGCCACCAATTGTGCAAGTTCTCCCACTTAAAAAGATGAGAGAGGCCTGTAATTTTCATCATAGGTACACGTCAACTATGACAGACAAAATGAGATTTTTTTTCTCCAGAAAATCACATTGTAGGAGTTTTTCACACACTGTTGCTGGTATTTTGGCCCATTCCTCCATGCAGATCTCCTCTAGAGCAGTGATGTTTTGGGGCTGTCGCTGGGCAACACAGACTTTCAACTCCCTCCAAAGATTTTCTATAGGGTTGAGATCTGGAGACTGGCTAGGCCACTCCAGGACCTTGAAATGCTTCTTACGAAGCCACTCCTTCGTTGCCCGGGCGGTGTGTTTGGGATCATTGTCATGCTGGAAAGACCCAGCCACATTTCATCTTCAATGCCCTTGCTGATGGAAGGAGGTTTTCACTCAAAATCTCACGATACATGGCCCCATTCATTCTTTCCTTTACACCAGGGGTGTCAAACCTCATTTTAGCTCAGGGGCCACATGGAGGAAAATCTATTCCCAAGTGGGCCGGACCGGAAAAAATCATGGTATATATAACTTAAAAACAACAACTTCAGATTGTTTTCTTTGTTTTAATACGATCAACATACAACATAAAGCTGGAGCCTGAGGACAGTTGTGTCCAAAATAGTACAAGCACAACATCACTATTAATCATAAAACACGTCAAGTTTATTTGAACATTCTAAAGAAAAAGAACACACAAACACACAATGCCTCAGTGATTAACAGAACTGTTTCACAGATCACAGAACTATATCAGGGTGTCATTTCTCAGGCAGAAATGTAGATAAAAATAATGAAATCCTGTTCCCCAAACAAGTGCAAGAACCACAGAGTCAAGAATAGGTTAAATATACAAATACAATAAAATCAATTAAAAACAATAGCACATCAACATAAAAACATATAAACATAAAGCTGGAGCCTGAGGACAGTGTCCAAAAGCACAACATCACTATTAATCATAAAACACCTCAAGTTATTTGAAAGTTCTGAGGACAAAGAACACACAAACACACAATGCCTCAGTGATTAACAGAACTGTTTCACAGATCACAGAACTATATCAGGGTGTCATTTCTCAGGCAGAAATGTAGATAAAAAATAATGAAATCCTGTTCCCCAAACAAGTGCAAGAACCACAGAGTCAAGAATAGGTTAAATATACAAATAAAATAAAATCAATTAAAAACAATAGCACATCAACATAAAAACATATAAACATAAATCTGAAAGCGTTGCTCAAACTCCCGTAACAGTCCCGTTATTTTATCTTTGAACCGCTTCATGTCTGCCACATGTTGGGTCGCGCACACATTTTTCAGACAGGGGAAGTGAGCTGCATCACCACCGGCAAGTTATGCGTCTCCCACAATGACAGCTTCAACTTGAAAGAACGTATGCTGTCATAATACTGTGTGACAACTTTGTTGCGCCCTTGCAGCTGTTTGTTCAAGTTATTCAGGTGCTCTGTAACATCCACCATAAATGCAAGGTCCTGCATCCATTCTGCGGAATGAAATTCTAACACTGGTTTGCCCCTTTTCTTCCATGAACTGTTCAATTTCTTCTCGTAAATCAAAGAAACGCCTCAGCACAGCACCTCGGCTTAACCATCTTACCTCAGTGTGGTATGGCAGGCCATAGATGTGGTCTTTCTCTCTGAGAAGGCTGTCAAACTGACGGTGATTCAGGCTTCTGGATCGGATGAAATTAACAGTTTGGATGACCACCTTCATGACGTTATCCATCTTTAATGACTTGCAACACAAAGCCTCCTGGTGCAAAATACAGTGAAAAGTCAAAAATCACGTCCTCCATTTGCAGATTGCACTTTCTCTCTGAACTTTGTCACAACGACTGCTTTTTTTCCCGATCATTGAGGGCGCACCATCTGTAGCCAGGCTGACAGCGCGGGACCAGTCCACTCCGACCCTGTCCAGCGCGCCCGACGAGTGCGGTAAAAATATCAGCTGCTGTCGTTGTATCTGTCATCGGCACCAACTCCACGAACTCCTCGGTGACGGTCAATGTGTCATCAACTCCGCGGATGAAAATGGCCAGTTGTGCAACATCTGTAATGTCCGTGCTTTCATCAATTGCAACCGAAAACACAATAAATGACTTTACTTTTGCTTCAACTGGCTGTCCAAATCCACTGAAAGATCGGAAATCCTGTCTGCAACTGTGTTTCTTGTCAGGCTGATATTTGCAAAAGCCTGCCGCTTTTCAGGGCACACAATCTCCGCTGCCTTCATCATGCATGTTTTTACAAATTCACCCTCACTAAATGGTTTTGAAGCCACTGCGATTTCATTAGCAATGAGGTAGCTAGCTTTCACTGCAGCGTCACTGATGTCTCGGCTGTGAGTAAACACAGACTGCTGTTTCTTCAGACCCGCCAACAGTTCATTCACCTTCTCTCATCTCCGCTGTCCTTGAAAGTTGTCATATTTGTCGGCATGAAGACTCACATAGTGGCGACGAAGGTTATATTCTTTCAGCACTGCAACATGCTCTGAACACACCAAACATACAGCTTTCCCATTCAATTCCGTGAATAAATAGGATGACCGTTTTTATTGGAACACTCTGCACTCTGCGTCCACTTTTCTCTTTTTTGACAGAGACATATTGGGGCAATGAGGGTGCCAAAGCACATAATGTTAAAAGTAGAAGCCGTAATAAATATCGCGGGCAAAACAAAGTAGCTCATTGGCTGCACGTGCTTGACCTACTTGCTCTGCCCCGGTATAAACAGTTTGCTGGCTTAACACAATTGCTATTGCGCCATCCAGTGGACGCAATTGGAACAGCAGTTTATTTTATTGAAAAATTGCAGCGCATTTTTATACTTTACAATTTTTTTATTTTTTTATTTTATTTTTTATTTTTCAAAATCATCTCGCGGGCCGGATTAAACCCGTTTGCGGGCCTGATCCGGCCTGCGGTCCGGACGTTTGACACCCCTGCTTTACACGGATCAGTCGTCCTGGTCCCTTTGCAGAAAAACAGCCCCAAAGCATGATGTTTCCACCCCCATGCTTCACAGTAGGTATGGTGTTCTTTGGATGCAACTCAGCATTCTTTGTCCTCCAAACATGACGAGTTGAGTTACCAAAAAGTTCTATTTTGGTTTCATCTGACCATATGACATTCTCCCAATCCTCTTCTGGATTATCCAAATGCACTCTAGCACACTTCAGACGGGCCTGGACATGTACTGGCTTAAGCAGGGGGACACGTCTGGCACTGCAGGATTTGAGTCCCTGGCGGCGTAGTGTGTTACTGATGGTAGGCTTTGTTACTTTGGTCCCAGCTCTCTGCAGGTCATTCACTAGGTCCCCCCGTGTGGTTCTGGGATTTTTGCTCACCGTTCTTGTGATCATTTTGACCCCACGGGGTGAGATCTTGCGTGGAGCCCCAGATCGAGGGAGATTATCAGTGGTCTTGTATGTCTTCCATTTCCTAATAATTGCTCCCACAGTTGATTTCTTCAAACCAAGGTGCTTACCTATTGCAGATTCAGTCTTCCCAGCCTGGTGCAGGTCTACACTTTTGTTTCTGGTGTCCTTTTACAGCTCTTTGGTCTTGGCCATAGTGGAGTTTGGAGTGTGACTGTTTGAGGTTGTGGACCAAGGTGCTTACCTATTGCAGATTCAGTCTTCCCAGCCTGGTGCAGGTCTACACTTTTGTTTCTGGTGTCCTTTTACAGCTCTTTGGTCTTGGCCATAGTGGAGTTTGGAGTGTGACTGTTTGAGGTTGTGGACAGGTGTCTTTTATACAGGTAACGAGTGGAGGACAGAGGAGCCTCTTAAAGAAGAAGTTACAGGTCTGTGAGAGCCAGAAATCTTGCTTGTTTGTAGGTGACCAAATACTTATTTTCCACCATAATTTGCAAATAAATTCATTAAAAATCCTACAATGTGATTTTCTGGATTTTTTTTTGAATTTGTCTGTCATAGTTGACGTGTACCTATGATGAAAATTACAGGCCTCTCTCATCTTTTTAAGTGGGAGAACTTGCACAATAGGTGGCTGACTAAATACTTTTTTCCCCCACTGTATATACCAGAATATGTACATTCTACATGTACAAAATACACTGTTTTCCTCTTTGATGTGCATCTCAGGGTCTAGCTGTCTATATATTATATACTGACAGTTCTAGAGCTAGACCTACTAGCATTTGCCAAGAAACCAATGAACTCCTGGCCCTTTAGTCGACACTCTCTTCTGATTTCTCTCCACACCCTGTCACCTTCCTGAGTAGGGCTCCAACTCGGCTACGAGGCCATGGAAATCATCAGTCATCAGTCTTACGCGTTCCTCTGCCTTCAACTTTGACCCCTGGTCATCCACCATTGAGGTGTGATTTGGTGCTGAGCCAGCCTAGGGAGGTACAGCCCTGCTGGGGCAGTGGAGGGGAGGACACATGGTCCTGGTCCAGGCCTGGTGCTTGGTTGGGGTACCCTGCTCTCAGTGGTGTGAAGCAGCTTGACAACCAGGCTGTTGCTGGGCCATTACCCAAATCCATCTCCTCAATGTTTCGTGTCAGACAGGGGGAGAGACAGTGTGCGCTGTCTCTCCCCAGGATGTTTTTGAAGTCATTGTCTTGGGGGAGAATGGCTTAACGCAAGGTCTCTGAGGCTGGTGGACATCTAACAAAGGAGAGTGAGATTACTGTAGATGATTATGAATTAGAGGAGCGTTTGCAGGTTTGCGCAGGTTTGCTTAGCCCGTTATAGATGGACACCGTTCAAATGTTACTGTACGTGCCAGGCACTATTGGTAAATTCTACAGTATATCCATTACTTATCACCTGTCTTCCATTACACATCTTAGGCAGTACAGAATCATCTCTTTCTGAAGAAAGTAATCTTCACATTGTGATCCGCTACGAAGCATCTATATTTAGACAAACAAAGTGCATGTTTGTATTCAAGAAGACGTAACACTAGTGACAGTACACTGACTGAGGTGCCAGTGATACACTGTTTGATGATTTGGTTCCGATTTGGATCTCATTAAAAAAGTGATGGAAAAGCAATCAAAAAGCAAGACAACACTCTAAATTGGCCGCTGTTTTGTTCCAGGGATAAAGATGGCAGGCCAATCAAAACATGGGGATTCTGTTGGTTTTATTACGTGCATTCAACGGCTACAAACTGGTTCTATCAGTGTTGTATTGTGTAAGATTCTTGGGGAGCTCAATATAGTATCAAATATCACAATAGGCCTTTTAAATTATAGGCGCATCAATAGTTATAAAGTCCTTACACTCCCATTTCCAACCCCCATATCTTGCTCAATTTACAGTACTGTAGACATGTTGTGTGTGGAAACAAATCCAACTTGATTTTACTGAAATAGATGGTGAGAGTGAGTCTTAGTCTCTGACCCTAAGGGCACCAGGCAGATGTGGAAAGCCCCTGCTGGGAGCAAAAGGACAATACCCACTAAGATTGCCTACTTTCCCTAAGGTTGTGGTTTCTTGACACATTGACATGTAGGCAGCTATAAAAATAAAGTATTCACTGGACAAGAGGGGAATATAACTCATAGTATTCTCCTATGGGGAGGAGGCAGACAGCGGGGGGCCACACACACACAGACAGACAGGTCATTTCTATGCCTGCGGTATGAGGCCTCTTTACCTCTCCACTGCAATTCCTGTTTCATTCTATTGATGTCCATTCGAATATCCCAGGGCCTTTTCAATTGGCCTTTAGATTCCCTACATCTCGCCTAAGGCCTATCTAGTGATTCTAGTCTGCTCATATGATCTACTGTCGTCAGGACCTCCAGTCCAAGGTGGCGTGGCAGACATGGCCATGACTTGAAACGTTAGATTCATTGAAATAATTAGATCTCTACTCTGGTCTTTGCAGGGGAGAACCGGTGCTAATAATGGAAGTTAGCTGATCCATTGAACCGCCTCACAGTTGAGAGACTTGGTGCTAACTGATCACCTGACTGACTCTAGAAGGAAGAGAAGGTTTCCTGTGACAAAACATCTAATGCATTTACATAAATCACACAGAGAAGCTCTCTCTCTCTCTCCCCCCTCTCCCTCTCCCTCTCCCTCCCCCTCCCCCTCCCTCTCCCTCTCCCTCTCCCTCTCCCTCGCCCTCTCCCTCTCCCTCTCCCCCCCTCTCCCACTCCCTCTTCCTCTCCCTCTCCCTGCTCTCTCTCTCTGCAGCAGCATTATCACGCCTTCTTGCAGCAGTGATGCAATTAGCTGCTAGCTTTCCAGGCCTCATTGCTACAGCTCATTTTAGTTTCAGCTGAGATGCTGCCTAAATGCAAATGATCTGACTGCCAAGGCTGCATAATTCAGCAGCATATTTTCACAACCTGAGATTGTAATAGGTGGAACAGAAAATAAATAAAACAAACTGAACTATGACAGGTTTGATTGAAACTCCAGAACATATCCTCACTGTCATCATATGCATCAATAACGTGTGAACGGATGCATGAACGTCATCATTGAAGTCTTTCATTTCTACCATATGATAAAAAATACCCTCAGAAACATGCAATGGATAGCTCCAATCAAACCACAGATGCTTCCCTTTTTATAGGATAATGTTACAATATTCCAGACTCAAGCTTAAATTCTGCTTGATATAAATAGATAGCGTGGTTTGGAGAGTAAATAGTGTGGTTTCTTTGGTGAGGTAGGTTTAGTTAGTTGTTTCAGAACCATGGACAGCTACCATGAAAGACAATAGAATCTTCAAGGACTCCTCTTGGCAAGCCTTTATCTGGTTCCCCTGACGGCAGCTTTCCCCCTCTCTTTTTCCAGACACCCCTCTTTTATTCCCTCCATCACAACAGTAGGGATTCTCTCTTCCTCCGGCATGGTTTTTATTCCTACATCGGGGGTGATGAAATCCCTGTAGAGACAGGAAAAACATTGCTCCTGAGCTTCTCAGCAGGTAGCACCTCTCTGCAGATTCTAAACAGTTTAGCGTAAACCTAAGCGGTGCCTTAGCTGATCCACTCTCCTCAGGAGCATAATGGCTGCTCCCAACTCATCTCCCAGCCCCATAGTCATGGCCATGCTGACTGGCAAATGGCATGTTCATTGAAACACAGGATGTGGGAGGCTTTTGGGCAATTTCACAAACCATAATTCTGGAGTTCTGGAAGTCAGGAGAGCTGAGTAGGCCTAACCATCAGGTTGTGGAGACCGTTTTCTACAGTAGGAAAATAATCCTCCAGCAACAGGAAATATGAAATGAATGGAAATGTTTGTAGGGGTTGCTACATTTTTTGTAAGGGGAAATCAAGTCTGACATTTCAAAGTGGAAATTACAAACTGCAGAAGCCCCTTTAAACCTCAAATGTGACCGACCATCTTGATTCGGTCTTACAGTGAGGGAAAAAAGTATTTGATCCCCTGCTGATTTTGTACGTTTGCCCACTGACAAAGAAATGATCAGCCTATACTTTTAATGGTAGGTTTATTTGAACAGTGAGAGACAGAATAACAACAAAATAATCCAGAAAAACGCATGTCAAAAATGTTATAAATTGATTAGCATTTTAATGAGGGAAATAAGTATTTGACCCCCTCTCATTCAGAAAGATTTCTGGCTCCCAGGTCTTGTATACAGGTAATGAGCTGAGATTAGGAGCACACTCTTAAAGGGAGTGCTCCTAATCTCAGTTTGTTACCTGTATAAAAGACACCTGTCCACAGAAGCAATCAATCAATCAGATTCCAAACTCTCCACCATGGCCAAGACCAAAGTGCTCTCCAAGGATGTCAGGGACAAGATTGTAGAGCTACACAAGGCTGGAATGGGCTACAAGACCATCGCCAAGCAGCTTGGTGAGAAGGTGACAACAGTTGGTGCGATTATTCGCAAATGGAAGAAACACAAAATAACTGTCAATCTCCCTCGGCCTGGGGCTCCATGCAAGATCTCACCTCGTGGAGTTGCAATGATCATGAGAACGGTGAGGAATCAACCCAGAACTACACGGGAGGATCTTGTCAAAGATCTCAAGGCAGCTGGGACCATAGTCACCAAGAAAACAATTGGTAACACACTACGCCGTGAAGGACTGAAATCCTGCAGCGCCCGCAAGGTCCCCCTGCTCAAGAAAGCACATATACAGGCCCGTCTGAAGTTTGCCAATGAACATCTGAATGATTCAGAGGAGAACTGGGTGAAAGTGTTGTGGTCAGATGAGACCAAAATCGAGCTCTTTGGCATCAACTCAACTCGCTGTGTTTGGAGGAGGAGGAATGCTGCCTATGACCCCAAGAACACCAGCCCCACCGTCAAACATGGAGGTGGAAACATTATGCTTTGGGGGTGTTTTTCTGCTAAGGGGACAGGACAACTTCACCACATCAAAGGGACGATGGACGGGGCCATGTACCGTCAAATCTTGGGTGAGAACCTCCTTCCCTCAGCCAGGGCATTGAAAATGGGTCGTGGATGGGTATTCCAGCATGACAATGACCCAAAACACACGGCCAAGGCAACAAAGGAGTGGCTCAAGAAGAAGCACATTAAGGTCCTGGAGTGGCCTAGCCAGTCTCCAGAACTTAATCCCATAGAAAATCTGTGGAGGGAGCTGAAGGTTCGAGTTGCCAAACGTCAGCCTCGAAACCTTAATGACTTGGAGAAGATCTGCAAAGAGGAGTGGAACAAAATCCCTCCTGAGATGTGTGCAAACCTGGTGGCCAACTACAAGAAACATCTGACCTCTGTGATTGCCAACAAGGGTTTTGCCACCAAGTACTAAGTCATGTTTTGCAGAGGGGTCAAATACTTATTTCCCTCATTAAAATGCAAATCAATTGATAACATTTTTGACATGCGTTTTTCTGGATTTTTTTGTTGTTATTCTGTCTCTCACTGTTCAAATAAACCTACCATTAAAATTATAGACTGATCATGTCTTTGTCAGTGGGCAAACGTACAAAATCAGCAGGGGATCAAATACTTTTTTCCCCTCACTGTATGTTGCAACATTTGAAATTGTGTTTTTTACGTTGGATAAAAGTAGAGACTCAGAGCTACAAAATGGTATATCATACACTGCAGTTGATGAACAATGGGAAAGTAATTCTGCTTTGAAAGTTGATAAACTTGTAACCCCACTTTTGAGAAAATTGCCCTTGAATGTTTTGGTACACCTACTGGAGAGCTCTTCTTTATCTACACCTATTCAGCATTGTTCACACCCTCTTAATATATAGCCCCATCTGTAAACTCAGAGCGTTGTCAGATTGTCCGTTCGTAAATTCATAGCGTTTCACTCTCAGAGCGTTCAGAGCGCACACTGGACGCTCTGGCCTAAGGAGTAGGATTGATCCGAGCGTTCTGTCCTAACAACAGCAGTCAAGCACCCAAGCGAACTGGTTAACGTTGGCTAGCTTTCTAGCTACTTCCAGACACAAATGAGAGAACAGCTCACTCTGACCCTTTTACTTGCCCTAGCAGAGCTGGTTAGGCTATTTTTATGTTATCCAGAGCATTGGTGACTGCAACTGTGCTGCTGGCATCAATTTAATTATGCTACGTTGCCAACGTTTACTGACACCGGCCATATTCAACAGGTGTTGAGCATTCGTAAATGTGTCAGTTATTCTGCGCTCTGGCACACTCAGACGAGAGTGCTCTGAAATCAGAGTAGATAGCCAGAGTGAATTTACCAGCTACGTGTATCAACAGTTGTCGCATTGACATCATGAAAATTCTATTGAAATGGTTACTTGCATAGTGGAGTCTTTTGTTAAGACATGTAGCTAGCTAGCTAGCTAGCTAAAACAATGAACCATAATCCCAACTCATGATGTTACTACCCTGTATTAATCTGCAGGTAGCTAACCAACCAGGTTCAATGTTAGCTAGCTAACATTAGGCTATAACTAGCAAAGCAAATGGCTTTACGAATAATATTACTACACAGATCATACACGTAACGTTAGCTAGCGAACCAGCCAGCTAACGTTAGCTAGCTAGCTAATAGTACACTTGAACTTGAAATGAAAACGACTTTCTGACAAAATTAGAAATGTGTGGTATCTGAAAATGTAGCTAGCTAGACTATCTTACCCGTATACATGGATGGACGCTTCTCCCTCTCTATCACGTATGCCATGGTTGCCTTTAGTTTGAAGATGTAATCTGGAGACAGGTGCTTCCTGCCATCCAGGACCTCTATACCAGGCGGTGTCAGAGGAAGGCCCTCAAAATTGTCAAAGACTCCAGCCACCCTAGTCATAGACTGTTCTCCCTGCTACCGCACGGCAAGCGGTACCGGAGTGCCAAGTCTAGGTCCAAAATACTTCTCAACAGCTTCTACCCCCAAGCCATAAGACTCCTGAACAGCTAATCATGGCTACCCGGACTATTTGCACTGCCCCCCCACCCCATCCTTTTTACGCTGCTGCTACTCTGTTAATTATTTATGCATAGTCACTTTAACTCTACCCACATGTACATATTACTTCAACTATCTCAACTAGCCGGTGCCCCCGCACATTGACTCTGCACCGGTACCCCCCTACTATAGCCTCCCTACTGTTATTTTATTTTACTTCTGCTCTTTTTTTCTCAACACTTTTTTTGTTGTTGTTTTATTTTTACTTTTTTTGTTAAAAATAAATGCACTGTTGGTTAAGGGCTGTAAGTAAGCATTTCACTGTAATGTCTGCACCTGTTGTATTCGGTGCATGTGACCAATAAAATTTGATTTGATTTGATTTGATTCTCCATCTCCTTAGCGATTATACTCTAATTCCATTGATTTCAAAACTCAATCTCTCGGCATGTCCAGCCCACTCATTATCTCAGCCAATCATGGCTAGCGGGAAGGTTGCTGTCTTTTTCTGTGGCTAAACCAACTACGCTCGTAATTTAACAATTTGATTCGTATTTACAGGTGGCATACAAGTTTGTTATTAAGGCACATGAAAGTTCACATGTTCCAGAAGGCATTTCTGCCAAAAAAAGGCATTCGTCGTCACCGGCTAACTAGCTACTGCCGATCCCATTCTCATCACTCCACTTGTCATGTCTTGTCTTGTCAATCACACACACCTGGTGCTCATTCCCCTAATTAGTATGTGTATAAGTGTTCCCTCTGTTCCCCTTGTCTTTGTGAGTGATTGTTTCACTGTGAGAGCGAGTAGCTCGGTTGAGCTACTCTTCCATTTGTTATTGCCAAGGTGGAATATTTTCCCTTGTGATAGTTTCGTTTTGACGCTGGGTGCGTTTTATTTATGTAAACGGAATAAACTCTGGACTTCGGTGTTTTACCTCCTGCGTCTGACTCCTTAATTCACACCTCATCACAGTCGTTTCCATTTTGTTTGTAGCTACAGCTTGTTTGGCCCATTGTGTCAAGTCACTCTGGTTCACACCGTCTGCAGAAAGTAGTCCATCACAACCATTTCCCACTAATCTTTGTCAATAGCGCCTGCTAAATTCAGGGCAGCAATGTTGTTGAGAGCAGTTGCAACACATTTGCAGTTTTCCATGGCTAACGTTACATCTTTCAAAAAAAGCCTTGGTAGCAAGGATTATCTACACATACTGAGCAGCTCATGTTATAGACATTTCATGGCAGACCAATCCAAACTCATCTCTCGACATGTCTTGCACATCCATTATCTCAGCCAATCATGGCTAGCGGGAAGATTCCTGTCTTTTTCCGTGGCTAAACCAATGAGGCTCGTAATTTAACAATTGTATTTGTTGTAACTGCCTCTGTCGCCAGTTTATTTCATGTATTAGCACTTTAGTTATTTCATGTATTTGCACTTTTTATTATTTAATTTTTTCTGAATTGTACGTTTACAGCAAGACGGAACTAATTATTGGTTCCGCCCGAGTGTTGTCACCCGAGCGCCTTTAGCGACGCACCGAGGAAACTTTACCGCAAAAAGCGAATTATTCTTCCACCGTTATCGTGTTTAAGTGCATACTTACAAAGAAAGTATACAGAAGAAGATAAAGGACATTTAAAAGGATGTTTAGCACCTCTGTGTGATAAGCAGCAATGAGTTCTCACGGGTTGACCAGCATTAAAGCCCTGTATTCAAATCAAGACCTCTTGCCTCATGCCTGTCACTGGAGGAGCTACATTTGTATTTACAGATGGCATACAAGTTTGTTTTTAAGGCACATGAAAGTTCACATGTTCCAGAAGGCATTTCTGCCAAAAAACGCATTTTGATAAAAAATTATAATAATAACATTCAAATGCCTCTCCTGTGAAGTAGTGATGTGGGACATATGCCTAGTTTCCTGAAACTGGTCACAGATACACAACAATTTTAAAATCTCCTGCATTGCAGGAAAGTTCTCCTGCAACAGGGTGATCAAATTAAGATCCTACATCTGTACATCCTCCAACTTAATCAAGTTACATCCCTCACAGAAGAAACACTAATGCACAGCCATAACATCATTCCATACAAGTTTGCTTACACCAAAAGTTGTTGGGAATAATTCAATCAGAACCGATCATGCTGATTGAATCAATGTCCTGTGTGCTGTGCAGAGTTTTACAATATTAGATCAGTTTCCCAGATAGTGTCTTTCCTGGGAGACAGCAGTACACAATGAAGTGAGTTGCATTGCTTGTTTCTTTCTTATTAATAATTTACATGGAGGCATTGTGGAGTCAATGTTAACTCCCTCATGTAGGAAGTTACTCATGTGGCTTTGCTGTCTGATAATCCTCCTATTTCTGTTTTAATTGTGTTGGTGCTGTGAGACAAAGAAAGTAGATCATGTCGAAATGGATTATGATGACTCATTTGCATTTTTGATTAATCTAATTAATTGCTATTGCTTCCTTTATTTTGGGTAAACTACTGACACATTTGGGGTGGGAACGATCGTGCCCATTATTTCACCTGGGAACCTGGGGGGAGAGGGGAGAGAGGAATGGAGAGAGAGAGAGGAATGGAGAGAGGGGGAGGAGGCGCCTCCCAGAGAGAACAGAGGGTTGCTGTAAAGTAGCTCTGAAACTGAGGAGAGAAACATCTTAAATGGTCCTAAAACAGAGACAAATGTTACAACACATTTAAATATTTTTATATTTAAAAACAATCATGAATTGGTCGCTGCTGTTTCTGAAAGCATGGTTATGCTATTTAAGACGGTATTAAATGGGGAAGGTTCATGTGGTAAATGTGTGTGGAATAATTGCTGCGTAAGGAGAGAGTGCTGGCTGGATGGGTGCCCGCCTTGGGCATCTGACAGCACTTAAGGCTTTCTATTTATACACCACATTTCCAGAGAGCTAATATTATGTTGTTACTTCGCTCTTTCACATCTTAGCTGCATCTACAGTCAGCTAACTGTACCACGTGCTGTTCTAATGGATGCTAAACTATTAATACAAACAATTCACACTTACAGTACAGGGAGCAGCGTAGTTAGAAAGGTAGCAATTACATTAGTGTTCTTACCTTATGATGCAGGTAACCTGGTCATAGCCATAGTAAACCATCTGGCTAATCACTTTGGAATGGTTTTACATGCTGCTTTGAGAAGTAGGCTAGCTAATCAGGCTAACTAATGGGCTAATAGTTGTTTGGTTAGAGAATAATCTATCTATGGCTATGCAGTGTTCTGAGGAGGAGACCAGGCAGAGGACAAACAGGTGGGACCAATTAGGCTTCCCATTAGCAGATAACAAGCTGGACAAATCTGTGACACACCAAAGTTGAACTATTTCAGTCTAAAGTTGAACTATTTTTTTAGGCATGAGAAGGAGTCACCTTGGGTGACTTGACTATTTTGGGTCGGAGAGAACATTTAGCGCAGTTTAGAGGTTGTGATTATGAATCATGCAGCCTGTTGAGAATTCAAAAAGAGGGACAGTGTCTATTTTTGTATAACCTAGATGTCTTAAACTGAGAAAAATACTCATCAAACTGCCCCAGTAGACACAGTCTAGACGACATCTCAAAGCCCCAAAGCAAAACTCAAGGATCACACAGCCTTTGTATTCAGTCACAGCCTTTGAATTCCATGTAGCCCAAATTCCTAAGAACTTTCGGTATTCTATCCATGTTATAGCTTACTCTCATGTAACAAAGGCTCATGGGTGATGACAGTATATTTTTGCTGCACCCTGTGATGCTTTGATATGTAGAGAGGTGAGTGATGAAAGCTCCTAACTATCAACATGAATGACAGGCAGGGGGTACCCCACAGATACAGAGCCACAGGGCTACCATCTAGAAGGCGGAGACAGTACAGGTGCATCCAAGCTGGTACCGAGAGACTGATAAACAGCTTCTATCTCCAGGCCATCAGACTGTTAAACAGTCATCACTAGCCGGCCTCTGCCCAGTACCCTGCCCTGAACATTAGTGACTGTTACTAACCAGCTACCACCCGGTACTCTACCCTGCACCTTAGAGACTGCTGCCCTATGTACATAATCATTGAACACTGGTCACTTTAATGTTGACATACTGTTTTACCCACTTTATGTGTATACACTGTATTCTGAACAAGGCTCATCCTATATAACTACTGTTGTACACCAGTGTCTGTTGGTACAGTTTAAGATGAGGGAGGACAATTTTTTATTCTCATGAGCATGGCCTTATTTCTATTACAGCATATCAGATGACTGTCATTCATATTCCATTCACCCAGTTCAATGTAACATCGATAGGTTTAGGCTACTACATGATCCTCAAATTTTCCCAATACCCATCATGAGTTTGCTACAACCTAGCCTATGAATGAAAGTTTACATCATAGGTGCACACAGGTCGAGAGAAATATTTGAGGTGACAGACAGTGACACATGGACTACCGCCTTGCACACTCTTGCCTGTATCTAGCTGATCTAAGGTGTAATCATTAGTCCAACAGTTGCAAACGATAGTTTCTATTGGACAGATTCAGGTATGTTTATCCCTGCTTCATTTAGTTTGCTTCTGTTTAAGAAAAGTTTTTCAACAGAATCGGTGGAATGAATACAACCCTGATCACGCGTAAACACAATTCACTTTCATAGCAGCCACGTTGTTTTCCTTCTTGCATCTATCCGCTCTCCTCCTCTCACCTTTTCCCTTAGCTTGTGGACTTCAATGCACAACACATCAGCTGTATGTGACCAGGCAAAAAAACCTTTCCAAGCCAAACCATATCATAACTGCTACACACAGCCTACATCGTTGTCACCATATTAGCTAAAGTAACGTCATAGTCAAGATAGCTAATATAACTAACACGTTAGTAAACCCGCTACAATCATGCAGTAACGTTACAGTGTACAGTCAGTAAGCAGTTTAGCATTACACCGCTGGTATACGCCCATATTTCAATCCCAAGAATGTGGAGATGGCAGGTGTGACCTCCAGACCGGATGCACTGGTGGATGTAGCTGTCCATGTCCCTTCTACACACACACACAAACAAAGAAACTGCGCGTAGACTCATTATACAGCAATAATCTCTCATTCAGACTCATATTTTCTCACATACACTTGCATCCAGAGGCCTTGTTCTCTCCCCAAAATAACTATCAGAGACCTGTGCTGTATAGATAGCTTGTAAATACAGTTTTACGAGCTTGTAAGAAGTAATACTGTACCTCATAAATCTATTTAAGGTATACAGTGGAAGTTGATGAGCCCTGACTTTGGTGGCTACTGCCTAATGATCAATACTTGTTTTAACTCAACATTTCACTACAGTATGTTATGCCTATGATATCGTGCTGATATTTGGATTTCACCCTCAAGCCACTCATACAATTCCATAACTTGAACGAGACTCTAATTGTCAAATCAAATCAAATCAAATGTTATTTGTCACATACACGTGTTTTGCAGATGTTATAGCGGGTGTAGCGAAAAGCTTGTGCTTCTAGCTCCGACAGTGCAGTAATATCTAACAAGTAATATCCAACAATTTCACAACATATACCCAATACACACAAAACTAGTAAGGAATGGAATTTAAGAATATATATATATGGACAAGCAATGACAGAGCGACATGGACTAAGATACAGTAGAATATCATAGAATAGAATGTAGTATATACATATGACATGAGTAGTGCAAGATATGTAAACATTATTAAAGTGACTAGTGTTCCGTTTCTTAAAAAGGCCAGTGATTTCAATAGGCAGCAGCAGCCTCTAATGTGCTAGTGATGGCTATTTAACAGTCTGATGGCCTTGAGATAGAAGCTGTTTTTCATTCTCTCAGTCCCAGCTTTGATGCACCTGTACTGACCTCGCCTTCTGGATGATAGCGGGGTGAACAGGCAGTGGCTCGGGTGGTTGATGCATCCTCTGCTGTTTCCTGAAGTCCACGATCATCTCCTTTGTTTTGTTGACGTTGAGTGAGAGGTTATTTTCCTGGCACCACACTCCCAGAGCCCTCACCTCCTCCCTGTAGGCGGTCTCGTCATTGTAGGTAATCAAGCCTACGACTGTTGTGTCATCTGCAAACTTGATGATTGAGTTGGAGGCGTGCTTGGCCACGCAGTCATGGGTGAACAGGGAGTACAGGAGGGGGCTGAGCACGCACCCTTGTGGGGCCCCAGTGTTGAGCATCAGTGAAGTGGAGATGTTGTTTCCTACCTTCACCACCTGGGGGCGGCCCGTCAGGAAGTCCAGGACCCAGTTGCACAGGGCGGGGTTCAGTCCCAGGGCCTCGAGCTTAATGATGAGCTTAGAGGGTACTATGGTGTTGAATGCTGAGCTATAGTCAATGAACAGCATTCTTACATACAGTGAGGGAAAAAAGTATTTGATTCCCTGCTGATTTTGTACGTTTGCCCACTGACAAAGACATGATCAGTCTATAATTTTAATGGTAGGTTTATTTGAACAGTGAGAGACAGAATAAGAACAATAAAATCCAGAAAAACGCATGTCAAAAATGTTATAAATTAATTTGCATTTTAATGAGGGAAATAAGTATTTGACCCCTCTGCAAAACATGACTTAGTACTTGGTGGCAAAACCCTTGTTGGCAATCACAGAGGTCAGACGTTTCTTGTAGTTGGCCACCAGGTTTGCACACATCTCAGGAGGGATTTTGTCCCACTCCTCTTTGCAGATCTTCTCCAAGTCATTAAGGTTTCGAGGCTGACGTTTGGCAACTCAAACCTTCAGCTCCCTCCACAGATTTTCTATGGGATTAAGGTCTGGAGACTGGCTAGGCCACTCCAGGACCTTAATGTGCTTCTTCTTGAGCCACTCCTTTGTTGCCTTGGCCATGTGTTTTGGGTCATTGTCATGCTGGAATACCCATCCACGACCCATTTTCAATGCCCTGGCTGAGGGAAGGAGGTTCTCACCCAAGATTTGACGGTCCATGGCCTCGTCCATCGTCCCTTTGATGCGGTGAAGTTGTCCTCTCCCCTTAGCAGAAAAACAAACCCAAAGCATAATGTTTCCACCTCCATGTTTGACGGTGGGGATGGTGTTCTTGGGGTCATAGGCAGCATTCCACCTCCTCCAAACACAGCGAGTTGAGTTGATGCCAAAGAGCTCGATTTTTGTCTCATCTGACCACAACACTTTCACCCAGTTCTCCTCTGAATCATTCAGATGTTCATTGGCAAACTTCAGACGGGCCTGTATATGTGCTTTCTTGAGCAGGGGGACCTTGCGGGCGCTGCAGGATTTCAGTCCTTCACGGCATAGTGTGTTACCAATTGTTTTCTTGGTGACTATGGTCCCAGCTGCCTTTCTGATTGAGAGGGTGTCAAATACTTATTTCCCTCATTAAAATGCAAATCAATTTATAACATTTTTGACATGCATTTTTCTGGATGTTTTTGTTGTTATTCTGTCTCTCACTGTTCAAATAAACCTACCGTTAAAATTATAGACTGATCATTTCTTTGTCAGTGGGCAAACGTACAAAATCAGCAGGGGATCAAATACTTTTTTCCCTCACTGTAGGTATTCCTCTTGTCCAGATGGGATAGGGCAGTTTGCAGTGTAATGGCGATTGCATCGTCTGTGGATCTATTGGGGCGGTATGCAAATTGGAGTGGGTCTAGGGTGACAGGTAAGGTAGAGGTGATATGATCATTGACTAGTCTCTCAAAGCACTTCATGAAGACAAAGGTGAGTGTTGCAGGGCGATAGTCATTTAATTCAGTTACCTTTGCTTTCTTGGGTACAGGAACAATGGTGGCCATCTTGAAGCATGTGGGAACAGCAGACTGGGAAAGGGAGAGATTGAATATGTCCGTAAACACACCAGCCAGCTGGTCCACGCATGCTCTGAGGACGGGCTAGGGATGCCGTCTGGGCCGGCAGCCTTGCGGGGGTTAACATGCTTAAATGTCTTAATCACGTCAGCAATGGAGAAGGAGAGGCCACAGTCCTTGGTAGTGGGCCTCGTCAGTGGCACTGTGTTATCCTCAAAGCGGGCGAAGAAGGTGTTTAGCTTGTCTGGAAGCGAGACGTCGGTGTCGGCGACGTGGCTGGTTTTCCTTTTGTAGTCCGTGATTGTCTGTAGACCCTGCCACATACGTCTCGTGTCTGAGCCGTTGAATTGCGACGCCACTTTGTCTCTATACTGATGTTTTGCCAGTTTAATTGCCTTGCGTAGTGAGTAGCTACACTGTTTGTATTCTGCCATATTCCCAGTCACCTTGCCATGGTTGAATGCGATGGTTCGCGCTTTCAGATTTGCGCGAATGCTGCCATCTATCCACAGTTTCTGGTTAGGGTAGGTTTTAATAGTCACAGTGGGCACAACATCACTATATACTTCCTAATAAACTCAGTCACCATTTCAGTGTATTTGTTTAAATTATTTCCGGAAGCTACCCAGAACATATCCCAGTCCGCGTGATCAAAACAATCTTGAAGCGTGGATTCCGATTGGTCAGACCAGCGTTGAAAAGTCCTAAGCATGGGTACTTCCTGTTTGAGTTTCTGCCTATAGGAAGGGAGAAAAAAAATGGAGTCGTGATCAGATTAGCCGAAAGGAGGGCGGGGGAGGGCCTTATAACCATCCCGGAAGTTCTAATAGCAATGGTCGAGGATTTTAGCAGAGCGAGTACAACAGTCAATATGTTGATAGAACTTCAGCAGCCTAGTCCTCAAATTTGCTTTGTTAAAATCCCTGGCTACAATAAATGCAGCCTCAGGATATGTGGTTTCCAGTTTGCATAAGGTCCAGTGAAGTTCTTTGAGGGCCGTTGTGGTATCGGCTTGAGGGAGGATATACACGGCCGCGACTATAACCGAAGAAAATTCTCTTGGGAGATAATATGGTCGGCATTTGATTGTGAGATATTCTAGGTCGGGTGAACAGAAGGACTCGAGTTCCTCTATGTTACTACAATTACACCATGAGTCGTTAATAATGAAACACACACCTCCGCCCTTCTGCTTCCCGGAGAGACATTTATTTCTGTCTGCACGATGAACTGAGAACCCATCTGGCTGGACCGATTCCGACAGAATATCCCAAGAGAGCCATGTTTCCGTGAAACAGAGGATGTTACAGGCCTTGATGTCTCTCTGGAAGGAAATCCTTGCCCGTAGTTCATCGAGCTTGTTAACCAAAGACTGAACATTAGCGAGTAGAATACTTGGAGGCGGTGGGTGGTGTGGGTGCCTCCTAATTCGGACCAGAAGGCCGCTCTGAGTGCCTCTCCTCCGCCGGTGATGTTTTGGGTCAGCCGCTGGAATCAGTTCAGTTGCCCTGGGGAGAGCAAACAAAGGATCTGCTTCGGGAAAGTCGTATTCCTGGTCGTAATAGTTTATCCCGGCTGTATATAATGATGCAAAACACTTTCTGAGCTAATAATGTAAAAAATAATACATCAAAAAACAAAATACTGCAAAGTTTCCTAAGAGCTAGTCGCGCCAGGTGTGCAATGTTCCAGTGAGTTTTAATCACAGGAGCAAATAATTGAGAGTTGACAGTAATTGGTCTGACTTGAGCACTTCATGCAGCCCCTTATTACAGAAATGTATGCCGTGTCTGTTAGCAGTTTTCCCCCCTCAGCTCTGTGACCCCTGACCCCTCTCTCTCCTCCTTTCACTCCACCACACGTCAACATGGCCACTGCGGCCTGACCCGGCTGCTGCTCCCAAGTTACTTTATTAATTAACCCAGTGATCCATAAACATTCCCCTTTCGGGTAAATAGAATAACATTTAGGAAGGGTAGCTGTTGTAAGTTTGTGGAAGTATTGTGGGGAGTTTGTTTGAAGGGGACTGGGATCAGAGGGGAGGAAACCTGACTCTGTGGGTTGTCATCCTGCTGGATTTAGAGCCTGTGATCATCAGTCAACGGATTTCTCCTCCCCACCCCATTACCTCCTCCCTTCTCCTTTAGCGGGTGTTATTTCAAGGACATTAGTCTGCGTTTCATCACATTACTACTCCCATTGACAGATTGGAAGAAAGAGAATTGAGACACAAAGCTGATCTTTTTAATGCCAACTTTTTTAAAGAGAAAAATATTTTAAAGTTTGCTTCATGCTAAGAATATGCTGAAATACTATCGGATGACTCTGATGTCTGTCGTAAATCCAAAGTATAGGGCTACCTCTGTTTTAGACATCTTCTTATTCGTCTGAAATGTGGTCATGGTTCGGAAAGTTGCAAATAGATCCAAAACAAATCTCGCAAATAAATAGGCAGCAGTGCTATTTTTTGATGGCTCCACGAGTAAAGATGTTTTATAAATCCAGTCCAACAATTTCCAATAACTCTCCTTCATTCTGGGCCATATCTCCGTCCCGAATTCCGCCGTTCAAGGCCCGCACATGGAAACTATTGGACAGCATAGAATAGCAATAAATTAGGTAGGGGGAATGTGTTTTTCACTAGGCATTGTTAGTTCATCAGGCTCTCACATTTTAAAACGTGAATAACTGGCTAGTTGAATACATAAAAATAGCAAAGAGCTTCACTCCAGTTTGGTAGGGTTGATGGGACTCACCTTGTGTCTACAATATGCAGATTGTTCAAAGCCTATGCCACACAACATCTGGTTGTCATATTAACATGTCCAGCTAACTTTAAAGGGGATTTACTGCCTCCCCAGAAGTTACCCTGTGGTGAAAAATTCCTGCCAATAGCTTTTGTTCCTCTGTGCCTCACGGTGCCATGGCAACCACTAATTATAGCATTCCATGGATTCCCTTTTAAAGCGGAGAAGGAGGAAAAATACAGCCACCTCTTGGCACCATATTGCTCCAATCACGCTGAACTATCCTGTTTGCGTGCACTGTGATTGGCTAATGCAGAGAATCGTCTGAGCTCACTTCCCTGTTTGGAATACTGATTTCCTTGTTTACGTTTCTTGTGTAATCTTACCTAGTCCCTGATGTGGGCTGTGAAGCTTGTGCCAAATTGTGACCGTGGTAGTGCAATACTCATGCAGGTTGCAGTGATTAGAATGAGAAAACATGTCAAGGTTGCAGTATAAAGCAATGACGTATATCGTCCCTAGGACATAATGTTAGGACAGTCTGTCCACAGTTCTACAGATTTCATAGCCACCGGCCTGTGTGTATGTGATCATGTGAGTCTGTTACTGTCATTCGCTGTCAGTTTGACCATTCAGAGTATACACTGAGTGTACAAAACATTAGGAACACCTCCCTAATATTGAGTGTCACTTCCTTTTGCCCTCTGAACAGTCTCAATTCGCCGGTGCATGGACTCTACAAGGTGTCGAAAGTGTTCCACAGTGAAGCTGGCCCATGTTGACTCCAATGCTTCCCACAGTTGTGTCAAGTTGGCTGGGAAACTGTTGAGTGTGAAAAACCCAGCAGCGTTGCAGTTCTTGACACATTCAAACCGGTGCAACTGGCACCTACTACCATATCCTGTTCAAAGGCACTTACATTTTTTGTCTTGCCCATTAACCCTCTGAATGGCACACATACACAATCCATTTCTCAATTGTCTCAAGGCTTAAAAATCATTCTTTAACCTGTCTCCTCCCCTTCAGCTACACTGATTTAAGTGGATTTAACAATTGACATCAATAAAGTATCATAACTTTCACCTGGATTCACCTGGTCATGTTCCTAATGTTTTGTACACTCAAAATCTCCACCTAGGGCTGGGCGGTTGACTGCATTTTACGATATACCAGTATTGATGCACGGACCGGTTTGGGTTTTTACTTTACCTTCTATAACGGTATTTGAATGTTTGGTTTGTTAAAATGTGATACGCCATGTGTAACGTCAATTAATAAATTGTTTACTTCACTACTTTAGTCCTCTCTCTCATCTCTCTCTCCATGGCACTTTCCACACACACCTAGCCCCGCCCCGTCACTTGTCTTTTCTTAGCAAGTTGGGCCTAAATCTTGCTAGCCACTAATTGTTAGACAAAATGTGGAAAAAGTCAATGGGTCTGAATAATCATTTTATTTCCATGATTCCAAAAGTTCACCCAAGTGTTTTGCTCTAAATCGCAAGTCAAATCGCATTTGCAATATTTGGTTAAATACACTGCTCAAAAAAATAAAGGGAACACTTAAACAACACAATGTAACTCCAAGTCAATCACACTTCTGTGAAATCAAACTGTCCACTTAGGAAGCAACACTGATTGACAATAGATTTGCTGTTGTGCAAATGGAATAGACAACAGGTGGAAATTATAGGCAATTAGCAAGACATCCCCAATAAAGGACTGGTTTTGCAGGTGGTGACTACAGACCACTTCTCAGTTCCTATGCTTTCTGGCTGATGTTTTGGTCACTTTTGAATGCTGGCGGTGCTTTCACTCTAGTGGTAGCATGAGACGGAGTCTACAACCCATACAAGTGGCTCAGGTAGTGCAGCTCATCCAGGATGGCACATCAATGCGAGCTGTGGCAAGAAGGTTTGCTGTGTCTGTCAGCGTAGTGTCCAGAGCATGGAGGCGCTACCAGGAGACAGGCCAGTACACCAGGAGACGTGGAGGAGGCCATAGGAGGGCAACAACCCAGCAGCAGGACTGCTACCTCCGCCTTTGTGCAAGGAGGAGCAGGAGGAGCACTGCCAGAGCCCTGCAAAATGACCTCCAGCAGGCCACAAATGTGCATGTGTCTGCTCAAACGGTCAGAAACAGACTCCATGAGGGTGGTATGAGGGCCCGACGTCCACAGGTGGGGGTTGTGCTTACAGCCCAACACCATGCAGGACGTTTGGCATTTGCCAGAGAACACCAAGATTGGCAAATTCGCCACTGGCGCCCTGTGCTCTTCACAGATAAAAGCAGGTTCACACTGAGCACGTGACAGACGTGACAGAGTCTGGAGACGCCATGGAGAACGTTCTGCTGCCTGCAATATCCTCCAGCATGACCGGTTTGGCGGTGGGTCAGTCATGGTGTGGGGTGGCATTTCTTTGGGGGGCCGCACAGCCCTCCATGTGCTCGCCAGAGGTAGCCTGACTGCCATTAGGTACCAATATGAGATCCTCAGACCCCTTGTGAGACCATATGCTGGTGCAGTTGGCCCTGGGTTCCTCCTAATGCAAGACAATGCTAGACCTCATGTGGCTGGAGTGTGTCAGCAGTTCCTGCAAGAGGAAGGCATTGATGCTATGGACTGGCCCGCCCGTTCCCCAGACCTGAATCCAATTGAGCACATCTGGGACATCATGTCTCGCTCCATCCACCAACGGCACGTTGCACCACAGACTGTCCAGGAGTTGGCGGCTGCTTTAGTCCAGGTCTGGGAGGAGATCCCTCAGGAGACCATCCACCACCTCATCAGGAGCATGCCCAGGCGCTGTAGGGAGGTCATACAGGCACGTGGAGGCCACACACACTACTGAGCCTCATTTTGACTTGTTTTAAGGACATTACATCAAAGTTGGATCAGCCTGTAGTGTGGTTTTCCACTTTAATTTTGAGGGTGACTCCAAATCCAGACTTCCATGGGTTGATAAATTTGATTTCCATTGATAATTTGTGTGTGATTTTGTTGTCAGCACATTCAACTATGTAAAGAAAAAAGTATTTAATAAGATGATGTCATTCATTCAGATCTAGGATGTGTTATTTTAGTGTTCCCTTTATTTTTTTGAGCAGTGTATAAGGCCTAGTATCAAGGCTCAGGATAAGACCCAGATGCAGACAGTTCGAAATAGCAAAATGTAAAATGTAAAATGTAACATTTATTTACAAAAACAGGGGTCAGGCAAACGACAGGTCAAGGGCAGGCAGAGTAATCCAGAGCAGGTTGGTTAACAAGGTACAGAACGGCAGGCAGGCTCAGGGTCAGGGCAGGCAGAATGCAGGTTGCAAAAACAGGGACTAGAGCAAATAAAATGCGGGTAAGCTTGACGAGACAGGACAAACTGGCAACAGACAAACAGTGCCTTGCAAAAGTATTAATCCTCCTTGGCATTTTTCCTATTTTGTTGCATTACAACCTGTAATTTAAATAGATTTTTATTTGGATTTCATGTAATGGACACACACAAAATAGTCCAAATTGGTGAAGTGAAATGAAAAAAATAACGTGTTGAAAAAATTATAAAAAATAAATAACGGAAAAGTGATGCGTGCATATGTATTCACCCCCTTTGCTATGAAGCCCCTAAATAAGATCTGGTGCAACCAATTACTTTCAGAAGTCACATAATTAGTTAAATAAAGTCCACCTGTGTGCAATCTAAGTGTCACATGATCTGTCACATGATCTCAGTATATATACACACCTGTTCTGAAAGGCCCCAGAGTCTGCAACACCACCAAGCAAGCTGCACCATGAAGACCATCGAGCTCTCCAAACATGTCAGGGACAAAATTGTGCCTTGAAGAATGGGCAAAAATCCCAGTGGCTAGATGTGCCAAGCTTATAGAGACATACCCCAAGAGACTTGCAGTTGTAATTGCTGCAAAAGGTGGATCTACAAAGTATTGACTTTGGGGGGGGGGGTGAATAATTATGCACGCTCAAATTTAAAAAAATTGTTGGTATTTTTTCTTGTTTGTTTTACACAAAAATATTTTGCATCTTCAAAGTGGTAGGTATGTTGTGCAAATCAAATTATACAAACCCCCAAAAAATCTATTTTAATTCCAGGTTTCAAGGCAACAAAATAGGAAAAATGCCAAGGGGGATGAATACTTTCGCAAGCCACTGTATACTGTATATACTGTGGCATATCAGGGGGTTGGGTCAAGACGTTTACACAGATCAGACACAGTATGATTAGCTCGGTTTCAAGGGTGTTTATTAATAAAATAATCAAAAGAAAAGGTTAGGTCTCCCCATGATACCCTCTCCAGGATACCGTCTCCAACTACACGGAAGTTACCTTAATTCCCCCAGTCCTCTCTCATGTGCTGCCCTTCTGGCAGCTTTATGGGCCTTGCACAGCTGGTGAGCAATCCGCCCTTAATTACTCACCAGCTCCCAATCAGCCCCAATTAGTCCTGTCCGGGGAGCCTGTCGAGACCTGGCACGTCCAGCAGATGGAGCCATATCGTAGTGATATATACTCCATCTGTTACCAGGCCTCAACGAGTCTCCCCCTGGTGGCTGACCTGCTGTTCCCCCGTCCGATCAAATACCCCATGTACTTCACCTCCTCGAACACCAGCTTGCATTTCATGGGGTTTGCGGTCAACCCGGCTTGTCTGAGCATGTCCAGCACCGCCTGGAGGTGCGTCAGGTGCTCCTCCCAACCGCTGCGTACTGCTGGTGGGGTCGAAGCACTCTGTTAATCAGTCGCTGGAATGTGGGCAGGGCTCCGTGGAGACCGAACGGGAGCACCCGGTACTGGTACAGACCGTCTGGTGTCGAGAACGCCGTCTTCTCCCGGGAGGAGGCTGCCAATGGTACCTGCCAATATCATTTGGTCAGGTCAAGGGTGCTGATGTACCGGGCCTTTCCCAATTGGTCGATTAGCTCGTCCACCCTCGGCATGGGGTAGGCGTCAAATACGCTTATGTCGTTCACACCCCGGAAATCATTACAGAAGCGGAGGCTACCGTCCGGTTTGGGCACCAACACGATGGGACTGCACCATACACTGTAGGACTCTTCAACGACCCCCATCCTCAGCATAGCCTCCACTTCTTGTTTCACGGCCTTCTGTCGGGCCTCCGGAATTCGATATGGCCTCTTTCTTACCGTTTCCCCGGGCCGGGTACGGATGTGGTGTTCAATGAGGGTCGTGTAGCCCGGCTTCTCGGAGAACACCGCCGTGTTCCGATCGACAAGCTCCCGGAGCTCTTGCTTCTGGGCCGGGTCGAGGTCCTCACTGCTCGGGACCACCACTGGTACCATTGGCGTCCTGGGTCCCGACCATAACACGGCCAAGGCTGTCCTCTCGTGCCACTTCTTCAACAGGTTCACGTGGTAAATCTGTTGAGGTTTCCGTCTCCCCGGTTGCCGTACGCGGTAGTTGACAGGTCCCAGTTTCTCGACCACCTCGTATGGTCCATGCAATGTTGCCAGGAACTTACCTTCGGCCGTGGGGATCAACACCAACACCCTGTCTCCCACCTGGAATTTTTTGGGCTGGGCTCCCCGATTGTAGACCTGGGCTTGAGTGCGTTGGGCCTTCTCCATATGTTCCCTCACGACTGGCCATATGGCTGTCATCCGTTCCCGCATCGTCTCCACGTGCTCTACCACTCTGAGTAAGGGGGTCGGTTGGGTTTCCCACACCTCCTTGGCAAGGTCCAGTAGGCCACGTGGCCTCCTCCCATAGAGGAGTTCAACTGGGGAAAACCCAGTGGAGGATTGGGGTACTTCTCGGATTGAGAACATTAGGTGGGGTAGCAGCTGTTCCCAGTTCTTCCCGTCCTGCTCGATGACCTTCCGCAGCATCTCTTTGAGCGTTTTGTTAAAGCGCTCGACGAGCCCATCCGTCTGCGGGTGAAAAACGGAGGTCCGGATCTGCTTGATCTGCATGAGGGCACACAACTCTTTCATGAAGTGGGACATAAACTCTGTACCTTGGTCTGTCAGGATCTCGTTCGAGATGCCCACACGGTTAAAGAGGTGGAACAGCTCCCGGGCGATTCCCTTGGATACCGCCGCCCGTAGGGGAACGGCCTAGGGATACCGGGTGGCATAGTCAACTATTACAAGATGTACCTGTGTCCTCGTGCTGTCTTTACTAGGGGTCCCACTATGTCCATGGCGATGCGTTCAAAGGGCACCCCGATGATCGGCAGGGGGACCAGAGGCTTTCGTAAGTGTGCTTTCGGGGCAGAGTTGACACTCCGGGCAGCTGCAACAGTAGTCTTCCACGGCCCTCCTCATCCCGGGCCAGTGGAACCGGGCGGCGACCTGTTCCCGGGTCTTCTCCATTCCCAGGTGCGCCCCCAACAGGTTGGTGTGGGCCAGCTGAAGAACGGTTCCTACGTACCGTCGGGGCAGCAACAATACCTCTCGAAGTTCCCCTGTTGGCGCGACACCTGATACAAAAGGTTATTCGTAATTTGGAAATGGGGGTATCACCAGTCACTCACCTCCGGAAGTAGCTGTCCATCCACCGCTATCACTTGGGATGCGGCAGCTTTCAAATTCGGATCCTCCCACTGGGCCGTCCCGAATTGTCCCCTCAGTTGGCCCCCAACGGGGGTCTCGACTGGCCCCTCGAAATCGAGAAGGGGGAGGCTGGGCTCCTCCTCCAGTGGTTCCCCAGGGGGTTCGGGTTCGGGCTCCCCCTCCGACTCCGGACCCGTAGAGTCAGGTTGGTTAACCGGAGGCGTCCTGGCCGCACAGGCGAGGGGTCGTCCCCACTCTCTTCTTCGGCCGGCTCGTATCTTTTTTTTCCAACTCGTGCCCCCATAGGGCCGTGAACAGTGGACAATCCCGTCCCACTAGGATAGGTACCGGCAGCTCTGGTACTGCACCCACCATCATCTGGCAGCTCTCTTGTGGTGTCACGATGTTGGTCCATATGGCGGGATACTGCTTTGTGTCACCGTGAACACAGGAAATGGACATCTCCCTACCCCGTTCGGTCTCCTGGTTCAGCAGGCTCGTGGTTACGAGCGTAACCATGCTTCCGGACTCTAATAGCGCTTCTGTGTCTTGTCCGTCAACCTTCACCGGGACCATGGGTGCAGTTCATTCATGGTGCGCCCAACAGGAGGTGACATAGTTCACGGCGTGACCCACCTGGCCTCCAGTGCTAGCTGATGGCATCGACTCCTCGGGCAATTCCAGGCAATGTGCCCCCGGGCGCAACACTCAAAACACCTCCGTTGGTCTCCATCTACCTGGGGTCGTCGGTGGCGGGTCGGCCCTTCCCCAGCCGTCTCTCCACGGGTTTGCGGTCCCTTGGCCCTGCCGACTGTCGGTTCGGGGTACACCGCGGTGGGATTGTCCTTCCGTCCCCTCGCCCAGGTCGCCGACTCGTCCTGGCTCCCCCTCAGTAGGGCCTGAGTGTTCTGATGCGTCTCCCTTGCTTCCAGGAGGCCCTCCAAGGTCTGGGGCACGCATAGGCTTGCTGCCCTCTTCATGTCGTGGGGTAGCGCCCGTACAAAGCGATCCAGGACCACTTTGTCGAGGAGGGAGAGGGTGGATACGTCGGTTAGGAGCCATGCCCTGGTGATGCACAGAAGGTCGCTCATCTGGGCTCGGGGGGATGCGTCGGGTACGAACCTCCAGTCGTGGAACCATTGAGCCTGATGGGCCAGGCTGTACCCGTAGCGGCTGAGTATCTCCCATTTGAGTCTGTCGTAGTTAGCCGCCTGTTCGTCGTTCAGGTCCCAATACACCTTTTGGCCATTCCCCGAGAGGAACGGGGCCAGCAGACTTGCCCACTTCGGCCTTGGCCATCCTTCCTGTAGCGCTGTCCATTCAAACGTACAGAGGTATGTTTCAATGTCATCGTCTCCGTTAGCTTGATTAAAAACTGGTTTGGATGGGATTCAGGAGACGCTCCTCCTTGCAGCTTCCTGACTTCCTCCACGAGGTGGACGTTTTGTAGTCGCTGTTCCTCCAGCGTTCGTTCCTGAACCGCCTGTTGTGCTTGTTGGGCCCGGACGAACTGAGCTATCAACTCGCCATGGGGTGCTGTGTAAACGTCAACCCTGGTCTGACCACGTTATCAAGGTGCCTGTATTCTCCACCACTTATCGCAGATCAGGGGGTTGGGTCAAGACATTTACACAGATCAGTCACGGACAGAGTATGATTAGCTCGGTTTCAAGGGTGTTTATTAATAAAATAATCAAAATAAAAGGTTAGGTCTCCCCCATGATACCCTCACCAGGATACCGTCTCCAGCTACACGGAAGTTACCTTACTTACCCCAGTCCTCTCTCATGTGCTGCCCTTCTGGCAGCTTTATGGGCCTTGCACAGCTGGTGAGCAATCCGCACTTAATTACTCACCAGCTCCCAATCAGCCCCAATTAGTCCTGTCCGGGGAGCTCGTCGAGACCTGACACGTCCAGCAGATGGAGCCACCGCCTCGTGATATATACTCCATCTGTTACCAGGCCTCGACGAGTCTCCCCCTGGTGGCTGACCTGCTGTACACCACAATACATATATACACTACCAGTCAAAAGTTTGGACACACCTACTCATTCAAGGGTTTTTCTTTATTCTTACTGTGTTCTACATTGTAGAATAATAGTGAACACATCAAAACTATGAAATAACACATATGGAATCATGTAGTAACCCAAAAAGTGTTAAACAAATGAAAATATATTTTATATTTGAGATTCTTCAAATAGCCACCCATTGCCCTGATGACAGCTTTGCACACTCTTGGCATTCTCTCAACCAGCTTTATGAGGTAGTCACCTGGAATGCATTTAAATTAACAGGTTTGCCATCTTAAAAGTTAATTTGTGGAAATTCTTTCATTCTTAATGCGTTTGAGCCAATCAGGTAAGAGGGTATACAGAAGTTAGCCCTATTTGGTAAAAGACCAAGTCCATATTATGGCAAGAACAGCTCAAATAAGCAAAGAGAAACGACAGCCCATCATTACTTTAAGTACAAGTTCAAGAACTTTGAAAGTTTCTTCAAGTGCAGTCGCAAAAACCATCAAGCGCTATTATGTGCTGCCCTTCTGGCAGCTTTTTGGGCCAGTATGAAAATAAATATATATATAATTATGTATGCACTCACTAACTGTAAGTCGCTCTGGATAAGAGCGTCTGCTAAATGACTAATACTAATACTAATACTAATGAAACTGGCTCTCATGAGGACCGCCACAGGAATGGAAGACCCAGAGTTACCTCTGCTGCAGAGGATAAGTTCATTAGAGTTACCAGCCTCAGAAATTGAAGCCCAAATAAATGCTTCACAGAGTTCAAGTCATGACCACAGAGTGAAGGAAAAGCAGCCAACAAGTGCTCAGCATATGTGGGAACTCCTTCAAGACTGTTGGAAAAGCATTCCAGGTGAAGCTGATTGAGAGAATGCCAAGAGTGTGCAAAGCTGTCATCAAGGCAAATGGTGGCTACTTAAAAGAATCTCAAATATAAAATATTTTTTGATTTGTTTAACACTTTTTTGGTTACTACATGATTCCATATGTGTTATTTCATAGTTTTGATGTCTTCACTATTATTCTACAATGTAGAAAATAGTAAGAATAAAGAAAAACCCTTGAATGAGTAGGTGTGTCCAAACTTTTGACCAGTACTGTATATATACACTGAGAGTACAAAACATTGAGACCACCTGCTCTTTCCATGACCAGGTGAATCCAGCTATGATCCCTTATTGATGTCACTTGTTAAATCCACTTAAATCAGTGTAGATAAAGGAGAGGAGACTGGTTAAAGAAATATTTTTAAGCCTTGAGGCAATTGAGACAGGGATTGTGTATGTGTACCATTCAGAGGGTGAATGGGCAAGACAAAATATTTAAGTGCCTTTGAACGGGGTATGGAAGTAGGTGCAAGGCGCACCGGTTTGTGTCAAGAACTGCAACACTGCTGTTTTTTTCACACTCAACAGTTTCCCGTGTGTAGTTTCCCGTGTGTATCAAGAATGGTCCACCACCCAAAGTACATCCAGCCAACTTGACACAACTGTGGGAAGCATTGGAGTCAACATGGGCCAGCATTCCTGTGGAACGCTTTCGACACCTTGAGTCCATGCCCTGACAAATTGTTCCTAAAGTTGTGTACACTCAGCAGTGTTAATATTCCGGACTCTGACATTGCTTGTTCAATATTTATTAATTTCGATAACATCTGCAAATCGATAACATCTGCAAATCTGTGTACACAACCAATAAACCTTGATTTGATTTGATTTTAGATGGAGGTCAAGATGAGATCACTAGTTCCTTGACCTCTGACCCTTACTATGACCCCTGAATTCAACCGAGAATCACCACAACTCAACCAGCTAAACAATGCAATTTTCCAGTCTGGCTAGAGGGTCATTAACACTGTTTACCACCCACTGCACCAATAGATCTAATTGAGCTTGGTCTTATTCTAATGTCCGGTTCTCCCAGAGTTCGACCTTCTATGTCAGCAGAATTGGTTACAAATGACCTTTCCCTGCTGGCCTGATATTAATCAAGTTTGACTCACCCCGCTCTCCGCTAACCAATGATTGAGGTTTAATTCATTCCCCGGCTCACAAAGCATGAAATTATTTTTGCTTCCAAACCATGAAATCTGGCAGGATGTTCATCCTTGAGCTGGTGAGCAAGTGAGGTCCTGGCATAAATCAAAAGTCATCCCCCCTCCTTATCCAGCTGCCCGTCTATTTTTAGATGGATCAAACAGGGCAGGAGGGCTTCAAGAACCGTTTGCACAGCTCATCGGAGAGTGCAGCCTTGCTGGAGCGGCAGAAGCCCCATCTATATATTTGGCATATTACAAGGTGCATTAGCCATTCTAACCTGCTGCCACCTGTACGCATCATCTGGCCCAGAAAGATGCGTGCCTGCCTGCCCAGTCACACTTAAATGGTGGTCGGAGGCAGACTGTAGGAGATACAGTGCCTTGCAAAAGTATTCATCCCCCTTGACATTTTTCCTATTTTGTTGCATTACAACCAGTAATTTAAATGGATTTTTATTTGGATTTCATGTAATGGACATACACAAAATAGTCCAAATTGGTGAAGTGAAATGGAAAAAATAACGTGTTGAAAAAAGTATAAAAAATAAATAACAGAAAAGTGGTGCGTGGATACAGTGGAGAGAACAAGTATTTGATACACTGCCGATTTTGCAGGTTTTCCTACTTACAAAGCATGTAGAGGTCTGTAATTTTTATCATAGGTACACTTCAACTGTGAGAGACGGAATCTAAAACAAAAATCCAGAAAATCACATTGTATGATTTTTAAATAATTAATTTGCATTTTATTGCATGACATAAGTATTTGATACATCAGAAAAGCAGAACTTCATATTTGGTACAGAAACCATTGTTTGCAATTACAGAGATCATACGTTTCCTGTAGGTCTTGACCAGGTTTGCACACACTGCAGCAGGGATATTGGCCCACTCCTCCATACAGACCTTCACCAGATCCTTCAGGTTTCGGGGCTGCCGCTGGGCAATACGGACTTTCAGCTCCCTCCAAAGATTTTCTATTGGGTTCAGGTCTGGAGACTGGCTAGGCCACTCCAGGACCTTAAGATGCTTCTTACGGAGCCACTCCTTAGTTGCCCTGGCTGTGTGTTTCAGGTCGTTGTCATGCTGGAAGACCCAGCCATGACCCATCTTCAATGCTCTTACTGAGGGAAGGAGGTTGTTGGCCAAGATCTCACGATACATGGTCCCATCCATCCTCCCCTCAATACGGTGCAGTCGTCCTGTCCCCTTTGCAGAAAAGCATCCCCAAAGAATGATGTTTCCACCTCCATGCTTCACGGTTGGGATGGTGTTCTTGGGGTTGTACTCATCCTTCTTCTTCCTCCAAATACGGCGAGTGGAGTTTAGACCAAAAAGCTCTATTTTTGTCTCATCAGACCACATGGCCTTCTCCCATTCCTCCTCTGGATCATCCAGATGGTCATTGGCAAACATCAGACGGGCCTGGACATGCGCTGGCTTGAGCAGGGGGACCTTGCGTGTGCTGCAGGATTTTAATCCATGACGGCGTAGTGTGTTACTAATTGTTTTCTTTGAGACTGTGGTCCCAGCTCTCTTCAGGTCATTGACCAGGTCCTGCCGTGTAGTTCTGGGCTGATCCCTCACCTTCCTCATGATCATTGATGCCCCACGAGGTGAGATCTTGCATGGAGCCCCAGACCGAGGGTGATTGATTGTCATCTTGAACTTCTTCCATTTTCTAATAATTGCGCCAACAGTTGTGGCCTTCTCACCAGCTGCTTGCCTATTGTCCTGTAGCCCATCCCAGCCTTGTGCAGGTCTACAATTTTATCCCTGATGTCCTTACACAGCTCTCTTGTCTTGGCCATTGTGGAGAGGTTGGAGTCTGTTTGATTGAGTGTGTGGACAGGTGTCTTTTATACAGGTAACGAGTTCAAACAGGTGCAGTTAATACAGGTAATGAGTGGAGAACAGGAGGGCTACTTAAAGAAAAACGAACAGGTCTGTGAGAGCCGGGATTCTTACTGGTTGGTAGGTGATCAAATACTTATGTCATGCAATAAAATGCTAATTAATTACTTTAAAATCATACAATGTGATTTTCTGGATTTTTGTTTTAGATTCCGTCTCTCACAGTTGAAGTGTACCTATGATCAAAATTACAGACCTCTACATGCTTTGTAAGTAGGAAAACCTGCAAAATCGGCAGTGTATCAAATACTTGTTCTCCCCACTGTATGTATTCACCCCCTTTGCTATGAAGCCCCTAAATAAGATCTGGTGCAACCAATTACCTTCAGAAGTCACATAATTAGTTAAATAAAGTCCACCTGTGTGCAATCTAAGTGTCACATGATCTCAGTATATATATGCCTGTTCTGAAAGGCCCCAGAGTCTGCGATCCCACTAAGCAAGGGGCACCACGAGCAAGCGGCACCATGAAGACCAAGGAGCTCTCCAAACAGGTCAGAGACAAAGTTGTGGAGAAGTACAGGTCAGGGTTGGGTTATAAAAAAATCAGAAACTTTGAACATCCCACAGAGCACCATTAAATCCATTACTAAAAATGGAAAGAATATGGCACCACAACAAACCTGCCAAGAGAGGGCCGCCCACCAAAACTCACGGACCAGGCAAGGAGGGCATAAATCAGAGAGGCAAAAGAGACCAAAGATAACCCTGAAGGAGCTGCAAAGCTCCACAGCGGAGATTGGAGTATCTATCCATAGGACCACTTTAAGCCATACACTCCACAGAGCTGGGCTTTACGGAAGAGTGGCCAGAAAAAAGTCATTGCTTAAAGAAAAAAATAAGCATACACATTTGGTGTTCGCCAAAAGGCATGTGGGAAACTCCCCAAACATATGGAAGAAGGTACTCTGGTCAGATTAGACTAAAATGTAGCTTTTTGGCCATCAAGGAAAACGCTATGTCTGGCGCAAACCCAACACCTCTCATCACCCAGAGAACACCATCCCCACAGTGAAGCATGGTGGTGGCAGCATCATGCTGTGGGGATGTTTTTCATCGGCAGGGGAAACTGGTCAGAATTGAAGGAATGATGGATGGCGCTAAATACAAGGAAATTCTTGAGGGAAACCTGTTTCAGTCTTCCAGAGACTTGAGACTAGGACGGAGGTTCACCTTCCAGCAGGACAATGACCCTAAGTATACTGCTAAAGCAACACTTGAGTGGTTTAAGGGGAAATATTTGAATGTCTTGGAATGGCCTAGTCAAAGCCCAGATCTCAATCCAATTGAGAATCTGTGGTATGACTTAAAGATTGCTGTACACCAGCGGAACCCATCCAATTTGAAGGAGCTGGGCAACAATCCCAGTGGCTAGATGTGCCAAGCTTATAGAGACATACCCCAAGAGACTTGCAGCTGTAATTGCTGCAAAAGGTGGCTCTACAAAGTATTGACTTTGGGGGGGGGGTGAATAGTTATGCACGCTCAAGTTTTCTGTTTTTTGTCTTATTTCTTGTTTGTTTCACAATAAAACATATTTTGCATCTTCAAAGTGGTAGGCATGTTGTGTAAATCAAATGATACAACCCCCCCCAAAATCAATTTTAATTCCAAGTTGTAAGGCAACAGAATAGGAAAAATGCCAAGGGGGTTAAATACTTTCTAGCCTCTTATCTCATCAGCACTAAATAAGAACACAAGCAGAGACCAGATTTATTAGTAGGAAAATGTAGGAAATCAGATAATTTCATAGGTTTAAAATCTAGGATGGTATTTGGTGTATAGAGTTGTATGTAAAAGTGTTATTTTTTGGATCTCTTATCATATGTTGTTATACTGCTATTGTACTGATCAATTATGGTTTACTGTGACACTTTAGTCAACAGTTTTTCAACTTTGAACATGATGACCTCTCTTCATGCAGAAACAGATGCATTGTTCTGCAATGTTTATGATTATCTAGGCATCCATGCACCATTGGGTGCTAGCAGATGCTCGTGCCCCAAAGCTGTGATAGTATTCTGAGGGGTAGTCCTAAAATCTCCCTTTCAGCAGCATCCCACAGATCCCTTCTGCTTACAAAGATAAAGAGAACACCCAGGCATTCCATACAAGACAGAGAAACACCACAGCAAATGGCTCATCTCAGGTGTAAACAACATTGTAGGTAAACGACATTGTAGGCTGTGTTTACTGTCTGAATAATGCCTCATGGATAGTTAATCAGCTTTGGTTTATGTAGCTGTGGGACATTAACATTTATCGATGGGAGCGTAGAGAATACCGAAGATGGCCTTTGAATACCTCACTCCCAGACCCTCTGGCCTTTCTAAAGGGCTCATGTCAATGTGGTACAGGTTCTATGCAAGGAGGGTGAAGGGATCAAAACCAAATTACACAGTATTCACTAGTATCCTCAGTACTAGCAATATTATTTTGTGTCTCCTCATGGATTCTTCATTGGAATCTGTTGGGAGTAGATTTGTCTCCCTTTTTCATATACTGTACTTGTCTTTAACAACTAACAAGAATTCATACACTAGTGATTATGTCCCCCACACTTACATTGTTCCACTTCATTGAGACCGTTCTTACCATAAGGTAGTTGATGTTAAAGTTTTGAAGTAAGAAAAATATCTCTGCCTCCCCTTTCCTCTCATCCTGAAAGTCTCCCTTTACACTAAAAGTGTGTTCTAAATGTAAAATGTAAAAGTTGGGATGGGGGAAGAATGAGGAGGCTCTTTTCCTCCCTCAATTGCCAGGGGCCCATTCTAATTATGTATACTGCACCACCTGCCCCAACATGAATAAAATATTCTGTCCTATCTTCTCTCTCTCTCTCTCTCTCTCTCTCTCTCTCTCTCTCTCGCTCTCGCTCTCTCTCCCCCCCCCCCCCACCCCCCCCCTCGTGCGTTCTTATAAGTACCAAACCAATGCTCCATATCTTCACCCACATCGATGTGATGGGACTTATTTATTGACATTTTGAACCAGTCATGATAGGATTGGACTGATAAGACCAGATTCATTTTCAATGTTGAAGTTTTTTGTGAACCATGCCAAATTGAAAGATCATGGAGAGTTTCATTTCCAGCAGGGCATCCGGGAAATAGGTTAGTTCCCTACTTCTACTGTGCGTCAAGGTCCAGTGTATAACTTCAAAGTGAACACTATCTCCTAGCTAGCTAGCAGAGCACCAAACCTTTACCCAGTTCATACCCTTCACCTATACAGTTGAAGTCAGAAGTTTACATACACTTAGGTTGGAGTCATAAAAACTTGTTTTTCAACCACTCCACACATTTTTTGTTAACAAACTATAGTTTTGGCAAGTCGGTTAGGGCATCTACTTTGAGCATGACACAAGTAATTTTTCCAACAATTGTTTACAGAAGGATTATTTCACTTATAATTCACTGTATCACAATTCCAAGTTTACATACACTAAGTTGACTGTGACTTTAAACAGCTTGGAAAATTCCAGAGAATGATGTCACGGCTTTAGAAGCTTCTGATAGGCAAATTGACATCATTTAAGTCAACTGGAGGTGTACCTGTGGATGTATTTCAAGGCCTACCTTCAAACTCAGTGCCTCTTTGCTTGACATCATGGGAAAATCAAAAGAAATCAGCCAAGACCTTAGAAAACAATTGTAGACCTCCACAAGTCTGGTTCATCCTTGGGAGCAATTTCCAAACGCCTGAAGGTACCATGTTCATATGTACAAACAATAGTACGCAAGTATAAACACCATGGGACCACGCAGCCGTCATACCGCTCAGGAAGGAGACGCGTTTTGTCTCCTAGAGATGAATGTACTTTGGTGCAAATCAATCCTGGAACAACAGCAAAGGACCTTGTGAAGATGCTGGAGGAAACAGGTACAAAAGTATCTATATCCACAGTAAAGCGAGTCCTATATCAACATAACCTGAAAGGCAGCTGAGCAAGGAAGAAGCCAATGCTCCAAAACCGCCATATAAAAGCCAGACTATGGTTTGCAACTGCACATGGGGACAAAGATCGTACTTTTTGGAGAAATGTCCTCTGGTCTGATGAAACAAAAATAGAACAGTTTGGCCATAATGACCATCGTTATGTTTGGAGGAAAAAGGGGGCTGCTTGCAAGCCGAAGAACACCATCCCAACCGTGAAGCATGGGGGTGGCAGCCTCATACTGTGGGGGTGCTTTGATGCAGGAGGGACTGGTGCAAGCTTGGTCGCAAATGGGTCTTCCAAATGGACAATGACCCCAAGCATACTTCCAAAGTTGTGGCAAAATGGCTTAAGGACAACAAAGTCAAGGTATTGGAGTGGCCATCACAAAGCCCTGACCTCAATCCTATAGAACATTTGTGGGCAGAACTGAAAAAGCGTGTGCGAGCAAGGAGGCCTACAAACCTGACTCAGTTACACCAGCTCTGTCAGAAGGAATGGGCCAAAATTCACCCAACTTATTCTGGGAAGCTTGTGGTAGGCTACCCGAAACGTTTGACCCAAGTTAAACAATTTGAAGGCAATGCTACCAAATACTAATTGAGTGTATGTAAACTTCTGACCCACTGGGAATGTGATGAAATAAATAAAAGTTGAAATAAATCATTCTCTCTACTACTATTCTGACATTTCACATTCTTTAAATAAAGTAGTGATCCTAACTGACCTAAGACAGGGAATATTTAATAGGATTAAATGTCAGGAATTGTGAAAAACTGAGTTTAAATGTATTTGGCTAAGGTGTATGTAAACTTCTGACTTCAACTGTAGATACCAATTCAGTCCAGGGGCAGTAATTGAAGGCCATTGATAATATTCGTAGAGTGAATTTGAGAAGCAGCTTATCCAAATCCAAAGACAAGTAAGAGTTGATCACTTTGAGAGGAGAGGAATCTGGCTAGAAGAACCATGCGTTTGCTGGTGGAAGGGATACAAAAAGTCTCTAAGGTTTTAAAAGGGAGGTGCGCTATTGCTGCTTTAATGTCTGGTAAGCGTCAGAGAGAAATCTGTCATTACCTTGGCTTGCCCTTGATATCCACTTCCTCTGAAACCACTCAGTCACTCAATATCTGGACTAATGAAATACATTTGTTATCTCAAGGGCAAGAGAGAATGTGATTTTTCAATTGAACACAGTAGTTTCTTATCTAAATATGAATTCACTAAATATATAGCTTTCTATTCACTCCTATGAAATTGTTGAATTGATCATTTCAATTTCAGGAGAAACTGGCCAGCAGGCAAATGGGCTGTGGCTATGTTCTGCAAAATAATTATAATTTATCATGGCTCTCTGCATGCTATTCCATCCATGGAAAAGCTTTGAGATTTATGAAAATAATAGGAGAATACTCTGGAAGAGTGTGTGAAAAAACTAGGATGGGGGAGGGGAACATGTATTGATTCAAGGAGAGGGGCTTTTCCATAAAAGTGTTCTTTTTTTCTCAGAGCAGGAGATTGATTTGCTGACAATAATTAATTGTACATCATTGATAGTCATTTTTTGATTTTATGTTCTGTATTATAATTTTCACACCACAAATACATTTCCGTGGATTATCTCCGAAATGTCACCCATTCGAAGCATTTGCTCAATTGTAATTTCAGATAAAGCAGATCACTGAGTAATGGTCTGTATTGGCCAGTACCCAGCAGCACCTCACCCTGCCTAGCAATAAGCCTGATCCCTATTGACAGTGTTTAGGTATTGTTGCATTTGATTCTCTGCCACACTGAGCCATGGGGTGGGAGGGGCTGGGATGACACAGCTGAGCGAGGTCACCGTGAGGACAAATCACGGCAGGGCATCCTAATGAGGGCCAAAGTGTAACGCTAAAGCTGTTAACTCATCCTCATCAATATGCATAACATCATTTTTGGCTGTGTGTTTGTGCTGATGAAGGCATACTAAATCCTCTGGTGATGTCAACGTCGTGTGAACGTGCAGGCGGGAGATGTATGTAAACAGTGCTCTTATTACTGTCAGTGCTCCCTGATGATATGGAGGTACCCCCCCCCTTCTGGGGAAACCTGGCCAGATCTACCATACAGGGATATATTACTTCACATTGTGGTTTACTTAGGTAATAAACCTGTCATAATAATTTGTCTACAAATTAGTAAAAATATGGGTATGTCCAGGAAATTCTCAATCAATGCTTCTCCTTTGCATTATCCCTGAAATAATGCTTATGCAATGGAAAGTGTTGCCCAAAAAAGCTCCTCACAAGTCTCCCACAAACAGAACAGAGGCACTTGGAGGGAAAATTACACCATTGAGTCAAAAGATCATATTGATTACCTTGTCTTGTCCACTTTACTTACAGTGTACAGTCACAGCAGTGAGTTATCCTGTGAGAGTCAATAATGCCAGATGTCTGCCACATGGCTGAAATGAGTGGGACATCAATGGGGCCTCTGTCGACTGACTGATGCCAGACATGAAAAGGCCACTTGCTGATCACGTTGTACCTTAGGGACCTCATTATTAGCTATCTCAGATAACCCACAAATGACTTCTGAAATGCCTCCCTTCTGCACACAAGCGTAGAAAATGCTCAGTTAGAAAATGGAAGAAGCCCCTGATGTGCACATACACACTTCATTGCATGATGGGTATTAGGAGCATTAATGTAGTATAGATGGGGCCAGACATTGTGTGTGTGTGTGTGTGTGCGTGTGCTTGTGCGTGTTTGTGCTTCATGTGCACTGGGGAAGGTAGTGCATATACTCAGGACAAGCTGGCGTATTCCCACCCTACCTACGTAGAGGCTGGATAGACATTGCCTTACTCATCACTGACAAGAATGATGACCTTTATTGGTTCATAATTCAATAGTCTTCACAATGGAATTATAGTATATTGCACTGGATGGCAAAACCGCTGTGATTAATAATACTGTTCTGTATTTGTTTGAAATTGCTTCTGGTTTCTTTTTCTATAAGCTGCATATTTTTTGATAAGGCTGTGCTCTCCTCTTACAGTAACTCTCACTCTTATCACTGAGCTTAGATACAGTGATTTATAGCCTGCCCTACAGTATGTCATTGTTTAGGGCCCGATGTCCATCTGTAGTTCAAAAGCACAGGTTAATCTCTAATAAAAAATTGATTAATTATGCAAAATAACTTTAAACCCTCTCTCCAATATATTAAGAGGATAGCATATAGCCCATATAGTCCCAGTCCTTGATAGAAAGTCCTCCATATATTTCTATGATCCATACTCAGCATCTCTAGCTGTGATCTGTGAAAGGGGCCAGAGATGGGTTGGAGCCAGCGCTATGGGGAGCCAGAGCCGCTTTCTGCCTGGGAATGGGATAAATGGGCCTATGATGGCTTTTTTATTGCAGTTTTATCTGCCCGTGATTGAGTCGAGAAGACCATTAGGATTCTGGATTTGTTCTGATTTATCCCCAACATTGATATCCTTGCAAACGTCCATCTCCACTGGCAGGATTGGTTTGGTGCAGAGAGGGATACCATATGGGAACTTTATCTGAGTATTGTAGCCTAAAGAGACTGAGTAGTATGAAATTGTGCCCTGTGCACTGATTTAAAGGGCAATTGAACGCAAGAAACAACATCTGCCGTTGAAAACAGCCTATGTGGCATCAATATTAGTCAGAAACATTTACTCCAGAGCAAAAATGGACTAAAAATTGTAAGTAGGATAATTTTGGTCATAAAGTCAGTATATTCAAATTTTGTGAGATTTGTGTTACTGAGTTTGTCCCGATTTCCATGGGCTTGGATTACAATTTAAATTATGTCAACTTGCCCACTAACACAGGATTGTAACGCCAAGGAGGCATTGTCAGGCGAAATGAGAATTGAGACACTGCACACTTATTTGTATCCCAACTGCCATTTGTCAATGTTTTAACACATTCGTGAGCATCTTGTGTCCTGCAGTGACCTGTTTTGTAACATGATTCCTTATGAAACACTGCCAGACAGACACACTCTGGTAATAGATAGTGAGAAAGTTGTAAAAAACAAAACAGCACTGAAGCACATACGTCGCACTCGCCAGTGACTTGATAAGCTAATTTAGCTAATGTGGCTTACCTGCTCAATGTGCTTACTAGCTACTGTTAGCTAGCTTAATTGACAAACACAAATGGAACTTAGCAAGCTAGCTAGTGATTTTCAGTGGTGGAAAAAGTACCCAATTGTCTCCTTGAGTAAAAGTAAAGATGCCTTAATAGAAAATGACTCAAGTAAAAGTGAAAGTAACCTAGGAAAATACTACTTGAGTAAAAGTCTAAAAGTATTTGGTTTTAAAAATACTTAAGTACCAAAAGTAAATGTAATTGCAAAAATATACTTAAGTATCAAAAGTAAAAGTACAAGTATAAATAATTTCAAATTCCTTATATTAAGCAAATCAGACAGCACAATTTTCATGTTTTTTATTTATTTACAGATAGCCAGGGGCACACTACAACACGCAGATATCATTTACAAACAAAGCATTTGTGTTTAGCGAGTCCTCCAGATCAGAGGCAGTAGGGATGACCAGGGATGTTCTCTTGATAAGTGCGTGAATTGGACCATTTTCCTGTCCTGCTAAGCATTAAAAATGTAACGAGTACTTTTGGGTGTCAGGGAAAATGTATGGAGTAAAAAGTACATTATTTTCTTTAGGGATGTAGTGAAGTTAAAGTAAAAGTAGTCAAAAATATAAATAGTAAAGTAAAGTACAGACACCCATGTAGTCCTTAAGTAGTACTTTAAAGAATTTTTACTTAAGTACTTTACACCACTGGTGATTTTGGGCACTGATAAACAGTGTGTAGCTTGTGCTATATTTATGATAGTTTGACAGCTTGCTGACAGTCCTGCGCAGTGGCAGACTCAATAATGTTACTGTATGCAGAGCACTGCTAGTTTTCATGCACATTTTCGACCTTGAGAAATACTGCACCAAACACCTTAGCTAGATGTAAAATTGAGCGACTAAAACCTTCTCAGCAAAAATGTCCAAATTAATTACAGATTTATTGATTTATCTTATTTATCTCTTGATTAATTCTGACAATTTTGAGGAAGTGGTAGGCTAGTGGTTATGTTGTTGCTACGTTTTCTCAAGAGCGACAAACAACAGTAACTGCCACGGTACGATAACACACATCGAACAACACCCCAAAGACTGAAATCTTGTTTTTCTTAATGAGCAACAGAAAAATGCATGGGTAATTAATGAGTTCAGTCGCTCTTTAAGGCTAGTTTCGTCCTAACCCAACTACTGCCTAAAATAGGATTTGGGGATGGTAAGCTGATCCTAGATCTGTGCCTAAGAGCCAACTCTACCTGAAGCATGTGGTCCTCACCTTAGATCCAAGTTATGTAAAAACATCAACTTTGTAGCAACAATGTCAACATCAATTACAATGAAGGTACATGCTTGTCACCAGAGCTCAGATCACAACTGACATGTTGACAGTGGCTCACTGTATTTATTGATCATCAGAGATGACAAGTTTGTCACATGGCTGTCACTGTCATCAGAAATTAACCTCGTAGTTTCGCCTGCATGGTCATTATAAACTCCAAAATAAAAGTGTGAAGATTCCCCTCAACTTTTGGGTGAGTTTTTGCATGGCTTTAATAACGTAATAAATCAACATTTCAGTTGGGGCCTTGCTCTTGGCAATGTCATCTCTTAGCGGCCAGGGTTTAACTATAAATTGCATTACTGTAACGGTATCATGGGGCCAGGACCCTCTTCTGTACCGTACTGTTATGATAGAGGTCCGGTCCACAGCACCTGGTCTGGCCACCGACAGAACAGACCTTCATCTGCACAGGACAGCCATATGGACCACACTGTACAGTCGTGGTCAAAAGTTTTAAGAATGACACAAATACTAATTTTCACAAAGTCTGCTGCCTCAGTTTTGATGATGGCAATTTGCATATACTCCAGAATGTCATGAAGAGTGATCAGATGAATTGCAATTAATTGCAAAGTCCCTCTTTACCATGAAAATGAACTCACCCAGCCTTGCCACAAAAGGACCAGCTGCCATCATGTCAGTGATTCTCTCGTTAACACAGGTGAGAGTGTTTTCGAGGACAAGGCTGTCATGCTGATTGAGTTAGAAAAACAGACTGGAAGCTTTAAAAGGAGGGTGGGGCTTGAAATCATTGTTTTCCCTCTGTTAACCATGGTTATCTGCAAGGAAACACGTGCCGTCATCATTACAAAAAGGGCTTCACAGGCAAGGATATTGCTGCTAGTAAGATTGCACCTCAATCAACCATTTATCGGATCATCAAGAACTTCAAGGAGAGAGGTTCAATTGTTGTGAAGAAGGCGTCAGGGTGCCCAAGAAAGTCCAGCAAGCGCCAGGACCGTCTCCTAAAGTTGATTCAGCTGCGAGATCGGGGCACCACCAGCGCAGAGCTTGCTCAGGAATGGCAGCAGGCAGGTGTGAGTGCATCTGCACGCACAGTGAGGCGAAGACTTTTGAAGGATGGCCTGGTGTCAAGAAGGGCAGCAAAGAAGCCACTTCTCTCCAGGATAAACATCAGGGACAGACTGATATTCTGCAAATGGTACAGGGATTGGACTGCTGAGGACTGGGGTAAAGTCATTTTCTCTGATGAATCCCCTTTCCGATTGTTTGGGGCATCCGGAAAAAAGCTTGTCCAGAGAAGACAAGGTGAGTGCTACCATCAGTCCTGTGTCATACCGTGTAGTCCCGTGTAGCTCAGTTGGTAGAGCATGGCGCTTGCAATGCCAGGGTTGTGGGTTCGATTCCCACTGTGGACCAGTGTGAAAATGTATGCACTCACTAACTGTAAGTTGCTCTGGATAAGAGCATCTGCTAAATGACTAAAATGTAAATGTAATGCCAACAGTATAGCATCCTGAGACCATTCATGTGTGGGGTTGCTTCTCAGCCAAGGGAGTGGGCTCACTCACAATTTTGCCTAAGAACACAGCCATGAATAAAGAATGGTACCAACACATCCTCAGAGAGCAACTTCTCCCAACCATCCAAGAACAGTTTGGTGATGACCAATGCCTTTTCCAGCATGATGGAGCACCTTGCCATAAGGCAAAAGTGATAACTAAGTGGCTCGGGGAACAAAACATTGAAATTTTGGGTCCATGGCCAGGAAACTCCCCAGACCTTAATCCCATTGAGAACTTGTGGTCGATCCTCAAGAGGCGGGTGGACAAACAAAACCCCACAAATTCTGACTAACTCCAAGCATTGATTATGCAAGAATGGGCTGCCATCAGTCAGGATGTGGCCCAGAAGTTAATTGACAGCATGCAAGGGCAGATTGCAGAGGTCTTGAAAAAGAAGGGTCAACACTGCAAATATTGACTCTTTGCATAAACTTAATGTAATTGTCAATAAAAGCCTTTGACACTTATGGAATGCTTGTAATTATACTTCAGTATACCATAGTAACATCTGACAAAAATATATTATAACACTGAAGCAGTGAACTTTGTGAAGACCAATACTTGTGTCATTCTCAAAACTTTTGACCACGACTGTATATGCTGAGGTAGCATATTATGAACATCAGCTAAAAAGTAGGATGATCAAGTTACTATGTTACCTACTGGTTTAACAATGGTGTGTGATGTGCATGTTGATGTCACTCTGTTTAAACATCAGCCCAAAATACACACTCTTCCTGGATCAAGTCACTGTAGAGTATATAAATAGAATACTTTGTGAGGTCTAACAATGAAGTGTATGATGGTGGTAATATTAGTAGCTGGCTGCCTCTGAAGGGTATTTCCCTTGCTTGCTGTGTCGGGGGAATGTTAAGGTGCATTTTCAAAAGACCCAACATTAGCTTGGAGGTTGTGATCAATGACAGCTATAATGGTTTTCATCCTTACCAAAGTTCTGCTCTGTTGACCAGAACTACAGCAGTTCCACGTCTTACACTTCACTTCTTTCCAATTAGATGAATGGGAGCAGGAGCAACCATATTCTCCGCTCCTCCTCAATCTGGTCTTTCACCATCCATTCACTACTGTTAGATATCTGCTAGAGGAACAGTAGTGTTGTTTTGGAGTTTAATAATCAGCATAATTGGCTGCAATTGCAGAACACTCTCTTGGAAAGGCTGTCATCATCTATTGTGATGTTCTCTCCAATGATCAGGTGAGGGGGTTCAAAGAGCCTATTTTAGCCACTCTAGCAAAGAAAGGCATTATTTCCTGAGTGAAGTTAATGGAGATCATTTACATGAGTAGTGGACTGATGATGCAGTACAGATAGATTGAAGCAGTGTTGGAGATGATTTGTCATGTGCCCCGAACGATTAACCCCCACAATGTGAATTTATCACATCGATAGGCTCGTACCATGCTTCTGTGGTTTGTGTACAAATGGTGTGTGTGTTGTGTGTGTGTGGGGGGGAAGCAATAGCGATACTGTACATCTCCAGCCCATGACTGAGCAAATTACTGGTATGAATGGTTTGTTTTATCCACACTCAGACAATCATGTCATTGTGTTCTATGTCTCTAGCTTAGTTCATACCTGGTTCTAGTATGTGTCCTGTGTCCTGATCTTGTCCACATTCTGATTGTGCCCACATTTTCAGACATGCGTCTACACATGGTATTAAAATGTGTCTCTTATCTGTCCACTGTGTCCACATTTTGACCAGATTTCCTGGTCCCTCCCTGTATGCAAGTTATTTGACAGATATTCTTTCAAAATAATATTTATCTTGACAACTATTGATGCCCTAAGTCAATGGTGCCACCTGTCAATGATTTTAGAGGGTGGAATAATTATGATTTAAATGGTTTATCTGTCCAGATCTGTTTACACTTGTAAGATAAGATATCCAGACACAATGGGCGTCTGACTACCTCCGGAGGTGGGGAAGATGATCTGATCACAATCAGATTACAACGTGTCTTTTGATTGTCTACACCGTTCCTAAAATGTGGGCACAATCAGAATGTGGACAAGATCAGGAAAAAGGATGCATGTTAGAACCAATGATGTATATAAACCCTGGATTGCTGATGCTATGTGTTGGCCATTGAGAGGCTTTGAAGACACCGGTTGGCCATATTGGCTCTCCCCAGTAGGAGCAGTCCTCCATAGGAATGAATGGAATTCTGCAGTATTTAAATTAAATGTTTCAAGGAAAAAATTATACTCTAAGGATGAAAAATATATATATTTTCTCATTTTTATTTGTATGTTTACACATAATATAATTTAAAAGTATGCATGCATTAAGGTGTCTGTAATATAATAAATGTCGCAAAAACTAATGTAGACATTAAGAAATGCATTTCTATAGCTTCCAAAATATTTTTTACAATGGTTGGGGAGTGCCAAGATAGAGGTACCGTGGCTTTAACACAGCGCCCCCTATCAGTCATCCAGTGTATATATAAATAATTGGTTAGAACCAGGTATAAACAGGGCTCCTCTGTGCTTTATTAATGGAGCTGGGCAATTCACTAGGATGGATGCTCATGAAGGCCAAAATAAAGAACGGGTCTGCAATCGTAGGTGTGTGCGTGCGTGTATCGGTGCGTGCGTGTGTGTATATGTGTATGATAATATTTGTGAAGCTAACCATCTGTGAAGTCCTAGGAACTCCTGGAACACCTGTGTGGTGCTGGGATATATTGTAGCTCCATGCAGCAGATGAATCAGCCTACCAGTGGAGTCTGTGGGGAGCCATCAGGCTGCTCCTGGTTGGCAGGGAAATGAGAGAGTATAGTAGCACCCGAGGCTACATCATAAAGACAGGAAACACATTCTGCAATAGCAATAACAAAGTGTCTTACCCTACAAAAACAAATGAAGTCAGTCATGTGATGTGGAGCTCAAATGGAGGACAGTAGGCTAATATGTGTAGTTCGGCAGCAGAGATGTCATTTGAGGCCAAGGGGCTAGTCTTCACAATGCATAAAGGGATTACAAAGCACTGGGCTGCTGGCAAAATGAAAGAGTTCCATTAATTAAGCTCTTTATAGGATTCGGGGGGGTGGTAATGTGTTTATTCGTGTGTGTGTTTGTGTATCTGCCAACCTGCCTGCCTACCAATGCCCCCTCTCATTTTTTTCAGCACTGAGCAAATTTCAGGTCTGCTGAGCGCAAACTTGAACGTTGTGAATACTGAGGCTGAAACCGCTTTAAGTTACATTTATAACAGAAAAAAAACATGTATGGATTGACATTAACCTGTTTATCCACTTGTCCTTCAGACAAGGAGGAGACTGAAAATGTTGCATTGTTTGATGAAAGAAAACACTTTACAAAATGAAATTCAATATCAATTATCAAATTCAATATAGAATCAGATAAATTATGCTACCCTCTGACTATTAGCTACTGTCAAAATACAAAACTGCCCCAAAATACAACACTGCCCTTTACAGAAGAAAAGCTCTTTACCTGACTTACTTTTCAAAGATGGCTAGAAATGCATGCGTTTTGTGCTCTTACTGACTAGAAATTAGCTATAACTGGGCTAATAACTCACTAACTAGCAAAGAATATGAACAAATGTTCACACCTGGCTGCATGCAGCTCTTGCTTTGATCTCAAAACAAGCACATCTACAGTACTCGCGACCACTCTTGCTGTAAACACAGTCCAGTTCAAAGTGAATGACAGATCCATATATGGCAATGGTCTATTTGCATATAGAGATACTGCAGCTCTGATTGGTTACGGCGCATTGGTCTGTGTAGAGTATGGGCCTGAGTCCTACCTGTCAATGCAATATAATCCTACTCCAATGGGCTCTGCCTACAAGAAAATCTCTTACATAGTTAGTTTTGTTTCGGTTTGTTGCATTGAAAGTGGCTATTATTGCGTTGATTCAATCACAATTCGCAGAGTAGAGGGAAACGTTGATAGTGTTTACTAAAGGGTTCAATCTCGTGCTTCTCTGTGCGGGCTGATATTTCTTCTGCGTGGCAGTCCTGCGGGAGCTGCGCACCCACGCACGCGGGCCTACATGTGTGCGTGCTTGCATGCATTAGTCTCATTGTGAACCATGTTGAAGGCCATTCGGTGTCAATCCTGTGCATGTGGATGAGGTAATGACAGCTGGGGGGTAATACGATTCCATGCTGTCAGAACCAGTCTCTATGGTGACCAGATGCCACTATTGTAACAACACTGTTTGTGTATGTAGACTACATCATAGCATGTAAAGGCCTCACCATTTACACCAGAGAGATTCATAGCAGGGAGAAACCGTGAGAAACTGTTCGCCCAAACAGTTTGGGGAAATTGCTAAATGCCAGAAATGCTAAAAGAGGAAAGAGGAAAAAGAAGAGGAAAAAGTAGGTTGCTTTCAGTTTAGCTCATTGGCGCTGCTCATTTGGATAATCCCCTGCTAAATCATAGGAGAAAGCCCTCAAAACAAAGCTGTGCTTCTTATGAAAAAGAGAAAAAAAAGAGATGCTGTGTGCTTTCTTCTACAGTTCTCCTCTTACATCTCCAGGCGTTTCATGCTTTATGTGGTGGCATTGCTTTCTTTGTGCTACAGAGACGAAGCAAAAGGAGCTCAAACACATTAAACAGTACATACACCCATACACTCACACATACCTTATTTTCCCTCTGTCACTTTCCCTCCCTGTTTCTCACTCACACATGTACATGTGTACACACACTCATGGCATGCACACACACACACACTCTCTCTCTCTCTCTCTCTCTCTCTCTCTCTCTCTCTCTCTCTCTCTCTCTCTCTCTCTCTCTCTCTCTCTCTCTCTCTCTCTCTCTCTCTCTCTCTCTCTCTCTCTCTCTCTCTCTCTCTCTCTCTCTCTCTCTCCCTCTAATCTCTCTCTCCTCCAGCACAAATGCTACTTTAGAAAAGGGCTGCATAGAATGCTCTATCAGGGGACCCCCATAGCATTTGGAATCCCATATAATTCTCCCTGTGCATTCTAGCTATCTGCACAGACCCAGACACTCTCTCCTCTCCAACTGATCACAAACATAATGGAATTGCTGACACACAATCATGGCCATAATGACAGTGATCAAGGTTTTGCCTTGGAAAGCACTCCACTCATTTCCAAACGGAGAGGCTGCCTGGTCCTAGTTGATAGAGCCCATCACCATCTTGGCATGGAGCTAATATAAGTGGCTGATGCTTGAATTGCTACAGAAACCTACTTTAGGTGGGTCTGTATCTGACCAGAGTCCATGCATTGAATCTGACTCGACTAGATTCCATCTGCTTAATAGTTAAGACATACAGCATATATTCTCTCTGTTCTTTCTACCTTTTGATGTTTTATTTACAGCTCTGACTCCTGCTGGTGTTGGATTATATTCACTTCCTTATACCAGTTAGTTTTTTTGTTTTGCTTTGCCAAGCTGCCTTATGAAATGAATGAATCCACATTGAGAAGACGTGTAGTATATTCATGGTTCTCTGGTTGTTGTGTACCTCTGTCACATTATAAAGACTTTCTAGCGCATACCTCGGAACAGGTTACTAGGTTACAGGCTCAAGTGGACCTCTGTTTGAGCTCTGTGAGTTACAAATCAATGGAAATATATTCTACTGGAAGGTCAGTAAATTTGTGTAGTGATCGCATTGAGGGGAAAGAAATGTAATAAAAAAATATTTTCTATATTAGGTTCAACTATTCAGTCCAAAAGTAAATATAATTCGATTTTATTTAATTACAATTTTTGTTTCATTAACCTCTATGAAAGCATAGAAACAGTATTCAAATAATGTATGAGGGAGCGTTTTCAAATACTTTTTTGCAGTGTTTTTGAGTGATCTTATGTCCATAAGTAAACCATTATGTACAGTAAGGTTTTAGAACTTTATCTTTTAGTGTTCTATCAATATTAATGTGTTATTGGGAAGAGACAGTGTATGCCCTATTTAACACTGCACAGAGAAGGAACTTCATTAGGGAGATCAAAGATAATTAATTCCCCTTCCACTCCCATCATTACATTCATATGTTTGTGTGTTTTGAGGTCTTCACGGGTCCAAAAAGTTGGACCTGTTCCGAAATGGACCTGGGTCTTTTCCACCCGGACCCAATATGCATACGTTTTATTTGATTTATATAGAGACCCGTTCTGAACGGACCCGAGGAACAGACCCATTCCGTATAGACCTGGTCGGATCCAGATCAGATCCGATCTGAGAGAGGGAAGCAGCAGAAAAGTCATTTTTTAAGCTACTTTATTAACCAGAGCTGATAAAGAGTGAGGGGAGGGAAAGAGGTGCCACTCTAGCAGGCGGGGAGGGGCCGAACTGTGAGCGAGTGACACAGGGAGAAGGGAGCGAGAGACGAAAGTCAGCAACCAACCAAGCCGCCCTGCCATAGCTAGGTTATTTATCATCAATATGATTGGCCAACAACAAGCTAAACGCGCCATGCTTAACGCTTTTGTGAAAAGCAAGAGCAGCAGCATAAATGACAACATTTCTCTCTCCCTACTGCAGCAGTCGCGTTCGGATCTGTACAGGCCCATCAGAACAAGTCAGTTAAAATTACACATACCCGAGACCCGTGACAATGATATCAAATCCGACCCAGACCTGTGACATTATTTACAATTCTGGATCCGGACCCGCTCGGGTCCCAGATCGGGTCTCGGGTATTTGGGTACAGCTGGATCAGTGAAGACCTCTAGTATGTGTGTGTGTGTGTGTGTGTGTGTGTGTGTGTGTGTGTGTGTGTGTAAGAGAGATATGATGATGATGTCAGACTAGCACAAACTTTATCATAAGGCCATTGCTGATATCTGTGTTTAGAATGTACCGGTCCTCTTGTCAGATATGCATGGAGAGTAAGAGAGAGATGCTACGCAGACACAATAAAATCTTTCCCTTTCACTAACCTTGTCACTCCGTCACATACACATGGTCATTATGATCCTAGTCTACAGTGGTTTGCGAAAGTATTCACCCCCTTGGCATTTTTTTTGTTGCCTTACAACCTGGAATTAAAATTGATTTTTTTGGGGGGTTGTATAATTTGATTTACACAACATGCCTACCACCTTGAAGATGCAAAATATTTTGTATTGTGAAACAAACAAGAAATAAGACAAAAAAACAGTGCATAACTATTCACCCCCCAAAGTAAGTCAATACTTTGTAGAGCCACCTTTTGCAGCAATTACAGCTGCAAGTCTCTTGGGGTATGTCTCATTCGTTCAATTCTGACCAGTTTCCTAGTCCCTGCTGAAGAAAAACATCCCCACATGCTTCACTCTGGGGATGGTGTTCTCAGGGTGATGAGAGGTGTTGGGTTTGCGCCAGACATTTTCCTTGATGGCCAAAAAGCTAAATTTTAGACTCATCTGACCAGAGTACCTTCTTCCATATGTTTGGGGAGTCTCCCACATGCCTTTTGGCGAACATCATACGTGTTTGCTTATTTTCTTCTTTAAGCAATGGCTTTTTTTCTGGCCACTCTTCTGTAAAGCCCAGCTCTGTGAAGTGAATGGCTTAAAGTGGTCCTATGAACAGATACTTCAATCTCCGCTGTGGAGTTTTGCAGCTCCTTCAGGGTTATCTTTGGTCTCTTTGTTGCCTCTCTGATTAATGCCCTCCTTGCCTGGTTCGTGTGTTTTGGTGGGCGGCCCTCTCTTGGCAGGTTTGTTGTGGTGCCATATTCTTTCCATTTTTTTAATAATGGATTTAATGGTTTTCCTAAGTCCTTTTTTGTGGCACCTGACCACATGACTGAACAGTAGTCCAGCTGTGACAAAACTAGGGCCTGTAGGACATGCCTTGTTGATAATGCTGTTAAGAAGGTAGAGCAGCACTTTATTATGGACATACTCCCCATCTTAGCTACTGTTGTATCAATATGATTTGACCATGACAGTTTACAATCCAGGGTTACTCCAAGCTGTTTAGTCACCTCAACTTGCTCAATTTCCACATTATTTATAACAAGATTTAGTTGAGGTTTAGGGTTTAGTGAATGATTTGTCCCAAATACAATGCTTTTAGTTTTAATATTTAGGACTAACTTATTCCTTGCCACCCACTCTGAAACTAACTGCAACTCTTTGTTAAGTGTTGCAGTCATTTCAGTCGCTGTGGTAGCTGATGTGTATAGTGTTGAGTCGTCCGCTAACATAGACACACTGGCTTTACTCAAAGCCAGTGGCATGTCATTAGTAAAGATTGAAAAAAGTAATGGGCCTAGACAGCTGCCCTGGGGAATTCCTTAATCTACCTGGATTATGTTGGAGAGGATTCCATTAAAGAACACCCTCTGTGTTCTGTTAGACAGGTAACTCTGCATCCACAATATAGCAGGGGGAGTAAAGCCATAACACATACGTTTTTCCAGCAGCAGAATATGATCGGTAATGTCAAAAGCTGCACTGTCTAACAAAACAGCCCCCACAATCATCAATTTCTCTCAGCCAATCATCAGTCATTTCTGTAAGTGCTGTGCTTGTTGAATGTCCTTCTCTATAAGCATGCTAAAAGTTTGATGTCAATTTGTTTACTTTAAAATAGCATTGTATCTGGTCAAACATAATTTTTCCAATAGTTTACTAAGGGTTGGTAACAGGCTAATTGGTCGGCTATTTGAGCCAGTAAAGGGGGCTTTACTATTCTTAGGTAAAATAATGACTTTTGCTTTCCTCCAAGCCTGGGGGCACACACATTCTAGTAGGCTTAATTGAAAATATGGCAAATAGTAGTGGCAATATCATCCGCTATTATCCTCAGTAATTTTCCATCCAAGTTGTCAGGCCCCGGTGGCTTGTCATTGTTGATAGACAATTTCTTCACCTCTTCCACACTCACTTTACGGAATTCAAAATTACAATGCTTGTCTTTCATAATTTGGTCAGATATACTTGGATGTGTAGTGTCAGCAATTGTTGCTGGCATGTCATGCCTAAGTTTGCTAATCTTGCCAATGAAAAAATAATTAATGAAGTTGGCAATATCAGTTGGTTTTGTGATGAATGAGCCATCTGATTCAATGAATTATGGAGCTGAGTTTGCCTTTTTTCCCAAAATGTCATTTAAGGTGCTCCAAAGCTTTTTACTATCATTCTTTATGTCATTTATCTTTCTTTCATAGTGTAGGTTCTTCTTCTTTTTATTCAGTTTAGTCACATGATTTCTCAATTTGCAATACGTTTGCCAATTGGTTGTGCAGCCAGACTGATTTGCCATTCCTTTTGCCTCATCCCTCTCAACCATACAGTTTTTCAATTCCTCATCAATCCACAAGGATTTAACAGTTTTTACAGTCATTTTCTTAATGGTTGCATGCTTATTAGTAACTGGAATAAGCAATTTCATAAATGTGTCAAGTGCAGTGTCTGTTTGCTTCTCATTACACACCACGGACCAACATATATTCTTTACATCAACAACATAGGAATCACTACAAAACCTATTGTATGACCTCTTATACACAATATTAGGCCCAGCCTTTGGAACTTTGGTTTTCCTAGATATGGCTACTATATTGTGAACACTATATCCAATGGATTTGGATACTGCTTTCAAACAAATCTCTGCAGCATTATTAAAGATATGATCAATACATGTTGATGATTTCATTCCTGTACTGTTTGTAACTACCCTGGTAGGTTGACTGATAACCTGAACCAGGTTGCAGGCACTGGTTACAGTTTGAAGCTTTCTCTTGAGTGGGCAGCCTGATGAACGCCAGTCAATATTGAAATCACCCAGAAAGTATACCTCTCTATTGATATCACATACATTATCAAGCATTTCACATGTTATCCAGATACTGACTGTTAGAACTTGGTGGTCTATAGCAGCTTCCCACCAGAATTGACTTTAGGTGAGGCAGATGAACCTGTAGCCATATTACTTCAACAGTATATTTATTTCTTTGTTGTAATTTTCATAATGAACTGTTGAAAGAAAAAGCCCCATATACATTCTTTACAACATTGGTATAATATTTTACTGTGAGCCAGCTGGTTCATCTTGGCTCGATGGAGTGCTGGTTATTTGCCATCAAATCACTCAACACCCCTCCAAAACTCTTACACCTAAAGGACTCATTTAAGCATGTTAACCCCCGCAAGGCTGCCGGCCCAGACGGCATCCCTAGCCGCGTCCTCAGAGCATGGCTGGTGTGTTTACGGACATATTCAATCTCTCCTTATCCCAGTCTGCTGTCCCCACATCAAGATGGCCACCATTGTTCCTGTACCCAAGAAAGCAAAGGTAACTGAACTAAATGACTATCGCCCCATAGCATTCACCTCTGTCATCATGAAGTGCTTTGAGAGACTAGTCAAGGATCATATCACCTCTACCTTACCTGTCACCCTAGACCCACTTCAATTTGCTTACCGCCCCAATAGATCGACAGACGATGCAATCGCCATCACACTGCACACTGCCCTATCCCATCTGGACAAGAGGAATACCTATGTAAGAATGCTGTTCAATGACTATAGCTCAGCATTCAACACCATAGTACCCTCCAAGCTCATCATTAAGCTTGAGGCCCTGGGTCTGAACCCAGCCCTGTGCAACTGGGTCCTGGACTTCCTGACGGGCCGCCCCCAGGTGGTGAAGGTAGGAAACAACATCTCCACTTACCTGATCCTCAACACTGGGGCCCCACAAGAGTGCGTGCTCAGCCCCCTCCTGTTCTCCCTCTTCACCCATGACTGCATGGCCAAGCACGCCTCCAACTCAATCATCAAGTTTGCAGATGACACAACAGTAGTAGGCTTGATTACCAAAAATGATGAGACAGCCTACAGGGAGGAGGTAAGGGCTCTGGGAGTGTGGTGCCAGGAAAATAACCTCTCACTCGATGTCAACAAAACAAAGGAGATGATCGTGGACTTCAGGAAACAGCAGAGGGTGCACCCCCCTATCCACATCGACGGAACCGCAGTGGAGAAGGTGGAAAGCTCCAAGTTCCTTGGCGTACACATCACTGACAAACTGAAATGGTCCACCCATGCAGACAGTGTGGTGAAGAAGGCGCAACAGAGCCTCTTCAACCTCAGGAGGCTGAAGAAATTTGGCTTGGCACCTTAAACCCTCACAAACTTTTATAGATGCAAAATTGAGAGCATCCTGTCGGGCTGTATTACCCCCTGGTATGGCAACTGCACTGCCCGCAACCACAGGACTCTCCAGATTGTGGTGCGGTCTGCAGAACGCATTACCGGGGGCAAACTACCCGCCCTCCACGACACCTACAGCACCCGATGTCACAGGAAGGCCAAAAAGATCATCAAGGACATCAACCACCCGAGCCACTGCCTGTTCACCCCGCTATCATCCAGAAGGCGTGGTCAGTACAGGTGCATCAAAGCTGGGACCGAGAGAATGAAAAACAGCTTCTATCTCAAGGTCATCAGACTGTTAAATAGCCATCACTAGCACATTAGAGGCTGCTGCTGCCTATTTAAATCACTGGCCACTTTAAGAAATGGAACACTAGCCACTTTAATAATGTTTACATATCTTACATTACTCATCTCATATGTGTATACTGTATTCTATAATATTCTACTGTATCTTAGTCCATGCCGCTCTGTCATTGCTATGTATATGTTCTTAATTCCATTCCTTACTTAGATTTGTGTGAATTGGGTATATGTTGTGAAATTGTTAGATATTACTTGTTAGATATTACTGCACTGTCGGAGCTAGAAGCACAAGCATTTCGCTACACCCGCAACAACATCTGCTAAACATGTGTATGTGAATTTTTTTGTTGTTGATTTGATTTGATTTGACCTTCATCTACACTGATTGTTTCAGCTGCATTTGTATTTATTAAGGATTTGTATTTATTAAGGATCCCCATTAGCTCCTGCCAAGGCTATGAAGGCAATCGAATGCCATTTGGGATGGAGACCTGGGCTTGGGGGAGCAGAACAGGCTCACAGGAAGGAAGGGGCCAGGAGATGATGGACGGCCCATTATACTAGTCACGCGACTGCAATAGTCACCAGGAGGAGAAAGCACGGGAGAAACCCCTAGCCAATTAATTATGACCACTCAACTTTCTACATGTGGATGAGCATTGAAATCCCTTAGCTTGGGGCAATCTACAGTATATTCGGGAAAAGCGATACAATCTACTGTTACAAGTGAAATTATTAATAAGGTTTGAAGGGCTGCAGCAGACGTTTAATGAGAGGCAATATTTTTTATGAACATGCTTTTTCAGTAAGTACATTTGAAGATGGTTAAAAACAGCATGCCTGAAAATAGTCACCTTTTTACCTCCACAACCCCCCACCCTGCTCTTTGTTATTCTTGGGATGTGGTTAAGAGATATTGCATTACAATCATAGCAGCACAGCATTACCTACAGCACCTTAGTCCTTCAGTATAGCAGAGCCAGTGTGGACCGGGGCTTGGCCTGTCTCTCCTTCTTACAGGAGGGTTCACGATCGTGTGCTCGATGAAGATGTACTCAGGGAAATTACGGTCAGCTTTCCAGAGCAGGTGGTGCTTCCTGTTCCTCTGACCGGGTGCCAAGTCCATCCATGACTCAAGGTTGCTCTGACTCTGCTGGGTGGGAATAAGAGGCGGGAGTCAGCACGAGACAAGGTACATACTTTATGTATAAAAGCCCATTGATAACAGTGGCTAAGAACAATGGCTGTTGCATTGTTTGTGATTAATTGATCAAAAGATAAAAACAATAATGAGAGGCCTGTGCCAAGAGGCTCTCTTTTGTTATACTGTACCTCCCCCTCTTTCTTCTTCTTCTTCTTCTTCTTCTTCTTCTTCTTCTTCTTCTTCTTCTTCTTCTTCTTCTTCTTCTTCTTCTTCTTCTTCTTCTTCTTCTTCTTCTTCTTCTTCTTCTTCTTCTTCTTCTTCTTCTTCTTCTTTCTCTCTCCACCCCTCCCTCCCTACATACAGTTGAAGTCAGAAGTTTACATACACTTAGGTTGGAGTCATTAAAACTTGTTTTTCAACCACTCCACACATTTTTTGTTGACAACCTACAGCTTTGGCAAGTCGGTTAGGACATCTACTTGTCCATGGCTTTAGAAGCTTCTGATAGGCTAATTGACATCATTTGAGTCAATTGGAGGTGTACCTGTGGATGTATTTCAAGGCCTACCTTCAAACTCAGTGCCTCTTTGCTTGACATTATGGGAAAATCAAAGAAATCAGCCAAGACCTCAGAAAAAAAATTGTAGACCTCCACAAGTCTGGTTCATCCTTGGGAGCAATTTCCAAACGCCTGAAGGTACCACGTTCATATGTACAAACAATAGTACGCAAGTATAAACACCATGGGACCACGCAGCCATCATACCGCTCAGGAAGGAGACGCGTTCTGTCTCCTAGAGATGAACGTACTTTGGTGCGAAAAGTGCAAATCAATCCCAGAACAACAGCAAAGGACCTTGTGAAGATGCTGGAGGAAACAGGTACAAAAGTATATATTTCCACAGTAAAACGATTCCTATATCGACATAACCTGAAAGGCCACGCAGCAAGGAAGAAGCCACTGCTCCAAAACCAACATAAAAAAGCTAGACTACGGTTTGCAACTGCACATGGGGACAAAGATCGTACTTTTTGGAGAAATGTCCTCTGGTCTGATGAAACACAAATAGAACTGTTTGGCCAAAATGACCATCGTTATGTTTGGAGGAAAAAGGGGGCTGCTTGCAAGCCGAAGAACACCATCCCAACCGTGAAGCACGGGGGTGGCAGCATCATGCTGTGGGGGTGCTTTGCTGCAGGAGGGACTGGTGCACTTCACAAAGTAGATGGCATCATGAGGAAGGAAAATAATGTACATATATTGAAGCAACATCTCAAGACATCAGTCAGAAAGTTAAAGTTCGGTCGCAAATGAGCCTTCCAAATGAGCAATGACCCCAAGCATACTTCCAAAGTTGTGGCAAAATGGCTTAAGGACAACAAAGTCAAGGTATTGGAGTGGCCATCACAAAGCCCTGACCACAATCCTATAGAAAATGTGTGGGCAGAACTGAAGAAGCGTGTGCGAGCAAGGAGGCCTACAAACCTGACTCAGTTACACCAGCTCTGTCAGGAGGAATGGGCCAAAATTCACCCAACCTATTGTGGGAAGCTTGTGGAAGGCTACCCGAAACGTTTGACCCAAGTTAAACAATTTAAAGGCAATGCTACCAAATACTAATTGAGTGTATGTAAACTTCTGACCCACTGGGAATGTGATGAAATAAATAAAAGCTGAAATAAATCATTCTCTCTACAATTATTCTGACATTTCACATTCTTAAAATAAAGTGTTGATCCTAACTGACCTAAGACAGGGAATTTTTACTAGGTTTAAATGTCAGGAATTGTGAAAAACTGAGTTTAAATGTATTTGGCTAAGGTGTATGTAAACTTCCGACTTCAACTGTACTGTTGTGAGCTAGTATGATGTTTACCAGAAGCTATAAATGCAGTGTAACACTTGGCCACCCAAGTGGTGTTATGAATTACCCTATTGTATAAAATCGTGTCATGTTGGAGCAAAACACCCATCATTTCAAATCGCCATACACTTGTTGTAGGCCTAGGTTGTAAGTTGCAGCAAATCAAACAGTACAGTGCCTTGCAAAAGTATTCACCCCCCTTGGCGTTTTCCCTATTTTGTTGCATTACAACCTGTAATTTAAATTGATTTTTATTTGAATTTCAAGTAAAGACATACACAAAATAGTCCAAATTGGTGAAGTGAAATGAAAAAAAAAACTTGTTTCAGAAAATTATAAAGAATAAATAACAGAAAAGTGGTGCGTGAATATGTATTCAACCCCTTTGCTATGAAGCCCCTAAATAAGATATGGTGCAACCAATTACCTTCAGAAGTCACATAATTAGTTAAATAAAGTCCACCTGTGTGCAATCTAAGTGTCACATGATCTGTCACATGATTTCAGTATATATACACCTGTTCTGAAAGGCCCCAGAGTCTGCTAAGCAAGGGGCACCACCAAGCAAGCGGCACCATGAAGACCAAGGAGCTCTCCAAACAGGTCAGGGACAAAGTTGTGGAGAAGTACAGATCAGGGTCGGGTTATAAAAACATATCTGAAACTTTGAACATCCCACGGAGCACCATTAAATCCATTATTACAAAATGGAAAGAATATGGCACCACAACAAACCTGCCAAGAGAGGGCCGCCCACCAAAACTCACGAACCAGGCAAGGAGGCCATTAATCAGAGAGGCAACAAAGAGACCGAAGATAACCCTGAAGGAGCTGCAAAGCTCCACAACGGAGATTGGAGTATCTGTCCATAGGACCACTTGAAGCCGTGCACTCCACAGAGCTGGGCTTTATGGAAGAGTGGCCAGAAAAAAGCCATTGCTTAAAGAAAAAAAAGAAAAACATGTTTGGTGTTCGCCAAAAGGCATGTGGGAGACTCCCCAAACATATGGAAGAAGGTACTCTGTAGATGAGACTAAAATTTAGCTTTTTGGCCATCAAGGAAAATGCTATGTCTGGCGCAAACCCAACACCTCTCATCACCCCTGAATAGTTATGCACGCTCAAGTTTTCTGTATAATTGACATCAGCTGAGAATTAGCATTTGTGATTGCTAATGTTTATGTGGGTGGTGCATTGCTTTTAATTGTTAGATATATATTAATATTCTCTGTACTGTAGCAAAATGATAATTCATTTTCATTTCATAGTATAGAATTATATTTACATTATTAATGCAAGAATACAATATCAAAAATATGCTATATATTTGCTTGTTTCTATGAATACAGAAGTATTGACATGTGTTCTGGTTAGGGGCACACCACCTACATGAGCTGACACTAATGTGTATAGATCACTGCTGGGCCCACCATAACATCCCAGCTAAAATGAATGAGCCTCTTTGATTAAGACTGGCTTTAAAACAGAGCTTCTTCTTAAATGGACCCACATAGACTGCTGCTGTCAATACACCCATATCATATAAATACGAAACCTTATGCATTATTTGGCAGCACCTGGCAGCAGCGCTACATTAGGCTGCAGGCTACAGGCCCAGATCCACCCAACATCCCTGCATCCCTGCACAGCGAAGGAATCCCTAACCCATGTAGCACCCTGTCCTGAACCACATCCTCCTCCTGCCTACTTCTTCACTCTGTTTCTCTGTCTCTCTCAACCCTATCACAACCTCTAAATGCATGAAGTCTTTCTCACTATGGCCTATCCATCTCTCTCTACCAAGACTCAGTCCATCTCTTTCTCTAGGCATTGTGCATGTACTATTATTCTTTGGGGAATTGATGTCTTGTGGTCCCGAGATACACAGAAAAATTTGATCACTTTGAGGTGATTGAGACTTAATGACTCCCAATTTGGGTTAAATTAGCTAACTAAGTAAAGCAGAATACAGTACTCATGTGGTTCATCTGTGGGGAATAGGCATGGACAAGCTGAATTAATCAGTGACATTCTCCATTGTAACCTCATTAGGGACAAGGAGTGTAGATTTCTGCTAAGTCACCTTTACATGTAGAGAGGGAAGAATTGCTCTTAAGATGCTCTGTGAATATACAACTATAGAAAAAAACAATCTGGCAGCTAAATTTAGATTTATTTTTTATTTTTTCAAATAAATAATGATTAGGACAGAGATGGTGAAATTAGAACATGTAATCAAATGACAAAGCTACGTCCTTTAATACTTATTATACTTAGGTAGACAGTAGGCCTTTAGTAGTCAGGTAGAGACAGAAATAGCTCATTTGAGCATAATAAAAGGCTCATTTTCTCAAGTCCTCCTGGAATTCACTGACAGTTTACTGATCCCCTTGAATCTATTTCAAAAGATGAATAACAGATCCGTAATTATTTTTATTATATTCTTGTGACTAAGCTCCTTGCAATATATTATTTGAAATCATATGGCCTAAAGAAATTTGTTTTGTAATATTAGAATATTATAGCATAATTCAAGGGAACATTTTGACGGATGTGTATTGCATTGTTGTGCCGAAATAAAGCATTATTAGGCATCAATAAACCAAGGTTGTGTATAAAGGGTATGGGGATACATTTGAAACATAGCTTTACCTTAACACTGTTCATACAGGATGTGCTGCAGTCACAGCTTAAGGTATTATAGGTTTTAAATGTCAAAGCATTACCTCTGTTTGGCATGCTGCAGACCACATGGAGATTTGTGTTTGAACAAGTGCACACGCATATATCAACACACACCGTTGTGACGTATTGTACCGTATGGTTGGCAAGGCCAACCACCCTCTTGACAGTGACTGTCAACTTTCATAGAACTCCACAACAAAGGAGAGCAATCCGTGATTCACTGTGTAAACATGTATTCATTCTCTCTCTCTTTCTTTCTCTCTGTGTTTGGGGGTGTTGATGAATAGTGGTGATTAGTTGTGAGAGGCGATGTGAGAGCCTTAATAGCAGTTTATAGGATTACAGGTCATCACAAGGGTGGAAGATGATCACTGAGGCAGAAAATAACTTTCATAAAGAGTCCACATTTAAATGATACACACCACAGACAAACAAGACCTGATAGGCCCAGGGTGCTATAGTGGGTTACCTAAAAAAAGGTAACATGGAAAGCTAGGAACGAATTAAACCCCAATGCTGGTTCCCAACAAGAAATATAAAGCAGAAAAAATGAATTGGAGTCAGTGTGATATCATTCAAAACTCCACAGCTGAAGCTAGATAACACTGTCCATAGAAAGTTCATGGAAGAAAGACAGTCTGAGCACTGTTAAAGAGGTAAAAAAATATAACTGCATATTTACAACTACATCAGTTGGCTTGACTTTCATCTGTATGCTATGTATTTAAGAAACGCACAGCTTGTGCAAGGCTTGCTATCATTTAAATAAAATGTTATTTGTCACATGCTTCGTAAACAACACACAGCCATGCAATCTCCATAGACAAACATTGGAAGCCGAATGGCCTTACTGAAGAGCTCAGTGACTTTCAACGTGGCACCATCATTGGATGCCACCTTCCCAACAAGTTCATATAATTTCTGCCCTGCTAGAGCTGCCCCGGTCAACTGTAAGTGCTGTTTTTTTTGTGTTTTTTTTTCACCTTTATTTAACCAGGTAAGCCAGTTGAGAACAAGTTCTCATTTACAACTGCGACCTGGCCAAGATAAAGCAAAGCAGTGCGATAAAAACAACAACACAGAGTTACATATGGGGTAAACAAAACATAAAGTCAAAAATACAACAGAAAATATATATACAGTGTGTGCGAATGTAGTAAGTTATGGAGGTAAGGCAATAAATAAATAGGCCATAGTGCAAAAATAGTTACAATTTCGTAATTAACACTGGAATGATAGATGTGCAAAAGATGATGTGCAAATAGAGATACTGGGGTGAAATTAGCAAAATAAATAACAATATGGGGATGAGGTAGTTGGGTGGGCTAATTTCAGAATGGCTGTGCAGTGATCGGTAAGCTGCTCTGACAACTGACGCTTAAAGTTACTAAGGGAGATAAGAGTCTCCAGCTTCAGAGATTTTTGCAGTTCGTTCCAGTCTTTGGCAGCAGAGAACTGGAAGGAATGGCGGCCAAAGGAGGTGTTGGCTTTGGGGATGACCAGTGAGATATACCTGCTGGAGCGCAGACTACGGGTGACCAGTGAGCTAAGATAAGACAGGGATTTGCCTAGCAGTGATTTATAGATGACCTGGAGCCAGTGGGTTTGGCGACGAATATGTAGTGAGGGCCAGCCAACAAGAGTGTACAGGTCACGATGGTGGGTAGTATATGTGGCTTTGGTGACAAAATGGATGGCACTGTGATAGACTACATCCAATTTGCTGAGTAGAGTGTGGAGGCTATTTTGTAAATGACATCGCCGAAGTCATGGATATGTAGGATAGTCAGTTTTACGAGGGCATGTTTGGCAGCATGAGTGAAGGAGGCTTTGTTGCGAAATAGGAAGCAGATTCTAGATCTAACTTTTGATTGGAGATGCTTAATGTGAGTCTGGAAGGAGAGTTTACAGTCTAACCAGACACCTAGGTATTTGTAGTTGTCCACATACTCTAGGTCAGACCCGCCGAGAGTAGTGATTCTAGTCGGGTGGGCGGGTGCAAGCAGCGTTCGGTTGAAGAGCATGCATTTAGTTTTACTAGTGTTTAAGAGCAGTTGGAGGCTACGGAAGGAGTGTTGTATGGCGTTGAAGCTCGTTTGGAGGTTTGTTAACACAGTGTCCAATGAAGGGCCAAATGTATACAAAATGGTGTCGTCCGCATAGAGGTGGATCCGAGCGTCACCAGAAGCAAGAGCGACATCATTGATAAACACAGAGAATAGAGTCGGCCCAAGAATTGAACCCTATGGCACCCCCATAGAGAGGGCCAGAGGTCCAGACAACAGGCCCTCCGATTTGACACATTGAACTCTATCTGAGAAGTAGTTGGTGAACCAGGCGAGGCAGTCATTGGAGAAACCAAGGCTATTTAGTCTGCCAATAAGAATGTGGTGGTTGACAGAGTCGAAAGCCTTGGCCAGGTCGATGAAGACGGCTGCGCAGTACTGTCTTTTATCGATCGCGGTTATAATATCGTTTAGGACCTTGAGCGTGGCTGAGGTGCACCCATGACCAGCTCGGAAACCGGATTGCATAGCGGAGAAGGTACGGTGGGATTCGAAATGGTCGGTGATCTGTTTGTTAACTTGGCTTTCAAATACTTTCGAAAGGCAGGGCAGGATGGATATAGGTCTGTAACAGTTTGGATCTAGAGTGTCACCCCCTTTGAAGAGGGGGATGACCACGGCATCTTTCCAATCTCTGGGGATCTCAGACGTTACGAAAGAGAGGTTGAACAGGCTAGTAATAGGGGTTGCGACAATTTCGGCGGCTAATTTTAGAAAGAAAGGGTCCAGATTGTCTAGCCCAGCTGATTTGTAGGGGTCCAGATTTTTCAGCTCTTTCAGAACATCAGCTGTCTGAATTTGTGTGAAGGAGAAGCGGTGGGGGCATGGGCAAGTTGCAGCGGAGGGTGAGAGCTGGTGGCCGGGGTAGTGGTAGCCAGGTGGAAAGCATGGCCAGCCATAGCAAAATGCTTGTTGAAATTCTCGATTATTGTAGATTTATCGGTGGTGACAGTGTTTCCTAGCCTCAGTGCAGTGGGCAGTTGGGAGGAGGTGCTCTTATTTTCCATGGACTTTACAGTGTCCCAAAACTTTTTGGAGTTAGTGCTACAGGATGCAAATTTCTGTTTGAAAAAGCTAGCCTTTGCTTTCCTAACTGATTGTGTATATTGGTTCCTGACTTCCCTGAAAAGTTGCATATCGCGGGGGCTGTTCGATGCTAATGCAGTACGCCACAGGATGTTTTTGTGCTGATCAAGGGCAGTCAAGTCTGAGGAGAACCAGGGGCTATATCTGTTCTTAGTTCTGAATTTTTTGAATGGGGCATGCTTATTTAAGATTGAGAGGAAAGCACTTTTAAAGAACAACCAGGCATCCTCTACTGACGGAATGAGGTCAATATCCATCCAGGATACCCGGGCCAGGTCAATTAGAAAGGCCTGCTCGCTAAAGTGTTTTTTTGGGAGCGTTTGACAGTGATGAGGGGTGGTCGTTTGACCACAGACCCATTACGGACGCAGGCAATAAGGCAGTGATCGCTGAGATCCTGGTTGAAGACAACGGAGGTGTATTTAGAGGGTACATTTGTCAGGATGATATCTATGAAGGTGCCCATGTTTACAGATTTATTGTTATTACTGTTTACTGTTATTGTGAAGTGGAAACGTCTAGGAGAAACAATGGCTCAGCCGCGAAGTGGTAGGCCACACAAGCTCACAGAACGGGAGTGCTGAAGCGTGTAGCACTTAAATATCGTCTGTCCTCGGTTGCAACACTCACTACCGAGTTCCAAACTGCCTCTGGATGCAATGTCAACACAATAACTGTTTGTCGGGAGCTCTATGAAACGGGTTTCCATGGCCGAGCAGCCGCACACAAGCCTAAGATCAAAATGCGCAATGCCAAGCTTCGGCTGGAGTGGTAAATGTGTAAAGCTCGCCGCCATTGGACTCTTGAGCAGTAGAAATACATTCTCTGGCGTGATGAATTACGCTTCACCATTTTGAATTCCGACGGACAAATCTGAGTTTGGTGGATGCCAGGAGAACGCTACCTGCCCCAATGCATAGTGCCAAATGTAAAGTTTGGTGGAGGAGGAATAATGGTCTGGGGCTGTTTTTCATGGTTCGGGCTAGGCCCCTTAGTTCCAGTGAAGGGAAATCCTAACGCTACAGCATACAATGACATTCTAGACGATTCTGTGCTTCCAACTTTGTGGCAACAGTTTGGGGAAGGCCCTTTCCTGTTTCAGCATGACAACGCCCCCATGCACAAAGCAAGGTCCATACAAAAATGGTTTGTCGAGATTGGTGTGGAAAACTTGACTGGCCTGCACAAAGCCCTGACCTCAACCCCATGGAACACCTTTGGGATGAATTGGAACAACGACTGCGGGCCTAATCGCCCAACATCAGTGCCTGACCTCACTAATGCTCTTGTGGCTGAATGGAAGCAAGTCCCCGCAGCAATGTTCCAACATCTAGTGGAAAGCCTTCCCAGAAGAGTGGAGGCTGTAATAGCAGCAAAGGGGGGGACCAACTCCATATTAATGCCCATGATTTTGGAATGAGATTTCCGACGAGCAGGTGTCCACATACTTTTGGTAATGTAGTGTATGTACATATAACTAGGAATAAAGTGACAGATAATAAACAGTAGCAGCAGCATATGTGATGAGTCAAAAAAGTTAGTGCAAAAAGGGTCAATGGAGATAGCTATTTGGTTAACTATTTAACTAACTATTTAGTAGTCTTATGGCTTGGGGGTAGAAGCTGTTCAGGGTCTTTTTGGTTCCAGACTTGGTGCACCAGTACCGCTTGCCGTGCAGTAGAAGAGAGAAAAGTCTATGACTTGGGTGGCTGGAGTCTTTGACAATTTTTAGGGCCTTCCTCTGACACAGCTTGGTATTGAGGTCCTGGATGGCAGGGAGCTCAGCCCCAGTAATGTACTGGGATGTACGCTTTACCCCCTGTAGCGCCTTGCGGCCGAATGCCAAGCAGTTGCCTACCAAGTGTTGATGTAGCCAGTCAAGATGCTCTCAATGGTGCAAATGTAGAAGTTTTTGAGGATATGAGGATCTGAGGGCCCATGAGAAATCTTTTCAGCCTCCTGAGAGGGAAGAGGCATTGTCGTGACTGTATTGGTGTGTGTGGACCATGATAGATCCTTAGTGATGTGGACTCTGAAGAACTTGAAGCTCTCAACCTAAGCTCTTCATCCAATGCAGATCAGCATGCAACATAACCTACTGTACTACGATATGGTTTCTTTCTTTCTAGAGTAATTGGAGAACTTCCTTTACCAGCTCTGTTTGTGACTTAATTTCTTCCCTGACATTATTATGATTATTTATTTGAGGTATACAGTATATGACTTCATTGCCATGATGGATGCCTTGCTGCACTTTCAATGTCGTGCTTGTTTTTATGTGCACTTTGGAGAATGCATCACCATAATTAGATAATTTCTCTTATAAGTGAGCTGAATGAAAAGTAATTAGTGTGAAGCAACGTAGGCTGGAGGATTGTGTTACACTCTTTCACAACACCATTAATCAGAAAGGGTCACAAACTCAATGAATTAGTTTGTTGACATGGTGTGACTGGCATTGAGTGAAGGGAGAGTTAGTTAACATTAGCCTACAGTTATTACATTGCATATTTGATCATATTGCAGCAGCCAGGGTGATCGCAGGGATCAAGCTTCCACTTCATCCACTTGTCTTGAAATGTTTTCATTTCACTCATAATAACAGCATTGTGCATGTGAACATCCCACAGACCTGGTGGATTGTTAAAGAAAACACTTGGCACATATTAAAAGGCAAGTGGTCTGGTCAATCACTGAGGGGAGCAATTGTGAATACGTTCTCCAAGGAGAGGGCACAATTCACAGTGCACAAGGGAACAAACATGTCAATGTGTCTTTTGAATGTATGTAGCCTAGTAGTTGCAGCTAGAGTCATGCAAGGAAGCAGAGTTCATAGGGGTGCCTTCCAGGTTATTCTAGGCGTCTTCCTTCCTGGATAGGCCTCTTTCCATGTATCCTTGCCAGGGACTCTCCAGTGTCAAGTGACTGTCGCTGTCCACGCTGTCCTGGTGCTGAACATCCGAATTCCGATTGTGTCGCTGAATCGCCTCAATGGTGCTGAATTGATTGTTTGTTTATTTATTGCCAGTTAATCCCAACAGATAAAAGTGAGCTATAGGTAGCCTGCTGTAATCCAATGGTATCATTGACAGTTTTGTCCCAGATTGTGTGGCAGGTGTAAACAAGTGTTATTGAGCGCCAATCCAGCATTGTCTTTACTTGACTTTGCTCCTGTAAACCGCTCTGGATAAGAGCGTCTGCTGAATGATTAAAATGTCAATTTAAGTATAAACTTCCTGAGGTGAAAAAAGTACTTTATCAGCAAACTCCCAATGACTTTGAAAGGCTTTGGAGGACATGCTGTCTCCCCCTCTCAAGAGGCTAATTCATTAGCTAGTGCTTTAAATCTGAGAAAGACTATGTAATTTATGTATAAAATACACCTAGCCTAGGCTACTGGCTATTTAGCTTTAAGCGCAACAGTATGGTTCCCATTCATGAGGTATTGGGACTCCCAATTTGGGAGTGATTTCAGGAAGTGCACTAGTGAATATTTCACGACTCTTATGGCTATTGCGCGTCTTCCTAAAATAACCCACCATCAGCATTTCTCCGTCTTCCCCCTTCAACCAGCACATGGTTACAGTCAAGTAGGCGGCACCGATAGTGTAGTTAGAACTAGGTACACAAGCACATCAGACAGCCGCAGGTTGCTGCTATCGCAGCAGGAGCAATAGGAATTGTCACGGATCCGAGGTTAATAAGGGGGAGGAATGGCTTGAGATGAAACAAAAAAAGCAACGAGAGACGAGCAATATCTGACCGTCTTGTTGCAAATTGCTGCAGTGCTCTTTTTCCAGGTGTAGTGTATTATCATACAGATTGACTAAACTGGGTAACGGAGTCTCATGTCACATGTGCTTCATAGGAAGAAACGGGGCATCTGCAAGCTGGATCTGGAGGAGGATGCTGCGGCAAATGATACACAGAGGGCTCAAAGCTTCTTTCTACTGGCTGGGCTTATTTGTTAGTAGGCATCCGGTTTTTTTCCTCACCGTTCCCGCAGTCTTAACCATCATTTTCGGATCTACCGTGCTGAGCAGATTCAAGCCCGAAACCGACCTCGAGATACTGGTTGCCCCGACCCACAGCTTTGCTAAAGTAGAGCGGAGTCTTGCGAACAGCCTTTTCCCCATCGACCAGTCTAAAAACAAGCTGTATTCCGACCTGCACACTCCCGGCAGATATGGCAGGCTGATTCTGCTGGCCAAGTCTGGGGGAAATATACTGGAGCTAGCCGACCAGGTCCTGCAGGTTCACAAGCAGGTGTTGGATTTGCGTGTTAATTACAAGGGATTCAATTACACTTTCGCTCATCTCTGTGTCCTGAGCCATCAGGATAAGCGATGCATCTTGGATGATATAATTACGATATTCGAAGATATCCGTTTAGCTATTCTATCGAATTACACTTTCTCGAAGGTGCCCGTGAGCTATCCAAATACAACATTAAAGGTAAGAGGCGAGGATTCTGTTTTATTATAGTAAAACGATAGGCTACAATGTTTCTGCTGGCCGCGAGCATCAATTACCGATATGAGTGTCAGAGATCGTGACTGACGTGCTGTGCTACTCAAAAAACCGAATTACCTGGATTAGCAGTGGGACAATGTTTCTGTAATGAGACCATAACCCACTGTCTGAAACCTGCAATAATTTCTCAATGAACACAGTGGTTGTATTCACTCAGCCAATTATGTAGGCTGCTGATGTCTTTATATCAGGCAGGCAAGGCAAGGAAACACTCAGAACAGATTGATTGAATAGCCGGTGTTTAGGCTAGTTGTTAGCTGCAGGTTGTGAATTGTCTGCATAGCCCTGCACTGCTCCAATATACAGGGAATGTTCCCCTTCCTATTCTGATGCAGTGTCTTTCTCCCTCTCCTGCACATATATAATGACATAGCTGATAGACTAGTATGGGCCTGCATCCCGACTTCCCGTGTAAGATGTTGCTATGCCTCCTAAGTGTATGCTGTGATTGCAGCCCTCTGCAGATGTATCGCTGGGCTGCTAGGCTACCTCTGCTCATGTCATTTTAAACAGTAGGCTATAAATGAGGTTCATGTTTTAATCAGCTGTTACACAATTACAACAGGTAGCCTAATTTTACAACAGGTGACCATATCTGTTGCTAGTACCCTGACACCCTGAGCCCGTTAAATTAATGAGTGTAGATAGAGCCTTAGGTAATGGTCTACCTTGAGTAAGACTCACCATGCTGGGTAACATGAGTAGCCTAGTCAGTGAGTTGAAAACTGTACTGTACTAAATTAGGCCTATGCTACACAGAGCATCTTAAATTGCAAGGCACGAGTCTAGCTACAGTTTCATCTCCTCCAATAAGAGCATTTCTAGTGTGATCTAGCTGATCCTCCTGCACCAGGCCTAGCTGTGTAATGCACTGGGGCCTGCTCTGTTCATTCATACTGGGCTGTCCCTAAATCACTTCTAGATAGCACATCCTATGACTGTTCATTCCTCTGTATCCAAGGCCACATTCTTCACGCATTACTATTGCAGCTAGTTGCCTGATTCTCTATGGCTCTGGCCCTTGTGCACCCCTTGACACCAACCCTTTCCACTCATGGGGGTAAAAACTGACAGTGCAAGTGATATTTAATTACAATAACCCATGGAATCATTCATTTTCTGACGTTACAGTTGTACAATCAACATCAAATATTGCATTGAAGAGATACAGGATTTTCTGTACAGTACAGTAGGCTGCAGATTACAAACATTGATCAAATCAGACCAGCTAGGGCCCTTGTCCGAAATGAACAAACAATGCTCTATACATTTGCATAATTTCACTATTGGCTGACACGTTAACTGTTCCTCCACTTGTCTAGGAGATCCATCTTCTCTGGAGGACAGTTAAGTGGTGTCATATAGCTCATCTCCACATATCAGTCACCTTCCCCAGGGATTAATATCACTGCATCCCTATACTAGTGGCGCTCCGATCTGATAGGACACCTACAGTATGCCTTTCTAAAAACAACTAGGCAGCCAGTGATTGGTTTAACGCATGTCTTATTGAACAGTGTTTTAGGAATCAGACAGTACAGTGCATGTGGTCTGATTCTGTAGTAGCCGTAGTAATGGGACATTCTCAGGCATGATTCCAAAATACACAATTTACTATAGTAGAAATTATGAGAATAGTTTGTCAGAGTGCAATTTTACTATTGCTTAGTAAATATGATATTATAACATTATTTATCTTACCGTAAAATGTATTAAATGTGTCATTATCTCTCCTGCAGGGAATTCATGCATATTTTAATGGTTGGTTGATGGGTCACAGTGTTCAAATCATTCACAAGATAATCGTAATCCAAAAACATAACCAAGTGTTGCTTATTTCAGGTAACAGAAACCAAACAGCATATCTCCAGCTATGCTCTGTAGGGACTTGAGATCCCTCTGTCAGTGTGTCTGATAGTATCCTGTCTGTTGTGCTCCATCTCCCAGGACGGTCGTGTGTCCTTCATCGGCCACCAGCTGGGTGGAGTGGCCTTCTCGCCCAACAGCCGAGACCAGCAGGTGAAGTTTGCCCGGGCCGTTCAGATCACCTACTACCTCCGCAATCATGGCCCTGTGGTGCAGGACGTCATCGCAGAGAAGTGGGAGAACGCCTTCTGCGTCCTCATCACGCACCTGTCCACGCTCAGCGAGGACCTGCACATCCAGTCTCTCACCTCCTTCAGCCTGTGGAGGGATTTCCACCAGACGGGCGTGCTGGCTAAAGGGGAAGTGCTGGTCAGCATGGTGCTCCTCCTGCTGGCGGCCACCATCTCCAGCTCCATGAGGGACTGCCTGAGGGGGAAGCCCTTCCTGGGTCTACTGGGTGTGCTCACCATAGCCATCGCCAACGTGACTGCAGCTGGCATCTTCTTCATCTCCGACGGGAAGTTTAACTCCACGCTGCTGGGGATCCCCTTCTTTTCCATGGGTGAGTCTGGAGCTGCTTAGTCTTATCATGGGCAGCCATGTTGCTGAATGGGGAGAGGATTAGGGAAATTGGCTGCTGTGGTCTTCCTCAAAGAGGGCCACCCCGTCCTCCACTGATTGTTTTCAGTTTGTTTTTGTGGGAGTGTGTTGAATTGTGTGTGTGTGTGTGTGCCTGCCCTGCATATATGTGTCTGTAGCTAACATCAGCACAACAATGGTTGATATTTCCCAAATAATCATCAGATAAATGTTTTAATCAACTATTAAATCACAATTAAAATTAATCTGATTATGTACGTTACACAAAGCATTATTGTACATCATCTAATGGCTGCAATAAAAAAGCCAGACTATTTATTGTTTGTATGAAAACTTTGAACTGAGTTATGATAATCTTAACAATCACAAATTGCAGGCTACTTATAAAATGAATATTTTCTAAATAGATAAACTCTACAAACATCACCATCTTAATTGTCCCATTGTCTGTGGAGGGTAATAAAAGTTTCCCGGCAGAGTTGTCCTCAAATTTGTACTCCGTTCTAAGCCACAGGATCACAAGGAGATCTCCTGTGTATATGTGGTTTTCTGCCATATACAGTAACCTATTTTCCCAGTCTGAAAGGTTCAGAGGTCAGTCAAGCCCTGGAGGCTGAGACTACACTAGTCTGACGTAAATAAAGTTGAAGTAAGAAGCAGGAACAGGAGGCAGAGGCATCTTGGTGAAGGGAAAGGGAGGAGAATAGACATAGGCAGGGAGGAACTTCATTAAAGGGGCAATCTGCGGTTGCTACATCCATTTTTTAAAACGTATAAATGAATAATATATACCCATTGATTCATGAAGAATATAACTTATTAATGCCTCATGAGCTTAGTTCAACTGTTGTACCCCATCAGAACCCAACATATAAGCTTGTTTTACTCCAATGTTTCTAAACAAAGTAAATTTAAACAAACACTATGTAGCTTTAAAACATGGTTAAAACTATAGTTTTGATATCATGGATGGTGAGTCCTTGCATCCATAGCTATGAATTTGAGAGTAGTTACATTTCTCCAGCCCCATCCCTCAGCTTTTACTGAAACAGGGGCTAGGGAGTACGCTTTGTTATTGTTTCAACTGCTGATTGCCGCTTTAAGTCACTAAATACATGTGACAGGTCCTCCGAGACAAAAGATTTGCACCACCCACCTCCTGGGATGACACTGTAGTTTCTCACAAAGTAAACAAAGACTGTACTTGAGTCCATTCTTGTCCAAAATTTAGTTTTGTAGTTATCCTTGAAATGAATGCAACATGTTTATCGCCAGACTCAAAGTCCAAATTGCAATCGACAATAGTATTTTTGGACTGGGCCAACCCCCATGAGGGCAGTCAACTCTCACCACATGTCAGTGGACAACTGTAAGATGAGACAGCTGGACAGTCTTAACACAGTGCACCTTTTCATGTCTTTTACCAACTATGTCTATCTGGGATGTCATCTTAGTGAAGCCAATTACTGTAGCGCTGAGCCTGTCAGTTCTCGTCTCCCTGGGTAGCTAGTTCTTAACTGGAGGAAAACAGGGAGAGAGATGGCTTTGTGCCAGGACTCATGAAACTTACATGACACAGACACACTGGCAGGGTACTACCTTTCTCTCTCTCTGTTCCAAATGAGCTGTGGACATTGACCTTACCTACTGTACTGTAACTAAGTACTTACTTTCTGCAGTTCTTCTAATGATTCCACTGTTTTACAAAATATGTTATTCTTTGTCCTAGAAAGGTTTGACTCGCACTACTAGAACATAAATCATTGTCAACAAATTGTTTTAAAGGACCAAATTATAATGTGTTGACGCTGTGTATGCTTAGCAGAATGGTTCTGCAGGCAGGCACGGTGGCCTTTGTGGGAGTTTCACTCAATTCCAAAGTAATTTCTCCTGTTTCGTGAATACTGAACACCACCCTGGAAGAACTGGTGAAAGCCTATACCTAGTACTTGTATCTAAACCATGCCTCCTCTCCCTAGTCCACAGTCAGATCAATCACAGTGAGTGCTCTACAGGAGGTCCTTTCTGATTTACAGAGTTTTGCATTTTCCTTTCTGGAAAACATCATTCTGGAGGAATTGATTTTATCCCACAGGCTAAGATGAATAGTGACACTGGACACGGCTGGTTACAGGCTTCACACAATGTGGTGAACACTGGTCCTCTGGGACCCAGCCGGCCGCTGATGGACTGGAACACTGATGACACATTCATTAATATTATTTGTGACAACGTCACAGCCATTATGATTATGGCCATGGGGAATACGATATTATTTAGGGCTTGATTAGCAAGAACCCATGAATTGTACTCAGATTAGTGTCCAGGACCAGTCTTATCAGAGAGTGATTGAAACAGATATTAGAAATTCCGAGAAAACTCCATGGTGAATGAATATCAGGATGAGAGGATGATCATTTATTTAAGTAGTGTATGTCAATGCAGACAGTTAGTTGTTCCATGTACAGTATACAGTATGGTCAAGTTAGAACCATTTACATTTTTGAGTGGCGACACTGAAGATACGTATATGTTTTGTTGGCAAAAGCCTGTCCACCAGGACCAATGAGAATGGAGAGGGAAGCGGTGGGAAATATTACAGCTGATGTGTTTGGTACCTAATTATCACACTGATTAATAAGCATGAGTAAAAGTGGGATTTACAGAGAAGAGGGAATAAGTAAACACTGTAGTATAACTGGTTGAGGATTGATTTTAATTAGTAGTGTGTTGGTTATTATCATTCATGATCAGAAAGTCCATGGAATGAATGGATAATGTCTCATATCGATACACCACCAAATAAGGAACCACCACATTTACTCATTCCACATAACACATTGATTCCTAAGAGCAGTCAAATCAATATATGAATGTAGGTTCACAGGGCTGTATTTACTTCTATTGGCCTCCCAAGCCAGATCGCTCCAGTTCTTGATAAGAGATAGAACAGCCACCATGTTTTGTGTCTAGACGCCAATGGATGATAAAGTTGCAATCTATACTATTATTTTCTAGACAAATACTGTGTTGATACTGTAAGGTTTATAGTCTATTTAATAAACAACAACAAAAAATGAAATAACTGTGAGAATGTTTCCAACAAGTCATCTTGAATCCCCCAGGGTCATTTTTTGCTTTTTGTGGTAAAACTGTTGAATCTCTTTCAGATATGTCTGAATAGCACCTTTATTTGGTCACATTTCTGAAGTGGAAGAGTAAGTTAGCCAAAGACTGCTGGACCAATGGGATGGAGCAGTATCATACTTTGGACCAATGGGATGGAGCAGTATCATAAAGACTCTCCACCCACTGCAGTCCTGTATGATGTCTGAGAGAGCAAGTGTCAATAAAACTTTACAACAAAACTGCATCCAATAAGGTATTGAATTTATGTGTCCCAAACACTCTGTTATGCATTACAGAGTAAACTAAAGTGCCCATAACTGGAGAAACTGTTTTGAGTGTTATGGAGCATTATCCTTTTGGTGTAAAATTGGTAAATGTACCAGCATTTTTACTCATGAGTTTTAAATCAGGGTTGATGCTTGGCTGATATTGTCACGGCCATTGACATGTTAACTGTAATGCCATTTTATGGGCTGATAGATGGATGTTGAAGGTGCTTGTTTGTTTTACTGTGAAATTATCAGATGGAAGCCACAAGCACACACATGCACACACTCACTCACTCACTCACTCACTCACCACTCACTCACTCACTCACTCACTCACTCACTCACTCACTCACTCTAACAAATCAAGGCTCTTTCTGGATTGGTGTATGACTGGAATCAAATTACAGGAATCAAATGTCCAATAGAAAGTAATATACCTTGTGTTCCCTCAGGAATGTAATAACCCACTGCACAAATACTGAGATATGTTCTAATTACACACACAGAGACCTATAGAGTAAATAGGGTTTCTTCTCCTGTGAATTTGTAGTGCAGCCACCATGAACACAAGGTTTTAACAATTCATGCTAAGTCGTTTTCTTCCAGGAAGATAAACCTTCAAAATGTAAATTAAAACATTTGCTGTTCCATACCCGCAGGAATGTTTCCGGATCTGTTTCTGCCAAACGCGACTCCTGGCGGTATTACCAGAGTAACATAACTGGCTTTACCCGAGCGAGACAGCTATTGTGTGAGGTCACATATGTAATAATTATTTATCACCCTTAATCAAACTCAGACACAAGTCAGAGTAATTGATTTAGAGTGATATGGATATGGGTCACAGAACTATGAAATAGGTTTGATCCATCCAGAGAAATAATGAATATATAATGTACCTATGTTTGACAGATACATGTAGATATGAACAGACACAGAACCAACCATTCTGTCCCATACAGTATGTCATGTTATAAAGCAGTTCTATTGATCTTACTGAGCCTGCTTCCGATGAACATAGAACTAATTAACTGATTACACTAACCACGTTTCCATCCACAGTTTTTATGCGAGTAAAGTCATATTGTATATATTTTTTTAAAATCACTACAGCTGTGATCGAAACAGGAAGTTTCGGTAATTTTATAAATGCCGACAGATAACGACATGGTGGGATCTTTTTGTGTGGTTAAAATTAATTATGTGGGAAATGGCGGTGGAAACGCCTCTATGCGCAAATAAAAATAACCATTATATTGAAGTACATTTGGAGTCACGCGATGATATGGTGTGTGGTCCTCCCACTACGACACTGGAAACCATGCAGTTTATTAGGCTACCGATTAAATAAATTATGATGAACTTCACAGGGCGGTGAAAGTGCACTGTGATGAGCTTGATGCTGCTTTCCAATAAATATTGAGGGTCTTATTCTGGTGACATGGTGATCGATGCTTGACTGCTGTTTGACAAATAAAAATATTATCCATATTTCTCATCATGTGGACTAGACAACCCGCACAGCCTACCCATACCGTATCTGCGAGCTGTTGGCTATAGAGCAGGTGCCAAGACCAGAGAAGGCACATTTGCTAATTAGAGTTGAAAATGCGATGGAAACACATTGAACTTTATATTTTTATTCGGTACATGAAAACTTAAGCGAAAAAGTACATTTAGTGCAACAAGTCCATTTGGTGGAAACATACAACAGGTGGGAAAATGCGCATATTTTCTTTATGCCGATTCTCGAATATTCGCATGAAAATCTGTTGCCAATTGGATGGAAACCTAGCTGATGAGACAGTTACTATTTGTATATTTTGTTCTGCCATGTTAACACCCCAGTTCAACATCACAAGAATACCTTGCATTTATAATGTTGTTTCACATTCAAATAAAGCAAGTCCCATAGCCAATTTGTGCAGTTTTGTAGGGAACCGTATTTATTCCCTTTCTTCCATTTAATTTGTTTTTATTTGTCCCCCATTTTAAGTCTGTAACAGTAATTTATGATTTCCCTTGAATTCCTGAAGTATCATACATTCAGTTCTATCTTCCCCATCCACACAGGGACACACTCCTAAGGACACATCACACTCCTGTTATAAATCTCAAGATTCACTGCAGAAACAGAAAGTTTATAGTAGAGAAAAATTGGCCACCTTTGGGATTTTAGATGTGCACTCAATGGACAAACAGAAACAAAATAAAAGAGCCACAAAATAAAAAAAGATTCTGCGATTGTGTTTGTACAGTATATCCTACATTTATCAAAGGAATTGGGGATGGAAGAGGATTGATTAACCAAATGCAGTGAAGCTTTATTTACCCATGGTGGCTGTGTTAGTCAGTGGATGAAGCATATGTTTTCATATCTGTCATATGTTTTCCACCATGCTGCAGGTTTAAGGAGTAGCCTGATAGTACCTCTGTGTGTGTGTTAGTGTGTCTCACATCCCTCCACCTCTGACCATTAGTGGTGAGTTTCTCCAGATGGCTGGGCCTCCCCTCTCCATGCCTCAGGGGAGGCAGTGGGTGGATGTGGCTGTGCTGTACTGTGCTGCTTTCAACATGTGTGATGTTGAAAATAAAAGGTTCCAATATTTGCTCTGTCACATCTCCTGTGACAAATGTATGTGCTTTATAACCCTTTCCTCATCTCAGATTGATGTGTTTTCTGCTTGTGTGCCACTGAGGTTTTAGAGCTGTAATTTGGTTTAATGACTCAGGCCGATGCGACTCAGGCTCGGGGTTGCGGCCTCCCTACTTCCAATAAGGGTTTCAGTTCCTCAAGTGTCGTGCCTGAAATGGTCCACCAGAGGCCTTTGACAAACTGCCCTCTTAAGCTCAATGGAACGTTGTACCTGCGAGCTGCTGTGGACATGAGGTACAACCTTCATATAACCGCCTGCCTCCTCCTGAGACACCGTTGGCCACTGCCTCATGGCACGTCGCGTCAGAGATCATTCCCCGGATGTTGTCCTCCGTCCGTCTGGAACACAATTTACGGCAACATAAAGTGTCTCCCTCCTCCTAAGAGAGTGCGGCAGGTGTGCCTCCCTAGCCTATTGCTCATGGCTCTAAATGTCCTGAGATGTGTGACAGTCCTATCTGTTACAATGTGTCCGTCCGTAAGGCGATAGGACAATCGTTAATTGTGAAGGATCAAGAGGCACTGGTTTTGTTTTATTGGCAGATTGCTCTGAGTTGAAGCAATGTTAGGCCTTAACCTCAGCCCATACTGTATGTGCTGCCAACAGTATGGCTCTACAGCACATGAGGGGAAGGACAGTGAACTGCAAATCAACTCCTCTCTCTCGCTCTAAAGATTATGCATTTGTATGTATGCTGTAAGCTACAATTTGGCTTTTCAGTTTTGCATCCATCCTTGAACATTCTGAGCATAACATTCTCTGTATAGAGGAAAGCTGATTAGCATTGAACAGTCATGTTTTTAGACCTCATGTTTGATTGAGGAGTTTGGATTCTTTCAGACATTGCTTTTCAGACATTGTTTGCATATTGGATGTGAGAGTGTCTCCTGAACTCTTTGAGGTTGCTCTGCCTGAATGAGTATCACACTTGTGAATATGTTGTTTCTGAAAGTGCTCTCACCCCTTAATTTGAATTCTGTTACATTCCCTGTTTTACATAGTGGTTTCTTGTTAAAGTAGCAGAATGCTTAAAAGTAAACCTCAAAGTAATCAAGGTGAAACTGTAATCTTCCAAGTGTGTATTCATTAAACAGTATTATGTCAATACGATCAAGTTTTTGCCCAGAGGCAAAAATTGATTGAACATATTCCCCAAACTACAGTCTTGTTCTTCACTTGTTTCATAAGTCTGCCTATACAGAATGATTAGATCAAAGAAAGAGCTATGCCCATGTGCTCAATTATATAATTATATATTATCTTTCGACCCAAATTCCTGGCGAGCTACCAAATCAAATCAAATCAAATTGTATTTGTCACATGCGCCGAATACAACAGGTGTAGACCTTACAGTGAAATGCTTACTTACAAGCCCTTAACCAACAACGCAGTTTTAAGAAAAAATACCAAAAAAAATTCACAAAAAAATACAATATCAAATAATACGAAATAAAAGTAACAGCTTCCATAGCCCCGCATTCTGTGTCTCAAACAGTAAAGAAAGATACCACCACCACAAAAAAAAAAAAAAAGAGTAACTTTAAAAACAGAAAACTAGATAAACATATTATCAAGCCTCTTCATTACTGGGGGGGTGGATCTCCTTCCCTCCCCCTCCCGTCCCCCTTCCCTCCCCCTCCTCTCTCCCTGGTGCTTTCCCCCCATGTGTTGCTGCATCACAGGCATGCGCAGTGTATTCCCGCTAGCTCCCTCCACACACAGTAGCCACAGTGAGCAAGCAGGGAGAGTGTCAGAGGGAGGCAGAGCAGCAGTCTTGTATGAATCAAGCAGCCAGCAGTGCTCCTGACCTTGGCCAGCCCGGCACTCAGCCATGATTAGAATATGCAACAGTGATTCATAGAGCCACGTGGGACACATCTGTATCACGCCGAGAGTGCCTCCTCGCATCGCCTGGCATCTAGTCCTCCTTATCCAGACTCTCTCCCTGCTTATGGCCAACTTCACGCCTTACATTAGCTAACAAATGCAGCGTTATAGCAGCATCTGAAGAGAGTGATAACATACTGTATTTATCAGAGCCGCTGCTGTTTCTGACTGATGTTGTTGTTGTATAGGAGGACCGACCGGCTGAGTCACAAGCACAATTATATACTGCAGCTGCACTTTTTTTAATGGGTCTCAGAACTTTGATTATTTAACCCAATCATTAATTTAACTGCACTCTTATAAAAATTGTGTTCCTAAAGGGTTCCTCGGCTGTCCCCATAGGAGAACCCTTTTTGGTTCCAGGGAGAGCCCTTTTTGGGTTCACGTTGAACCCTTTTGGGTTCCATGTAGAACCCTGTGGAAAGGGTCCTACATGGAACCCAAAAGGGTTCTACCTGGAACCAAAAAGAGTTCTTCAAAGGGTTCTCTTATGGGGACAGCCAAAGTATCATTTTAGGTTCTAGATAGCACCTTTTTTTCTAAGAGTGTGGAGTTTCATGATAAAGGCCCTGTCAGGGGTTCGGTGGAGTGGAATGAGTGGAGCTTTGTTATTGGCTGTGTATGGAGGCTAATTCATTCCCCTTTTTGTTATACACATCTTAGTCTGCACAAACTGAGTGGAAACCCTGTCCCAGGCTGCCTGATTAAGTTTTTGTGTTTTATATGCACATGGTGACATCAGATCAAGGATTTGGTAATGGATTGGAGATATTATCTGGGGATATTTTACCAGATGGGCCCAACGCTATTATCCATTCCCCACCTGCGACTCATAAATCACATTTATGTTACCCAGGGCTTTTCCAATCATACACAGAAATGCCAGATATGTATGAAATGGAAATCATGGGTACCATCCATACTGAGTAATGTTAATAAACTGCTGCATATACTGTAGTGTGAAATTCCCACACACCATCTAAATGAACTGACACTAACTAATTGACTTGTACTGCAGCTTAATAAAACTAAAAGCAAGCCAAGTAAATCCACCTGACTCATTATATTGGCCTAATCCTTTATAGTTAATTAACTTTCTTTCCTCGTGTCAAATGAGTCTAAATTTATGATGCCGTTGAGAGCAAGGAACCAACCAGGCAGATTTTTCAAGAAATCTTTAAAACACTGTGGACACAGCATGCAGACGAGCCAAATCCACAATTCCCACTGAAATATTTAGGAGATGGATGAGCGTTACATTTATTCAAATGTTTAAAAGCCAACACATTCATGGCAGGCTGCTCCCAGCCAGAAATATGTGAGAATATGTGTGTGTGTAATATGTGTGTGTGTGTGTTTGTGTGTGTGTGTGTGTGCGTGTGCGCGTGTGTGTGTGTGTGTAATATGGGTGTGTGTGCCTGTGTGGGTGAATATGGAGAATATGCCCCTGAGTGCATCTATTCATGTCTATTTTTATAGCTCATGAGCAATCCCACAGATTTAACTCACATGTATTTTTACAATGCATGTGCTGTATAATATATGAATTTTTTAATATTACCATACTTATACACCGAGCATGAATACTGTGTATTCACTGGCATTGGCATTAACAAAGTATGTGTTCCTGTCATTTCAGGTCATGGAACCAAAGGAGTGTTTGAGCTCCTGGCAGGCTGGAGAAGAACTCGAGAGAGCCTTCCTTTCAAGGAGCGTGTGGCAGACGCCTTCGCTGACGTCATGGTGTGCTATACCATGACAAGTTCCCTCTACATCATCACCTTCGGCATGGGTGCCAGCCCTTTCACCAACATCGAGTCGGTGAAGATCTTCTGCCAGAGCATGTGCGTGGCTGTTCTGGTCAACTACTTCTATGTGTTCTCCTTCTACGGTTCCTGCTTGGTGTTCGCTGGTCAGCTGGAGCAGAACCGCTACCACAGTGTGTTCTGCTGTAAGATCCCCTCAGTGGAGTACCTGGACCGCCAGCCCACCTGGTTCAAAACCATGATGAGCGACGGCCATGACCACGTCACGCACCACGAGGTCCTGCCCTACCAGAACCACTTCATCCAGCACTTCCTGAGGGAGCACTACACGGAGTGGATCACCAACACCTACGTCAAGCCCTTCGTGGTCATCCTCTACCTGATCTACGCCTCCTTCTCCTTCATGGGATGTTTACAAATCAGTGATGGATCCAACATCGTCAACCTCCTAGCCAGCAACACGCCCAGTGTGTCCTACGCTACGACCCAGCAGAAGTACTTCAGTAACTACAGCCCCGTGATCGGCTTCTACATATACGAGCCCATCGAGTACTGGAACTCCACGGTGCAGGAGCACCTCACAACGCTGAGCCACGGCTTCAACAAGATCTCCTGGATGGATAACTACTTTCAGTATCTGAAGGTGGTGAATGTGAGCGCCTCGACCAAAAGTGATTTCATCACCATCCTACAGGGCTCCTTCCTGCGCAGCCCAGAGTATCAGCACTTCATGGAGGACATCATTCTGTCCAAGACAGATGGGGATGAAATGGAGATCATCGCGTCCAGGATGTACCTGGTGGCGCGGACCACAGAGAAGACAAGGGAGGAGGTGGTGGAGCTGTTGGAGAGGCTCCGCCCACTCTCGCTCATCAACAACATCAAGTTCATCGTCTTCAACCCCACCTTCGTCTTCATGGACCGTTACAGCTCCTCCGTAGTCTCACCCATCCTCACCTCGGCTTTCAGTGTGCTCACCATCCTCATCCTCACCTTCTTCCTGGTCATCAACCCTCTGGGGAACTTCTGGTTGATCCTGACTGTCACCTCCGTAGAGCTGGGGGTCCTGGGCCTCATGACCCTCTGGAATGTACACATGGACAGCATCTCTATCTTGTGCCTTATTTATACTCTCAACTTTGCCATGGATCACTGTGCACCCCACCTGTACACCTTCGTACTGGCCACGGAGCACACCAGGACCCAGTGCATTAAGATCTCACTGGAGGAGCACGGGGCGGCCATTTTGCAAAACGCCTGCTGTTTCATTATCGGGATGTTGCCCTTAGTGTTTGTGCCTTCCAACCTGACCTACACACTGTTCAAGTGCTCCCTCCTCACCGCAGGCTGCACAGTGCTGCACTGTTTCGTCATCCTGCCTGTGTTTCTAACGTTTTTCCCCCCGTCCAAAAAAAGGCACAAGAAGAAGAAACGGGCCAAACGGAAAGAGAGGGAGAGGGAGCGGGAGATGATGGAGAGGGAGAGAGTGAGGGAGAGGGAGGAGATAGAGTGCATTGAAGTCAGGGAGAACCCTGATCATGTGACTAACGTCTGAGAGGCTGTGTCTGTGAGCGGTGAGCAGTGAGCGGCATAACGTTGAGTGTCAGCGGGACAGTCTTCAGTGATTGGTGGGTGAGGTGTTGGAAGCCTTTCCTAAAGTGAAGGTGGCCATGTGGTGTAGCACCTCACAGGGCCCAAGGGGTTAGAGCTGACCGGTCTTCAGAGGGAGGGAGAGATAGGCTAGCAGCCATGACCCAGCCAGACAGCCAGCAGCCATGCTGTCCAGAGTAGAAACCAGACCAGTTCAGACCCATAGATCAGCTACTCCTTCAAACTGGAAGGGACAGTGTATATTATCTGCACAGTCTGCTCATGGTTTCCTAAGCTGTTCATACAGACACATGCACACAGCCAGGATGCAACTACAAACGCCTACATTCACTTACAGTGTTATGTGTAAGTGAATAATACATTTTATTTTAACAATTGTAAATCTACAGTACCTTGAGCAAAGCATGCTAGTATGACACTGAGAGACATGTCTACCTCCAGGATGGTTGTCAAAGTTATCTAAATTGTTTTCAACCATTTGTCATATTAAATCTGCCCATACACTGGCATATACGACCACCATCACAAATACCCCCTTATAGTATGATTAGTTTGATGAATGACAGGCAGAAGATCTATACATTTTAATTTGTTTGAGAGTACACAGAGATAATGCATCCCAACAGTACATTCCATTCTTTCTTTTCGGTAAACACCCAAGCGAACAGCTGAACTGGGCAGATGGCATACACTGTGTCCATTATGAAGAATTATCTTGCACATTACATTGGGTGGGTGCAATTGTCAAGGTTAATTTGACAGGAAGACAACTATATCTGCTTTATTTCCGTTTTCACATCTGTTCTTAGCCAACAATTACAGTGGAACTGCAGCAAGGTACATCATTTAATAGAGTCATGCATGTTCTATAAATCCTAGCAGAATTAACTAGGTGTGAAAGGGCAACTTTAAAGCAGTAAAACCAAAAGGATGGAGTACTGCAGAGGTTGAAGATCGTATTGCCATTCTAACTGGGCTCGGATATGGGGTGTCTTAGAAATCATCTGAAGATCATGGTTGACGAGGCATGGTTAGTGTTTAACACATTTCAGTGTCACACGTTTTATTGGCCCTATGGGTCATGAACAAAATAAATTATTAGGTGGTTAGACACGACAGGCTACCTGGGAGGTCATCATTTAATTAGAGATACTGTATATTATCTCTTTTTGTTTGAGTGAAATTCTATGGTGCCAAATAATTCGAGAGAAAAAAACCTTTTGGGTGCAGATTTTCTTTGTAAATGTGGACATTCTGTCAAATGAAATCATGATGTAAAAGACATCTTATTGGTTCTAACCTCAAAGCAATGCCATACATCACAATTATTATAGTTTAAGCAACCATTGGTGATGTCTATTCATATTCCAATGGCTTTTATGGTCCCATGCTTGATGTACTTTCCAGAGAATATCAACGTTCTCCTCCAGTAGCCTCTCTACGATCCAGAGTGGCCAAAATGGAGTCCCTCTCCCCTGGGGAAAACCAAGCGTGTTAACTAGCTAAGTCTGGATAAGATCTCTGTAAGGGCTGAGAGGCCCACTCTCAAGGTCAGATTGCAGGAGATAGTCATCACTGACCTCTGACACATAATCTTAGAGTGGCTTGTGGCATGTTACAGAGTGCCTCTCATGTAAAAGGATGTGGCTATCCATAGGTTATTCTTATTTGAAAGTTATGACTTTGAGAAAGCATTGCTGTCTTTATATGTTGCTTGAAAGGGTTGAGGTACCCCTCAAACAGGACAAATAAAGCTAGCAGGGCAGTTGGAACAGCTTTGTGTGTGTTTGGACCAAAAGTTAGAGATGCTTACAGGAGAAAAATTGTTAGTACAATGAACCATCATGAAAGCATCATGTTGTAGGCCTACATATTCATGTAAAGAAAAAAAGAGTGGTTTATACTTCAAGAATGATAGCTAGTTATCAAGATAATACCTTTAACATGGGCTTTCCCACTCCTCCTTTAGTGAAAGAAATGGGATTAAAGGGATCCTCTCCCTCATGAAAGAAATCACCCTCCTTACAAAATACTCTAGAGACGGCCATTCTGTCTCAAAGTTAGCAATGAATCTCTCGTGTTGAAAATGTTGACAAGGTAAATCCCTAATTTCATTCTCAAATCTCTTGTCTGTGGTGATGATTAATCCTAAGCGTTTAAGCCTAAATAGCAAGAGAGAATCTCGTCACTTTTAACAAGGCATAGTTCAGTGAGAGGGATAGGCTAGCTACCAGACCTGCAGCTGTTGGTGTCACTGCGTTTTGTAAAAGCCATGTCATGTATGTATTCCAAGAAAGCATGAACATTTAATATAATGGGAACAAAATGCCAATTGAAATCATTGACTTCCCAAAATGACTGTACGCATGGCACTGTAATGCATGTATGCATGTATTTAATTTATGTACATTTAGTCTGTGTATCCTTATTTTGCTACTCTGTAGTAACCTATTTGTTGTTTCAATGCATATTCTATAACTAAATGTCCTTTATGTTCAACAAAACAAAAGCCAGAGAATCATATTATGACATGTAATATAATTGTATATGATTTTTTTGTACGATTTTATAAGAAAAAAATGAAAAACCTCTATAATATACGATTTTTAAAGTTGACATTTTATTATAAAAAATCAATAAAGGAAAAAAAGGTTGAACACAGTAGGCCAGTAATAAACTGTGGAATTCAACAGTATACAGAATAGATCGACCCATTGCACACTGCATTGGACCTACATGTTTGTTGTGCTTCAACAAATGTAACATGTTTTCTATGGGGAGACTTCTTTGTTTGTTTATTTGTTTGTTTGTGTATTCCTCACTACCTGGCCATTATATTACAGGGAAATATTACAGCCTCTTTTTACTACACCACCATTTTATCTGGCTTGGTTATAAACATTTTTTTCTACCAGAATAGTTTGCAAAATATCAAACAATAACGACAAAGTATTTACATTTTATACGCAGAAAATGTCTAAGACTGAACTTAAAGGCTTGCCGTGCTGTCATGACCCATATGTACATAACTTCTGTTGAATATCCAGATTACAATATGATTATACATTATCCATGAACATGCTTAACCCTCCAATAACTTTAATTGCTTTTTTGCAAGACTCATGATACAGGATAGTCGATTCATGTTTTGAACTACTCTGCTTGCTGTGGTTACTGTGTACAAGTCATCTCTGATGAAGCTATGTTTAATGCTGTCTTTCTGAGTCTAGTGTGTGTTCTAATGTGCAACCAATCATCACTTGTCTAACAACTTCACTGTCTGCTCCACTGAGAAAGTCAGTACCTCCACCAATGTTTAATTTGTCATCATTAAGTATTCAATATCCAAAATACAGTCTGTGGCTGTCCAGTATCCAAATCATCTTGATCTCCAAACTCCCTTGCTTATGGTTTTATTCATCCCGTAAATCAGGCTGTCTGAAGCAGTAATTTGTTGGTGCTTACTGTATGTGTGGTAGGGTGTAATTTTGTCGATGAGTTTTGAGTTGGACATCAACTCACTGTTCAAATCAGAACATGGTCATTGATTGATGACATCCGTGAAGACGTCATTATCTGAGGTTGGGGTATTGATCACTGTGGTGTCTGATGCTCTATGTGTGAATATAAAAACCCAAACACTGTTATTGAGTAGCAGGTTATAGGCTACTTTATCATTTCACCTCACTTTGTTATACAAAGGATGGGCATCAAACCTGCTGCAGTTGGGCTCATGATTCTAGCTGATACTACTTGTCAGGAAAACACTGCAATAAGATGTGCGAAATAACCATTGAACATGATGATTGAATTAGAATATTGTAAGATGCATAGGAAAGTCAGAATAACCCAAGCAGCAGGTGAACTGATGTCTGCCCCTCGATCACACACAAGCATAGTTAAGTTTGCATGTTCAGGTGTACAACAACACAACAACACAGTGCAATACGATTATGCAATTCTAAACTGTGGTTGACTACGCTGCATTACATACTGTTCCAGAAGCACAAATCAGAACTGTTGTAACAGCAAGAACACATTCATTCTGTATTGTTTGGTATCCATTTTCACATTGGTTGTAACCCAGACAGTGGAGGCTGCTGAGGGGAGGGCTGTTTATAATAATGGCTGGAATGGAGCAAATTGAATGGCATCAAACCATGTGTTTGATGTATTTGATACCATTCCACTGATTCCACTCCAGCCATTACCATGAGCCCGTCCTCCCCAATTAAGTTGCCACCAACCTCCTGTGAACCCAGACAATGTATTTTCTGCTCATTCATCAATACTGTAGTCATCCCCTTTTACATTTACAATTTCATTCAGCATTTCTACACCACATGTCAATGTCAACAATTGAGTACTGCAGTAGGATTTCCCCCTTAGAATAAGCAAAAGACGGAAAAGGGAACTGTCTCATAAGGACTTGTGTGTGCTAGGCCAGCTTAAATACAATGCTACTAACATAGTGAACATGCATGTCAGCCATCTTTCAGAGAGTACAAAGTGCTCAGTGTTAAAGATAGAAAGTATTGGGTGAATGACTTGATGATTTATTTGGAGTCTGGATTAGATTTGAAAATGCGAATGTCTGCGCCTTAAGTGCTGTGGCTATGTATGTGTCATCATAAGCTTTAAATAAAATGGCTATGTGCACGTCATAAGCTCTACATAAGGCTGTGGGGTCCAGGATAGATGCACACCATTCATCTACAATGGAATTACTTTTGATTTGTCAGAATGGTTTGGTTGCATTGCTTTACTTTTCAATGCTTTATGTGTCTTTAATGCAAAGGAACTGGTTGGATTGTGCTGAATGGTTTGTCGGTGCTGTTGTGATCCTGTCAGACAGAGTTGAGAACTGGTGGTGGGTTGAGCTGACTGTATATCAATCAATACATAGTATTTGGATTTTGATTGTGACCAAGGTAGAACGTTATGTTGGATATGCTGTACATAGAAGGATACATAGAATGTAAGCCCTGAATCAAGCAGCTAGCGTAAGGATGTGGTTATGATAACAATACGTGTTTGTGTACTATAGTTAACACACCCCCTAATCCCTAAAATCACACTTTATTTACTTTGCATACACCAACTGCTATGAGGCTGATGGTGAAAACAGATGACGGTGCATGAGGAGTAATCACAGCTTTGTTTAAGTGCACATCAGTGGAGGCTCCTCAGAGGAGGAAGGGGAGGACCATCCTCAGTGAATTATATAAAAATAAAAATAGTGAAATAATAAAAAAGTTATCCTTTTTAGATAAAACTATACTAGATATATTCACGTCACCAAATAATTGATTAAAACACACTGTTTTGCAATGAAGGTCTACAGTAGCCTCAACAGCACTCGCTGGGGTAGCACCATGGTGTAGCCGGAGGACAGCTAGCTTCCGTCCTCCTCTGACTTTAATACAAAACCTAGGAGGTTCATGGTTCTCACCCCCTTCCATAGACTTACACTAATTATGACAACTTCCTGAGGTCGTCCTCCAACCTATCAGAGCTCTTGCAGTATTAACTGACATGTTGTCGACCCAAACAAAGGATCTGATAATTAATCTAGTACTGAAAGCATAAGCTACAGCTAGCTAGCACTGCAGTGTATAAAATGTGGTGAGTGTTTGACTCAAAGAGAGAGAAAGACAATAGTTGAACAGTTTTGAACAAATTAATTTCTTAAAAAATAAAGGAGAAGCAAGAGAGACAGAGAGAGACGGAGTGAGAGAGAGATGGCTAGCTAGCTGTATTTCATTGTATAATTTTTTTCACTTTCACTTACCTAGCTAGCGAATGCAGCTAGCTACTTTAGCTTACTCAAACACCCAGCTCAAACAGAGAGGGATGATATGTTAGCTAGCTGGCTATGGCTATCCAACACTGGAACTCTTCCAAGTCAAGGAAAGCATTTTTTTATTTCTGATAGCTAGATCAGCTTTAATATTGCAGATAAATTGTAGCTTCCATCAATGTAATTGTCTCCATCATTTCCAATCCCAAATTTTTTTGGGGTATATATACAGTGCCAGTCAAAAGATTGGACACACCTACTAATTCCAGTGTTTTTCTCTATTTTTACTATTTTCTACATTGTAGAATAATAGTGAAGACATCAAAACTATGAAATAACACATATGGAATCATGTAGTAACCAAAAAAGTGTTACACAAATCAAAATATATTTTATATTTGAGATTCTTCAAAGTAGCCACCGTTTGCCTTGATGACAGCTTTGCACACTCTTGGCATTCTCTCAACCAGCTTCACCTGGAATGCTTTTCCAACAGTCTTGAAGGAGTTCCCACATATGCTGAGCACTTCTTGGCTGCTTTTCCTTCATTCTGCGGTCCGACTCATCCCAAACCATCTCAATTGGGTTGAGGTCGGGGGATTGTGGAGGCCAGGTCATCTGATGCAGCACTCCATCACTCTCCTTCTTGGTAAAATATCCCTTACACAGCCTGGAGGTGTGTTATGGGTCATTGTCCTGTTGAAAAACAAATTATAGTCCCACTAAGCGCAAACCAGATGGGATGGCGTATTGCTGCAGAATGCTGTGGTAGCCATGCTGGTTAAGAGTGCCTTGATTTCTAAATAAATCACCGGCAAAGCATCCACACACAATCACACCTCCTCCTCCATGCTTCATGGTGGGAACCACACATGCGGAGATCATCCGTTCACCTACTCTGCATCTCACAAAGACACGGCGGTTGGAACCAAAAATCTCAAATTTGGACTCCAAATTGCCGTGTTTCTTGGCCCAAGCAAGTCTCTTATTCTTATTGGTGTCCTTTAGTAGTGGTTTCTTTGCAGCAATTCGACCATGAAGGCCTGATTCACGCAGTCTCCTCTGAACAGTTGATGTTGAGATGTGTCTGTTACTTGAACTCTGTAAAGCATTTATTTGGGCTGCAATCTGAGGTGCAGTTAACTCTAATGAACTTATCCTCTGCAGCAGAGGTAACTCTGGGTCTTCCTTTCCTATGGTGGTCCTCATGAGAGCCGGTTTCATCATAGCGCTTGATGGTTTTTGCGACTGCACTTCAGTTCTTTAAATTTTCCGGATTGACTGACCTTCATGTCTTAAAATAATGATGGACAGTCGTTACTCTTTGCTTATTTGAGCTCTTCTTGCCATAATATGGACTTGGTCTTTTACCAAATAGGGCTATCTTCTGTATACCACCCCTACCTTGTCACAACAAAACTGATTGGTTCAAACACATTAAGAAGGAAAGAAATTCCACAAATTAACTTTTAAGAAGGCACACCTGTTAATTTAAATGCATTCCAGGTGACTACCTCCTGAAGCTGGTTGAGAGAATGCCAAGAGTGTGCAAAGCTGTCATCAAGGCAAAGGGTGACTACTTTGAAGAATCTCAAATATAAAATATATTTCGATTTGTTTAACACTTTTTGGATTACTACATGATTCTTCTTGTGTTATTTCATAGTTTTGCTATTTTCACTATTATTCTACAACGTAGAAAATAGTAAAATTAAAGAAAAACCCTTGAATGAGTAGGTGTGTCCAAACTTTTGACCGGTAGTGTATATATATATTTTGTCCTTTATTATTTTCCCGTAACCCTACCACCCCTCGCCTAATTGGAGTAAACTAATGGACAACAACACTTAGGCTTCTACTTCCAGCTTATACAAACTATATACATATTACGGACACAATGTATTTTACAATAGTTATCTTTTGTTTGTTTTGAATCCCATCCTTCAGCTACCCTCAACCCCTCCCATCTATTTCTGAAGACCATCCAATTTGATTTCTATTTGCCATATATTTTTCACTGCTGTTTCACCGTAGTTCTGAACCTATATACATTTTACAGATATTTTACATTAGTTATCTTGTAGTTTTTAGTCCCACCGTTCAGCTCCACTCAACCCCTTCAATCTATCTCTTAACACCATCCATTTTTCATTTGCCATATATTTTTCAACTGTGCTGTGATGTTTCACAACATTTCTGAACCTTTCTATTCTCATAGTTTCTACAGATTGTAAATTAAAGATACACTTTTTTGCTAAAAGTATTATTATATTATTGATCGATTGACTATGACATTTCAAATCACCCAGCAGTGCTATTTGCAGAGTTAGCTCCAGGTAAATGTTGCAATTCTTCAGCAATTCCTGGACCTGCGACCAAAAACAAGCTACATATGGATAGTACCAAAACAAATGGTATATTCTGGTCTCTTCACAGCAAATTCCGCAGAGCTGGGATGGTTGTACAGTGGCTTGCGAAAGTATTCACCCCCCTTGGCATTTTTCCTATTTTGTTGCCTTACAACCTGGAAATTAAAATGGATTTTTGGGGGGTTTGTATCATTTGATTTACACAACATGCCTACCACTTTGAAGATGCAAAATATTTTTTCTTGTGAAACAAACAAGAAATAAGACAAAATAACTGAAAACTTGAGCATGCTTAACTATTCACCCTACTCTACTTTGTAGAGCCACCTTTTGCAGCAATTACAGCTGCAAGTCTCTTGGGGTATGTCTCTATAAGCTTGGCACATCTAGCCACTGGGATTTTTCAAGGCAAAACTGCTCCAGCTCCTTCAAGTTGGATGGGTTCCGCTGGTGTACAGCAATCTTTAAGTCATACCACAGATTCTCAATTGGATTGAGGTCTGGGCTTTGACTAGGCCATTCCAAGACATTTAAATGTTTCCCCTTAAACCACTCGAGTGTTGCTTTAGCAGTATGGTTAGGGTCATTGTCCTGCTGGAAGGTGAACCTCCTTCCCAGTCTCAAATCTCTGGAAGACTCTAAGGCACTGCATCGCAGTGCTAGCTGTGCCACTAGAGATCCTGGTTTGAGTCCAGGCTCTGTCGCAACCGACCGCGACCGGGAGACTCATGGGGCGGTGCACAATTGGACCAGCGTCGTCCAGGGTATGGGAGGGTTTGGCCGGCAGGGATGTTCTTGTCCCATCGCGCACTAGCGACTCCTGTGGCGGGCCGGGCGCAGTGCACGCTGACTCGGTCGCCAGGTGTACAGTGTTTCCTCCGACACATTGGTGCGGCTGGCTTCCGGGTTAAGCGGACACTATGTCTAGAAGCAGTGCAACTCAGTTGGGTTGTGTTTCGGAGGACGCACGACTCTCGACCTTCGCCTCTCCCGTGTCCGTACGGGAGTTGTAGCAATGAAACAAGACTGTAACGACCAATTGGATACCACGAAATTGGGGAGAAAAAGGGGGTAAAATACAAAACAATTATAATCTCTGGAAGACTGAAACAGGTTTCCCTCAAGAATTTCCCTGTATTTAGCACCATCCATCATTCCTTCAATTCTGACCAGTTTCCCAGTCCCTGCCGATGAAAAACATCCCCACAGCATGATGCTGCCACCACCATGCTTCACTGTGGGGATGGTGTTCTCGGGGTGATGAGAGGTGTTGGGTTTGCGCCAGACATAGCGTTGTCCTTGATGGCCAAAAAGCTCAATTTTAGTCTCATCTGACCAATGTACCTTCTTCCATATGTTTGGGGAGTCTCCCACATGCCTTTTGGCGAACACCAAACGTGTTTGCTTATTTCTTTCTTTAAGCAATGGCTTTTTTTCTGGCCACTCTTCTGTAAAGCCCAGCTCTGTGGAGTGTACGGCTTAAAGTGATCCTATGGACAGATACTCCAATCTCCGCTGTGGAGCTTTGCAGCTCTTTCAGGGTTATCTTTGGTCTCTTTGTTACCTCTCGGATTAATGCCCTCCTTGCCTGGTCCGTGAGTTTTGGTGGGCAGCCTTCTCTTGGCAGGTTTGTTGTGGTGCCATATTCTTTCCAAAAAAATTTAAATAATGGATTTAATGGTGCTCCGTGGGATGTTCAAAGTTTCTGATATTTTTTTATAACCCAACCCTGATCTGTACTTCTCCACAACTTTGTCCCTGACCTGTTTGGAGAGCTCCTTGGTCTTCATGGTGCCGCTTCCTTGGTGGTGCCCCTTGCTTAGTGGTGTTGCAGACTCTGGGGCCTTTCAGAACAGGTGTATATATACTGAGATCATGTGACAGATCATGTGACATTTAGATTGCACACAGGTGGACTTTATTTAACTAATTATATGACTTCTGAGGGTAATTGGTTTCACCAGATCTTATTTAGGGGCTTCATAGCAAAGGGGGTGAATACATATGCACGCACCACTTTTCGGTTATTTATTTTTTTGAATTTTTTGAAAGTTATTTTTTTCATTTCACTTCACCAATTTGGACTATTTTGTGTATGTCCATTACATGAAATCCAAATAAAAATCCATTTAAATTACAGGTTGTAATGCAACAAAATAGGAAAAATGCCAAGGGGGATGAATATACAGTATATAACATTCTATTGGTTGTAAGTTTTGAATCCGGCGTTGTTTTGCGTATCAGTTCATAAACCATGTGCCATGGAACCGGTACATCGAAAATCTCTTCCCAACTATTTTGCAATCTATATGGCACAGACGTCAATTTTTTGGGCCTTTAATGAAACTGGTATACTTTTTTATTTATCACAATTTTCTTTAACCAATGTTGGTCTTTAATGCAGGGCCGACAGACAAGTTCCTTACTTTTTCCCCCTTTCACTTGCCTCTTCCATTTTTGCTGTAATGCTGCAATTAGTTGGTTGTAATTTTGGGTAGAGCAGACATTTCCAAATATTTCTGTTAGCTGCATGTGTGACATAACTCCACCAGTCCTACTTATGATATCATTTACAAAGATTATACCTTTTTAAAACATTTTATCGAACAATAATGGTTTTTCATCAATTAATATATTTTAGTTTAACCACAATATTTGTTGTATTATTTGTTCTGTCTTTTCTGGTGGATTAAACTGAAATTACAATCAACTTTCTATGGCTTGTTTTTTCAAAATAGTGATATTTTGGAGATGATTTCATTTTCAAATAACCAAAAGTGAGAGGTTGTAATCTGAATAAAGGGACAAAGGCCATTCTTGAACATGGGGTGAGACATTCTTACTAATTTGCTAGAAAACCAGTTTGGATTTAAGGATAACTTTTGTATGACTGACGCCTTTAGTGAGAGGTCTAATGCTTTAATATTTAATCATTTCTGCCCTCCGAATTCATATTCATTATATAAATAGGCCCTTTTAATTTTGTCTGGCTTGCCATTCCAAATAAAATGGAATATATTATCAAGATAAGATTTTCGTTTTATACATTTATTGCCACCGGGGCCTGCCGGTGTAACTGCTAAACTGCTTGCTGTACATTGTACTGCATGATTGTAGCGGGTTTATTAATGTGTTAGTTCTAGTAGATAGCTATGTTGACTATGATGTTAGCTAATATGGCGGCGACGATGTATGCTGTGTGTAGCGGTTAGCGGCCCACAAGCCAAAGGAAAAGGTGAGAGGAGGAGAGCGCGTAGATGCGAGAAGGACAAAGAGCAAATTATCATGCTGTTTGTATGTGTCTGCTATGAAAGTGAACTGTTTGCGGTGATCAGTGGTGTATTCATTCCACCGATTCTGTTGAAAAAAGTTTATTAAATGGAAGCTAACGGAATGAAATGTGGATAAACATACCTGAATTTGTCCAATAGAAACTCTTGTTTGCAACTGTTGGACTAATGATTACACCCTAGATCAGATAGATACAGGCATGAGTGTGCAAGGCACCATTGACACTGTCTGTCACCTTGATTACTCAAATATTTCTCTCTACGGCTAGGTTGTACAGTAGCAACCTCATGATGGGTATAGGGAAAATTTGAGTATCATGTAGTAGCCTAAACCTATTGATGTTACATTGAGCTGGGTGAATGGAATATGAATGACAGTCATCCAATATGCTGTAATAGAAATAAGGCTATTATCATTAAAAAAGATTGTCCTCCCTCATCTTAAATGGCACCGACCGCCACTGGTGCACATGTTTTAGATAAATCACTTAGCATATTTTGTCTAAACCATTGTATATAGGGACAAAGTTTCTCCATGTATAATCACCCCAAATGTAATCCATGTACTGTAATGTAAATGCAAATGTGGTCAGTCACCCGTTAGGTCTTCCCATGGCTCAGAGACACTTTACTCCCCGCCTCGGCCCGGCGTAGAGGGATTGATGGAAGGAGGAGGGAGGCACAGGGGTGTGAAGTGAACAATACCAGAGGAACACTGGCTAGTGACACTGTGACTACCACAATGTTCTTTCCTACTCAGTAGCATAGGCAAGGGAGCCCTCAGACCAGGCCATTAGTGTTGAAATGTAGAACCATCATTTCTTATGCTCTACCCAGCTCCTCAGTGACTGACTGAATGGGCTTTTCTAGGCTCAAGTGCTGTGGTAGCTAGCTGGCAGGGCTGGCAGCAATCCTCTCTCTCTTTCCTTATCTTGTGGCAGCAGGAGAATATTACAATGATTCAGAGAACTGGAGAGGTAAGCCCTCATTTTAATCTCAAAATGATTTTAGCAGCTAGCGCAGGAAGGAAACTGTGATTGTCATTACAGAAGATGACTGCAAGCTGTCTGATTGCTGCAACAGCAGAAGTACTCTCAACCCGGAACGTTTACTCCTCATGTTGGAGAGTTGGATCCAAACACCTAGTTTCCACACACTCTCATTTTTTAAATATCCATAGACTTATCTGAGAGGAGAAGTTGGCAGAATGAAAGGTGGTTTGTGCCATGTATTTGGTTTGTGTCTTTACTGTTCTGTATGCTGAGAGGGATATTCTTGGCTCCTATCTTTGATTCTGCTGGGGCTTATGTGTGCTGCGTCTCTGACTCTCCTTCCCTCGTCACCGGCCTGTCTGTTGGGCTGCATGGGCCCGGTCTGGCTACTGCAGCCTGCAGGTGGCTAATTCAATTAACTGTTCCCATCCCACGCTAGTGGTGGTAAAATTCTTCAACCAAGTTACAGTGATTTCTTCCCCCTCACTTCTGCCCCTTTCCTTCTTCGGGGGATGTCAACCCAGCTGAACACTGTGTTTCTGGGCAGAGAATGGACTGTTTAGGAGTGTATTGAGAATATAGTATGAGTGAGCCTTGTTGTGGTCAGACAATGTTCTGATTTATGTTTTGCGGTGGTTGGTACTATGGCTGGATGATGACAGTGGTTAGAATTAGTTGCATTTGAACTTTTGTTGCGAGCATGCTCATTCACCTGCTCTTGAAGACCACATTCTGTACGGTTGTATCTTCAGTGATATACAGTGGGGAAAAAAAGTATTTAGTCAGCCACCAATTGTGCAAGTTCTCCCACTTAAAAAGATGAGAGAGGCCTGTAATTTTCATCATAGGTACACGTCAACTATGACAGACAAAATGAGGAAAAAAAATCCAGAAAATCACATTGTAGGATTTTTAATGAATTTATTTGCTAATTATGGTGGAAAATAAGTATTTGGTCAATAACAAAAGTTTCTCAATACTTTGTTATATACCCTTTGTTGGCAATGACACAGGTCAAACATTTTCTGTAAGTCTTCACAAGGTTTTCACACACTGTTGCTGGTATTTTGGCCCATTCCTCCATGCAGATCTCCTCTAGAGCAGTGATGTTTTGGGGCTGTCGCTGGGCAACACAGACTTTCAACTCCCTCCAAAGATTTTCTATGGGGTTGAGATCTGGAGACTGGCTAGGCCACTCCAGGACCTTGAAATGCTTCTTACGAAGCCACTCCTTCGTTGTCCGGGCGGTGTGTTTGGGATCATTGTCATGCTGAAAGACCCAGCCACGTTTCATCTTCAATGCCCTTGCTGATGGAAGGAGGTTTTCACTCAAAATCTCACGATACATGGCCCCATTCATTCTTTCCTTTACACGGATCAGTCGTCCTGGTCCCTTTGCAGAAAAACAGCCAGAAATCTTGCTTGTTTGTAGGTGACCAAATACTTATTTTCCACCATAATTTGCAAATAAATTCATAAAAAATTCTACAATGTGATTTTCTGGATTTTTTTTTCTCATTTTGTCTGTCATAGTTGACGTGTACCTATGATGACAATTACAGGCCTCTCTCATCTTTTTAAGTGGGAGAACTTGCACAATTGGTGGCTGACTAAATACTTTTTTCCCCCACTGTATCTACTTAAGCAAAATACTACAAATGGTCATCATAGTACCAAATGAACAACAGTCTTCCATAAATGAAGAAATCAGCGTAAAATAAATGGCCTCTAGAACAGAATACGTACATCTCAGCTGACGTACTCTAGACAAAAGTTTAGCTATGCAGGTTTCTAGCTGAATTGAAGAAATTCAACTCCAAGAACATCTTTACATTTGAATTGTAGTGAGGAACAGTATAACAAACTGACCAGCCAAAAAGAAAACCATAGTGAATTGATAATGTAAAGGAATGTTTCAGTCTGAATTTATTAGAAGTATGCTTTTGAATGCTATGAATATTTTAATTGTAAACTATTTTCTACTGCCTGCTATGTTGAAGCTATAAATTGTATGCATATGTGAAATTTTTATATGACCAAAAAATACAATTTTCATTAAAACCTTTGTCTATGAAACTGACTGTGATTCTTTACTCTCAACCTAACTAAAGTGAAAATAATTCATCTTCATTTAGTATTTGATTCATCTTCATTTAGTATTAGCCAACAATGTTCTCATATATTAGGCCGTCATTGTAAATAAGAATTTGTTCTTAACTGACTTGCCTAGTTAAATAAAGGTTACATTTTAAATTTATACAAATAAATATATTATACAGCAGGCAACAAGGTCCCTCACACAAAGCATTTTGCTCTCATTAAGCCCTGTTTATACCTGGTTCTAACTTGCGTCCTTTATTCTGATTGTGCCCACATTTTAGTCAGGTGTAGACAATCAAAAAAAAAAAAAAAAAATGGTGATCAGATCATCCTGCCCACCTCCGGAGGTAGTCAGACACACATTGTGTCTGTATATCTTACAGGTGTAGACAGATCTGGACAGAGAAACCATTTAAATCATAATTTTTCTGCCCTCTAAAATCATTGACTGATTGCATCAATATGTGTCTTACATTAAATAAATAAATAATATTTTGAAAGAATATCTGTGAAATAAAGGAAGGGACCAGAAAATCTGGTCATAATTCAGACACAGTGGCCAGATAACAGACACATTTTAATACCATGTGTAGATACATTTCTAGAAATATGGGCACAATCAGAATGTAGACAAGATCAGGACAAAGGACCCATGTTAGCACCAGGTATAAACGGGGCTTAAGTAATGGGCCCTGATTCTCAGCACAATTACAGTTTGACTCACCCGTTTGCCTTTTTATAACATTACCGGCCACCCAAACCATTTTTTGAACTATTTCAGCGGAACACTTTTCCACTTTACTATGAGATAGGTCTCTGTTTCAGACTGGAGCTGTATAAGACAGTGACTCTGCTCTTCTGAACAATTCACACACGCACCTAAGCACGCACGCACGTATGCATGCACACACACACGCAGGCATATACGCAAGCAGGCACGCGCACACACACACACACACACACATACAAAACCCCAGAGTCTCTGTGTCCTTGTTTCTTCAATGTGTGGTCCAAACCATTACGTCCGTCTGTCCATCCTGGGAATGTAATGTCATGTGATTTGTATTTGTATTAATTTGTGTTTATTAAGGATTCCCATTAGTTCCCTAGTTCCTGAGGTCCCAAGGTCCAAACAAGATGATGGCAATTACATTTAAAAAATAAAGAAATAAAAAACAGCCAATCTACAACACATTATTATACCACTCTACCACTACATATCTACAATGCGACATTTATAATACCACAATACAACAATATTACAACATTACAATGTATATGTGTGTAGAGTGTGTGTGTGTGCCTGTGTGTGTGTCTTCAAAGTCTGCCTTGTTCCACAAGGTATAGTTTTATCCGTTTTTTAAAATCTGATTTTACTGCTTGCTTAAGTTACTTGATGTGGTAGTCATGGCTCTATGTAGTACTGTGCGTTTCCCAGAGTCTGTTCTGGACTTGGGAACTGTGAAGAGACCCCTGGTGGCATGTCTTGTGGGGTATGCATGGGTGTCTGAGCTGTGTGCTAGTCATTTCAACAGACAGCTCGGTGCCTTCAACATGTCAATACCTTTCACAAAGGCAAGGACTGATGCAGTCAATCTCTCCTCTACTTTGAGCCAGGAGAGACTGACATGCATTTTATTGATGTTAGCACTCCCATGAACATTTAAGGGCCAGCCATGCTGCTCTGTTCTGGGCCAACTGAAAATTGACTCTGTCCCTCTTTGTGGCACTTGACCATATGACTGGGCAGTAGTCCAGGTGCGATAAAAGTAGGGCCTGTAAAACTTGATGACAAGCTGCATGGTAAATGGTCAAATGTTCTACCCAATATTTTTTAAATAAGTAGTCATCGCTGCGCTTTGAAATGTAGGTGGGGGCTATGTATCAGTGGAGCTCATTAGCATAGAAAAAGCGGCACTGTTAGAAAGTTACTGTGTGTTTCACAGTAATTTAATGGAAAGTAGTTGCTGTGAATTTTGCATTACCTGATTGGCAACCAGCTGTCAATCAGTTATTGTAAAATGCACTTGCCAGTAGCTAGCTGTACCTTCACAAAACTTTTCTGATTAAAAGAAAGCTTATAACATTAGGTAACAACTAAGTATTCTTTGTGGTGAGCACACTTGGGATCCAGCCTCAACCTCTTGGTTGGCAGCAAACTGACCTTCCTGTCACACCATCAGGGCAGTGAGCGTGACAGAGATCAGCCACAGTAAGTTACTGTGACTTTAACAATAACTATATAACAATAACTAAAAAATATGTTGTTTTTTTTTACCCCATATGTAACTCTGTGTTGTTTTTATTGCACTACTTTGCTTTATCTTGGCCAGGTCGCAGTTGTAAATGAGAACCTGTTCTCAACTGGCTTACCTGGTTAAATAAAGGTGAAATAAAAAAAATAAAAAAAATACACACAGCAAGCTGACAGTAAGTTATTGAAAATTAAACATGAACTTCCCAACAACCAACTGCCATTAAGTTACACGAAAATGAACAGCAACCTCTTAACAGTGCAGCTTTTGTGTCACACCCACTTACAAATCAACACAACGATAACGAACCACTTAAACTGGTACAACACTTCCACTAACGGTTGGCACAAATACATCATATTTTAGACAATGCCCCCAAATATGCTAAATAGCCCCTACAAGTACTTCCCCCCCACCCGCCTATGTTTCAAAGTGCAGTAAGGTAAACAACAACAAGTTATTTTACAATTATAACACCTTAATTCAACTGTAAAAATACTGAATTTTTACTACAACTCAGTAGCCAGTAACTTACTGTCAAATTACAGGTAATTTTTAACAGCGTGTGCCATGAGCACATCTGAAGCATGCTATAAGTATAACTGTAGCACCTGTCATTGGTTCTATCTGGAACCAGAGGGTTCTTCATGAGATGGTTCTAAATGGAACTCAAAAGGGTTCCCCTACAGGGACAAATCAAAGGGTTCTACGTGGCACCCAAAAGGGTTCTCCATAATGTCTATTGGTTCTAATCTTTTAACAATCTTTATCATACCCACAGATAGCAGGACATTCAGGTCGCTGGCAACTGAGAGGTTGTGAGTTCAACTCCCCAGTGAGATTGACACCCAAGTAATCTGAATTTTGCCGGTCTGCAAAACCACATCCATCATTATCATATTTCCCAGCATGCTCTATTGCGGTTAGATTTTTAGAATAGTTTGTTGCAATATCTGTGTTTTTGCATGTACATTGAATGATTAATTAAACAATTAATTTGTTTTATGCTACACAAAGATAACATACATTTTTCTAAACTAATCCAATCTGTTAGTTGGATTTAATGCACACATTACTGAAATGGTTGTTCCAGTTAAATGGTTTAGGTAGTGTCATTCATTCATCTTTCTAACCCTGGCAGTCATTCTGAATGAAGATTGTGGGAATCCACTCTGGCTGGATTCCAATAGGAATTATACATCACTTTGCAAGCCAGCATAACGTGACTTGATGCTGATTTAGCTTTATCTTATACTGTTCACCAAAGCACAGTGAAGGCAGGTCACCAGCAAAAACACAATAAATGCTGGTCACAAGCGAAAACCCAACGAAGGCTGATCTGACAGGCTGATCTAGACCATACTGGTCTGCCAGCATAACCAGCTAGACCATGCTGGTCAGTCAGACAAACCAGTTAGACCATACTGGTCAGACCAGCTTGACCAGCATCTGACCAGCACTGACCAGCATAGACCAACATGGACCAGCAAAGACCAGCATGGACCAGCTTGAAATGTATTCTGGTTTATGCTGTTTTCTTTAGCAGGGCTGAGACATCTGTTAGAGCCGCATTGATTATGTATGTGGACTAGCACTGCCTAAGGCGGGGAATATTTATAACCTCAATCAATTCACAATGCATAGCACTACTCCTACATTTCAGTTCGCCTCCCATTCACTGTGTGCGTTTTTTTCCTCCTGTGTAACTACAATGAGGGCTTAGATAATATGATATATTTCTAAAGGAATAGACAGAGTGGGATTCAATCAAACCTGCCAGAGTCATATTTATCCAGTATCTTTGTTTACAAACTCATTCCCGACACTCTTACTATGAATCCAGCAGAAATACGAAGCAAAGGAATTATCAATTTATCAATCCTTGTCGTGCTGAAGCATGTGATGTGATTCGACTCTACATTGAATTACCATGGGGATCACGGCTAGACAAATTCAATTAATCATCTGACAGGACCCAATATTTGAGCTACTCCACACAAACACTAGCGCCCAGGTTGTCCCTATTGCATTCCAATGAACCAACTAGTCCACCAGATCCCTGCTACACCAATGAAACTGACTAACTGCAAATATCTCCCTGGCACATCTAGCCATGCAGAGAAGAATGACAATCCCATGTCTGATTCAAAATGAATTACGTTACAGGGAATCTCATCTGTACTAATTATAAAACCCCATCAGATTATGAAAACAGTCCATTTGGCTTGGCGGAGGCAAGGAGAGGCAGAGGGAGACAGGGAGTGCTGTGGCCTGGAGATTTAGTATCTCTCATCAGCTGTTGCTATGTCAAGCTATGCCCCCTCTCTCTCTCCCTCACCCCCTCACTCACCTACTCTCTCTCTCTCTCTCTCTCTCTCTCTCTCTCTCTCTCTCTCTCTCTCTCTCTCTCTCTCTCTCTCTCTCTCTCTCTCTCTCTCTCTCTCTCTCTCTCTCTCTCTCTCTCTCTCTCTCTCTCTCTCTCTCTCTCTCTCTCTCTCTCTCTGCTCCTCACCTACTCCACTCTCTCAAGGAATTAAATATTGATGGAAGACCTGGATTTTATCTGCTGCCTATCATACAGCCGTCCCCCACTGAGTTCACACAGTTTATTATAAGAGCAGGGCCCAGGCAAGGACAACCTCTATCCATCCTCCCCCCACTAGAATAAATGCAAATGTGTCTCACAGAAATGGATAATGAATGAATGCATCTCCAGATGCAGGTGTCTGCTGCCAAGGGGGAGCCAGCCATTCCTAGTAGGAATGCACTGGAGATTAGGAGGTAAATATCACTTGACTGTTTCTACAAAACAATATATTTTCTTTAACACATATTTTTTTCCACACCCCCATGCTGAATTTAATGATACAATCCAAAAGTTTGGAATAAGTGGAATGCAGTGGAGGCTGCTGAGGGGAGGGCGGCTCATAACAATGGCTGGAACGGAGTCAATGGAATGGCATCAAACACATGGAAACCATGTGTTTGATTTATTTGATACCATTGAACCTATTCCGCTCCAGCTATTACCACAAGCCCTTCCTCCCCAATTAAGATGCCACCAACCTCCTGTGGTGGAATGGCAATGCATCTCATCCAGTCAGAGTGAGAAACAGTGGTTGTTTGGTTACTTTAAAGCCTTGGAGGATCTATAGCTCCATCTATAGGGCCTGAAAGCGTATTTAATCATCAGTCTCTCTTTTTTTGCAATCTTAGGTTTTGTTTTTGGGGTTTAAGTTGATTTGTGACTAATTACTTTTTATAAAGCTATTCAAATTAAATGTATTTGATGGTTGATGATGATGGGTAACAATGCTGAAAGTAGAATTGATCATTTAAATATGTGTACTTTTTTACAATATGAGGATTGTTTTACAGGATTATCACATCAATGTTCACAGAAGAATAGCGCAGATTTATGAAGGGAAAAAACTCAATCTGGGATAAAAATCTACAATTGGTAAATGTCTAGATTCAATCACCAGTGAGCAACAGGGAATAGGCTTTGCAAAACAAAATGATCTAAAAAACAACAACAACCATACAGCCATACTAGGAGTTACTACTGGCTACTGCCTTTTATATATTTAATATTTGTAGAACCGTCTACACAAAATCACATATGTGTGCATCCACTCACTATCATCCAGGAGGCAAATATGGTGTAGTTCATCTCAGTAACCAGCTGGAATCAGTAAAGGACAGTGGATAGAATAGACCCAATGGATGCATAGTGACCCAGTCTCCATCCGTGGCAGGCCAAGTATTACAATTGGTCACAATTACCTTAGAAGAGTTTTAATTTCGGGAAACCCTATCTTTTAATGCCACAATCTCCTCAGATCATCATATATCATTTAAGCATGGCATTTAAAGGGCATGATGTGAAAAAACTATGTATCCTTGGATTTCCTTGCTAATGATGAAATTAAAAGATTTAATCTCCTCCCTATTGATTGTGTTGACCATCTGATTATGGACGAAGTAGACCTATAGTGCATTCGGAAAGTATTCAGACCCCTTCCTTTTTCCACATTTTAGGTTACAGCCTTATTAGAAAACTGATTAAATAAATAAAAAATCCTCATCAATCTACACACAATACCCCATAATGACAAAGCGAAAACAGGTTTTTATAAATTTTTGCACATTTATAAAAAAAAAAATATATATATATCTAATTTACATAAGTATTCATACCCTTTGCTATGAGACTCGAAATTCAGCTCAGGTGCATCCTGTTTCCATTGATCATCCTTGAGATGTTTCTACAACTTGATTGGAGTCCACCTGTGGTAAATTCAATTGATTGGAAATGATTTGGAAAAGCACACACCTGTCTATATAAGGTCCCACAGTTGACAGTGCATGTCAGAGTAAAAACCAAGCAATGAGGTCGAAGGAATTGTCCGTAGAGCTCCGAGACAGGATTGTGTCGAGGCACAGATCTGGGGAAGGGTACCAAATAATTTCTGCAGCATTGAAGGTCCCCAAGAACACAGTGGCCTCCATCATTCTTAAATGGAAGAAGTTTGGTGTCACGCCCTGGCTCTGGGGACTCTTGTATGTTGAGCCAGGGTGTTCATTTCTAGGTTTTGTATATCTATGTTAGCCAGGGTGGCTCCCAATCAGAGACGGCTGTAGCTCGTTGTCTCTGATTGGGAGCCATACTTAGGTAGCCGTTTGACATTCATTTGGTGTGGTTTCTTGTTCCGTATTGGTTTGTGTATGTAACCAAGGACGTCACGTTATCGTTTTGTTGTTTTGTTCGTGTAATCATTAATAAATATAAATATGTTCGCATTCCACACTGCGCCTTGGTCCTCCTCCTTCAGCGATCGTGACATTTGGAACCACCAAGACTCTTTCTAGAGCTGGCCGCCCGGCCAAACTGAGAAATCGGGAGAGAAGGGCCTTGGTCAGGGAGGTGACCAATAACCTGATGGTCACTCTGACAGAGCTCCAGAGTTCCTCTGTGGAGATGGGAGAAACTTCCAGAAGGAAAACCATCTCTGCAGCACTCCACCAATCAGGCCTTTATGGTAGAGTAGCCAGACGGAAGCCACTCCTCAGTAAAAGGCACATGACAGCCCGCTTGGAGTTTGCCAAAAGGCACCTAAAGGATTCTCAGACCATGAGAAACAAGATTCTCTGGTCTGATGAAACCAAGATTCAACTCTTTGGCCTGAATGCCAAGCGTCACGTCTGGAGGAAACTTGGCACCATCTCTACGGTGAAGCATGGTGGTGGCAGCATCATGCTGTGGGGATGTTTTTCAGCGGCAGGGACTGGGAGACTAGTCAGGATCAAGGGAGATATGAACGGAGCAAAGTACAGAGAGATCCTTGATGAAAACCGCTCAGGACCTCAGACTGGGGTGAAGGTTCACCTTCCAACAACACAACAACCCTAAGCACACAGCCAAGACAACGCAGGAGTGGCTTAGGTACAAGTCTCTGAATGTCCTTGAGTGGCTCAGCCAGAGCCTGCACATGAACCCGATCGAACATCTCTGGAGAGACCTTATGAGGGTGTTGGTTGCCTCATGAGGCTGCCTTATCAAGAGTGTGCAAAGCTGCCAAGAGTGTGCAAAGCTGTCATCAAGGCAAAGGGTGGCTATTTGAAGAATCTCAAATATAAAATATATTTTGATTTGTTTAACACTTTTTTGGTTACTACATGATTCCATTTGTGTTATTTCATAGTTTTGATGTCTTCACTATTATTCTACATTGTTGAAAATATTAAAAATAAAGAAAAACCTTTGAATGAGTAGGTCCAATCTTTTGACTGGTACTGTATATATGCTTCACATTAATATTATATAGACATCTTACATTTTAGGATCGATTTATTGTAGGGTATTGTGCATGTAATTCATGATGATTGAATCAGACTTTCCAATAGAAGTGTTATGTAATTCTGTGTTAAGAGTTATGTGACTCTGAGTTAAGTGTTATGTGACTCTGAGTTAAGTGTTATGTGACTGAGTTAAGTGTTACGTGATGCTGAGTTACAGTGTGTATCAACATGGGAGCCAGACTATTTGTGTACCATTCTACTCTCTCCTCATGAGGGTGTTGGTTGCCTCATGAGGCTGTCTTATCAAAAATAAATAAAACATATATATCATCTAAATATATGTGCATAACTGCACCTTTATTTGCACTTATATCTTTATTCAACACAACAGATTTGCAATGGCTATGGAATGCTCTACTTTTTCTTTACAAAATAAAGTGACAAAAAGAATGTAGAATGAAGTATAAGGTGCGACATATGGTACTTGAAAGCAAACTACAGGTAGTATTAAATTAATACAATTACATACTGTATGCTCATAGGAAATACATAGGACAATAAGCAATGTGACATATTGCTCCTGGACCACTGTACTTGCTTCTTCAGATGATGTTCTTCATGATAAAACATTAAAACAAAACTGTTTCAGTTATTTGGAAAATGCAATGAATTACAGATGTAGGATCTTAATTTGATCACCCTGTTGTAGGACATTTCATCAGGCTTCTGAAGTTGGTAATTTCCAAATTTCAGACCTGATGTGCCCGCAAGAAAAATTTATCAACCCCAACAAAAATGACCATTAAATATAATCCACATAATAATTCAAATGTTCTCTTGCTGAATAATTATTTTCCTACTTCAGCAAACTGGCTCAAATTAAGACAGAGACGCCTTATTTTCTGAGACACAATCAAACCCTGTTGAAGTTCAGTAGGGCATCATCCTTAAACCCCTTTAACAAACACAACAGAGGCAGATAAAGTGGCGAGACTAATACTACAAAGTGGAGACAGCCCACCAAGGACAAAAATGACACCTTGTCTTAACCTATACCTGAGATCAAATAACGACATCATATTAGCTATCTCCTTCCTCATTCATAATATTTGTACATTAACAAGATGTGATAAGCATTACAGTTGACTCTATGGGAAAAATGCAAATACACCTATTACCTCTGACATCAATATTAACCTCTTAGTTGACATACATTTTGTACAGATGCAAAGCTCAGAAATGGAAAAATATTCATAACATTATAGAACATGTGACATCATTCAGCTCTCCTAATACTGTCATTCAGAACTTTACACAATAAAATAATAAACAAATCAAATCAAATTATTAGCAAACCAATGAAAGAGTACAAACTGAAAATAATACAAACAACAAAAACACAGGTCTACTAAGACACTTAGAAAGGAGATATTGCTTAAGTGATAATGCCCAATAAAAGCCTGTGTTTGGAGGATATATTGGCACGGTTTGCCGACCCTCGACTTCGTTTCGGGCCTAACAACACCCGTGCCAATATATCCTCCAAACACCGGCTTCTCTGGCATTATCACTTTTAAACAACAGGTTACCAACATATTTAAATAATGATTGACATATTTTCATTAAAAACATTATTTTGATTAATTTATTCATACTATTTCATCCTTCCACAACATATAGTGCCGACACAAATCTAGGGTTCCATTGCCATACTGGCTGGCAACGTTCTTATCCCTTGCTTTCTAGATAGCCAACTACGGCTAACTTATAGTCACATCAAACAGTGCAGCCAGAATAACAACAGTAGCTGCATTTGCATTTGTTTAAGATGTTTTCTAGTGACATTTATTTGGATACATCCATAACAATGAGCTAATGAGGTGCGATTTCGCCTGGCATAGAAAATGTGCTCTCTTGTCAGGAAACTGTTGTTCAGAGGAGCTAGCCAACAACACAGCTAACACAATCACTTCAAACTGAAGCTGGAAAGACTGCAAACTAGCTGCACTTCGTTTCATTTGACCTGTTTTTATTGATAGTTCTTTGTATATATCCATAAAAATGATGCTGATTCATGATTTTGACTGGCTGAGAAAAGCTGCCTGCCTGTCTGTCTCGTCCCAACGTTCATTACTATGGGACAGCTAGAGATCAAATTTGAATATTGAAACAATGTTGCAAATGTCGGAGAGACAGACAGCAAGGTTTATACAAATCTCCTCTGTTGAAAACTAAATGTTAGTCTAAAAGAAATATGAGATAATGTCTAGATGCTTTTTATAGTGGAGATAAAGTTTATATATTGCCTGGCTGGGCTGATGAGACAGTGGATTGCGCAGTCAGATGGAACAGAGTAAATAGGCATCTTAACGTAATAGATTTAGCCGGTGGTAACTTGTGGAATAGACACCCGTTGTATAATTTTGAATAAATACTGTCAAATAAAGATTGTTCTTGCCAATGTCAGGACCTTAGGCTGAGCACAGGTGTGTTGACCCTTCTGCCTTTCAATTGTTCTAAAGAGGTGGGCGAGATCAGGGCCTCTCAACACACTTTCACCCACTGCGTCTGTGGATGTGTCAGGCCTTGACAGGGCATCCCAAAACAGCTATGCTTTTGTTTTTACAGTGTGTTGAATGCTGACACCCTCAGTTAGAGTAAAGATGAAGGATTTAAAATAAAATAATAGACAATAGGATAATTATTTCCACTGAATGTTTTTCTAAAGATTGTTTTATTGCATATAACTCAAAGCCTGGACCCTATACCCAAGCACACACAGTATAAATACTTTTGAAAAACATGTTTCTCAAAAGAAAACGGACTTTGATCTTCATAGCACCTCAACTTACTTTAATTAATTTCATTACTTTAATTAATTGAGTAATTCAAAGGTATACAAGCCAATGCCACATTTATGGTTGTCTTATTCTTTCTGATCATGTGGATTTGTATTTTTATTAAATTGTGTTTTGTCACTCAACATACACTGAGCGTACACAGCATTAAGAACACCTGCTCTTTCAATGACAGAGACTGACCAGGTGAATCCAGGTGAAAACTATGATCTCTTATTGATGTCTCCTGTTAAACCCACTTCAATCAGTATAGATGAAAGGGAGGAGACAGGTTAAAGAAGGATTTTTAAGCCTTAAGACATGGATTGTGTATGTGTGTCATTCAGAGGGTGAATGGGCAAGACAAAATATTTAAGTGCCTTTGAACAGGGTATGGTAGTAGGTGCCAGGCGCACTGGTTTGTGTCAAGAACTGCAACGCTGCTGGGTTTTTCACACGCAATATTTTACTGTGTGTATCAAGAATGGTCCACCACCCAAAGGACATCCAGCCAACTTGACACAACTATGGGAAGCATTGGAGTCAACCTGGGCCAGCATTCCTGTTGAACGCTTTTGACACCTTGTCGAGTCCATGCCCCGACAAATTGAGGCTGTTCTGAGGGCAAAAGAGAGGGTGCAACTCAATATTAGGAAGGTGTTCTTAATGTTTTGTATATGAGACGTAAAGACTAATATCTGTGCACACAGAATGGATAACGATGACAGGAGCATAGCTGTACCACATAGCCACTACTCTTAACAGACATTGTTGTGCTGTGACTTGATATTTGGTCCAATTAACTACATGTGCTGGTGGCTACCTCACAGTGGAGCATGCAGTTTGTGCATGAGCTAAAATTGTATTTTGTTTTGTGATGTCAACAACGTCTCTGAACATGTATCCAGTGACAGTAAGAATCATATGACGACTTTGATTGTTGATGAAAAGTGCTGCTACAGTCAAACCTGCCTGAAGCAGGGAATAATGCTTAACCCCAACATCAATACCACAGTCTCTCCAGCTCTCTGTACAGATATGGTATCTTAATTTGATCACTCTGCTCCACAGGAAATTTTAAAGAGGCCTAGTAGTAACATAAATTCACTGAAAACCCGCAGTTCCTCTTTCTATCACTAGATCTCACGCCTAAACTATAGCCTACTATAGACTATGAAAACTAATTTCCTGTTAGAAATTATCCGTTTTTTTTAGAATAATAAAATCCTCCTGCTGCAGGATTATTTTACTCCTGCAACGAAACTGGTCAAATTAAGATCCAACATCTGTATATCATAACTCCTTCTTAACAACACTTTAGATCTTACAGGAGCACATAAAGGTTTAAGTTTCTTAAAAATATGCATGTCACAGGTGTTACAATACACAATCTGTACAAAGTGTAAAAATACTTCTTGACATCAGCCAGAGTACAGAGAGCTGTTTGGAGCAGGAACATAGATACAGCAAGACTGAGTTACGTACAGTAGGTCTGGGTGATGAGCGGTGGTCAATATTTTAGCAGTTGATAGCAGGGTTGTAATTGGACAGGTGAGGGGACAGGAGTCATATCACAGGAGATTACCACTGTCTTTCTCTCATATTTCAATGTGAGACTCATTTATGGACGGACTGACTTTAATCGAGCCAGAAATTGTGTAAAACCTGTGGGAGATACAATGAGAGAAAAGTTTGATGAGTTAGAAAAGTTAGAAAAGTTGCATAGAAAACTATGCAGTTTTTAAGGTATAGCGATATGACGTAGATGCAGAAAGTAAACAGCATAATGGGTCAATTTCCGCAACAACTAAGAGCGTTGAAGCACGAGGCTCAACTTCTCAGCTGTTTTGGTGCCCTGACTACCAACCTGTACACATGAGCAGATACTATGTATAACTGTGTGAGAGCAAAGTCTTGCATCTCGTTCATCTTAATATCTGCGATGCTGCTCGTGGCAACGTAATTTAGCTGAGTCTACCTTTAACTCTAGATCTAGCAAGCTGTTTGAGAATTTTTTTTAACTACATCGTTTTAACTCTTGATCTTGCAAGCCATTAAACAAGATAAACATTAAACTAGGTCTATACAGTTTTAACTGTCGATCCAGGGGAATAGAAAGTAGAAGAGAAAGCCATGAAATTAATACTACTCCATACCTTGACTTTTTTAAATGTGTGCGCTTCTTCAGAACTTGAAAACAGGAGGATTTTGCACAGGAGTGTTTCAGGTCGATGACCTGGTAGATGATGGGGTTGTACATGGCAGAGGACTTAGCAAGCAGAGTGGGGATCACAGAGACAGAGATAGGCACTGAGTCGGGCTCGCCAAACGCAGACACCACTGAGACCACTGCATAAGGGATCCATGCTATCAAGAAACCAGCACAGATCAGCATCGCCACCTGGAGGACACAAGTAGAACCACATCACAGGTCTGTCACAATAATTAAAGTATCTCTTAGGTGAGGTTCCGTGCACAAACACGCACACGTCCACACACACACAGTCATATCTAACTAAGATCATAACATGGTGTCAGAAGTGCTTTAACCTAGTCAAATATAAGACAGGAGAGATTATTTCACAGAAAATAATAATGTTCCTTGAGTTTTGTCGGAGATTAGAGTGACAAAAAGTAGCTAACAGCAAACTGCTCTCACATGTCTCTTCTCTTCACTGAGCAGCCCAAGCAGAGCCATTTCTATGGATACTCACAGACTCAGAGCCACCATGAGCAGAGAGCATGCAGAGTGAGCAGCGCTCAGGGAGCGAATGGCAGACAGAGAGGAGCAGCTAATGGATTTACTAATGGAGGAAGTTATTTCTGATTTTGGGTTTCGGGCAGGTCCTTAAATTTGGCAGAAGCATTCGGGCCTGGGTAGGGTAGAGCCTGAACGTTGCAGGCATGGGTAGGGCTCAGCCTTAAAATGAATGCCCGTGCAGGGCTCTAACATACACACACACACACACACACGCACCTTGGTAAGTTTAATCTCCATATTATGGCTGTTCTTGTTCCTGGTGTCAAAGTGGGAGATTTCTTTGGCTGAGGACTTGACCTTGAAGATGATCATTACGTAGGAGAAGACGATGATGCCGGTGGGGAAGATAAGGCAGAAGAAAAGGATGGCAATGACGAAGCTCTGGCCCGCCACAGAGGCCTGGGCCAGCCACCAGTCCAGAGTGCAGGAAGTGCCAAAGGGCTCGGGAGCGTAGCTGCCCCAGCCCACAATGGGCATGGTGGCCCAGAAGCCTGCGTACAGCCACACAAACACCATACTCAGGAAAGCATGTTGCCTCTTTAGCCATGTCCCTGTGGGCACAATTATGGGCACAATGATCAATCATTCTTTGTTTCATTATTATAATAAAGTGTCCAGATATCACAGATCATAATTTCAATGAACTTATTCATGACAAAGTGTTAATTATTCATTCTTATAAAGGTCTTGTGTTACTGTAAACCAGGGGTGTCAAACATATGGCCCGGGTCCAATCCGGCCCGCGGGTGGTTTGAGTAAAACAAATACAACTTGTAAACAAATATATATACTTTAAAATGACTAAAACCAAACCGAAACTGTGTAGAAATGACTGTGTCTAGCTCACTAAATAATCACCGAAATGAAAGCTAGACAGTCAGGGAGCATCTAAAATTCTAAAAGACTTTTAGATATACCACCCAAACAGATCCACAGATTACACAATATCTATTGCACTCCACACTGCCCTTTCCCACTATGTGAGAATGCTGTTAATTGACTACAGCTCAGTGTTCAATACCATAGTGCCCTCCAAGCTAACACTAAGCTAAGGACCTTGGGACTGAACACCTCCCTCTGCAACTGGATCCTGGACTTCCTGACGGCACGGCCCCAGGTGGTGAGGGTAGGCAACAACACACTCACCACGCTGACCGTTAACACGGGGGCCCTTCAAGGGTGCATGCTTAGTCGCCTTCCTGTATTCCCTGTTCACCCACGACTGCGTGGTCGCGCACAACTCCAACACCATCCTTAAGTTAGCCTGATCACCAACAATGATGAGACAGCCTATAGGGAGGAGGTCTGAGACCTGGCAGTGTAGTGCCAGGACAACAACCTCTCCCTCAACATCAGCAAGACAAAGGAGCTGATCATGGACTACAGGAAACGGAGAGCCGAGCACGCCCCCATTCACATTGACGAGGCTGTAGTGGAGCGGGTCGAGAGCTTCAAGTTCCTCGGTGTCCACATCACTAAGGATCTATCATGGTCCAAACACACCAACACATTCATGAAGAGGGCACAACAACGCCTCTTCCCCCTCAGGATGCTGAAAAGATTTGTCATGGGCCCTCAGATCCTCAAAAAGTTATACAGCTGCACCATTGAGAGCATCTTGACTGGCTACATCACCGCTTGGTATGGCAACTGCTTAGTATCCAACTGCAAGGCACTACAGAGGGTAGTGCGGATGGCCCACTACATCACTGTGGCCGAGCTCTCTGCCATCCAGGACCTCTATACCAGGTGGTGTCAGAGGAAGGCCCTAAAAATAGTCAGACTCCAGACACCCAAATCACAGACTGTTCCCTCTGCTACCGCATGGAAAGCGATACCGATGTCTGGAACCAACAGGTCCCTGAACAACTTCTACCCCCATGCCATAAGACTGCTAAATATACTGAACAAAAATATAAACACAACATGTAAAGCGTTGGTCCCATGTTCTATGAGCTGAAATAAAAGGTCCCCAAAATGTTCCATTCACACAAAAAGCGTATTTCTCTCAAATGTTGTGCGCAAATTTGTTTACATCCCTGTTAGTGAGCATTTCTCCTTTGCCAAGATAATCCATCCAGGATCCAGTTGCAGAGGGACCACTGCGCCACTCGTTACTCATTGTGTATTTATTATTACTTGTATTATTATAAATGTATGTTTTACTTTTCTATTATTTCTCTATTTTCTTTCTCTCTGCATTGTTGGGAAGGGCCCGTAAGTAAGCATTTCACTGCTAGTATTTTATTGTATTTGTTAGAGGACTAATCGTTGCTAATTCTTTGCTAGGCGAGGAAATATAACACATTTTCAGTGCAGCCCTATGGACCCCATTGAAGACCGAATGCGGCCCCCTTTGCAAAATTTAGTTTTACACCCCTGCTGTAAACCAAACACAAACTGAGAACATAGCCCACTGTACCGTATCTGAGATGGCAGATCTTGAGGTATCTGTCTAGGCTGACTACGGTCATGGTGATGAGGCTGCCAACACCGAAGAAGAAGCCAGCCCAGCCATAGAAACGACAGCCCTCCCAGCCAAACAGCCAGCGGTGGGAGAAACTGGACGCCACAAAGAACGGCTTCCCTGTGACTTCAAGACCAAACACACACAGTTGTTAACCACTTCAAATGATCAGTGTGTACTGTAAAGACATGAGAACATATAGTATACATGTACAGTAACGTAGTAATGTAGGCCTTCCAAGGAAAACCATCATCTTCATCCACTTCACATAACAGAAGTGCTGTTTCTTCAAAACCCACAATGATAACAGATGCAGTAAAGTTACAATCCTGAGGCAAAGCATGTGACAGAAGAGGTGATCATAAATAGTGTTTCTATCGTGTGAGGAGAAAATGGCATCCTCACCAGTCTGACGCCACAGAGGTTTAGAGAGCTGTCTCTACATACATGTCGACGTACACACACTGCACTCTCCACCAACCCTCATAGTTAACAAAATACTCTCACTTTATGACTCCTACAGTATCACGGTAAAATGGGTACCAAACATTCTGACCCTATTTTCATTTGGACCTCCAACATCTGAGTGATATTCCCAAGATGCAGGCAAAGCTGGCAGACACAAATAGATTATGCTTGTTGTCTGCTGTGGATGATGGCTCTAGTCCTAGAAAGCTATACAGGCGTCTCATACAGAGGGACATAGTTGGCCCAGAGACCAAGAAATAAACAGATAAACAAGTGAGCATCCCGTGGTTGTATGAGACACAGAGAGAGCTGGCCAGAGATTGTTCTGAGACTGAGACACACTGTTGTGAATTCTGCTTCTGGCTGGGTCACAGGGACTCTTTGAGAAACTAGAATATTCCCAGAGAAAGGGGATTTTTAAAACTACATTTTTTAAATAAGATGACTGCTTACAGTGGAACTACATCTCTTGTATATCAAAGGCCTAGTCTATCGATATATTGTGATCAATAGGCCAGGTAGAGTAATATTAGAGGTGTGTTTTTTTAACATGATGCTGTTCCTCTAATATCCAAACGGTGACAATAAAGGACCAATTCCAGGTTAGGCCACAATTTAGCATATTTCAGGGTTGAGTTACCAAACATGCCTAAAAAGTTATGACTTTAAAGCAACTCTGTGATTCTCTCTCTCTCTCTCTCTCTCTCTCTCTCTCTCTCTCTCTCTCTCTCTCTCTCTCTCTCTCTCTCTCTCTCTCTCTCTCTCTCTCTCTCTCTCTCTCTCTCTCTCTCTCTCTCTCTCTCTCTCTCTCTCTCTCTCTCTATCTCTCATATTCCACCACTTCATCTTCTTCCAACCATTCCCATGTGTCAGGATGTACAGGAGAGAATGTTAATGCAGCACTACCATTGTTCATATACATGCTGTTCTGAATTTAAATACACAGAATACACAGGACTAATCCACCTTACAATGTTATGTACAGAGACACACTGTAAATGGACATACTGTATGAAGAGACTGTGGAATGGTTTACCTGATATGCCAAAGTCAAAGATGGCTAAGTTGACTGTCATGAGCTCAGGCGGCCTTAGCTTTGTCTTGCGTTTGATGGTCATGTATATAACATAGCCATTTCCTGTGGCTGACATGATCCCTGCAGAGAAAACAGAGGACAAGAGGAAGACATGACAAGTTGTAAAATGCAACATGACAGGGTGTACCTACAGATTAGTCAATTGACATACTTAGGCCTATGGCATAATTGGTTTAAGTATAATGCTATAATACTTTAAAGGGGCGATCTGCAGTTGCTACATACATTTTTTGACTTATAAATGAATGATATGTACATATTGATTTTTGAAGAATATAACTTATAAATGCCTCATGAGCTTAGTTTAACTGTCGTACCCCATCAGAACCCAAAATATAAGCTTGTTTAACTCCATTCTTTGTAAACAAAGTAAATGTAAACAAACACTACATAGCCTAAAAACATGTTTAAAATTATAATTGATATCATGGATGGTCAGTCCTTGCATCCACAGCTATGTCTATGAATTTGAGAGTGGTTACATTTCTCCAGCCCCATCCCTCAGCTTTTTACCGAAACAGTGGCGGGAATTTTTGCTTTGTTATTGTTTCAACTGCTGATTGCCGCTTTAATTAATTGTTTTATTCGCTTTCATGCAATTTTCATAAGTACGTGGTACATTTTCACAACTCTTAGTACAAAACTAAAATCTGATCATCAAAAAGTTGTTTCAAAACTCTAAGCACATTTTCAATTGACTAAGTACAACACACAAAATCATACAGTCACTTTTTCACCAAACGTAATCAATGTTTCATCTAGAAATACATGTTTCACATTGCAATACATGTTCATATAAAGTAATTCCCTTTCACAATGCAATGCTTACATTACCTTTGACATGATTCTCTTTTGTTAAAAGACATTTTACTATTACTTAATCCGACTGCTCTTAATTGATGATCACTTAAACGTTTGGTAAATCTATAGATTTTACCTGAGAATGATGCATAGTCATTGCTCTCCTAATATTTATATACTGTAGAGTTCAAAAAGACAAAGGGCTTGTGGGTAAATGCAAAGATAGTAAACATGCATGTTTGTGTTGATCAAACACCTTTTAAACTCTACAAATATTCATAAGACTTGATATACATTTTCAAAACAACGTGCCACGGACGATAACACAGTGCCACCGACGCAGCCAGCTCCCGATGACTGTGGGCTCTCGTTCTCAATGGCTGACGTGAGTAAGACATTTAAGCGTGTTAACCCTCGCAAGGCTGCCGGCCCAGGCGGCATCCCTAGCTGCATTCTAAGAGCATGCGCAGACCTATTCAATCTCTCCCTATCCCAGTCTGCTGTCCCCACTTGCTTCAAGATGTCCAACATTATTCCTGTACCCAAGAAAGCAAAGGTAACTGAACTAAATGACTATCACCCCATAGTACTCACTTCTGTCATCATGCTTTGAGAGGCTAGTTAAGGATCATATCACCTCCACCTTCCCTGACACCCTAGACCCACTTCAATTTGCTTACCGCCCCAATAGATCCATAGACGATGCAATCGCCATCACACTGCACACTGCCCTATCCCATCTGGACAAGAGGAAAACCTATGTAAAAATGCTGTTCATTGACTACTGCTCAGCCTTCAACACCATAGTACCCTCCAAGCTCATCATTAAGCTTGGGGCCCTGCGCAACTGTGTCCTGGACTTCCTGACGGGCCGCCCCCAGGTGGTGAAGGTAGGAAACAACACCTCCACTACACTGATCCTCAACACAGGGGCCCGACAAGGGTGCGTGCTCAGCCCCCTCCTGTACTCCCTGTTCACCCATAACTGCGTGGCCACGAACACCCCCAACTCAATCATCAAGTTTGCAGACCAGGCCTGATTACCAACAATGACTAGACAGCCTACAGGGAGGAGGTGAGGGCCCTGGCGGACTGGTGCCAGGAAAAATAACCTCTCTCTCAACAAAACGAAGGAGTTGATCGTGGACTTCAGGAGACAGTAGAGGGAGCACGTCCCCATCCACATCGACGGGACCACAGTGGAGAAGGTGAAAAGCTTCAAGTTCCTCAGCGTACACATCACTGACAATCTGAAATGGTCCACCCACACAGACAGTGTGCGCCTCTTCAACCTCAGGAGGCTGATCAAATTTGTCTTGGCCCCTAAGACCCTCACAAACTTTTACAGATGCACAATTGAGAGCATCCTGTCAGGCTGCATCCCCGCCTGGTACAGCAACTGCACCGCCCGCAACTGCAGGGCTCTCCAGAGGGTGGTGTGGTCTGCCCAACGCATCACCGGGGGCACACTGCCTGCCCTCCAGGACACCTACAGCACCCAATGTCACAGGAGGGCCAAAAAGATCATCAAGGACATCAGCCACCCGAGCCACGGCCTGTTCCCCCTGCTATCATCCAGAAGACGAGGTCAGTACAGGTGCATCAAAGCTGGGACCGAGAGACTGAAAAACAGCTTCTATCTCAAGGCCATCAGACTGTTAAAAAGCCATCACTAGCCGGCCTCCACCCAGTACCCTGCCCATGAACTTAGTCACTGTTACTAGCTGGCTACCACCCGGTTACTCAACCCTGCACCTTAGAGTCTGCTGCACTATGTACATAGACATGGAATCACTGGTCACTTTAATTATGGAACACTGGTCACTTTAATAATAGTCAATGCCACTCCGACATTGCTCGTCCTAATATTTATATATTTCTTAATTCCACTCTTTTACTTTGAGATTTGTGTGTATTGTTGTGAATTGTTAGATAATACTGCACTGTTGGAGCTAGGAACACAAGTATTTCACTACACCCCCAATAACATCTGCTAAATATGTGTATGTGACCAATAAATTTTTTCATCAGTCTGAAAATGTAAATATGCAGTTAGAAGTCATTGATTTCCATGCACACAATAAATAACTAATTTGTCATCTCCATGACATTTGTTTTGGCTCAAGTCATCACCACCACCGTGTGTGTGACACACATTGTGGCAATTACATCTAAAAACACACTGAATGGACTCTTATTTTTAGTTTTTACAAAATATTTATTGGCATTTTTTACAATTTAATAATCATCAGCAAAATATGACACAGATAATGGCCCATTATTCCTCCCACCTACACATAACAGCAGGCTACATGGGAGCACATCGTGCAACACCCTTCCCTCCCCAACACATGAACACCCCCCTCCCTCCCTCCCCTCTGCCAGTATTAGCTTCAATGATTAACAACAACAAAAACGAAATAGAATGACTTTCACATCCATTGCTAGAAAATAAATTATTCAACGCAAAAACAAATTATAATAATACATTAATAAAGAAAATAATAATGAGGCAGCTAAGGTGACGACGCTAGAAACTGCTGAAAGTCCCCCCAGACATCAGTAAATTCAAAGGGTTTATTACGTAAATTGTACGTTATTTTTTCAGATGGAATACAGGAAGTTAGTTATTTTAGCCACATCTGCTTGCTTGGCGGAGTGTCACTCTTCCATAGAAAAGATGTGCATTTATTGGCTGCAATGACTGCCAATTCAAGGAATCTGGTTTTGCTACCAATATTCACTGGTAGAACAAAGTCATCTCCAAGAAGAATAAGGGAAAGATCTAGTGGTACAGTCATATTAGTGACCTGTGATAAGATCTGAATAATGTTTTCCCAATAATTGCCTAGTTCAGGGCAAGACAAAAACATATGCATAAGTGTGCCCACCCCTGTTTTACAAGGCCCATACACATTCACAATGGTAGTCCCCTGAGCATGGCGCTTGCAATGCCAGGGTTGTGGGTTCGTTTCCCACGGGGGGCCAGAATGAAAATGTATGCACTCACTAACTGTAAGTCGCTCTGGATAAGAGTGTCTGCTAAATGACTAAAATTATTATTTTTTGTTTATGTAATGGGCTCAGTGTTAATAAAACCTTGAATGATCACAAACCTACCCCCTTTGTCTTTAATCTGAGATTGTAGCTAAAGGGGCATTGCTTATTAATGAGAATGGCCACCCCTTTTGCCCGAGAGGTGAAAGATGAATAGTACACTTGACCCACCCACTCTCTCTTCAGTTTATCATGATCAGAGTCAGTCAGGTGTGTATCCTGAAGAGAGCTATATCAATCTTATGCTGCTTTAGATAATTCAGAATGTGTTTGCGCTTGACTGGGCATTTAGTACCCCTAATGTTAAGTGTCATAAATGTATAGTTATTAGGTGCTGACATCTTTAAAGAAAATAAGAAAGAGGGAAAGAGATAGAAACAAAATTGCGTTGAGCGTATACACATTTTACAAAATGAAAGTATAAAATAGTAACCATCTGGTGAGCTAATACCCTGACCCTACCGCAAACCCACCAACCTCCTCCCCAACTGAGGGAGTTAAAAAACCATACCCGTAGATGCTAGTCTTTAAGCTAGATGTACCTGCTATGCAGAGCATCGCCCGAATTAGGTTAATTCAGAATTATATGTACATTTATGCCTTGCAAAAGTCTTCATCCGCTTTCGCGTTTTTCCTATTTTGTTGCATTACAACCTGTAATTTAAATGGATTTGTATTTGTATTTCATGTAATTGACGTACACAAAATAGTCCACATTTGTGAAGTGAAATGAAAACAATAACTTAATGGAAAAGTGGTGCGTACATATGTATTCACCCCCTTTGCTATGAAGCCCCTAAATAAGATCTGTTGCAACCAATTACCTTCAGAAGTCACATAATTAGTTAAATAAAGTCCACCTGTGTGCAATCTAAGTGTCACATGATCTCAGTATATATACACACCTGTTCTGAAAGAGTCTGCAACACCACTAAGCAAGGGGCACCACCAAGCAAGCGGCACCATGAAGACCAAGGAGCTCTCCAAACAGGTCAGGGACAAAGTTGTGGAGAAGTACAGATCAGGGTTGGGTTATAAAAAAAAATCAGAAATGTTGAAAATCCCACGGAGCACCATTAAATCCATTATTAAAAAAATTGAAAGAATATGGCACCACAACAAACCTGCCAAGAGAGGGCCGCCCACCAAAACTCACGGACCAGGCAAGGATGGCATTAATCAGAGAGGCAACAAAGAGACCAAAGATAACCCTGAAGGAGCTGCAAAGCTCCACAGCAGAGATTGGAGTATTTGTCCATAGGACCACTTTAAGCCGTACACTCCAAAGAGCTGGGCTTTACGGAAGAGTGGCCAGAAAAAATACATTGTTTAAAGAAACACGTTTGGTGTTCGCCAAAAGGCATGTAGGAGACTCCCCAAATTATTAGGAAGAATGTACTCTGGTCAGATGAGACTAAAATTGCAAAATAATTCACCCCCCTTGGCATTTTTCCTATTTTGTTGCCTTACAACCTGGAATTAAAATGGATTTTTTGGGGGTTTGTATCATTTGATTTACACAACATGCCTACCACTTTGAAGATGCAAAATATTTTTTATTATGAAACAAACAAGAAATAAGACAAAAAAACTGAACTTGAGCGTGCATAACTTTACTTTGCAATACTTTGTAGAGCCACCTTTTGCAGCAATTACAGCTGCAAGTATCTTGGGGTATGTCTCTATAAGCTTGGCACATCTAGCCACTGGGATTTTTGCCCATTCTTCAAGGCAAAACTGCTCCAGCTCCTTCAAGTTGGATGGGTTCCGCTGGTGTACAGCAATCTTTAAGTCATACCACAGATTCTCAATTGGATTGAGGTCTGGGCTTTGACTAGGCCATTCCAAGACATTTAAATATTTACCCTTAAACCACTCAAGTGTTGCTTTAGCAGTATGCTTAGGGTCATTGTCCTGCTGGAAGGTGAACCTCTGTCCCAGTCTCAAATCTCTGGAAGACTGAAAAAGGTTTCCCTCAAGAATTTCCCTATATTTAGCACCATCCATCATTCCTTGAATTCTGACCAGTTTCCCAGTCCCTGCCGATTAAAAACATCCCCACAGCATGATGCTGCCACCAAAGATTTTCACCGGTCTAATGTCCACTGCTCCTGTTTCTTGGCTGGTAACTCTAATGAGCTTATCCTCTGCAGCAGAGGTAACTCTGGGTCTTCCATTCCTGTGGCGGTCCTCATGAGAGCCAGTTTCATCATAGCGCTTGATGGTTTTTGCGACTGCACTTCTTGAAATGTTCCGTATTGACTGACCTTCATGTCTTAAAGTAATGATGGACTGTCGTTTCTCTTTGCTTCTTTGAGCTGTTCTTGCCATAATATGGACTTGGTCTTTTACCAAATAGGGCTATGTTCTGTATACCCCCCCCTAGCTTGTCACAACACAACTGATTGGCTCAAATGCATTAAATAAATTCCACAAATTAACTTTTATGAAGGCACACCTGTTAATTGAAATGCATTCCAGGTGACTACCTCATAAAGCTGGTTGAGAGAATGCCAAGAGTGTGCAAAGCTGTCAAGGCAAAAGGTGGCTACTTTGAAGAATCTCAAAAATAAAATATATTTTGATTTGTTTAACACTTTTTTGGTTACTACATTATTCCATGTGTTATTTCATAGTTTTGAGGTCCTCACTATTATTCTACAATGTAGAAATTGTAAAAATAAAGAAAAACCCTTGAATGAGTAGGTGTGTCCAAACTTTTGACTGGTACTGTACATATATGTGCGCGCACACACACACACACATACATACATACATACACACACACAATTGTAAAGCTATCAGCTCAATATTAGGTCGCAGGTCTGTGGAAATCTTCAGAATTGCTATACTAATCTGCGCAGAATCTCAAACAGCATTGAGCAGCACCATGTACTTTAATGTAATCTCAACTGCAATCCAGGTCATTTGGTTGTGCTATGAGATTAAGCACAGTGATAGCACATTACATTGTTGTATAAATAAACCAACAATCTGACATAGATTTTTCATTGGAATTTGGTTGTGCTTTTAGATACAGTATTTGAAAGCATAGTGATAACATATTGGGAATTCAACAAACTTTTGGCTGTGAAAATAGGTTGTAATCTCATTTATCAACGTATCAACTAAATATTAACCAATTCTCCACATTGAAATGACGTGGGTGTGCCCAGTGGGAAGGGTCCTTCAAAAATAATGGACCAATTTCATTTAGAAAACAACACCTGATGGTGCAGAATAGTATTCATACCACAAGGATAGTTCTCCAAGATCACTCTCCTCTCTCAGTACCATGAGACATGGCATGTTTCAAAATAACATGGTTGCATACACAGATTTGCAGATATTATCACAGGTGCAGCGAAATGCTTGTGCTTCTAGATCCAACAGTGCAGTAATAATACCTAGAAAACAATACTTACAACACAAAAGTAAAAATAAACAAATTCAGAAATATCAGAACGAGCAATGTCAGAGTCGGTATATACAGTTGAAGTCGGAAATTTACATACACCTTAGCCAAATACATTTAAACTCAGTTTTTCACAATTCCTGACATTTAATCCTAGTAAAAAATCCCTGTCTTAGGTCAGTTAGGATCACCACTTTATTTGAAGAATGTGAAATGTCAGAATAATAGTAGAGAGAATGATTTATTTCAGCTTTTATTTATTTCATCACATTCTCAGTAGGTCAGAAGTTTACATACACTCAATTTGAATTTGGTAGCATTGCCATTAATTTGTTGAACTTGGGTCAAACGTTTCGGGTAGCCTTCCACCAGCTTCCCACAATAAGTTGGGTGAATTTTGGCCCATTCCTCCTGACAGAGCTGGTGTAACTGAGTCAGGTTTGTAGGCCTCCTTGCTCGCACACGCTTTTTCAGTTCTGCCCACAAATTTTCTATAGAATTGAGGTCAGGGCTTTGTGATGGCCACTCCAATACCTTGACTTTGTTGTCCTTAAGCCATTTTGCCACAACTTTGTAAGTATGCTTGGGGTCATTGTCCATTTGGAAGACCCATTTGCGGCCAAGCTTTAACTTCCTGACTGATGTCTTGAGATGTTGCTTCAATATATCCACATAATTTTCCTTCCTCATGATGCCATCTATTTTGTGAAGTGCACCAGTCCCTCCTGCAGCAAAGCACCCCCACAGCATGTTGCTGCCACCCCCGTGCTTCACGGTTGGGATGGTGTTGTTCGGCTTGCAAGCTACCCCTTTTTTCCTCCAAATATAACGATGGTCATTATGGCCAAACAGTTCTATTTTTTGTTTCATCAGACCAGAGGACATTTCTCCAAAAAGTACGATCAAAGTACGAGCCCCAGGCCGAGGGAGATTGACAGTTATTTTGTGTTTCTTCCATTTGCGAATAATCGCACCAACTGTTGTCACCTTCTCACCAAGCTGCTTGGCGATGGTTTTGTAGCCCATTCCAGCCTTGTGTAGGTCTACAATCTTGTCCCTGACATCCTTGGAGAGCTCTTTGGTCTTGGCCATGGTGGAGAGTTTGGAATCTGATTGATTGATTGCTTCTGTGGACAGGTGTCTTTTATACAGGTAACAAGCTGAGATTAGGAGCACTCCCTTTAAGAGTGTGCTCCTAATCTCAGCTCGTTACTTGTATAAAAGACACCTGGGAGCCAGAAATCTTTCTAATTGAGAGGGGGTCAAATACTTATTTCCCTCATTAAAATGCATATCAATTTATAACATTTTTGACATGCGTTTTTCTGGATTTTTTTGTTGTTATTCTGTCTCTCACTGTTCAAATAAACCTACCATTAAAATTATAGACTGATCAGCAGGGGATCAAATACTTTTTTCCCTCACTGTACATCCATACACACACACATATCCTTTTAATAATTATATTTCCCTTCATTACTTTCCAACCCCACCACCCCTTCCCCAATTGGAGTAAACTAGTGAACAACAATGCTTAGGCCTCTACTTCCAGCCCATACATTCTATATACATTTTATGGCATCATTTTGTGTATCAATTCATAAACACTATGCGATGGAATCGGTACGTCAAAAATCTCTTCCCAACTATTTTGCAATCTATATGGGACGGCTGTCAATCATTTGGTCCTTAAATGAAACTGGTATACTTTTTTATTTATCACAATTTTCTTTAACCAATTATATTCTTTAATGCAAGGTCGACAGACAAGTTCCTTACTTTTTCCCCCTTCCACTTTCCTTTTCCATTTTTGCGGTAATGCTGCAATTATTTGGTTGTAATTTTGGGTAGGGCAGACATTTCCTCCTTCAAAATATAATTTTGTGAATCATGGGTGACTCCGTCACTTGTAACCAGTATCAATAAATTATTTTTGGTAGCATTCCTATGTTGAAGATTAAAAAATAATTTGGTGCATTTTTCCCCATATTCCATCCAGTTTGCTTTATTTTGATAATATATTACACTTGATGAGGAGTGGCTTCCATCTGGCCACTCTACCATAAAGGCCTGATTGGTGGAGTGCTGCAGAGATGGTTGATTAGTTGATTATTGGAGTGTTAGCTGGGGCAAGAATGTAACACCAATCAGGCCCCCAAGGACTGTAGTTGCCTCTCCCTGTACTAGACAGAGGTCATCCACAGAATCATGAAATAACGCATCCACAGCATGTTTTTGTATATCTTTATTTAACTAGGCAAGTCAGTTAAGAACAAATTCTTATTTACAATGACAGCCTACACCGGCCAAACCCGGACGACACTGGGCCAATTGTGCGCTGCCCTATGGGACTCCCAATCACGGCCGGTTGTGATACAGCCTGGAATTGAACCAGGGGGTCTGTAGTGACGCCTCAAGCACTGAGATGCAGTGCCTTAGACCGCTGCACCACTCGGGAGCCCATGTAATGTCAGTAGGCTGACAATGAGCTTACAGGCAATGGTGTTATGTACCTGTAGCACTAACAACTGTTTATTTTATTGTATAAAATAGATCACACGGATTGTAAACCTTGAGCTACTGTTGTGTGTACAAGTCCATTGAAACACCCATGAATAGAAAACAAAGAGACACTTCATGTTGGAGTAAACAGACATTATCCTCTGCTCTATTCTATGATATGTGATATGAGTGTATACCCTGTAAAGCAGGGTTTCACAAACTCAGTCCTGGTCAACCCCACCCCCCCCAGTTGCATGTTTTGTTGTAGCACTACATTTTTACATTTTAGTAATTTAGCAGACGCTCTTATCCTGAGCAATTAGGGTTAAGTGCCTTGCTCAAGGGCACAGACAGATTTTTCACCTAGTCGGCTCGGGGATTAGAACCAGCAACCTTTCGGTTACTGGCACAACGCTCTTAACCACTAAGCTACCTGCCGCCCCACTACACAGCTGATTCAAATAATCAAAGCTTGATGATGAGTTGGTTATTTGAGTCAGCTGTATAGTGCTAGGGCAAAAACCACGTGCACCCAGGGGGGCCCCAGGACCGAGTTTGGGAAACCCTGTTATAAAGGGCAGGCGCTCTAGTGCTCATTCTCTGGTGAAATGTTCCATTCACTCTGGACTGCATCAGCTGAATGACCCTGGTTTTACACACAAAGCAAGTTATTGAGAGAAATTGAAGGAGGGGAAAAATGAATTATCTACTGCATTCCAATTCTATCATATGATAAACAGATGAGAAAAAAACAAAACAAATGGGTTATACTGTTTATGTTTTCAGTGATCGAGGGCAGAGGATGTGGACAGAACATCCTGGCGTAACCACATTTGATATTTTTAATGATTAGCTCCATGTCTCGCTTAAGGGTTAAATGGAAAATGGTAGAATTGCTGCACACATTAGTTTGTGCCATGCAATATCAAAGTGACCATGAGTTGTTTGACTTTTGTGAGTAACTTATACCTGAGCAGAAAAGAAAACATGCAAAGAAACATGCAGGAGAACATGCAAGAAATTAAGAACCAATACAACTTCACACAATTCCATTTGAGAACATTTAGCAAACAAAGGAATGTTCTGGATGTCCTTAACCTGTTTGGTGGGACTGTGAGGTCACCAGGAAATGCCAAGCAGACCTGAAGTTGTATGTTTTTTTATGTCATTTAGCAGACGCTCTTATCCAGAGCGACTTACAGGAGCAATTAGGGTTAAGTGCCTTGCTCAAGGGCACATCGACAGATTGTTCACCTAGTCGGCTCAGGGATTAGAACCAGCAACCTTTCGTTTACTGGCACAACGCTCTTAACCACTAAGCTACCTGCCGCCCTATATGTATGTAATTTATATCCTGAATGTACACAGCAACTCATCACTTTGATGTCAAAGCATTTCCTGTCTCTCTGTAAGACACTTCAGGGTGAATTGGATGTCCCTGTTCACTGCTGCCTGCCTCTCTCTCTTTTCCCATCACCACTTACCAGACTCTACTCAGTACACCTAAGTACACACATCTGTGGTGGTTAGCAAGGGGCCTCATTGTGGAAGTTACCTCCCATGTTGTTTATTGTGTAGCAGTTTCAGTCAGAGACTTCCTTATATCCATGCCATGGTGAGTAGGGGGCCTATCATCCTACTTTAGTAATACATTCTTATTGATTCAGGTATTTGTCATGTTCCTATGGACTTTGGTTGTATCGTCTTACAGTAAACTAAACCAACATGGACCATATCAACAGAAACACACAGTTGGGATCTCAATGGGGGAATTCAAGCAGAGTTTGAAGTCATGCAAACAACAGATTCAAGCTAAACCGAACACGTGAAAGCATGTTTATATATGCTGGAAACACACCAAAGACACTGTGAATAGATCAAGTTAATCCTAAATGCCTTTGTTAACCTATAGAGTGTGGTCGATGAATAGGCAGACACCACAGTGTCCAGATATCCAACAGATGCGCCATTCAGACCAAACATACAGTAAGAGGATTAGTTATGCAGTCATATTTTCTTATGATCTCCTATTCCATAGAGAGGCCTGACGCACATTAAAATCAGTCAATAATTTGTGTAATTTATGGCATTGCTAGTGGTACTACTGTTTCTAGCGGGAGAGTCTGTGAGGGGTTTATAGTATGGTCTTGTACAACTGGTGGTTGTACAAGACCATACTATAAACCCCTCACAGACTCTCCCGCTAGAAACAGTGGTGTAAAGTACTTAAGTAAAAATACTTTAAAGTACTACTTAAGTCGTTTTTTGGGGTATCTGTACCTTACTTTACTATTTATATTTTTGACAACTTTTACTTTTACTTCACTACATTCCCAAAGAAAATAATGTACTTTTTACTCCATAAATTTTCCCTGACACTCAAAAATATTTGTTACATTTTGAATGCTTAGCAGGACAGGGAAATGGTCCAATTAACATACTTATCAAGAGAACATCCAAACTCACTAAACACACATGCTTTGTTTGTAAATGATGTCTGAGTGTTAGAGTGTGCCCCTGGCTATCCAAGAATGTAAAAAACTAAGAAATGGTGCTGTCTGGTTTGCTTAATATAAGGAATTTAAAATTATTTATACTTTTACTTTTGATACTTAAGTATATTTTAGTAATTACATTTACTTTTGATACTTAAGTATATTTAAAACCAAATACTTTTAGACTTTTACTCAAGTAGTATTTTACTGGGTGACTTTCACATTTTCTATTAAGGTGTCTTTACTTTTACTCAAGTATGACAATTGGGTACTTTTTCCACCACTGATCATTAGCATAGTCAAAGTCACCCAACACAGCTGTAAAGTGAGTGCAGGCCAGGGAGGGGATAGTACAGTCCCAGAATAGCTGCATCAAAATGCATGAGACCCCGGCGTGAGGCATCTTCACCCTCCATCGGTTCATTGGGTCAGGACAGCAGTTAGACTATACAGGGCATTATATGGTTTGCAAATTGCTCCGCAAAATATAAACAACAAAAAATGAATCAGTATTAACATTTCTGTGAACACACACAATGCAGTTGTTGTGGCAAGATAAATAAAAAATGACAAGAAAAGATTTGTGAAGAAATACATAATCTGACATCCAGGAAAAGAAAACCCAGAGTTTCCCCACTGACTGCAAGTGATGTTGCATATGAAGGTGAGGATATTAAAGAGACAGAGATTGCATAGCTGTATCTATTTATAAATTAATCTATCGATTCTTGTATCTATTCAATCGATTTGAGTCATGGATACAAATCGGCATATCCACCTCATTTTCTAACGTTACTATGGGCACAACCAAACAACACAAGAGATGAATTCGACTTCTGCTTTACTTCCGTACTGCAGCGTGCCGTTGGCAAACTTGCCGGAGTCAATTATTTGAAGGAGTCAATTAATAGAGTATAAAAGTCAAGTAAACAAGTATAAGTGTAAGTGTACAAGTATAATTTTACTCATATTTAAATGTAGCAATTCAACAACAAATGCTGTTTAGCCTGCACATATTTTACAGCATGTCATTGCCTCGTTGCTCATGTGGTTTGCAAGTGATTTCCATTTTTCTAATGGTTGTCAATTCCTTTGGGTCTTCTTTTTCACTGTGCTCATCTCTCTCTCTGTCACATCTACTCCCGCTCCCCCTCTCCGGTGCTTGAGGTCACCAGTTCACTCATCATTACGCACACCTGCCACCATTGTTACGCGCACCTGCACTTAATTATGGGACTCACCTGGACTCCATCACATCATTGATTACCTCCCCTATATCTGTCACTCCCTCAGGTTCATTCCCCAGTCAGCATTGATGTTATGTTTCTCATGTCCAGACGCTGGTCTTGGTTTGTTCTATGTTTATTTATTATTAAACCCTCACCCTGTACTTGCTTCTCGTCTCCCAGCATCTGCGTTACACTCTCTGTCCTGGCCAAAAGTGATCACACCAATGCACTTTCTCTTCTCAACTTTTCCAGACAGATAATGTGGCCTATGCTGTAGGCCTGTTTTAGGCCTACATTCAGCAATTAGCAAGAGCAAGCATGCATCTTTCCCTGAATAGGCTATTAGGCCTAGTATAGAAAGATTATCAAAATAAATGTCCTATAGCTTTTGCAGCCTGGGATTTCAAGAGAAGAGGAATGGCCTAATGCTGAGAGAATTGCACAGCCTTTAGCCTATTGTGCACGGGAACAGCTGGAAGAGAGAGGCTAATGATGTGTATCCGACATAAGAAGCTAAATATTAGCTAGATATTAGGCCTTTCATTAGCTAAATATTAGGGCTATACAGCGGTGTAAAGTAACTAAGAAAAATACTTTGAAGTACTAAAGCCGTTTTTTGGGGTAGCTGTACTTAACTTAACTATTTACAGTGGGGGAAAAAAGTATTTAGTCAGCTACCAATTGTGCAAGTTCTCCCACTTAAAAAGATGAGAGAGGCCTGTAATTTTCAACTATGACAGACAAAATGAGATTTTTTTTCCCAGAAAATCACATTGTAGGATTTTTTATGAATTTATTTGCAAATTATGGTGGAAAATAAGTACTTGGTCAATAACAAAAGTTTCTCAATACTTTGTTATATACCCTTTGTTGGCAATGACACAGGTCAAACGTTTTCTGTAAGTCTTCACAAAGTTTTCACACACTGTTGCTGGTATTTTGGCCCATTCCTCCATGCAGATCTCCTCTAGAGCAGTGATGTTTTGGGGCTGTCGCTGGGCAACACGGACTTTCAACTCCCTCCAAAGATTTTCTATGGGGTTGAGATCTGGAGACTGGCTAGGCCATTCCAGGACCTTGAAATGCTTCTTACGAAGCCACTCCTTCGTTGCCCGGGCGGTGTGTTTGGGATCATTGTCATGCTGAAAGACCCAGCCACGTTTCATCTTCAATGCCCTTGCTGATGGAAGGAGGTTTTCACTCAAAATCACACGATACATGGCCCCATTCATTCTTTCCTTTACACGGATCAGTCGTCCTGGTCCCTTTGCAGAAAAACAGCCACAAAGCATGATGTTTCCACCCCCATGCTTCACAGTAGGTATGGTGTTCTTTGGATGCAACTCAGCATTCTTTGTCCTCCAAACACGACGAGTTGAGTTTTTACCAAAAAGTTATATTTTGGTTTCATCTGACCATATGACATTCTCCCAATCCTCTTCTGGATCATCCAAATGCACTCTAGCAAACTTCAGACGGGCCTGGACATGTACTGGCTTAAGCAGGGGGACACGTCTGGCACTGCAGGATTTGAGTCCCTGGCGGCGTAGTGTGTTACTGATGGTAGGCTTTGTTACTTTGGTCCCAGCTCTCTGCAGGTCATTCACTAGGTCCCCCCGTGTGGTTCTGGGATTTTTGCTCACCGTTCTTGTGATCATTTTGACCCCACGGGGTGAGATCTTGCGTGGAGCCCCAGATCGAGGGAGATTATCAGTGGTCTTGTATGTCTTCCATTTCCTAATAATTGCTCCCACAGTTGATTTCTTCAAACCAAGCTGCTTACCTATTGCAGATTCAGTCTTCTCAGCCTGGTGCAGGTCAACTATTTTGTTTCTGGTGTCCTTTGACAGCTCTTTGGTCTTGGCCATAGTGGAGTTTGGAGTGTGACTGTTTGAGGTTGTGGACAGGTGTCTTTTATACTGATAACAAGTTCAAACAGGTGCCATTAATACATGTAACGAGTGGAGGATAGAGGAGCCTCTTAAAGAAGAAGTTACAGGTCTGTGAGAGCCAGAAATCTTGCTTGTTTGTAGGTGACCAAATACTTATTTTCCACCATAATTTGCAAATAAATTCATAAAAAATCCTACAATGTGATTTTCTGGATTTTTTTTTCTCAATTTGTCTGTCATAGTTGACGTGTACCTATGATGAAAATTACAGGCCTCTCTCATCTTTTTAAGTGGGAGAACTTGCACAATTGGCGGCTGACTAAATACTTTTTTTCCCCACTGTATATTTTACTTTTACTCCACTACATTCCTAAAGAAAATATGTAGTGTTTATTCCAATACATTTTCCCTGACACCCAAAAGTACTCTTTACATTTCGAATGCTCAGACAGGACAGCAATATGGTCCAATTCATGCACCTATCAATAAAACGCGTTGTCATCCTTACTGCCTCTGATCTGGCGAACTCACTAAACACAAATAATGTCTGAGTGTAGGAGTGTGACCCTGGCTGTCTGTAAAAAAAAATGAAAATCTTGCTGTCTCGTTTGCCTAATATAAGGAATTTGATGTGTAGCATTTAGTTCAACTTTTTACTTTTACTCAAGTATGACAATTGAGTACTTTTCCCACCACTGTACTTAAGTACATTTAAAACCAGATACTTTTATACTTTTACTCAAGTACTATTTTACTGGGTGACTTTCACTTTTACTTGGGTATCTTTACTTTTACTTAAGTATAACAACTGAGTACTTTTTCCAACACTGGGTCTATAGACTAAATATTTACCTGTCAAAGGGTAAGAAAACAAAGTTAACAGATTATGAAATGGCAGATCTTTGCTTTCCTCTAGGCTGCGCTCTGTGGTCCCTGGGCACGCAAATCTCCACTATTGATTAGGCCTAGGCCTACGTTTTTAGACAATACAATTATTTTACCTGGGCTATAACAACACAGTTCAATGCTGAATGTATTATTGTTATCAAGTGAATACACAATTATTGTCTATAAAATGTAAACTACAGTGATATAGGCCTCGGCTAATTTGAATAACCGCTCAAACGTCCTGTTTTGTTTAATGCCGAAATAACTGCATACAGCCTAGGCCTGATTATGCAACCATTTGGATCAGTTTGGGTCTATTCTCTACAGTTTCTAAGGTCCAGAAAGGTACATTAACAGGCCACTCATATGGTGTATTTTGTCAGGATGTAGCCTATCAGTGTTAAGATAGGCCTCCTATAGGAAAATATGTGCTTCTCCTTTCCAACTCCCCGTCCATTCTTAATGCTGTAGCCTATTTTACATTCAGCAAACAAGAGGAATCGTGCCTCTCTCCTCCAATAGGCTATTAGCAAAGAAAATAAGACAAAATAAGTGTCCAACAAGCTTTTGTAGTCTGGCTTTTCCTGGGACTCCACGAGACTTAAGAGGAATAGTCGAGGCTGTGGAGAGGCCAGGTGCTTAATTGCGCAACAGAACAATGAAGACAGACAGGCTCGAGATATAGCCTATAGCCTAAACTAGAAGCGTATGCATATTAGCCCATAATTCATAAACTCAATGTTAAGCTTAATACTGCAGTGAATAGATCCAGTCAATTCACACAGCTTAAGAAAAAAAAGTTATCAGATAATGAAATCATAGGTAGGCCTAGCCTACACTACGTGCACTCCCAAAGCTGCCCTGAGTGTGCTCCAAGTCCCTGGGCATGCAGCTTGAAAAGCCACCCCATTGATTCCATTTTGTAGGGACAATAAATGTATACTACCTAAGCTACAACAGCACAATGGAATGTTAATATTGTTTTCAAGTGAGTACAAAACTTTAGTCTAGGCTGTCAACTGCAGTAAATAGCCTGTAGCTCAAAAGCCTGGCGTTTTGAATACATATACATTTTTCAAGTAATTGCATCTAGCCTGCCTGATTGGGAAACCATTTGGATCAGTTATGGGTCTTTTCTCAGCAGTTTAGCCTACAAGGTCAAGGCACATCAACAGGCCAGTAATATTGTGTATTTTGCAGTGGTGTGTGTTTATGGATGCCAAGGGAAGCCAGACTTGCCCCAGAAACTGACAAATTAAAACAAATAAAAGATTGTATCTTTCGTCTCTGTGTTTTCGTAATTGTCCTTCAATTCGCAAGAGGATGAATGTATCTCACTGGAGAAAGCGTCAAAGCGAGGGAAATAGCACCCTTCTGTCTCTGTATGTGTAGGCCTTGATTCGGTCTTATGTAGCAAATGTTGAAATTGTAGAGACGCAGAGCTACAAAATTGTATATCATACACTGCAGTTGAGGAACAATGGGAAAGTAATTCTGCTATGAAAGTTCCTTGAATGTTTTGGTACACCTACTGGAGAGCTCTTCTTTGTCTACACCTATTCAACATCGTTCACAACCTCTTAAGCCTTAGCCACACCAATCTCTTTAAGAATTCACATGTGAGGCTATGTGCTAAACAGAGTGAGTAAGGTAATATAGTAAACAACCAAAGAATTCAAGACTAAAAGTGGTTAAAGTAGTGGCCTACAATAAAGAAAACTCCAGGTAAAAATACACGTTATCTTGTCCTTGGCCTATATCCTAATCTGACTTTGAAAGTGTCCAGATAGCTAGCTAAAAAATTTACCATAATCCCAACCCATAGCTACAGTACAAATGGATTGTCATAGCTAGCCACAATGCATGAAATGCTGGAGTATGAATCTGCAGGTAGCTAAAGCTAACCAACTAGGTTCAATGTTAGCTAGCTAGCTAACATTAGGCTATAAATAGCAATGCAAATGGCTTTCTAAGATACAAATAATACTGTTACTTTTACTAAAAAATAGTAAAAATAAAGAAAAATCCTTGAATGAGTAGGTGTGTCCAAACGTTTGACTGGTAGTGTAGAGGATTTGATAATGTTGAAGTTGAAATGGCAGCTCCTGTTTTCTTTGCGACTTGCGGTAACTCTCCGTGGTTCTAAATCAATAGTTGTTTAGTTTTTCCCGAAAATGTCGGAAACATTAACTTGGTTGACCATGCTGTAGGTCATGTAAGTGTTTGTTACATGCAATATGCTTTGTGGACTTCACTGGACAGAGGTTGCTCTCCGGTTTTGTGATGAAACAAAGGTGTGGTTGAATTTATACTGCCACATGGCCTCCCGAGTGGCACAGCGGTCTAAGGCACTGCATCGCAGTACTTGAGGTGTCACTATAGACCTGGGTTCGATCCCAGGCTGTGTCATGACCGGGAGTCCCATAGGGCGGTGCACAATTGGCCCAGTGTCGGCCGGGTTGGGGGATTGTTTGGCCCGGGGGGCTTTACTTGGCTCATTGCGCACAAGTGATTCCTTTTGGAGGACCGTGCGCCTTCAGGCTGACTTCGGTCATCAGTTGAACAGTGTTTCCTCTGACACATTGATGCAGCTGGCTTCCGGGTTAAGCGGGTGGTTGTTAAGAAGCGCGGTTTGGTGGGTCATGTTTCGGAGGACACATGACCGACCTTCGCCTCTCCCAAGCCCTTTGGGGATTTGCAGCGATGAGACAAGATCGTAATTGGATCGCAATTGGATATCACGAAATTGGGGAGAAAATGTAGGATTTTATTCTGCCACTGTGTCTTCTTATTGTCTCGGCCTTGGGCCTATATGTCACGGTCGCAAGACATATGAACTAACAGGTTATAGAGCAAACAACGCAATTATCACAACACATAGGTTTTAATATGGATTTTTTTTCTGGCATGACTCCCCAGTGATTTTACCCAGGCACCGCTACTGGTATTTTGACAGGATATATTGGCTAACAGAATAATGCTATTGCAGGGATTTCTAGTGGCACGCATATGAGTTATGATAATGCACAAGCACAGAGGAAGTTGTCTCCATAGTTTCCTCATTTTGCTTCCCTGTTTTAAAAGCATTCGGAAATTAGGTGGATACAGCAGAAAACCCCAATATGAGGAGTAAAGAGATGGAACTTAATCCCTGAATTCACATTTTTCCATCCAGTAGCTAAAGCTATGTCTACATTAAAATGCATTTTCAAAGTAGGATGTATTCAGCTTTGATGTTGAGCAAACATCACTCCATATTACAGTACCTTCCTCTCTTAAATCAATCTGTTGATAATTGATCCAAGCACATCATTCGAATACATTTTATATCCTAACATTCAAATTCCTAAGGTTTGATTTAAGTGTTACGTACTTGAATGACCCCAATAATGAAGTTGATTAGCGTTGGTTGATAGAAGAACATTCTTGATTGACGGATGGATCTGGTGGTCATATAGCATGACATCCCACAATGAAAGCTTGTGAGCTCATCAGAGCTGTTGACCAATCAGGATGCCAGAACAGTATCAACAGAGAGCTTCTGAACAGCCTCTAACAGGAGTCCCCTATGCCCCGTGCAGTCTTGCTTCTGAACGGAATCATGGCTCTCTCCAGATATACTGTCCCCGTCCATACCGCCAGCTGGGTTCTCAGTACATTGCGCAGACAGGAATAAAGAACTCTCCGGGAAGAAGAAAGGCAGTGGTGTATGTTTCATGATTAACTACTCATGATGGGATTGTGATAACGTACAGAAACTCAAGTCCTTTTGTTCACCCGACCTAGAATACCTCACAATCAAATGCCGACCGTATTACCTCCCAAGAGAATTCTCTTCGGTTATAGTCACAGCCGTGTATATTCCCCTCAAGCCGATACCACGACAGCCCTCAAGGAACTACACTGGACTTTGTGCAAACTGGAAACCACATATCCTGAGGCCACATTTATTGTAGCTGGGGATTTTAACAAAGCAAATTTGAGGAAAACGCTACCGAAGTTCTATCAACACATTGACTGTAGTACTCGCGCTGGAAAAATGCTCGACCACTGCTTCTCCCCCTTCCGGGATGCCTACAAGGCCCTCCCCCACCCTCCCTTCAGCAAATCAGATCACGACTCCAATTTGCTCCTCCCTTCCTATAGGCAGAAACTCAAAGAGGAAGTACCCGTACTAAGGTCTATTCAACGCTGGTCTGACCAATCGGAATCCATGCTTCAAGATTGTTTTGATCACGCAGACTGGGATATGTTCCGGGTAGCCTCTGAAAAAAACATTGACGTATACACGGACACGGTGACTGAGTTCATCAGGAAGTGTATAGGGGATGTTGTTCCCACTGTGACTATTAAAACCTACCCAAACCAGAACCAGTGGATAGATGGCAGCATTCGCGCAAAACAGAAAGCGCAAACCACCGCATTTAACCATGGCAAGGTGACTGGGAATATGGTTGAATACAAACAGTGTAGTTATTCCCTCCGTAAGGCAATCAAACAGGCAAAACGTCAGTACAGTGACAAAGTGGAGTCGCAATTCAACGGCTCAGACACGAGACGTATGTGGCAGGGTCTACAGACAATCATGGATTACAAAGGGAAAACCAGCCATGTCGCGGACACAGATGTCTTGCTCCCGGACAAGCTGAACACCTTCTTCGCCCGCTTTGAGGATAACAGAGTGTCACCGATACGGCCCGCTCCCAAGGTATCCAAGATGGCGAAGTAGTGCAGTTCTGTTTTTGTCGTATGTCTGTAAATAGCCTGTAAATACCCTGTTTTTTTGTATTTTTCGTACATATTTCCCTATCAGACTTTTCATCCTTCTACAAAATATACTTTCCTGCAACCCGCCTCACTCAATGTGGAACGGATTCTATTATTGACTTACCTTTTATCTAGAATCTCCAGTTGAAACTAGCTAGCCAGCTAACTAGCTACTTGCTATTAGCCACAGTTAGCGGTATTTCACCCAGAACATTGGATTTTTTTTCTGCGGGATTAATTTAACCACTGGATATTAATCACCGGATATTCGGCCAGTCTGCACAGCGCGTTATCGACCCAGAACATATCAATTTTTCTGTCGGAATCACTGAATCACTGGACCTTTAACTCCGGATTCATCGCTACCAGCTAGCTTCAACTAAATGGACGCTGTGGTCTGGCTAATCATCCTGAGCTAGGCCCATCTCCCGGCTATCTACCTCTCTGTCAACCGGACGGGACCACCTAGTGTTGACACGGAGCCCGCCGATCCTACACGACTGGTCTGCCGGCGAAATCGTCTGATGTGGTTACGACGACGTCGACCACGAAGATTCCATCTGCTAGCCCCCGGCCCGCTAGCACACGCTAGCCGTGGCCTCTTACCTGCTAGTGCTTTAGCAGCCTCCGAACTATCCTATTGCTGTTCACCGGACCTTATGATAACTCAGCTATACAGCTGATGTCTGCTGGACTGTTCCTTTTTTACGGTACTACATCCTGTTTATGTTTAGCCTCAGCCCAAACATGGTTAGCTTATTGTTGTTTCGGTTATTTCTAATTGTACTATTTCACTGTAGATCCCCCAGCCCAGCTAAACCTGCCTTAGATAGCTCCTTTGTCCCACCCCCATACACGCAGAGACCGACTCAATTGGTGCCTCTAGTGATACTATCTCTTTCATTGTTACCCAATGCTTAGGTTTACCCCCACTTTACTCATATCCTTCCATATCCTTGTCTGTACATAATGCCCTGAATCTTTTCTACAACACCCGGAAATCTGCCCCCTTTATTCTATGTACCCAACGCACTAGAAGACCAGTTCTTAAAGCCTTTAGCCGGATCCTTATTCTAGTCCTCCTCTGTTCCTCTGGTGATGTAGAGGCTAACCCAGGCCCTGCAGCCCTCAGTATCACTCCTACTCCCCAGGCGCTATCATTTGCTGACTTCTGTAATCGCAAAAGTCTTGGTTTCTTGCACGTAAACATCAGAAGTCTACTTCCTAAGTTTGAGTTATTCACTGCGTTAGCACACTCCGCCAACCCTGATGTTCTAGCAGTGTCTGAATCCTGGCTCAGGAAGGCCACCAAAAATTCTGAAATGTCCATCCCCAACTATAACATTTTCCGTCTAGATAGAACTGCCAAAGGGGGTGGAGTTGCAATCTACTGTAGAGATAGCCTGCAGAGCTCTATCATACTATCCAGGTCTGTGCCCAAACAGTTTGAGCTTCTACTTCTAAAAATCCACCTTTCCAGAAATAAGTCTCTCACTGTTGCCGCTTGCTACAGACCCCCCTCAGTCCCCAGATGTGCCCTGGACACCATATGTGAATTGATTGCCCCCCATTTATCCTCAGAGTTCGTACTGCTTGGTGACCTAAATTGGGATATGCTTAATACCCCGGCCATCCTACAATCCAAACTAGATGCCCTCAACCTCACGCAAATTATCAACGAACCTACCAGGTACAACCCTAAATCCGTAAACATGGGTACCCTCATAGATATCATCCTGACTAACATACCCTCTAAATACACCTCAGCTGTCTTCAACCAGGATCTCAGCGATCACTGCCTTATTGCCTGCGTCCGTAACGGGTCCGCGGTCAAACGACCACCCCTCATCACTGTCAAACGCTCCTAAAACACTTTAGCGAGCAGGCCTTCCTAATTGACCTGGCCCAGGTATCCTGGATGGATATAGATCTCATTCCGTCAGTAGAGGATGCCTGGTTGTTCCTTAAAAGTAATTTCCTCTCAATCTTAAATAAACATGCCCCATTCAAAAATACAGAACTAAGAACCGATATAGCCCCTGGTTCTCCTCAGACTTGACTGCCCTTGACCAGCACAAAAACATCCTGTGGCGTACTGCATTAGCATCAAATAGCCCCCGCGATATGCAACTTTTCAGGGAAGTTAGGAACCAATATACACAAGCAGTCAGGAAAGCAAAGGCAAACTTTTTCAAACAGAAATTTGCATCCTGTAGCACTAACTCCAAAAAGTTTTGGGACACTGTAAAGTCCATGGAGAATAAGAGCACTTCCTCCCAGTTGCCCACTGCACTGAGGCTAGGAAACACTATCACCACCGATAAATCTACAATAATCGAGAATTTCAACAAGCATTTTGCTACAGCTGGCCATGCTTTCCATCTGGCTACCACTACCCTGGCCACCAACTCTGCACCCTCCGCTGAAACTTGCCCATGCCCCCCCCGCTTCTCCTTCACACAAATTCAGACAGCTGACGTTTTGAAAGAGCTGCAAAATCTGGACCCCTACAAATCATCTGGGCTAGACAATCTGGACCCTTTCTTTCTAAAACTAGCCACCGAAATTGTCGCAACCCCTATTACTAGTCTGTTCAACCTCTCTTTCATAACGTCTGAGATCCCCAGAGATTGGAAAGCTGCCGCGGTCATCCCCCTCTTCAAAGGGGGTGACACTCTAGATCCAAACTGCTACAGACCTATATCCATCCTGCCCTGCCTTTCGAAAGTATTTGAAAGCCAAGTTAACAAACAGATCACCGACCATTTCGAATACCACCGTACCTTCTCCGCTATGCAATCCGGTTTCCGAGCTGGTCATGGGTGCACTTCAGCCACGCTCAAGGTCCTAAACGATATTATAACCGCGATTGATAATAGACAGTACTGTGCAGCCGTCTTCATCGACCTGGCCAAGGCTTTCGACTCTGTCAACCACCGCATTCTTATTGGCAGACTAAATAGCCTTGGTTTCTCAAATGACTGCCTCGCCTGGTTCACCAACTACTTCTCAGATAGAGTTCAGTGTGTCAAATCGGAGGGCCTGTTGTCTGGACCTATGGCAGTCTCTATGGGGGTGCCACAGGGTTCAATTCTTGGGCCGACACTTTTCTCCGTGTATATCAATGATGTCGCTCTTGCTGCTGGTGACTCTCAGATCCACCTCTACGCAGACGACACCATTTTGTATACATCTGGCCCTTCATTGGACACTGTGTTAACAAACCTCCAAACGAGCTTCAATGCCATACAACACTCCTTCAGTAGCCTCCAACTGCTCTTAAACACTAGTAAAACTAAATGCATGCTTTTCAATCGAACGCTGCTGGCACCCGCCCACCCGACTAGAATCACCACTCTTGACGGGTCTGACCTAGAGTATGTGGACAACTACAAATACCTAGGTGTCTGGTTAGACTGTAAACTCTCCTTCCAGACTCACATAAAGAATCTCCAATCCAAAGTTAAATCTAGAATCGGCTTCCTATTTCGCAACAAAGCCTCCTTCACTCATGCTGCCAAACATGCCCTCGTAAAACTGACTATCCTACCGATCCTTGACTTCGGCGATGTCATTTACAAAATAGCCTCCAACACTCTACTCAGCAAATTGGATGTAGTCTATCACAGTGCCATCCGTTTTGTCTCCAAAGCCCCATACGCTACCCACCACTGTGACCTGTACGCTCTTGTTGGCTGGTCCTCACTACATGTTCGTCGTCAAACCCACTGGCTCCAGGCCATCTACAAATCACTGCTAGGCAAATCCCGCCTTATCTTAGCTCATTGGTCACCATAGCAGCACCCACCCGTAGTCTGCGCTCCAGCAGGTATATCTCACTGGTCATTCCCAAAGCCAACACCTCCTTTGGCCGCCATTCCTTCCAGTTCTCTGCTGCCAATGACTGGAACGAATTGCAAAAATCTCTGAAGCTGGAGACTCTTATCTCCCTCACTAACTTTAAGCATCAGTTGTCAGAGCACCTTACCGATCACTGCACCTGTACACAGCCCATCTGAAATTAGCCCACCCAACTACCTCATCCCTATATTGTTATTTATTTTGCTCTTTTGCACCCCAGTATCTCTATTTGCACATAATCTCTTGCACATCTAGCATTCCAGTGTTAATACTATTGTAATTATTTTGCACTATAGCCTATTTATTGCCTTACCTCCATAACTTGCTACATTTGCACACACTGTATATATATTTTCTGTTGTATTTTTGACTTTATGTTTTTTACCCCATATGTAACTCTGTGTTGTTTTTATCGCACTGCTTTGCTTTATCTTGGCCAGGTCGCAGTTGTAAATGAGAACTTGTTCTCAACTGGCTTACCTGGTTAAATAAAGGTGAAATAAATAAAAAATAAAAAAGGACTGTGGGCTCTCGTTCTCCGTGGCCGACGTGAGTAAGACATTTAAGCGTGTTAACCATCGCAAGGCTGCCGGCCCAGACGGCATCCCTAGCTGCGTCCTCAGAGCATGCGCAGACCAGCTGGCTGGAGTGTTTACAGACATATTCAATCTTTCCCTATCCCAGTCTGCTGTCCCCACTTGCTTCAAGATGTCCAACATTGTTCCTGTACCCAAGAAAGCAAATGTAACTGAACTAAATTACTATCGCTCTGTAGCACTCACATCTGTCATCATGATGTCACGCCCTGGCTCTGGGGACACTTGTATGTTGAGCCAGGGTGTGAGTTTCATTTGTTTTTCTAGTAGTTGTATTTCTAGGTTGGCCAGAGTAGTTCCCAATCAGAGGCAACGAGTGTCAGCTGTTGCTGGTTGTCTCTGATTGGGAACCATATTTAGACAGGCTGTTTTCCCACAGTGGTTGTGGGATCTTGTTCCAGTGTGGTTTGTGTTTAGACCGTGGACGTCACGTTATCGTTTTTGTTGTTTTGTTCGGTTATTCACTAATAAAGAGTATGTTTGCCTTCAACGCTGCGCCTTGGTCCTCCTCTGTTCCCGACGATCGTGACAGAAGATCCCACCAGAACTGGACCAAGCAGCGGGTCCAGGAGCCATCGCCAGGGAAATCTCTGGCGGATATCCAGCGCCTCCTCGACTGGGTCAAGCCGGGTGAGCAAGAGAGGGTCTTGACGTGGAAGCAGAAGGGCGAAAGGCTGGCGAAAAGTATGGAGACCTGGTCCACGGGTAGGAGAGAAGCCCAGAATTTTTTTAGGGGGGGGGATAACGCCGTGGACGACGGGGCAGCAGGAGACCGCGATAGAGCGGCCCAGCGGGTTGGCAGAGGAGGCCGCCAGGTTACGGGGGCCACTGGTCAAAGAGGGGAAGGAAGGTATAGAGGCACGGCGAGAGGTACTGGGGTGTGTTACCAGTCCGGTCCGGCCCGTTCCAGACCCCTGCGTAGGGCCAGTGGTGTGTGTCCCCAGTACGGTCCGGTCTGTTCCTGCTCCCCGCACCAAGCCAATGGTGCGCGTCGCCAGCCCGGCCCGTCCTGTTCCTGCTCCCCGCACCAAGCCAATGGTGCGAGTCGCCAGCCCGGCCCGTCCTGTTCCTGCTCCCCGCACCAAGCCAATGGTGCGCGTCGCCAGCTCGGCCCGGCCTGTTCCTGCTCCCCGCACCAAGCCTATGGTGCGCGTCGCCAGCCCGGCCCGGCCTGTTCCTGCTCCCCGCACCAGGCCAATGGTGCGCGTCGCCAGCTCGGCCCGGCCTGTTCCTGCTCTCCGCACCAAGCCTATGGTGTGCGTCGCCAGCCCGGCCCGGCCTGTTCCTGCATCCCGCACCAGGCCAATGGTGCGCGTCGCCAGCCCGGTCCGGCCCGCTCCTGCCCCCCGCACCAAGCCTATGGTGCGCGTCGCCAGCCCGGTCCGGCCCGCTCCTGCTCCCCGCACCAAGCCAATGGTGCGCGTCGCCAGCCCGGTCCGGCCCGCTCCTGCTCCCCGCACCAAGCCAATGGTGCGCGTCGCCAGCCCGGTCCGGCCCGCTCCTGCTCCCCACACCAAGCCTGTGGTGTGCGTCGTCAGTCCGGCACGGCCCGTGCCTGTTCCACCGGTGCCTGGTCGGCACCGGTCAGCTGCTTCACGCCGGAGCTAGAGCAATCCGCTCCACCAGTGTGCAGTCCAGCTCCGGCCAGCGGGGCCAGACCGGACCAGGGGTACTTTGGGGGTTGGAGAGGGAGTGGGGATCAGGCCCGGAGCCGGATCCGCCGCCAAGGCGGAGTGCCCACCCGGTCCCTCCCCTGTGGTATTTAGTTGGCGCGGTCGGAGTCCGCGCCTTTAGGGGGGGGTACTGTCACGCCCTGGCTCTGGGGACACTTGTATGTTGAGCCAGGGTGTGAGTTTCATTTGTTTTTCTAGTAGTTGTATTTCTAGGTTGGCCAGAGTGGTTCCCAATCAGAGGCAACAAGTGTCAGCTGTTGCTGGTTGTCTCTGATTGGGAACCATATTTAGACAGGCTGTTTTCCCACAGTGGTTGTGGGATCTTGTTCCAGTGTGGTTTGTGTTTAGACCGTGGACGTCACGTTATCGTTTTTGTTGTTTTGTTCGGTTATTCACTAATAAAGAGTTTGTTTGCCTTCAACGCTGCGCCTTGGTCCTCCTCTGTTCCCGACGATCGTGACACATGAAGTGATTTGAGAGGCTAGTTAAGGATCATATCACCTCTATCTTACCTGACACACTAGACCCATTGAAATTTGCATACCGCCCCAATAGATCCACAGACGATGCAATCGCCATCGCACTGCACACTGCCCTATCCCATCTGGACAAGAGGAATACCTATGTAAGAATGCTGTTCATTGACTATAGCTCAGCCTTCAACACCATAGTACCCTCCAAGCTCATCATTAACCTCTGGCCCTGGGTCTGAACCCCGCTCTGTGCAACTGTGTCCTGGACTTCCTGACGGGCCGCCCCCCAGGTGGTGATTGTAGGAAACAATACCTCCACTTCGCTGGGTGCGTGCTCAGCCCCCTCCTGTACTCCCTGTTCACCCATAACTGCGTGGCCACGCACGCCTCAATCATCAAGTTTGCAGACGACACAACAGTAGTAGGCCTGATTACCAACAATGACGGACAGCCTACAGGGAGGAGGTGAGGGCCTTGGCGGAGTGGTGCCAGGAAAATAACCTCTCCCTTAATGTCAACAAAACGAAGGAGCTGATTGTGGACTTCAGGAAACAGCAGAGGGTGCACGCCTCTATCCACATCGACGGGACCGCAGTGGAGAAGGTGGAAAGCTTCAAGTTCCTCTGTGTACAGATCACTGACAATCTTAAATGGTCCACACACACAGACAGTATGGTGAAGAAGGCGCAACAGAGCCTCTTCAACCTCAGGAGGCTGAAGAAATTCGGCTTGGCCCCTAAGACCCTCACAAACTTTTACAGATGCACAAATGACATCATCCTGTCGGGCTGTATCACCGCCTGGTACAGCAACTGCACCGCCCGTAACCGCAGGGCTCTCCAGAGTGGGGTGCGGTCTGCCCAACGCACCACCGGGGGCACACTGCCTGCCCTCCAGGACACTTATAGCACCTGATGTCACAGGAAGGCCAAAAAGATCATCAAGGACCAACCATCCGAGCCACGGCCTGTTCACCCCGCTACCATCCAGAAGGCGAGGTCAGTACAGATGCATCAAAGCTGGGACCGAGACTGAAAACCAGCTTCTATCTCAAGGCTATCAGACTGTTAAATAGCCATCACTAACCGGTTACTCAACCCTGCACCTTAGAGGCTGCTGCCCTATGTACATAATAATGGAACACTAGTCACTAGATTTGTGTGTATTGTTGTGAACTGTTAGATAATACTGCACTGTTGGAGCTAGGAACACAAGCATTTCGCTACAATACAATTTGATTTGAACAGCCTTTAGCAGCAGTCACCTATGCCCCGTGCAGTCTGGCAGACCAAATGGTGGCCTTTACAACTAAGTATCCCATAGTCAACATGTCTGTAGGCTATCATAGATCAGTTGTGTCCTGTAACTGTGTTAATTAGCATGAACATTCAAACCTTTCTTGATGTGAGGATATTTATAGAAAGGCGAGGGCACATTAGAATGTGTTTAACCTGTTAATAGACTAACCACCAACCATCACCATTTTTGTGATACATCAGTGTCAAGATTTCACCTTAATCCTTTTAGTTGCCTTCCAAGAAGAGGGTTTCCATTTGTTTCCAATGCAACTTAACCAACTTAACCAACAAAATAACCTGTAATTACTACTGTACCCTTTAGAGGAGAAACACACAGTGATTTCCAGTGGGGAGTCTGTCTGTATCTAAGGAGGCGGCATCTCTTTCTAACTGCATGTTGTTAACTGCTGATACACAGCCACCTCTTGTGTGTTCTTTTAAAGTCCCTTTCATGTCAATATGCCACATAGCTGATAATAGCAGGTTAATATTTCCACATTTTGTGTCATTACAACCTTATACTAAAATTGATTAAATCAATCTACGCACAATACCCCATAATGACAAAGCAAAAACAGGTTTTTAGAAATGTTTGCTAATTTACTAAAAACGGAAATAATACATTTACATAAGTATTCAGACCCTTTACTCAGTACTTTGTTGAAGCACCTTTGGCAGCGATTACAGCATTGAGCCTTCTTTGGTATGACGCTACAAGCTTGGCACACCTATATTTGGGGAGTTTCTCCCATTCTTCTCTGCAGATCCTCTCATGCTCTGTCAGGTTGGATGGGGACCGTTGCTGCACTGCTATTTTCAGGTCTCTCCAGAGATGTTAGATCGGATTCATGTCTGGGCTCTGGCTGGGCCACTCAAGGGCATTCAGAGACTTGACCCAAAGCCACTCCTGTATTGTCTTGGCTGTGTGCTTAGGGTTGTTGTCCTGTTGGAAGGTGAACCTTCACCCCAGTCTGAGGTCCTGAGCGCTCTGGAGCAGGTTTTCATCAAGGATCTCTCTGTACTTTGCTCCGTTCATCTTTGCCTCGATCCTGACTAGTTTGCCAGTCCCTGCCGCTGAAAAACATCCCCACAGCATGATGCTGGCACCACCATGCTTCACCGTAGGGATGGTGCCAGGTTTCCTCCAGACGTGACGCTTGGCATTCAGGCCAAAGAGTTCAATCTTGGTTTCATCAGACCAGAGAATCTTGTTTCTCATGGTCTGAGTCTTTAGGTGCCTTTTGGCAAACTCCAAGTGGGCTGTCATGTGCCTTTTACTGAGGAGTGGCTTCCGTCTGGCCACTCTACCATAAAGGCCTGATTGGTGGAGTGCTGCAGAGATGGTTGTCCTTCTCGTAGATTCTCCCATCTCCACAGAGGAACTCTAGAGCTCTGTCAGAGTGACCATCGGGTTCTTGGTCACCTTCCTGACCAAGGCCCTTCTCCCCCGATTGCTCAGTTTGGCTGGGCGGCCAGCTCTAGCAAGAGTCTAGGTGGTTCCAAACTTCTTCCATTTAAGAATGAAGGAGGCCACTGTGTTCTTGGGGACCTTCAATGCTGCAGACATTTGTGGTACCCTTCCCCAGATCTGTGCCTCGACACAATCCTGTCTCGGAGCTCTACGGACAATTCCTTCGACATCATGGCTTGGTTTTTGCTCTGACATGCACTGTCAACTGTGGGACCTTATATAGACAGGTGTGTGTGTTTCCAAATCATGTCCAATAAATTGAATTTGCCACAGTTGGACTCCAATCAAGTTGTAGAAACATCTCAAGGATGATCAATGGAAACAGGATGCACCTGAGCTCAATTTCGAGTCTCATAGCAAAGGGTCTGAATACTTACTTAAATAAGGTATTTTTGTTTTTTTATTTGTAATACATTTGCAACAATTTCTAAAAACCTGTTTTCGCTTTGTCATTGTGGAATATTGTGTGTAGATTGCTGAGGATTTGTATTTATTTAATCCATTTTAGAATAAGGCTGTAACGTAACAAAGTGTGGAAAAAGTCAAGGGGTCTGAATGCTTTCCGAAGGCACTGTATGTATGTAGATTTTATCCACATTCTCTGTAACGTAGGCAACAGCTACAGTACTCTTCATGTTGTCCACGTAACATCTCCCTTTGGTCCACACAAAAATTGATATAGGAGGAGAGGGTTATGTTTATAAATTAAACTTTCCATCATCTTTGAAAAGGTGCAATGAGTGATGAAAAAGTATGTGGAATCCTAACAATCTGATTATTGCTATCAACTGAAGCAAAGCTGAAAAGCTACTGAATATAGGATCTTCTACATTCGAAAATAAAATGACCTTCTATACAAATCCCTTTTCAAATTTTGAATCTACAATGTCTTTAGGCATCTTACAGATGGGTGCCGGTACTGTTTATATCTAGGTGCAGGAGCTCCACAATACCTTTGAGCTAATATTCTATAGGAGGAAGAGGAGCTTAAGCAGTAGAACATTTGAGGTGCCAGTATTCAGCTCCAGTGAGCTCCTGCCCAAGTCAAGCACTGGATGTAGGATCTTAATTTGAGACAGTCTCTTATCAGGAATATAAGCAGAGGATATCAGTGAGTCTCTTGATGAGTCTACTTCCCTATGCAGTCTACTGCCCTGTACTTTATTGACACTTACCTATAATGCAGATGTAGAAAGCAGCCACGATGTCGGCCTCCTTGGACAGCTTGGAGGCAAAAGGGTCGCTCGCCAGGAGGTAATGGGGGACATAATTGGGGAGAGCTGAGGTGTCATTCACCATCAGAGCCATGATTAGGAGTTTCAGCCTCTTCCTGGGGAGCCAAAACAAAAAAGAAAAAGCAGTAACACACCTGATTACTAGCTCAAATCATGTCTTGAATTATCAGTCTGTACCTCCATGATGTTCAGTGCTGTATATTGTATATGTATATTCTAATGGAGGACAGCGATAAGAGAGAGTGAATTTAATCAAACTCTTGGCCATGTAGCTCAGTTGGTAGAGCATGGCGCTTGCAACGGCAGGATTGTGGGTTCATTTCCCACGGGGGACCAGTATGAAAATGTATGCACTCACTAACTGTAAGTCGCTCTGGATAAGAGCGTCTGCTAAATGACTAAAAATGTTTTTAAAAAAGAAGAAAAAAAAGAAGAATAAATCCCAAATTAGTCACCATGGGGTTCAGTCTGGTTTCCTGCTGACTGTCCTTGGTTATCTCTCCCTCCGCACCGTCTCACCTAGGGTGACCACATGTCCTGGATTGTGCGTGACAGTCCCGCATTTTGGCTCTTTGTCCCTTATCCCGCAACCGAATAATCATGTCCCGCATTTCATCAACAAATTCAAACACCAACAAGAAAGGTTGATTTGTCCCGTATTTCAGTCTGACATGTCAGCAAAGAGGAAGAGGCGAAATCTGTCCAAAATAAGCCCTGCCTTTGGGACAACGACTCAATTGTTAGGGCGGAAACATGAGCATCTCGTCATCTCGTCTCTGTTTGCAGTCACGTTGCGCTTTTGACAAGATATACTGTATATCATAAGGATGTGGTGCTGGAGATGTTAAACACTTAACAATCATTATTGAGATCTGATATTCAATGGCGCTGGAGGGGATGGCTGCCGTTTTATGGACTCTCTATTTTGTGTGTTTTTTCACATTGTTTGTAACTTATTTTGTACATAATGTTGCTGCTACCGTCTCTTATGACCGAAAAGAGCTTCTGGACATCAGAACAGCGATTACTCACCTTGAACTGGACGAAGACATTTTCATTAATGAGTCGGACGAGAGGGATTTGCTCCAGACACCCGACAGGGCCCTCATCCCTGTCATTCGCAGTAGAAAGAAAATGAGATATCACGGAAGGAGATCGGGGTGCCTGGTAAGGAGCCGGCGACGAGTGGCTAATCTGCCTTTGCCATCAATACTATTGGCCAACTTACAATCGCTTCATAATAAAGTGGACTACAATCACGTATATCCTACCAATGGGACATTAAAAACTGTAATATCGTATGTTTCACCGAGTCGTGGCTGAATGAAGACATGAATAACATACAGCTGGTGGGTTATACACTGTATCGGCAGGATAGAACAGCAGCCTCTGGTAAGACAAGGGGTGGCGGTCTATGTATATTTGTAAACAACAGCTGGTGCACGATATCTAAGGAAGTCTCAAGGATTTGCTCGCCTGAGGTAGAGTATCTCATGCTAAGCTGTAGACCACACTATCTACCAAGAGAGTTTTCATCTATATTCTTCGTAGCTGTCTATTTACCACCACAAACCAATGCTGGCACTAAGACTCAATGAACTGTACAGTCGTGGTCAAATGTTTTGAGAATGACACAAATACTAATTTTCACAAAGTCTGCTGCCTCAGTTTTGATGATGGCAATTTGCATATACTCCAGAATGTCATGAAGAGTGATCAGATGAATTGCAATTAATTGCAAAGTCCCTCTTTGCCATGAAAATGAACTTAATCCCCAAAAAACATTTCCACTGCATTTCAGCCCTGCCACAAAAGGACTAGCTGCCATCATGTCAGTGATTCTCTCGTTAACACAGGTGAGAGTATTGACGAGGACAAGGCTGGAGATCACTCTGTCATGCTGATTGAGTTAGAATAACAGACTGGAAGCTTTAAAAGGAGGGTGGTGCTTGAAATCATTGTTCTTCCTCTGTAAACCATGGTTACCTGCAAGGAAACACGTTCCGTCATCATTGCTTTGCACAAAAAGGTCTTCACAGGCAAGGATATTGCTGCTAGTAAGATTGCACCTAAATCAACCATTTATTGGATCATCAAGAACTTCAAGGAGAGAGGTTCAATTGTTGTGAAGAAGGCGTCAGGGCGCCCAAGAAAGTCCAGCAAGCGCCAGGACCGTCTCCTAAAGTTGATTCAGCTGCGGGATCGGGGCACCACCAGTTCAGAGCTTGCTCAGGAATGGCAGCAGGCAGGTGGGAGTGCATCTGCATGCACAGTGAGGCGAAGACTTTTGGAGCATGGCCTGGTGTCAAGAAGGGCAGCAAAGAAGCCACTTTTCTCCAGGAAAAACATCAGGGAAAGACTAATATTCTGTACAGGGATTGAACTGCTGTGGACTGGGGTAAAGTCATTTTCTCTGATGAATCCCCTTTCCGATTGTTTGGGACATCCGAAAAACACCTTGTCCGGAGAAGACAAGGTGAGCGCTACCATCAGTCCTGTGTCATGCCAACAGTAAAGCATCCTGAGACCATTCATGTGTGGGGTTGCTTCTCAGCCAAGGGAGTGGGCTCACTCACAATTTTGCCTAAGAACACAGCCATGAATAAAGAATGGTACCAACACATCCTCTGAGAGCAACTTCTCCCAACCGTCCAAGAACAGTTTGGTGACGACCAATGCCTTTTCCAGCATGATGGAGCACCTTGCCATAAGGCAAAAGTGATAACTAAGTGGCTCGAGGAACAAAACATCGACATTTTGGGTCCATTGCCAGGAAACTCCCCAGACCTTAATCCCATTGAGAACTTGTGGTCGATCCTCAAGAGGCGGGTGGACAAACAAAACCCCACAAATTCTGACAATCTCCAAGCATTGATTATGCAAGAATGGGCTGCCATCAGTCAGGATGTGGCCCAGAAGTTAATTGACAGCATGCCAGGGCGGATTGCAGAGGTCTTGAAAAAGAAGGGTCAAAACTGCAAATATTGACTCTTTGCATAAACTTAATGTAATTGTCAATAAAAGCCTTTGACACTTATGGAATGCTTGTAATTATACTTCAGTATACCATAGTAACATCTGACAAAAATATCTCATAACACTGAAGCAGTGAATTTTGTGAAGACCAATACTTGTGTCATTCTCAAAACTTTTGACCACGACTGTATACGGCCATAAGCAAACAGGAAAACGCTCATCCAGAGGCGGCGCTCCTAGTGGCCGGGGACTTCAATGCAGGGAAACTTAAATTCGTTTTACCTCATTTCTACCAGCATGTTAAATGTGTAACCAGAGGGGAAAAACCTCTAGACAACCTTTACTCCACACACAGAGACGCGTACAAAGCTCTCCCTCGCCCTTCATTTGGCAAATCTGACCATAATTCTATCCTCACGATTCCTGCTTACATTCAAAAACTAAAGCAGGAAGCACCAGTGACTCGGTCAATAAATAAGTGGTCAGATGAAGCAGATGCTAAGCTACAGGACTGTTTTGCTAGCACAGACTGGAATATGTTCCGGGATTCTTCCGATGGCATTGAGGAGTACACCATATCAGTCACTGGCTTCATCAATAAGTGCATCGATGACGTCGTCCCCAGAGTGACTGTACGTACATATCCCAACCAGAAGCCATGGATTACAGGCAACATCCGCACTGAGCTAAAGGGTAGAGCTGCCGCTTTCATGGAGCGGAACTCTAACCCAGAAGCTTATAAGAAATCCTGCTATGCCTTCCGACGAACCATCAAACATGCAAAGCGTCAATACAGGACTAAGATCGAATCGTACTACACCGGCTCCGACGTTCGTCGGATGTGGCAGGGCTTGCAAACTATTATAGACTACAAAGGGAAACACAGCCGCGAGCTGCCCAGTGACACGAGCCTACCAGACGAGCTAAATTACTTCTATGCTCGCTTCGAGGCAAGTAACACTGAAACATGCATGAGAGCATCAGCCGTTCCGGACGACTGTGTGATCACGCTCTCCGTAGCCGATGTGAGTAAGACCTTTAAACAGGTCAACATTCACAAGGCCGCAGGGCCAGACGGATTACCAGGACGTGGACTCCGAACATGCGCAGACCAACTGGCAAGTGTCTTCACTGACATTTTCAACCTATCCCTGTCTGAGTCTGTAATACCAACATGTTTCAAGCAGACCACCATAGTCCCTGTGCCCAAGAACACTAAGGTAACCTGCCTAAATGACTACCGACCCATAGCACTCACGTCTGTAGCCATGAAGTGCTTTGAAAGGCTGGTCATGGCTCACATCAACACCATTATCCCAGAAACCCTAGACCCACTCCAATTTGCATACCGCCCCAACAGATCCACAGATGATGCAATCTCTATTGCGCTCTACACTGCCCTTTCACACCTAGACAAATGGAACACCTATGTGAGAATGCTATTCATTGACTACAGCTCAGCGTTCAACACCATAGTGCCCTCAAAGCTCATCACTAAGCTAAGGACCCTGGGACTAAACACCTCCCTCTGCAACTGGATCATGTACTTCCTGACGGGCCACCCCCAGGTGGTAAGGGTAGGTAACAACACATCTGCCACGCTGATCCTCAACACGAGGGCCCCTCAGGGGTGCGTGCTCAGTCCCCTCCTGTATTCCCTGTTCACTCATGACTGCATGGCCAGGCACGACTCCACCATCATTAAGTTTGCTGATGACACAACAGTGGTAGGCCTGATCAACGACAACGACGAGACAGCCTATAGGGAGGAGGTCAGAGACCTGGCTGTGTGGTGCCAGGACAACTACCTCTCCCTCAACGTGATCAAGACAAAGGAGATGATTGTGGACTACAGGAGAAAAAAAAGAGGACCAAGCACGCCCCCATTCTCATCGATGGGGCTGTAGTGGAGCAGGTTGAGAGCTTCAAGTTCCTTGGTGTCCACATCACCAACAAATTAACATGGTCCAAGCACACCAAGACAGTCGTGAAGAGGGCACGACAAAACCTATTGCCCTTAAGGAGACTGAAAAGATTTGGCATGGGTCCTCTGATCCTCAAAAGGTTCTACAGCTGCACCATCGAGAGCATCCTGACTGGTTGCATCACTGCCTGGTATGGCAACTGCTCGGCCTCCGACCGCAAGGCACTACAGAGGGTAATGCGTACGGCACAGTACATCACTGGGGCCAAGCTTCCTGCCATCCAGGACCTCTATACCAGGCGGTGTCAGAGACCACCCTAGCCATAGACTGTTCTCTCTGCTACCGCACGGCAAGCGGTACCGGAGCGCCAAGTCTAGGTCCAAGAGGCTTCTAAACAGCTTCTACCCCCAAGTCATAAAACTCCTGAACATCTAATCAAATGCCTACCCAGACTATTTGCATTGCCCCCCCTTTACGCTGCTGCTACTCTCTGTTTATTATCTATGCATAGACACTTTAATAACTCTACCTACATGTACATATTACCTCAATTACCTCGACTAACCAGTGCCCCCGCACATTGACTCCGTACCGGTACACCCTGTATATAGCCTCGCTATTGTTATTTTTACTGCTGCGCTTTAATTATTTGTTACTTTTATTTCGTATTATTTTATATTGTATTTTTTGTGTCATTTTTTTTGGTATTCTTTCTTAGAACAGCATTGTTGGTTAAGGGCTTGTAAGTAAGCATTTCACTGTAAGGTCTACCCCTGTTGTATTCGGCGCATGTGACAAATACAGTTTGATTTGATTTGATATTCAGCGCAGCGCAAGGCGAGACGTAGGCCAATGTCATATTATCAACCAATCACTTCAAATCTGTTGCTCATTCAACATATTTTCTGCTACTTCACTCAATTCGATTTTCAAAGTCTCCCTTCCTAACTGTTTTACATTCCCTGAGACAAACCAGAAATGTTTCCTTGGCCAAGTATTCCAAAATGTTCATAAAAAGCCACACATTTGGTCTCTCGTTTCTGCATGACCAAGTTTTGCACGAGGCAAAGGAGTAACCTATATGCACACTTAAATTAGCTTGTTCAGTGGAACAATAATAATCATGCAGCCTACACTGTCCCGTGAATGTCCCGCAAAATCAACTCTTTGTTCCGCATTTGGGTATTTTAAATGTCACCCTAGTCTCACCTCTCATCAGCACAACAAAGCACAGCGATGATTGGAAATCACTACTATATTTATTATGAGAAGAAGCAAATAACTTTACCAAGAGACCATCAAAATTAACATCTAAATCTGATTGTTTTCTTTTCGTTTTGTTATGGTACCATTTCAATGTTCTTTAGTGTTTTAGTCACACTGTTTTGAGTTCAAAGGCAGAAACTGGACACACAAATACTCACAAACCAGACACAAGATCACACACACATACACGCACACAAACACAGTAATTTGTGAAAACAAATAACCCCAAATTTCTGGTGGTCATACAGGGACTCACTGCTGGGACTCGTGAGTCCACATGAGTTAACCTTTAAACACGCACACAAACACACACACAATCAAACACTATAATCCTTTTGTGAAATCCCTTTCTGCTGGCCAGTAGGTCCTTCAGCAGGCAGGCACACCGTAGCCCTTAAGGCACCCGCATGCTTTCCATCGAAAACAGTTTCTGCATATATTATGACGACTTTTTGGTCTTCGTTTTGGTCTTCAGCAAGGGTTTTTTCAGCTGTTCGTGCACACAAAACATTTTCTGGAGGCAAGCCAAAGTTTGGTAGCCGAAGTCTACACCCCTTCGTCGGTGATTGGGCAACAGTAGGGATTCTTCAATTAAGTGTTTGTTGTCATTCAATGAGAGATGCCTCGTTTTCATGCAAATACTGCACCAAACATCTTAATTACCTGTAAAATTGTGCGACTAAGACCTCACCTGCAAACACATAAAAATGTATTACAGATTTCTTGAGTTATCTTAGATTAATTCAGACTATTTTGAGCTTTTTTGTCATTTTTCAAGCGAAGGTCTTTCAAGAGAGTATGCGAGTTCACTTCTGACATCACTGTTGATGCCAAAGAACTCACACTGAAACTCTAAACTGAGAGTCACAACAGGAGACAGATATCATTCTATTGCTGTTGAGTGTGCAAGTAAACCTCGGCAACAGAATCTACAGAATAAGTTTGTCTCATACCTGTGTAATAAACCTGTAGTTACTCTGGTATCAATAACATGTTGTTACGTAGTAATTTAGTAATTGATTTCCATTGTAGAGGAGTTGAGCAGTTATTGTTGTTGCAAGTTATTGTTGTTGCAAAACAACTGTCAGGAACAGTCCATAAGAACATTTCTGCAAACCATTGTAAACAACTATAATTGTTTCAACAAAACTATTTTGTTTTGCTATGGCCATTCTATTTGAAACTTCTTTGACCGGGACATACAATTGTACAGCTATGACAGATTTTGGTGCATGAAAAGTATTATTTCTTCAGGCTACTGCTCAAAAGAGAAGAATAGTTGGCAAAACACAAATCAACATTGATGGCTTGAACCTGACCTGTAATCAACATGGTTTGTCTTCTCATGTGTTATATCAAATCTATCATCATCATCAGCAACAACAACACCAACAACTCTTTCTTCCTATTTATCACCACAATCATCATTCATCTGTGCCACCTATATAAACACCTCACCAGCATCTTAAAAGACCCCATAAACTAGCTACAGATCCAGAGCCTTGCTGCAGAACCACCCACCACATCCAATATCAATAGCTTACGTACAGTCGCTAGTGAAAGTCTACACACCCTTTGCACAGTAGAAAGAGGAGGAAGGGAAGCGCTACTAAGGTACACAATAGTAAATGTTGGTAGACAGAAGGTGCTCTTTGGTCAAAGGGGTGAATTGGTCATCAAAAAGAAAGGAGGACCAAGGCACTCTTCATATAATTAATTAAAATGCCTTTATTTGTATGGCATGTTCAATAGAAACAAGGTTTTTAAAAAATGAGACGCGTTTCGGCTGCATGGCCTTCGTCAGGCAGTACAAATAAATAATACAATGTCCTCTTTTGAACAGCTTTTCCAAATAGCCCTAATTTGAAGAGGGAGTGGTTACAAAGTTGATTGGACACACCTAGTAAGCAATACTATACACATTAAAATGTGAAATACTGTAACTATGTTATCATACAAATACAACTCCAAGTTAGAAGTATCAGAACACTTAGAAAGGTAGTTCTAACCTTAAATATGACTGGGAAAAGTGTCAAAAATAAGAAAACAATATATTCCATAGTACACTAGCAACCAGCAAAACATGAACAACAAGTCTAAACATAGCTGAGGGCAATTGAGCACAATGTCCACTAGATGACAGCAAATGGACCTATCACAACCCTACAGGAAGTGTGAGAAATCCATATCCTCATTTAAACCAGGGTATTTAGTGGCCTGTAGTTTGTAAATCCAAAAACGTTCCCTTTGGTTTAACTGTTTAAGACGGTCCCCTTTTCTAATAGAGGCCGGAATATGATCAATACCCATAGCTTGTAGGGAGGCAGGGTTACCATGGTGTAAGGACTTGTAGTGCCTTGCCATTGGGTAGTCTTCATTGCCTACCCGTATGGCGTATTTCTGTTCCGCTAAGCGGTCTTGAAGGCGTCTCTTTGTCCGTCCAATGTAGAACACCTTGCACTGTGGACATTCCAATCTATAGATGACATGAGTGGTTTTGCAGTTAATGAAATGCTTGACGTAATACTCCATTTTGGAAGCTGTGTCAACAAAATACTTTTTCTGTGCAATATTTCTGCAATGGTTGCACTGGTTACATTTAAAAGAGCCCTTGGGTTTGTGGTCAAGCCAAGTTTTTTGAGAGTCATCTGGAAGATAACTGTGGACTAATTTGTCATTTAGGGTAGGACATCTCTTAAAGTTTATGACTGGTGGCTCAGGAAAGACTTGGCATGGTAGCGTATCACTTTGAATGATTCCCCAATTATTTTTAATGATTATTTTAATGTTCTCTCTTTCAGTGCTGTATTTTATAACAAAATACACTCTCTCTGATGTATCACGAGGCACTCCCTTTCGCAACAAGTTCTCTCTGTCAAGTAATCCAGCCCTTATACCTGCATCTTTCAGGACCTGAACGCTGTAACCCTGATTCAAGAAGCGATTCTCCAATTCAGCAGATTTGACACTGTAGTCTGTTTCCTGATCGCAAATTCTGCGGACTCTTTGGAATTGGCCATATGGAATATTCTCTTTTAGCCTTTTGGGGTGAAAGCTGTCTGCCCTCAGAATGGTATTCCCATCTGTAGGCTTCCTAAAGATTGATGTGTGCAAACAACCTTTGTCATTTTTACTAATGTCGAGGTCCAAAAAATGAATGTTATCCTTGCTGTACTCCATAGTTAGTTTGATGTTAAGGTATTTTTGGAAGGAAATAAGTTCATCTTCTGAGCCGGACCAAAACAGGCAAACATCATCAATATAGCGTCCCCACCATATAATCCGGTCAAAGAAATGGTTATTAGAAGGATCCAAAATTAAGTCATTTTCCCATTTACCCAAGTACAAACCAGCGTAGGAAGGGCTGTAGCAAGCTCCCATGGCACATCCTTTGACCTGTTTAAAAATACGGTCCTGAAAGATAAAGATGTTATGATTAAGAGTTCATTCAGTCAGTGAGACAATGAATTCTGTAGGAGGCATCTCAGTTTCAGGTCGGGGACTCAAGAAATGGTGCATAGCTGCCAAACCTTGTTCATGTTCAATGGTGGTGTATAGAGACTCCACATCCATGGTGACTAAAAAGGAAGCTGTACCTACAGTGGGGGAAAAAAGTATTTAGTCAGCCACCAATTGTGCAAGTTCTCCCACTTAAAAAGATGAGAGAGGCCTGTAATTTTCATCATAGGTACACGTCAACTATGACAGACAAATTGAGAAAAACAAATCCAGAAAATCACATTGTAGGATTTTTTATGAATTTAATTGCAAATTATGGTGGAAAATAAGTATTTGGTCACCTACAAACAAGCAAGATTTCTGGCTCTCACAGACCTGTAACTTCTTCTTTAAGAGGCTCCTCTGTCCTCCACTCGTTACCTGTATTAATGGCACCTGTTTGAACTTGTTATCAGTATAAAAGACACCTGTCCACAACCTCAAACAGTCACACTCCAAACTCCACTATGGCCAAGACCAAAGAGCTGTCAAAGGACACCAGAAACAAAATTGTAGACCTGCACCAGGCTGGGAAGACTGAATCTGCAATAGGTAAGCAGCTTGGTTTGAAGAAATCAACTGTGGGAGCAATTATTAGGAAATGGAAGACATACAAGACCACTGATAATCTCCCTCGATCTGGGGCTCCACGCAAGATCTCACCCCGTGGGGTCAAAATGATCACAAGAACGGTGAGCAGAAATCCCAGAACCACACGGGGGGACCTAGTGAATGACCTGCAGAGAGCTGGAACCAAAGTAACAAAGCCTACCATCAGTAACACACTACGCCGCCAGGGACTCAAATCCTGAAGTGCCAGACGTGTCCCCCTGCTTAAGCCAGTACATGTCCAGGCCCGTCTGAAGTTTGCTAGAGTGCATTTGGATGATCCAGAAGAGGATTGGGAGAATGTCATATGGTCAGATGAAACCAAAATATAACTTTTTGGTAAAAACTCAACTCGTCGTGTTTGGAGGACAAAGAATGCTGAGTTGCATCCAAAGAACACCATACCTACTGTGAAGCATGGGGGTGGAAACATCATGCTTTGGGGCTGTTTTTCTGCAAAGGGACCAGGACGACTGACGACGGAAAGAATGAATGGGGCCAAGTATCGTGAGATTTTTAGTGAAAACCTCCTTCCATCAGCAAGGGCATTGAAGATGAAACGTGGCTGGGTCTTTCAGCATGACAATGATCCCAAACACACCGCCCGGGCAACGAAGGAGTGGCTTCGTAAGAAGCATTTCAAGGTCCTGGAGTGGCCTAGCCAGTCTCCAGATCTCAACCCCATAGAAAATCTTTGGAGGAAGTTGAAAGTCTGTGTTGCCCAGCGACAGCCCCAAAACATCACTGCTCTAGAGGAGATCTGCATAGAGGAATGGGCCAAAATACCAGCAACAGTGTGTGAAAACCTTGTGAAGACTTACGGAAAACGTTTGACCTGTGTCATTGCCAACAAAGGGAATATAACAAAGTATTGATAAACTTTTGTTATTGACCAAATACTTATTTTCCACCATAATTTGCAAATAAATTCATAAAAAATCCTACAATGTGATTTTCTGGATTTTTTTACTCATTTTGTCTGTCATAGTTGATGTGTACCTATGATGAAAATTACAGGCCTCTCTCATCTTTTTAAGTGGGAGAACTTGCACAATTGGTGGCTGACTAAATACCTTTTTTCCCCACTGTATATTATTCAATTCCTTAATTTTGTTCAACACATCTGTGGTATCTTGAAGATAGGCTGGGAGTGACGTCAGAAAAGGCTTAATAAAGTAATCAATGTACATAGAGATGGGTTCTGTCAGACTTTCATTACCACTAATGACTGGCCTGCCTGGGGGATTTTCAAGATTTTTGTGTACTTTTGGAAGAAGGTAAAAAGAATCCATACGCGGACTGCCATTGAAAAGAAATTTGAACTCATTGTCTGAAATCTAGCCATTCTCCTTAGCTTCTGTGAGGATCCGTTTCAATTCAGTTTTTAGGTCCTCTGTAGGGTTGAAGGTAAGAGATTGGTAGAATTCATCATTGTCTAATTGACAGTAGGCTTCTGTCACATATTTGTCTTTACTCCACACTACTGTAGTGCCACCTTCGTCTGCTTTTTTAACCACTATCCGTTCATTTTTGGACAATGATTCAACTGCATCCCTCTCTGTCTTAGAAAGGTTATGTCGTGTTTGGTTGGAGTCAATTTTACCCTGAAACAGATTCTCCACATCAAAATTCACCTTCTTGGCAAATGTATTTAGTGTCGCATTCTGGACAATGGGACAAAAGGTGGACTTGGGCTTAAAAGGTATTTTTGAGGGAACAGAAACTGCCTGACCTGAGACACTGGCGTCTGTAGTTGGAGTGATGTTTTGCTTGTACCAGGCCTTCAGATGTAGATTCCTATAGAAACGAAATAGGTCAATCTTTGTATTAAATTCATTAGTTGAGGATGTGGGCGCAAAGGACAGTCCTTTAGACAATACCCTTACGCAATCATCAGAAAGGGGTTCTCCAGAAAGGTTGATCACAGCCTTGATCTGGTCCTGCTCCGTGTGGTTGGATAGTCTTGATTTCTTCCTCCCCCTCCGTGTTGGCCTCTTCCGCGTCCTCTCCCTCTCTTGTTGAGGTACCTGCGTGACTCCTCTTCCTGATCTAAAAAATCTTGGGAGGAGCTGGCCTCTGATTGTCTGGGGTGATCCTCATCGTCACTGCTTGTAAAGTTGAAAGAAACAGATCTAGGCTTCCTCCTCTGCGGATGTGATTCTGAATTCTTGCGCGTTGGTTTTCTCCAGGCAAAGACCTTGCCATCTCTATAGTCTACTTAATCTCTTCTACATGTTCTTAGCTTGTCTTGCTTCAATGTCAGAGTGAATGTGTCTACTTTCTCTTTCAAGATCTCATCACATTGTGCTTTGTTGAAATTGTCACTGTGTTCTGTGATTTTCCTTTTTACTTCTTCAATTTCTGTTTGGAATACTTGTCTGTCCTTTTTAGATTATTCTATTAGAAGTAGCATTAGGTCAAAAGAACACTTGTTGAGAATAGCCTCCATTTATCTCTAAATTCAGTTTTACCTTGTGCTCCAGTAGCTGGAAACTTCATAATACGGAGTCCTCTAGGGATTAGGCCTTTCCTCCAATAGTCAGACAAGGTGATAGAATTGAGGTAAAGTTTGGTGTCTTTCTCCATAAGGTGTTGCAAGTCTCTGTAAGCCTTGTTCAAGTCCATTCCAGTATTCTCTGTGGCTGTCATCTCATCTAGCAGTGAGTGGTAATAGTGGTAATAATCCTTTGGCCCTCTTCATGGGAACAGGAAAATCTTGTAGCCTCTTGGGTAAAATCTATAGTTTGAGTTGTTAAATGTCCCCAAAAACACAGAAAAAATTACTGTGGAGCTGCTTCCTCTAAGCACCACCCAAGTGCGAGGTGAGTAGTCATGCTGTACTTCGCTCCGCAGGTAATATGACACATTACATTACAATGGAACGATTTGATTAGTGTAATGTTAGCTAGCTACATAGTTGTATTTGTATCAAAGATAAAGGTGTAGTATAGAGAAACTATCGAGGTTAGCTAGCCAGCTACAATCGTTCGCAGCGACGCTGTTTTTCAAACAAAGTCAACACCGCAGCCATTGCTAGCTAGCAGTACTGTAGCAACTAAATACAATATCCTTTTAGCCAGCTACATTCGTTCGCAGCGACGCCGTTTTTCAAACAAAGTCATCACCGCAGCCATTGCTAGCTAGCCAACGCTACCAGCACTGTAGCAACTAAATACAATATAATTTTAGCCAGCTACATTCGTTCGCAGCGACGCCGTTTTTCAAACAAAGTCAACACAGCAGCCATTGCTAGCTAGCCAACACTACCAGCTAGCAGTACTGTAGCAACTAAATACAATATCATTTTAGCCAGCTACACTCGTTCGCAGCGACGCCGTTTTTCAAACAAAGTCAACACCACAGCCATTGCTAGCTAGCCAACACTACCAGCTAGCAGTACTGTAGCAGCTAAATACAATATAATTTTAGTCAATGAGAATTTTGCAACATAAAGCTTCCCTTTCTGAACATTCGAGATGTGTAGTCCACTTGTGTAGCTAGCATGACTGACTTTGTGCCATCTAGCCAACGTTTAATTATTGCTGCGTTATGAAAGGAACTGGACACGAATTATCTGTTTAGTGTGTTAACACACTATTGGTAGTTTGTTGTAACCAAGTATTGGTTCTAAACCATGTGTTATTGGATGCTAGCATGCTAGTTAGCTATGGCGTCATAGGATACGGTGCCCTGTGCGGTTTTCATGGAAGAATACTGTACCAAGTTAGCTAGCTGAATAAAGTAAGTTAGAGTCTATTCCTAGAAACATTGAACCGCTGTAGTTTACAACAATTCTAATTTCTAAAGTGGAAGTTGGGAGAGTTATATTCGGGTGTTTCAGTGAAACAATTATAGTTTCTGAGGTGGAAGTTGGGAGAGTTATATTTGGGAGTTGTGGTGAGGGAGGCCCCGCTCTCTCCTTTCCCAGATGTTTAGTTCATTTCATTCCGATCTCCTCTGCATTATTGTAGCCATTTGCTGCAGCCTGTCAACTATGCCTCTGCCTATCCCTGTTCTCTCCTCTCCGCACAGGCTACACAAACGCCTCACACCGCGTGGCTGCTGCCTCTCTAACCTGGTGGTCCCTGCACGCACCACACACCTGGAGTTCCAGGTCTCAGGCAGCCTCTGGAACTGCCGTTCTGCTGCCAACAAGGCAGACTTCATCCCAGCCTATGCTACCCTCCAGTCCCTCGACTTCTTGGCGCTGACGGAAACATGGATTACCACTGAAAACACTGCTACTCCTACTGCTCTCTCCTCGTCTGACCATGTGTTCTCGCATACCCCGAGAGCATCTGGTCAGCGGGGTGGTGGCACAGGAATCCTCATCTCTCCCAAGTGGACATTCTCAATTTTTCCCCTAACCCATCTGTCCATCTCCTCATTTGAATTCCATGCTGTCACAGTCACTAGCCCATTTAAGCTTAATATCCTTGTCATCTATCGCCCTCCAGGTTCCCTTGGAGAGTTCATCAATGAGCTTGACGCCTTGATAAGTTCCTTTCCTGAGGATGGCTCACCCCTCACAGTTTTGGGGGATTTCAACCTCCCTACATCTACATTTGACTCATTTCTCTCTGCCTCCTTCTTTCCACTCCTCTCCTCTTTTGACCTCACCCTCTCACCATCCCCCCCTACTCACAAGGCAGGCAATACGCTTGACCTTATCTTTACTAGATGCTGTTCTTCTACTAATCTCACTGCAACTCCCCTCCATGTCTACGACCACTACTTTGTATCCTTTTCTCTCTCGCTCTCCTCCAACACTACTCACTCTGCCCCTACACAGATGGTAATGCGCCGCCGCAACCTTCGCTCTCTCTCTCCCGCTACTCTCTCCTCTTCCATCCTATCATCTCTTCCCTCTGCTCAATCCTTCTCCCTCCAATCTCCTGATTCTGCCTCCTCAACCCTCCTCTCCTCCCTTTCTGCATCCTTTGACTCTCTATGTCCCCTATCCTCCCGGCCAGCTCGATCCTCCCCTCCAGCTCCGTGGCTTGATGACTCATTGCGAGCTCACAGAACAGAGCTCCGGGCAGCTGAGCGGAAATGCAAGAAAACTAGACTCCCTGCGGACCTGGCATCTTTTCACTCCCTCCTCTCTACATTTTCTTCATCTGTTTCTGCTGCTAAGGCCACTTTCTACCACTCTAAATTCCAAGCATCTGCCTCTAACCCTAGGAAGCTCTTTTGCCACATTCTCCTCCCTGCTGAATCCTCCCCCCCCCTCCTCTCTGTGGATGACTTCGTCAACCACTTTGAAAAGAAGGTTGACGACATCCGATCCTCGTTTGTTAAGTCAAATGACACTGCTGGTCCTGCTCACACTGCCCTACCCTATGCTTTGACTTCTTTCTCCCCTCTCTCTCCAGATAAAATCTTGCGACTTGTGACTGCAGGCCGCCCAACAACCTGCCCGCTTGACCCTATCCCCTCCTCTCTTCTCCAGACCATCTCCGGTGACCTTCTCCCCTACCTCACCTCGCTGATCAACTCATCCTTGACCGCTGGCTATGTCCCTTCCGTCTTCAAGAGAGCGAGAGTTGCACCCCTTCTCAAAAAACCAACACTCGATCCCTCTGATGTCAACAACTACAGACCAGTATCCCTTCTTTCTTTTCTTTCCAAAACTATTGAGCGTGCCGTCTTTAGCCAACTCTCTTGCTATCTCTCTCAGAATGACCTTCATGACCCAAACCAGTCAGGTTTCAGGACTGGTCATTCAACTGAGACTGCTCTTCTCTGTGTCACGGAGGCTCTTCGCACTGCTAAAGCTAACTCTCTCTCCTCTGCTCTTGTCCTTCTAGACCTGTCTGCTGCCTTTGATACTGTGAACCATCAGATCCTCCTCTCCACCCTCTCCGAGCTGGGCATCTCCGGCGCGGCTCGCTCTTGGATTGCGTCCTACCTGACCGGTCGCTCCTACCAAGTGGCGTGGCGAGAAGCTGTCTCCGCACCACGTGCTCTCACCACTGGTGTCCCCCAGGGCTCAGTTCTAGGCCCTCTCCTATTCTCGCTATACACCAAGTCACTTGGCTCTGTCATATCCTCACATGGCCTCTCCTATCATTGCTACGCTGACGATACACAACTAATCTTCTCCTTTCCCCCTTCTGATAACCAGGTGGCGAATCGCATCTCTGCATGTCTGGCAGACATATCAGTATGGATGACGGATCACCACCTCAAACTGAACCTTGGCAAGACGGAGCTGCTCTTCCTCCCGGGGAAGGACTGCCCGTTCCATGATCTCGCCATCACGGTTGACAACTCCGTTATGTCCTCCTCCCAGAGTGCGAAGAGCCTTGGCGTGACCCTGGACAACACCCTGTCGTTCTCCGCTAACATCAAGGCGGTGACCCGATCCTGTAGGTTCATGCTCTACAACATTCGGAGAGTACGACCCTGCCTTACACAGGAAGCGGCACAGGTCCTAATCCAGGCACTTGTCATCTCCCGTCTGGATTACTGCAACTCGCTGTTGGCAGGGCTCCCTGCCTGTGCCATTAAACCCCTACAACTCATCCAGAATGCCGCAGCCCGTCTGGTGTTCAACCTTCCCAAGTTCTCTCACGTCACCCCGCTCCTCCGCACACTCCACTGGCTTCCAGTTGAAGCTCGCATCTGCTACAAGACCATGGTGCTTGCCTATGGAGCTGTGAGGGGAACGGCACCTCCGTACCTTCAGGCTCTGATCAGTCCCTACACCCAAACGAGGGCATTGCGTTCATCCACCTCTGGCCTGCTGGCTCCCCTTCCTCTGCGGAAACATAGTTCCCGCTCAGCCCAGTCAAAACTGTTCGCTGCTCTGGCACCCCAATGGTGGAACAAGCTCCCTCACGACGCCAGGACAGCGGAGTCACTCACCACCTTCCGGAGACATTTGAAACCCCACCTCTTTAAGGAATACCTGGGATAGGATAAAGTGATCCTTCCACCCCCCCAAAAAAAATATATATATATATATATATTGTAAAGTGGTTATCCCACTGGCTATAGGGTGAATGCACCAATTTGTAAGTCGCTCTGGATAAGAGCGTCTGCTAAATGACGTAAATGTAAATGTAAATGTAGTAGAAAGAGGAGGAAAGGAAGCGCTACTAAGGTACACAATAGTAAATGTTGGTAGACAGAAGGTGCTCTTTGGTCAAAGGGGTGAATTGGTCATCAAAAAGAAAGGAGGACCAAGAAACTCTTCATATAATTAATTAAAATGCCTTTATTTTTATGGCATGTTCAATAGAAACAAGTTTTTTTTTTAAATCTGACGCGTTTCGGCTGCATGGCCTTCATCAGGGAGTACAAAGAAATAATACAATGTCGTCTTTTGAACAGCTTTTCCAATTAGCCCTAATTTGAAGAGGGAGTGGTTACAAAGTTGATTGGACACACCTAGTAAGCAATACTACACACATTAAAAAGTGAACTCCAAGTTAGAAAAGCAGACAAAGGTGGCGCTAGAGTAGTGTGGAGTAAAGACAAATATGTGACAGAAGCCTACTGTCATTTAGACAATGATGAATTCTACCAATCTCTTACCTTCAACCCTACAGAGGACCAAAAAAACTGAATTCAAACGGATCCTCACAGAAGCTAAGGAGAATGGCTACATTTCAGACAATGAGTTCAAATTTCTTTTCAATGGCAGTCTGCGTATGGCTTCTTTTTACCTTCATCCAAAAGTACACACAAATCTTGAAAATCCCCCAGGCAGGCCAGTCATTAGTAGTAATGAAAGTCTGACAGAACCCATCTCTATGTACATTGATTACTTTATTAAGCCTTTTCTGACGTCACTCCCAGCCTATCTTCAAGATACCACAGATGTGTTGAACAAAATTAAGGAATTGAATAATAAAGGTACAGTTTCCATTTTAGTCACCATGGATGTGGAGTCGCTATACACCACCATTGAACATGAACAAGGTTTGGCAGCTATGCACCATTTCTTGAGTCCCCGACCTGAAACTGAGATGCCTCCTACAGAATTCATTGTCTCACTGACTGAATGAACTCTTAATCATAACATCTTTATCTTTCAGGACCATATTTTTAAACAGGTCAAAGGATGTGCCATGGGAGCTTGCTACAGCCCTTCCTACGCTGGTTTGTACTTGGGTAAATGGGAAAATGACTTCATTTTGGATCCTTCTAATAACCATTTCTTTGACCGGATTATATGGTGGGGACGCTATATTGATGATGTTTGCCTGTTTTGGTCCAGCTCAGAAGATGAACTTATTTCCTTCCAAAAATACCTTAACAGCATTAATCCTAACATCAAACTAACTATGGAGTACAGCAAGGATAACATTCCTTTTTTGGACCTCGACATTAGTAAAAATGACAAAGGTTGTTTGCACACATCAATCTTTAGGAAGCCTACAGATGGGAATACCATTCTGAGGGCAGACAGCTTTCACCCCAAAAGGCTAAAAGAGAATATTCCATATGGCCAATTCCAAAGAGTCCGCAGAATTTGCGATCAGGAAACAGACTACAGTGTCAAATCTGCAGAATTGGAGAATCGCTTCTTGAATCGGGGTTACAGCGTTCAGGTCCTGAAAGATGCAGGTATAAGGACTGGATTACTTGACAGAGAGAACTTGTTGCGAAGGGGAGTGCCTCGTGATACATCAGAGAGAGTGTATTTTGTTACAAAATACAGCACTGAAGCAGAGAACATTAAAATAATCATTAAAAATAATTGGGGAATCATCCAAAGTGATACGCTACCATGCCAAGTCTTTCCTGAGCCACCAGTCATAAGCTTTAAGAGATGTCCTACCGTAAATGACTAATTAGTCCACAGTTATCTTCCGGGTGACTCTCAAAAAACTTGGCTTGACCACAAACCCAAGGGCTCTTTTAAATGTAACCAGTGCAACCATTGCAGACATATTGCACAGAAAAAGTATTTTGTTGACACAGCTTCCAAAATGGAGTATTACGTCAAGCATTTCATTAACTGCAAAACCACTCATGTCATCTATAGATTGGAATGTCCACAGTGCAAGGTGTTCTACATTGGACGGACAAAGAGACACCTTCAAGACCGCTTAGCGGAACACAAGTACGCCATACAGGTAGGCAATGAAGACTACCCAATGGCAAGGCACTACAAGTCCTTACACCATGGTAACCCTGCCTCCCTACAAGCTATGGGTATTGATCATATTTCGGCCTCTATTAGAAAAGGGGACCGTCTTAAACAGTTAAACCAAAGGGAACGTTTTTGGATTTACAAACTACAGGCCACTAAATACCCTGGTTTAAATGAAGATATGGATTTCTCACACTTCCTGTAGGGTTGTGATAGGTCCATTTGCTGTCATCTAGTGGACATTGTGCTCAATTGCCCTCAGCTATGTTTAGACTGTTGTTGTTCATGTTTTGCTGGTTTCTAGTGTACTATGGAATATATTGCTTTCTTATTTTTGACACTTTTCTCAGTCATATTTAAGGTTAGAACTACCTTTCTAAGTGTTCTGATACTTCTAACTTTGAGTTGTATTTTTATGATAACATAGTTACAGTATTTCACTTTATAATGTGTGTAGTATTGCTTACTAGGTGTGTCCAATCAACTTTGTAACCACTCCCTCTTCAAATTAGGGCTAATTGGAAAAGCTGTTCAAAAGAGGACATTGTATTATTTATTTGTACTCCCTGACGAAGGCCATGCAGCCAAAACACGTCGGATTTAAAAAAAAAACTTGTTTCTATTGAACATGCCATACAAATAAAGGCATTTTAATTAATTATATGAAGAGTGCCTTGGTCCTCCTTTCTTTTTGATGACCCCTTGCACAGTCTTCACATTTTGCTGTCTTAAAATGTTATCTCAAAAGGGGATTAATTAGATTTTTTCCCAAACGGTCTTCAAAACCTACTCCACATTTTGAAAGTTAAAGAAAAATTATAGAAACATTTCCTAATTTATGAAAAATAAAATTAAAATAAAGGATGTCTTCACACCCCAGAGTTAATACTTGGTGAAGTCCCTTTTGGCAGCCATTACAGCTGGGAAACATTTTAATAAGATTCGACCAACTTTGCAAAACTCTCAGGGCAACATATATCCATTGTTTATGTCAAAATTGCTCAAGGTCATTACATTTGGTTGGGAATCATTGATGGACAGCATATTTAAGTCAGGACTGAGGCTGGACCATTCAGGAACACTCAACACCTATTGGAAAGCCATTCTGGTGTTTCTTTTCCATTAAAATCTGTTTAATTGTCCTGGTGAAAAATAAAACTCTATCCCAGGGTTAGGTATTTAGAAGACCGAGGTAGGGTTTCCTCTAACTTTTTATCTGAGCTTTGTACCTTCCATATTTATTTGTATCCTGACAAACTCCCCAGTCCCTGCCAGTGACAAGCATATACCCATAACATGATGCTGCCACCACAATACCTGAAAATACAGGGTTATGTAAATCGGTAGGTGAAAAAAATCTAATTGAATTTTAAGGCAGCAAAATGTTACGACTGTGCAAGAGATGTGTAGACTTTCACTAGGCACTGTACGTGTGGACTGGGGAGTTTGTTTGTTTGTTGTGGCCAGTATCAGTGCAGTGAATCCTGTGGCAGACACCCCAACCTCTGAAGGTGTGGCTCAGCTAAGAGAACGAGCAGCCAGCCAGGCTATTCTGATTGGGCACTTTTGCCTTAAAAATCTACTTCACCTCACAAAGCATACCTGCACAAAGTCTACCATCTGAAACAGAATAAAAATAAAAGTTTGAGATTTTCTCTCAAAAAATGTGCGGAGAATGTTATTTTTTCTATGCTCCAGGAATCCAGTAGCGCAGTTTTGATGCAATTACAGCCTAAGCCTAGGTACCAGACTTTCCATGTAAAACAAGACCAAATGTTCTGCAGAGTACTAAAACATTCTAACAGAAGTTTGTGACATTGGGTGCTGTAGGTGTCCTGGAGGGCAGGCAGTGTGCCCCCGGTGATGCATTGGGCAAACCGCACCACCCTCTGGAGAGCCCTGCGGTTGTGGGCAGTGCACCAGGCGTACCAGGCGGTGATACAGCCCGACAGGATGCTCTCAATTATGTATCTGTAACCTCAGGAGGCTGAAGAAATGAGGCTTGGCCCCTAAGACCCTCACAAACTTTTACAGATGCACAATTGAGAGCATCCTGTCGGGCTGTATCACCACCTGGTACAGCAACTGCACCACCTATGTATATACACTACCAGTCTAAAGTTTGGACACGCCAACTCATTCAAGGGTTTTTATGTATTTTTACATTTACATTTGTACATGTGTTTTGCCACATGCGCATCTGGTGTCTAGTCCTCATTTTCCTTGCTTGATACACATGTGCTTCGCAAGGCTGCAGAAAGGTTTGTAGCATGGAGAAGGTTATTTTCGTTGTCTCTGAGTTCCCTTCCATGTTCGACCAAAGCGCAGATTGCTACCGGGACCGCCATGCTAAAAATGCCAATACGATTGGATTACCTGGTCAGTTGAATGTTAAATAATTAGCTGGAAAGTGGAAGCTAGGTGCTGGCAATTTCTTAGCTAAGCTATCTACCAAAATTGTTAACTTTGTAGTTAGATAGCTAGCTAGCTAACTGGCTTGACTGTTTATGAACTTCCGTTTGTACCACCGCACGGTAACGCGACGCACAAGTTGAAAATATTGGACGCATGCGGTACACAGAACGCACCGCAGCCTAGTGCGTCAAACTGTATGCGTTCTGGCGGAAGTTAATTAATTTAAATGGGAGGCAATCCGCACCGCTGCGACTCATCTGCTGGACTAGGTTGTGGTGTGTGCAGTGAGTGGCATGTGTTGGATTTTGCCAACATGTGCCTTTCTTTGCCGCGTGTTATCAGAAATGGATGTAGATGAATCTTTTTGTTGTGATGCTGCACATGGATTGTCCCTTTTCAGGTGTACCCACTTTTCTTTCTACAAAAAAAGGTAATTTTTGTCAGCGAGACACATCAATTAATTTGACAATCGCAGAATGTCATTACACTTTTTGGTGTTTTGTAACAGATGTCTCTTTCCATTCAACAAATGGCAGGTTCTGGAATTATTTTGGAGTGGAGGAACATGTGCAGGTAACCTACTTTTTGAATTGATTTGTTTGACAATCAGATGAAAACATCATGACTGGTTGTGTTCATGCCACATTAAAAGGTAATACTTGTTTTAACCGTTAAATTACATGTTTACTATTAGGCCCATCAATTGTTTTTGTGGACACATGGGAGGTCCCGTGAAAAAATAGAGACCCCTGAATGTCACTGTATAATTCACACTCTGCATACAATGAATGCACTATGTCCCCAGTGTATAATGCAGAATAAGCCTTTGTGGACTCATAAATGCTGTTTGTTGTATAATTGATTATATCAAGTTTTGGCTGAACTAATTAGAAATGCATTACAGAAAGTTCTAAATCTATAGTAATGATGAGTTAATGAATAGCCTATTAATCGTCCTAAACCCGTGGGCACCAATTCTTTACACGAAAGATAAACTGGTATAATTCAGTGATAACCATGATCAGCCTTACTCCTCTATACATGATTTAATTAACATATGCATGATTACATGAATCACAACCCACTGGGCACAGATTTCAGTTCAATGTCTAATTTTGATTTACATTTGGTAGAGTTTTCAACTAACGTGTATTCAAGTGAAATATACAAAAAATGTCATTATGTCATTGGATTTTGGTTAAAAGTTGGATGAAAAATAGACAATATGTCGTTAAGATTATGACCTTTTTGCAAATCCAATCCGTTTTCCACGTTGATTTAACGTCATCACATTGATCGTTTTAGTTGAAATCACGTGAAATAACGTTGAGTCGACCGGTTTTTGCCCAGTGGGAAGGGATATCCCGGTACTATAGTAGCCTATACAATGCATTGTTGACTCTCATATGACTGACTTACTAAAGATATTTACAGAAGTGATAATGATGTAGCCTATAATAAAGACTAAATCGATGTAACACATTCCCGCTTCTTGACAGCGCATTGAGCGAGGTTTGTATACTGTACAACACTGTTACGAGAAACAAACTGAATAGCCTACATTGCACATTCATGTCAATATTTTGCCTCAACTTTTGTTTTGAAAATAAATCTAAGTCTTCCATCGTATAATATAGAATAATTATAACAATGTGAGTGAGTCTTAGTAGAAATGACTTGCCTTTACAAGTCTTTAGTCATCCCTGGTAGTTTCGTTCACTTTCCACCAAAATAATACTGTCCAACTGCCTCCTTCCGCAAAATTCCAAATAAAGAACCGACAATCAACCGTAGCAAATACTTTGTAACTGTTCTTGTGATAGTACACCGGTTGGACAGAGATTGCACTCCGTGCAACAGCCTGTTTTCTTCACAGCCTGTTTTCTTCGTCCTGGCGTGGATTCTCAGTAGAGCGCTTTGGTGATGCGCGGCGCCTCCAAACTACCGAGTAAATCAACCACAGCAGAATCATTGCCTTCAGTCATCTACAATAGTGTCATGTGCTGACTTCATTACGGAATTAAACACATCCCATCTAGATTGTACAAACAGGAAACCTCTTTGGATGCCCCTGAAATCCATAACCATAACGGGATAAGATAGGACGTCATCAGGCTTATTCTCTATATATTCCAAAGAAGTGAATCAGGTTGCAGTGGAAGAGTTTGATTCTTGTTCATTAGTCTCCGAGTGAGTGGAGTATCCAAACTATGCCGCATACTTGAATGCACACTGGAGCCTATTCATTGTACAGTGGAACTAGCACCACCTATCTCAATCAGGCAATGTAATGTAAAACAGACAGCAGGCTACATGAAGCTGCCAGATATGGAGGGGTAAGTGCCTTAGGCGCTCACATAGGATATAGGATATTGCAAGGAGTCTGTAGAAACAGGGGGCACATGTCTACATGACATTGCTCTCAATGATGCATGGAGCTCACTTGACCCATTTCTTACATTTTGTTAACCATCATCATATCAACCAAGTTATACTTTGGATGTTGCACTAAACTCTAGGGAGCAGAGTCTGAAAACATAACCCTTGCACAAAAACACCCCTTAAACAAAAACACATTTATTCAAACTGCCCAGAGCTATCATGGTCTGAGAAGTCACATCTAGGCCTACAACTTGTGGCTTCTGCAAACTGCGCTCTGCTCCCAAAAAAATCATGCACGCAGAAAAAAACTACTTCTATTGAACGCTTAGCAGATAAAGCTAATGAGATGAAAGAGAGAGAGCCTTCCTTAATCCCCTTTTGTGATGTGACTGAATGAGTCATTTTCACAATGCTGTATCACTCAATCACTCAACCCTCCTTATGGCATAGGCCTATACAGTGTAAACTGTGTCTCCATGTTTCCCCTTATTTGTCTGTTTGTGAATCAAGCCTGTGAAATAGTGGATGGTGGAATCTTCACATATCTCCAATGCCCTCTGGGTTATGTTTGTAGCACCACAGATGCTGCTCGTCCTCCTCAGTGGATGGATGTGACTATCGCAAAGACGACATGGAGCAATAAATAGAACTCGATTTCACATGACCCTTTCAACTGTTGTTTATCTCCTCTGAAAGAATGCTGTCCACTGTGCAGTTAGTGAATGATATCCTGGCGTGAAAAACAACAACCAAAGCGGTTACATTGGGTTTACATCTGCACTTCAGTTAATATCCAAAGGATAGACCCTATAATGTTATTCAAGTCTGCTTCTCAACACAGATCAAACAAAATAAAATGTTATTGGTCGCGTACACATATTTTGCAGATGCTATTGTGGGTGTAGTGAAATGCTTATGTTCCTAGCTCCAACAGTGTAGTAATACCTAACAATACAAAACAATACATGCAAATCCAACAACTAAAAATTAAGGAATTAAGAAATATAGAACAAGTAATGTCAGAGTCCGGAATATATATATACTGTATATGATGGTGTGTATAGACATTATGGACAGTATATGAATAGAAAAGGTGTGTACAACAGTAGTTATATAGGATGAGCCATGAATACAGTAAACATCACAGTATTGTTTAGTCCCTCTCCTCGCTCCAACCTAGGTTTGATCCAGGGACCCTATGCACACATCGACTATGATCACTCTCGAAGCATCGTTACCTATCGCGCCACAAAAACCGCAGTCCTTGCAGAGCAAGGGAAACAACTACCTCAAGGTCTCAGAGCAAGTGATGTCACCGATTGAAATGCTACTAGTGCACAACTGAGTCAATATCACTATGAGGTGCCTTTGGTGTCCTCATCAGACTCACTCAGTCATCATGAAAATGTAGCAGAATAATGAAAGTCTGAGGTCTTATTATAAGTGGCCAAACATTTGCACACATATCAGTAGAATGATAAGTTTAAAAAAAAAAAAAAAAAAAAAGTTTCCTTCATTTTATTACATTTTTTTCATTGGATGTACGTGATTTTGGCATGTCCCACACACTGCTCTGCTAACTACAGTGTGTGTAATAAGTGGTTAAATGATACTAAATCCAAAAAATGTTTTACATGGTTTTACTGTCCACAATAAGTTATTTGATAAAACAAGTAATTTTGATTATGTATATTGTATTTTCATAATCATATTGAACATTTTGCATGTGTCCCTGAAATTGCTGTCCACCCTGTCATTATGGGGTAACTGCCCCTTTAAGAAACCCACTGATGTTTTCAGTGACATCACTACGAGCATTTTGTCTTTCTTCAATGAAGGCTGAAGCAGTGTCTAGTTGCAGAGTAAGTATTTACACTTATGTTTCATAATTTTCATCATATTATGTGTGTAGTTGGATGTTGTCAAGCTTAACATGTCCACTCTGTCATAGTGAAATATCAATTGATAGAAAAACCTATCAGAACTTTGAAATATATTTGTAAAACAGTACACAGTCAGCTTGCTAACTGTAGTATGTTGCTAAGTGAAGGTCCACCATGTGCTCATTAAATGCTAACATTAGCCAAAAATGTCCACCCTGTCATTGTCCACCCTGTCAGCAAGCCTTCCATGACAGGGGTGGACATGGTTCATGACAGGAAGGACATGTGCATAGTTTAGGCCACATACTGATAATGTTACACATATTACAACAGCTATTACACACATTTTATAACAGTACATGCTATACATAGTAAGAATGGACAATATGGACAATTTTTTTGGCGATATCGGTATCAGCAAACCTAGTTTGATAATGCAAGCCTAGTTTACCGGACTGCCAATTAAAGTGTGTAAGGGAACATTTTGAATAGTCTTTTTCAAGGAATGAGATCAAAAGGAGCTGAGATAGCAAGGAGATATCGGGAACGTCGTGATGCTGACCCAGACAGAAGAAGAAAGTACCTTGAGAAAGAAAGGGTCAAATGGAAAAAGACAGAGAGACTGGAAAGAAGAAGGGTGTCAATGAGCTCAGTGAGAGAGAGAAGAGGGCAAAAAGAAAGAAATGGAGAGAGGCAAAAAGTCAAGCCAGAGCCAGAAACAGGGCCAGTGCTTTGCTACAGTCAGAGACACCACCCAACTCCCCTGCTGAAACTCCTGAAAATCAGCATGAGCCAGGGCCCTCCAGGTTAGATCATTGGAAGTTTAGCTGATGAGACTTATTAGAAAGTTTAGATTTATTTGAAGGACATTTATCAACTGTTTATGTCCCCATAAAATGACATATTGATAACTAACTTGCTAAAAAAAATCCTTACAAATATTTTGTGTTTCAGGCAACGGCGTCAAGGGGAAAGCATTCGAAGGAGTTCGAAGAGAAAACTGAAAAAACAGATCGAAATATTAGAGGCACAGCTCACAAAAGAGAAAAGTAAAACTGAGAAATATAAGAAGAGGTACTATCGGGCCAAGAAAGAAAGTGCGTCCAAATCACCACGTACAAAAGTCAATGCTTTGTTGGCACATCAAAAGTGAATTCACCCATCAAAAGAGCTCTTCTTTTCCATACATCCCTGATTGAAGATATTAGAAGAAAATATGAACATGAAAAAACAAACCGAGAGAAGCAGCTGATAGCAAAAGTGGTCAGTGGAAACATTCTTAAGAAGTATAAGCTCCAAAAGCATGCCCAGACTGCTTTTGGCTACTCTAAGAAGAGAGCAAAGTATCCTGTGGATCTGACCTACCGTGGGAGGAGGTGCTTCAGTCGAAATGAGATTAGGAAGAACGTTACATCATTTTTTCTTGAAATGATGTTAGTCGAATGACAACTGGCCGCAAAACAAACAGTCACACGGCTGAAGAAAAAAATGCAAAAGAGGTTGCTTACTGATACAATGAAGAACTTGCATAGGAGGTTTCTCTCTGAGCACATTGGCCAAATGTCATACACCTCCTTTTACCGTCTCAGACCCTTTTGGGTGGTAACCCCTTCTTCCTCTGACCGTGACACATGTCTCTGCAAAAACATGAGAACTTGCAATTCATTGCCAATGCCTTGCAGAGCCAAGGGTTACTGTCCTCAAGAAATATTGAGGAAATGTCTGAAGCAACCATGTGTGACCCGAAAGCCAAGGTCTGTGCTTATGGTGAGTGCAGTGAATGCCTCCTAACTTGTCACCCGATGCTGAAAACCCCTGGGGAAGAGAACATTCGTTTATCTCAGTGGATGACAGAGAAGATCAAGGATGAGAAGGTGTCAACAATAACAGTGAAAAGGGAGATAACAACAACAGAGCATGAGCTTAACACAGATTTCCAGGAGAGGCTTCTCCATTTTAGGAGCCATGTCTTCAACATTAAATGGCAGTTTGATGCCTACAGGGAGCTCAGGAGGAGTCTGAAGCACAATGAGTCCCTCTTGCATATAGATTTTAGCGAAAATTACTCATGTAAGTACAGCGAAGAAATACAATCTGTGCATTTTGGAGGCTCACACAAGCAGGCCAGTCTGCACACTGGAGTGCTCTACACCACTGGTGAACAAGCGCCACACACCTTCTGCTCCATATCACCCTCCAGAAGACACGACCCTGTGGCCATCTGGGCCCACCTTGATCCAGTTCTGAAGGTAGTGCGAGAACGACACCCTCAAGTCAGCACACTTCATTTTTTCAGCGATGGGCCTGCAACGCAGTATCGACAAAAGGGAAATTTCTTCTACCTCTCAACGGAACCCTACAAGTATGGCTTCAAAGAAATAACGTGGAATTTCTTTGAGGCTAATCATGGGAAGGGGGCACCAGACGGTGTGAGTGGGGCCCTCAAGAGGTCAGCAGACCGGATTGTAGCCCATGGAGGAGACATTCCTGATGCCCAGAGCTTGTATAACAAGCTGAAAAGCCTGGACACATCTGTCGAGCTGTTCTTCATCCCAGAGAGGGATATTGAATCAAAGCCTGAGGTATCTGCAATAGCTGCCATAAAAGGCACTATGAGAATCCACCAAGCTATCAGTCTGACACCCGGCCAAATGAAATACAGAGACATTTCATGTCTGTGTAAAAGGGAGGAAGGTGTTTTGGACTGCCCCTGCTTTAACCTTCAAGAGGTCACTCTAGCTAATGTTCCTGTTTCATCTGACAAGTCCCCAGCATGTGGAAAGACACCAGATAATCCTAGGAGACCAGAAATGATTGAGGTAAAGCACATTGGAGAGTGGTGCGTCGTTAATTATGACAATGAAGCATACCCAGGTATCATCATGGATGCAGAAGGGCACAGTGTGAAAGTTAAGTGTATGCAACGCCATGGCATAAACAAGTTCAAATGGCCAAGTCTTCGGGACGACATCTGTTGGTACCATGACTGGCAGGTACTTTGCCTAATACCAGAACCACAGGCTCTGAACAAGCGCTCTGTACAGATTGAAGTGTCTACATGGAAGTATGTGGAACAGCAACTGCAGAACTGAGCCATGTCTCTGCAGAAAGGGAGAGACTGTTTGGAGATGCGTCCAAGTGATCTTTCTGTAATATTCTGTTTTTTCAAATCAACTGTTCTCCACTTAAAAAATGTTTGACTTTCACTGTGCAGAATGATGTACAGAGTTTAACGCTAGAAGGCCACATTAATGTCTCATTTTGGGCATCTTTATTCAGTGGCTGCATGCAGGTAGAGTGGATCAAAAACAGTCTGTTCAACTTGTAATTTCCCCCTATATGGGAAAAGGCATTTTTTACATCATTTTCTTGCATTGTTCCTTGCATTTATGTGGCCATTCAATGACATTTCACAACGTGTCCACCCTGTCATGCCCAGGGTCCACCCTGTCATGTCACTGTCCACCCTGTTATTTTCATGTTCTATGAAAATAAACAATTAAGTTAGCAAAATCTTTTGTGTGATTCCTTTATAAACAAATGAGGGCCAAATAGTATTGTTTGAAAGTTTGACCAGATATCTTTTTTGTTAGATTTTATTTAGAAAAGAAAGTGCAACTCTCGCAGATTTTATAGAGAAACAAATAGTTTGCCATAATTTCATTATTATCCAAATACTTTTCCCATAAACTAAAATATATTGTTGAGAAAGTGACTAAATAGTTTTCTGAAAATGTACGTTTTATAATCACTATGTAATTACAATGTATTTATTCTGCTTTGAAATTGTCCATGACAGGGTGGACATATTTTGCTGTTTGCATGTAAATTGTCTGCTTGCAGTTAATTTATAAAAAGTGTGGGAGCTTGACCAATATGCATTTCTAACAGCATAACATATACTTAATACAATGAATATGAAGTTCAATGGAAAATCTCAGCTTTTTTGGGGGGAAATGGGGAAGTCTCAAAGGCACCTTATGGTGATATTGACCCCACTGCTAACTAGCTAGCCATTTCACACTAGTTACATTAACATTAGTGAGAGATAATTCTCTTTTTACAGTTCCTTCAGAAAGTATTCACACCCCTTGACTTTTTCCACATTTTGTTGTGTTACAGCCTGAATTTAAAATTGATTAAATTGAGATTTATTTTGTCACTGGCCTACACACAATACCCCGTAATGTCAAAGTAGAATTATGTTTTTCAAAACGTTTACAAATTAATAAAAATTAAAAGCTAAAATGTCTTGAGTCAATAAATATTCAACCCCTTTGTTATGGCAAGCATAAATAAGTTCAGGAGTAAACATTTGCTTAACTGTCACATAATAAGTTGCATGGACTCACTCTGTGTGCAATAATAGTTTTTAAGATGATATTTGAATGACTACCTCATCTCTGTACCCCACACATACAACTATCTGTAAGGTCCCTCAGTCGAGCAATGAATTAGAAGCACATATTCAACCACAAAGACCAGGGAGGTTTTCCAATGCCTCGCAAAGAAGGGCACCTATTGGTAGATGAGTAAAAAAAAAGCAGACATTGAATATCCCTTTGAGAATTGTGAAGTTATTAATTACACTTTGGATGGTGTATCAATACACCCATTCACTACAAAGAAACAGGCGTCCTTCCTAACTCAGTTGTCGGAGAGGAAGGAAACTACTCAGGGATTTCACCATGATGAGGCCAATGGTGACTTTAAAACAGTTACAGAGTTTAATGGCTGTGATAGGAGAAAACTGAGGATGGATCAACAACGTTGTAGTTTGTCCACAATACTAACATAATTGAGGGAAAAGAAGGAAGCCTGTACATAATAAAAATATTCTGAGACATGCATTCTGTTTGCAACAAGATACTAAAGTAATACTGCAAAAAATGTGGTAAAGCAATTCACTATGTGTCCTGATTAGAAAGTGTTATGTTTGGGGCAAATCAATTACAACACATTACTGAGTACCACTCTCCATATTTTCAAGCACAGTGGTGACTGCATCATGTTATGGGTATGCTTGTAATCGTTAAGGACTGGGCTGGGGAGTTTTCCAGAATAAAAAATAAATGGAATGGAGCTAAGCACAGGCAAAATCCTAGAGGAAAACCTTTCAGCAGGACAATAACCTAAAGTACAAGGCCAAATATACACTGGAGTTGCTTACCAAGAAGACAGTGAATGTTCCTGAGTGGCCAAGTTACAGTTTTTACTTAAATCTACTTGAAAATCAATGACAATGCCTGAAAATGGTTGTCTAGCAATGATCAACAACCAATTTGACTTAAGCTTAAATAATTTTTAAAATAATAATGATCAAATGTTGCACAATCCAGGTGTGGAAAGCGAGAGAGACTTACCCAGAAAGACTCACAACTGTAATCGTTGCCAAAGGTGATTCTACAAAGTATTGACTCAGAGGTGTGAATACTTATGTAAATGAGATATTTCTGTATTTCATTTTCAACACATTTGCAAATATGTCAAAAAACCTGTTTTCACTTTGTCAAAACTTTAAAGTATTGTGTGTATATGGGTTAGAAAAGGTCCAGGAGCATAACACTGGCCATCATACTGTATTTCAAAGGTGTCATGTAATTTACCCAACACTCCAAAGGTTACCAAATGCTGTATACATTATTTTATAACAGAGACTGTGTAAAAAGTAATTACGAAAATGTAATTCCAAGGACAAATTATTATTGCACTGTCAATCACTCACTGCCTGATAACGAATCAATTAATGAAAGTGTATGCACCACCCTCACTCTGTGGGTTGCACAAAACAGCACAGAGCACATTCCGTTCTGTGGGAGGAAAATGAATCCTGTACGAATAGGTTGACAATGGTTTTGATTATGGTGAGGAATGAGCAAAGTAACGTTACCCAAAAAGTATTGTCGAGAGTGCAATTTCAGAGTGAGAGAGAGAGTGACATTTTGATTTATGACAGACGATGAGCTAGTCAGAGATTGGAATGTGCAGGCCCCAGATTAGCTACAATGTCTTGTCACTGCCCTGACATTTACATCCTGGAAAGCTATAGTATAAGATACTGTACTACCTCCAAATTAATATAAAATATCAACTACCACAAAATCAATATGCCAGTACTCAGAAGAAAGCTCAGCCGAACTTACCTTGGATTTTTTATAATAGTTTTTCTCAATCACGTACAAGCATTTTTTGGAAACTGTGGTTAAGCGAACCTAGCAAAACAACAATGATCAAATGTTTAAATACATTTGCAGATTGTCTGATCATTTTCTTTCTTTTGTAACTGGATTGCGTATCATAGACTCACTTTTGCAAAACTTGAAATACAACTGTCATGAATTAATTCAAAATTCAGTGTAAAGTGTTTTTTTCCCCACTAAATATCAACTCATTGTTTTCATCAGAAGAGAAAGGGTTGCAATGTGGAAATAAGGAAATGTGGATACAATTGAGGAACACAACTGATATGAATGTACAGTGGTTTGCATAAGTATTCACCCCCTTTGGCATTTTTCCTATTTTGTTGCCTTTTGGGGGGGTTTGTATAATTTGATTTACCCAACATGCCTACCACTTTGAAGATGCAAAATATTTTTTTATTGTGAAACAAACAAGAAATAAGACAATAAAAAACAGAAAACTTGAGCGTGCATAACTATTGGATTGAGGTCTGGGCTTTGACTAGGCCATTCCAAGACATTTAAATGTTTCCCCTTAAAACACTCTTGTGTTGCTTTAGCAGTATGCTTAGGGTCATTGTCCTGCTGGATGGTGAACCTCCATCCCAGTCTCAAATCTCTGGAAGACTGAAACAGGTTTCCCTCAAGAATTTCCTTGTATTTAGCGCCATCCATCATTCCTTCAATTCTGACCAGTTTCCCAGTCACTGCCGATGAAAAACATCCCCACAGCATGATGCTGCCACCACCATGCTTCACTGTGGGGATGGTGTTCTCGGGGTGATGAGAGGTGTTGGGTTTGCACCAGACATAGCGTATTCCTTGATGGCCAAAAAGCTCAATTTTAGTCTAATCTGACCAGAGTACCTTCTTCCATATGTTTGGGGAGTCTCCCACATGCCTTTTGGCGAACACCAAATGTGTTTACTTATTTTTTTCTTTGAGCAATGGCTTTTTTCTGGCCACTCTTCCGTAAAGCCCAGCTCTGTGGAGTGTACGGCTTAAAGTGGTCCTATGGACAGATACTTCAATCTCTGCTGTGGAGCTTTGCAGCTCCTTCAGGGTTATCTTTGGTCTCTTTGTTGCCTCTCTGATTAATGCCCTCCTTGCCTGGTCTGTGAGTTTTGGTGGGCGGCCCTCTCTTGGCAGGTTTGTTGTGGTGCCATATTCTTTCAATTTTTTAATAATGGATTTAATGGTGCTCCGTAGGAGGTTCAATGTTCTGATATTTTTTTATAACCCAACCCTGATCTGTACTTCTCCACAACTTTGTCCCTGACCTGTTTGGAGAGCTCCTTGGTCTTCATGGTGCCGCTTGCTTGGTGGTGCCCCTTGCTTACTCCCGAGTGGCGCAGTGGTCTAAGGCACTGCATCGCAGTGCTAGCTGTGCCACTAGAGATCCTGGTTCGAATCCAGGCTCTGTCGTAGCCGGCCGCGACCGGGAGACCCATGGGGCGGCGCACAATTGGCCCAGGGTAGGGGAGGGAATGGCCGGCAGGGATGTAGCTCAGTTGGTAGAGCATGGCGTGGGTTCGTTTCCCACGAGGGGCCAGTATGAAAAAGAATAATAATAATGTATGCACTCAGTAACTGTAAGTCGCTCTGGATAAGAGCATCTGCTAAATGACTAAAATGTAAATGCATTTCAGAACAGCTGTATATATACTCAGATCATGTGACACTTAGATTGCACACAGGTGGACTTTATTTAACTATTTATGTGACTTCTGAAGGTAATTGGTTGCACCAGATCTTATTTAGGGGCTTCATAGCAAAGGGGGTGAATACATATGCACGCACCGCTTTTACATTATTTATTTTTTTGAATTAAGTAATTTTTTTCATTTCACTTCACCAATTTGGACTATTTTGCGTATGTCCATTACATGAAATCCACATAAAAATCAATTTAAATTACAGGTTGTAATGCAACAAAATAGGAAAAACGCCAAGGGGGATTAATACTTTTGCAAGGCACTGTATAGGGCTAAATCAAAGCACCAAAGCAAAGCTCTACACTCTTAGTAAAAAAAGGTGCTATCTAGAACCTAAAAATGTTATTTGGCTGTCCCCATAGGGGAACTCTTTGAATAACCCTTTTTGGTTTCATGTAGAACCCTTTTGGTTCCAGGTTGAACCTTTTTGGGTTCCATGTAGAACCCTTTCCACAGTGGGTTCTATATGGAACCCAAAAGGGTTCTACCTGGAACCAAAAAGGATGCTCCTACAGGGATAGCTGAAGAACCCTTTTGGAACCTTTTTTTCTAAGAGTGTATAATGGAAGGTCACAAAGTTGAAAATGATTACTTAGGAGTAACCCAAAGTTACATGGAAGTAACTTCATTCTCTGCATATCCTCAATATTGTAAAAAATCATAATAATTAGACAGTCCCCATTTGCTAGATCTTTCCAAATATTCTACATGGTATGACACTGACTGGATTATTTAGAATTTCGTGCAGTAGTATTTACTGATTGCCGGAAACAGTGAACACAATGTGTTCATATTCTGTGAACAAAACACTTAACAGTGAATTTTATATTCACTGATGACATTTGTATTTAATGCTTTGCAAAAGGTGGTCTAAGATATGCAAGTCGGGTAGTAAGGCAAGAAAATGAACAGAAGTTCTGTAAATGTATTTGAGCATTTGATCATTGCTGTTCTGCTATATATACGTTTCAACAAAGATTGCTTGCACGCGATTGTGAAAAACTGTAATTATTTTTAACAACATTGCAGACATGTAGAGAACACACTGGTGTGTGTGGCCAAATAGCTCTATTTTCGTGCCATTTAGCAAACTCTAGGTGTTTATATTTGTTAGTGGTTCTCAATAAAGTTTTTTTTATGGCAACCCTTCCAAATAGCCTATTGGAATGGAGGTGGTGTCTAATTGTAGATTTGGTGACCCCAAGATGCTACCAAGTTCTGTAATTCTCCAACTGTTGCCCTTGGACTTTTCTTTGCCTCCCGATTCATCTTCCACACCTGCGTCCTCACATGCGTCCTCTACCAGGCAAGTTTACCACAGTTCCAATGGTTTTAAACTTCTTAATTGTCGCCCTAATAGTGGTAAGTGTTATATTTAGTTTTTCAGTAGTTTTTTGTACCCATTACCTGATTATGAAAGTCAACAACCATTTGTCTCTTTTCATTTCTGAATTATTAGCCTTTCCCCATGGTGATGGATGACAAAGGGATTTTACATGTGTGTTACCTAATTTTTATACCCCAGTGAAACAGGAAGCCATGGAAGGCCACAATACAGCTCCTTAAGCGGAGATAATTTTTTAAAGTAGAACGTTACTGCAGATGTAATTTTTTGTTTAATTTAATTTATAAGAATCATTGGGGGTGCCAATTACTTAACTTACTTAATTATCTTTTTGAGAATTAATTTTTTTACAGCTCAAACAAAATCTCTTACTGTGAGAAATTGTATTAGCATAAAATAATATAATTGTAAAAACATTTTGAGCATTTTGAGCATGCAATACAAATAGCTCATCCTTTTCACTTGACAGTTGGGTCGTTCCACCGTGGGTCGTTCCACCGATTCGGTGGAGTGTATCTTGGTCCCGAAAAACGTTTGATTTCACTTAATTGTATCATTCTGTCATAAAGAGCACATGTTCAACTTAATAAAAATATGTATTCCCATCTTAAGTGCCAAATCAAGTAACAGTGTTGATGATGTAATCTTAAATCAGTCATAAATCTCCTCGTGACAAGGGGAATGGAACATTGTTGTGTGCAACAGGGAGCGGCAATTGCAAGCTTCACAAAAATGGAAATGAAAATGTCTAGCCTGTCTATCTATGGGTAACAGGGTTGACATGTTATGCTCGACCCGCTCAGTTTCCCACCACAAAACACCAGAACATTTTTAAAATAGTCAAACCAGCTCACCTGCTTTTACACTATGATTTGACTATTACATGTTCAATGTTTCTTTTGAAAATAATAATATATTAAAATGTTTACCCCCCTTTTTCTCCCCAATTTTGTGATTACGATCTTGTCTCATCGCTGCAACTCCCCAACGGGCTCGGGAGAGGCGAAGGTTGAGTCATGCGTCTTTGAAACACGACCCGCCAAACCCACTTGCTTAACCCGGAAGCACCAATGTGTCAGAGGAAACATCGCTCAACTGACGACCGAAGTCAGCCTGCAGGCACCCGGCCCACCACAAGGAGTCGCTAGAGTGCGATGAGCCAAGTAAAGCCCCCCATGCCAAACCCTCCCCTAACCCGGACGAAGCTGGGCCAAATGTGCGCCACCCTATGGGACTCCTGATCACGACCGGTAATGACACAGCCTGGGATCGAAACCCAGGCTGTAGTGACGCCGCAACACTGCGATGCAGTGCCTTAGACCGCTGCGCCACCATATTAAAACAAGAGTTCAGTTCACGTAACAGGGTTAACCTTAAATGAGGGACAGATGTAAATTAATCACAAATTACATTAAATTAATAATAATCTTCAGAAATGACTTTGTCAAAGCAACAAAATAACTAAGGATTTACAATGATGGTGAAACTTGGAGAAATGTAAGTGGGTTGAAATCTTCCTAGAAGTGACACAGGGTTGATGGAGGGACATGTAAAAATGCTTTTAAAATCCAATATTGGTGCACAATTACGACTTAAAATATCAACGACCCAGTTAACGCATAAGCATTCTCATTATATGGCAGGACATACTCCAGGCAAGTATCCTGATACCCAGGTAAGTATCCTGACACCCAGGGCATGCAATACTCCAGTGATCAGTATCAGCATTCTTACAGCATGGTGATACTGTGCTGATTACAATTCCTACCAAAGTCTTGATGTCATAGACAGCCAAATCCAGCTGTCATTCTGTCTCTCATACCCTAAGAGAAAGTATCTGCAATACAGATGGACCCATTTGTACTGTATGAAGATAGCTTCCGATGAGATCTATTCAGTGTCAAAAAGACCTATCTGAAATCAATCTTGAACTATGTACAGTATAATGAACTGAAAAGTCAAAACATAAAACACCCATCGCAAAAGTTTGGGTTCACTGGTGAAAAAAAGTTGAATCAATCGTTTGTCCATTGGAGACACAAATCTGAATGTGATGTTTGCAGAGAGTCACAATCAGACCAAAATGGCTGGACAGCAGGAGTTACCTTTTCTCTTCCACTCACACTGTTTTGATTCTGTCCTTATGTAATTACAGTATATGAAGTTCTGCCCTCCCTCTTCGTGAAGGCTCTATGCAATACTGATCGGACTATGCGTTTTTGTGGCACATGACAGCCCGCTTGGAGTTTGCCAAAAGGCACCTAAAGGACTCTGACCATGAGAAACATGATTCTCTGGTCTGATGAAACCAAGATTGAACTCTTTGGCCTGAATGCCAAGCGTCACGTCTGGAGGTAGCCTGGCACCATCCCTACGGTGAAGCATGGTGGTGGCAGCATCATGTTGTAGGGATGTTTTTCAGCGGCAGGGACTGGGAGACTAGTCAGGATCATGGGAAAGATGAACAGAGCAAAGTGCAGAGAGATCCTTGATGAAAACCTGCTCCAGAGCACTCAGGACCTCAGACTGGGGCGAAGGTTCACCTTCCAACAGGACAACAACCCTAAGCACACAGCCAAGACAACGCAGGAGTGGCTTCGGGACAAGTCTCTGAATGTACTTGAGTGGCCCAGCCAGAGCCCGGACTTGAACCCAATCGAACATCTCTGGAGTGATCTGAAAATAGCTGTGCAGCAACGCTCCCCATCCAACCTGATAGAACTTGAGAGGATCTGCAGAGAAGAATGGTAGAAACTCCCCAAATACAGGTGTGCCAAGCTTGTAGCTTCATACCCAAGAAGACGTGAGGCTGTAATTGCTGCCAAAGGTGCTTCAACAAAGTACTGAGTAAAGGGTCTGAATACTTATGTAAATGTGATATTTCATTTTTTCATTTTTAATGCATTTGCAAAAATGTTTATAAACCTGTTTTAGCTTTGTCATTATGGGGTATTGTGTGTAGATTGATGAGGAAGAAAAATGATTTAATCAATTTTAGAATAATGCTGTAACGTAACAAAATGTTGAAAAAGTCAAGGGGTCTGAATACTTTCCGAATGCACTGCATGAGGATGAATATTACATATCATGTAAGGATAACTATTGAAATGATGAATTTGGGGAGGAATATGGATTCATAAATTATCAGGTAATGACTACAGATATGATACATTTCTGAAGGTACGTGGCTTCTTCATTCCTAAGTATAAAGGCTTTGATATGTCAGCATGTTGACACATACCCTTTCCAGAGTTAAAATGTTCTACAACTGTGACCGACCGCCTTGATTCGGTCTTATGTAGCAACATTTTAAATTGTGTTTTTTACATTGGATAAAAGCAGAGACATAGAGCTACAAAATTGTATATCATACACTGCATTTGAGGAACAATGGGAAAGTAATTCTGCTTTGAAAGTTGATCAACTTGTAACCCCACTTTTGAGAAAATGACCCTTGAATGTTTTGGTATACCTACTGGAGAGCTCTTCTTTGTCTACACCCATTCAGCATTGTTCACACCCTCTTAAGCCAGCCCCAGCCATATCTTTAATGATTCACATGTGAGGTCATGTGATAAACAGTGAGTAGTGTAGTAAAGATTAAGACTAACAGTGGGAAAAGTAGTAGCCTACAATAAGGAAACATTCCAGGTAAACAGAAAGTGTCCAGATAAAAATATTTTATAAATATTAGATGACGCTTACCCAGACACACTTGTCTAAATTGATGGGTCATGTGAAAGAAATGCTATAACCCCCAGCCACATCTTGCTAAGTGGATGGGTCCCTACAGAAGGTGTAAACGGTACAGCGAAATGGTTACTTGCATAGTAGCAATATCAAAAATAGATAGTGTCAATATAAAGAAAAAAAGAAAAAGTGTCAATGCCAGTAAAGAAAGAACAAAATAATATACAGTATGTACAAGAACAATATCAATAACGATATCAGTGATAGATTAGGTAGTTATATGTATACAATCAGGGGTAAAGTGGCTGAGCAGCAGGATACACATTTTTGTAGCAGCAATGTATGGCTTGTGTGTTAGGAGAGAGTAATGTGAATAGAGGCACTGCAGATAGTGCTGATGACTGGGAACTCGCCCCCAGTGATGAACTGGTCCGTCCGAACCACGCATGAACAAGGGAATCTATATTTGGAGAGCCTGTTTCTGTCCTGCCCTTGACTTTGGTGCAGGGCATGTGATGTCCATAGCCTCTTCATCGCAAAACTCCATGATCTTCTCAAAAATATATGTTTGTCTAGCTGTGTCCAGTCCAGGTGGTGCTTGTACAGGCAGACCATCTATGGGAGGAAGGATGTCAGCGTTGCGCAGCAGCTGAAACCTGGTCCCGGCTGAGTCCAAACGCTCCTTGGCGACAACATCACCACACTCCAGAGCATCGAAGCTGTAAAACAGGAAATAACCACAAAAATGTAGAAGACGTTACAACCTTGCATAACATCAAGTCACCTTCCAAGTTCAGATAAGAACAATAACCTCATACCATGCAATGAAAAATGATATTCACCTGAAGTGCTGCTACTGCTTGATCTGTGGCAGCGGCCTGAAGTACGGAGTCAGGTGTTGTTGCCAGTCATAGCTTTCCACCAGCACCGTACCATCCTCCAGTCCAACCAGCTATGGGATGTTGACCCGTCACAATGCTGTCCTTCACAACACCAGCAATCTCGGACAGAGTGTTCAATCTGGTCTTTCTGAATTGCTGCTTGATGAGGCCGAAGCACCAGTCGGGGGCAGACTTGGTGTGGCCTGTGATCAGGAAGTCAAGGTCCAGACTGTGGTGGAGCTTGTGCGTGGTCCGCCAGGCACAATACCAGAGCACAAACTTGTTCTTGTTTTGGCCACTGAAGTTATCACAATTTAGGTCCACACGTGTTTCCCCAACTCTGTAGTTGGTGAAGAAATGGTGCATGTAGTTGATGACTGCACTGCTGACTTTGCTGGATGACATGCCTTCATCAATCAAAGTAGTTGACTTGTTGTGGTATTCCTTCACAGCAGACACCAAACAAGCCACACTTGCAAGGAGTTAAAAAGTACATGTGACCTGGCTGCATAGGGTCAGAAGGATAGTGCATCTGCAAACAACAAAATAACATTAAGATAAATTAAAATGAATTGTCTCATCCCTGTCAGTCTGTCTTCACACAGCTCAGTGAAAGGCATTTGCCTGCTTCCAATACCTATATATATATATATTTTGTGTGTGTGTGTGTATATAGATATATATGTCCTTAATCAGTATAAAGGAGGAAATGTTGCTTACTTGTTGAGCAAAATCAAAGCTGTAATGCATCCTGATGTCTTTGCTTGCTAGTTCAGTAGGGCCCCCCAGAGACAACTGCAGGTCTTGACAGGTCTGTCCTGGGCTTAGTGCTTGAGATGTGGGGCAGCAATTTTCTCCACAGATTCCTGAAGGAAGACAGCCCGACTACACGTACCTCTGGAAAATACAGAAATAATGTGAGATCAATAAAAGTAGTGCCAATCATGTTGGAGGTAAATTAAATAATCAAAACGTGTTTATGCTTTACATACCAAGTGTTGTCATCGATTCCTTGTAGAGACGCCTCACCGCTGCTTTTGTCACATGAGATGGTAGCAGCTTTCCACCAAAGTTTTTGTGTCCTGGGTGGCGTTCTGGTAATACATTTACATTTACATTTTAGTCATTTAGCAGACACTCTTATCCAGAGCGACTTACAGTTAGTGAGTGCATACAGTGAGGGAAAAAAGTATTTGATCCCCTGCTGATTTTGTACGTTTGCCCACTGACAAAGAAATGATCAGTCTATAATTGTAATGGTAGGTTTATCTGAACAGTGAAAGACAGAATAACAACAAAAAAATCGAGGAAAACGCATGTCAAAAATGTTATAAACTGATTTGCATTTTAATGAGGGAAATAAGTATTTGACCCCCTCTCAATTAGAAAGATTTCTGGCTCCCAGGTGTCTTTTATACAGGTAACGAGCTGAGATTAGGAGCACACTATTAAAGGGAGTGCTCCTAATCTCAGCGTGTTACCTGTATGAAAGACACCTGTCCACAGAAGCAATCAATCAATCAGATTCCAAACTCTCCACCATGGCCAAGACCAAAGAGCTCTCCATGGATGTCAGGGACAAGATTGTAGACCTACACGAGGCTGGAATGGGCTACAAGACCATCGCCAAGCAGCTTGGTGAAAAGGTGACAACAGTTGGTGCGATTATTCACAAATGGAAGAAACACAAAAGAACTGTCAATCTCCCTCTGCCTGGGGCTCCATGCAAGATGTCACCTCGTGGAGTTGCAATGATCATGAGAACGGTGAGGAATCAGCCCAGATCTACACGGGAGGATCTTGTCAATGATCTCAAGGCAGCTGGGACCATAGTCACCAAGAAAACAATTGGTAACACACTACGCCGTGAAGGACTGAAATCCTGCAGCGCCCGCAAGGTCCCCCTGCTCAAGAAAGCACATATACAGGCCCGTCTGAAGTTTGCCAATGAACATCTGAATGATTCAGAGGAGAACTGGGTGAAAGTGTTGTGGTCAGATGAGACCAAAATTGAGCTCTTTGGCATCAACTTAACTCGCCGTGTTTGGAGGAGGAGGAATGCTGCCTATGACCCCAAAAACACCATCCCCACCGTCAAACATGGAGGTGGAAACATTATGCTTTGGGGGTGTTTTTCTGCTAAGGGGACAGGACAACTTCACCGCATCAAAGGGACGATGGACGGGGCCATGTACCGTCAAATCTTGGGTGAGAACCTCCTTCCCTCAGCCAGGGCATTGAAACTGGGTCGTGGATGGGTATTCCAGCATGACAATGACCCAAAACACACGGCCAAGGCAACAAAGGAGTGGCTCAAGAAGAAGCACATTAAAAGGTCCTGGAGTGGCCTAGCTAGTCTCCAGACCTTAATCCCATAGAAAATCTGTGGAGGGAGCTGAAGGTACGAGTGGCCAAACGTCAGCTTCGAAACCTTAATCAGCAGGGGATCAAATACTTTTTTCCCTCACTGTACATTATTTTTTTTCTTTTTCATACTGGCCCCCCGTGGGAATCGAACCCACAACCCTGGCGTTGCAAACGCCATGCTCTACCAACTGAACTACATCCCTGCCGGCCATTCCCTCCTCTACCCTGGACAACGCTGGGCCAATTGTGCGCCGCCCCTTGAGTCTCCCGGTCACGGCCAGCTATTGCAATATCCTCTGCGTAGTTGTTGATGAAGTTCACAACTCGCTACAAGTCCTCATGCTTCAGGTGTAACCTGTGCTTGCTTGAGCCAGCTCTCTTTTTGATGAGAGGCATTAGACCATTCTCCTTGTATGACTGGTGGAGAAGAGTCAGGCATGTTCTACTGATGCTGAAAGACAAATTCCAGATACAAATATTTTAGCATTATTATACAATAGATAGCCGCAATCACCGTCAGACACACCTGGCTAACTTGATGGGTCATGTAATCATCTGGTGAAGTGGAGTCTTTTGTTTAGACATGTAGCTAGCTATCTAGCTAAACAATGAACCATAATCCCAATCCATAGAATACTAGCAATACAAACAGATTGTCATAGCTAGCTAAAGTTAACAAAATAGGTTCAATGTTAGCTAGTTAGTGAGCTAACATTAGGCTATAACTAGCAATGCAAATGGCTTTCTGAGATAATATTACTACACAGATCATACACGTAATGTTAGCTAGCGAGCCAGCCACCTAACGTCAGCTAGCTAGCTAACAGTAAGCTTTAATTGCAATGAAAACAACTTTCTGACAAAAATAGAAACGTATAATATCTGAAACTGTAGCTAGACTCTTACCCATATAAATGGATGAATGCAGCGAGTTTACTAACGCATTAGTTCTATTAGCTATGTTGACTAGGACGTTACTTTAGCTAATATGGGGACTATGATGTAGGCTGTGTGTATCAGTTATGACATGGTTTGGCTTGGAAAGGTTTTTTCGCCTGCTCACATACAGCTGATGTGTTGTTCATTGAAGTCCACAAACAAAGGAAAAAGGTGAGAGGAGGAGAGTGCATAGAGGCGAGAAGGAAAACAACGTGGCTGCTATGAAAGTGAACTGTGTTTATGTGTGATCAGGGGTGTATTCATTCCGCCGATTCTGATTCCGATTCTGATTCCGTTTCTTAAACGGAAGCAAATGAAACCGGGATAAAAATACCTGAATTTGTCCAATAGAAACTCTCGTTTTGCAACTGTTGGACTAATGATTAAACCCTAGATAAGCTAGATGCAGGCAAGAGTGTGCAAGGCAGTATTGAATGTGTCACTGTCTGTCATCTCAAATATTTCTCTCGATCTGAGTGCAGCTACGTTGTAAACTTTCATTCATAGGCTAGGTTGTAGCAACCTCATGATGGGTAGAGGGAAAATTTGAGGATCATGTAGTAGCCTAAACCAATCGCTGTTAAGTTGAACTGAATGACAGTCATCTGATATGCTGTAATAGAAATAAGGCAGTGCTCATGGAGAAAACAAATCGTCCTCCCATATCATATATAAACGGCACTGACCGCAACTGCATCACAGGTACAGCATTAGTACAGAAAGAACAGCTATATGGACACCACAGATGCATCTCTTTTTGATTCAGCGCGACTGCTTGGCACACTGTCAAGTAAACTCAAATATTATTATTATTTTTTGCACATCTTGGTCCATAAATTAGCATCAAGACAGATTTTCAGGATTTGTTCATCGACTGCAGAGGTGAATGTGGGGTGATTGCAAGCTATGTGGAGCAGTGAAGTTGTCCAGTGGGAAGAAAATAAACAAGCATGATCAAACAAAAGGTCTATGGGCTGTGAACATGATGACCAGAGGATGGATGCTTGGAACACCCCTGATTTGATGACTGACTCAAGTGATTATATGGATACAAATTCCTATGATGCATTCACCTTAGTGGCAAAGATGATTTGATGCGTTGCTTGAAAATACTATTTCCATTACATTTTACCGGTCAGGAAACTTAGGGCTTCATTCCCATAACCAATCTAAAACTAAAAACACGTTCCCATAACTTCCAAGGAACCAAATGTGCGAGCTGGGGGGTTTCAATCATGAGCTTTCGCCTTGGGATTCTGTCCTTTCTTAAAAAGCTATATTTATGTACTGGTAAGATAATTCTCTGTCAGTTTTTTAATCGTATTGCAGTAGTCTTAATAAACATGGTAATTCTGATAATTCCCTACAGTACAGTTCGTCATGAATCATTCTGTTTGTTTGTGCAGCTGAATCGTCTCAGTAATCTGGTGTCAGTGTCAGTCACGGTTAGACTACTATTGTTATTTATCCCTTGGCATTTATCTGTGAAATCCATACACTGAGGCGCTACAGCAACGGTACGTGCACTTGCGTGGGCTGTTTTTGTAAGTGGCTCAACCCTCCAGCGCTGTTTTGAGGCCCGAGGCGAAGCTAAGGGCCCGGGATACAGCCCTTGGAGTGAGTTGTCACATGATCATTACCGGGTTCGAGGGCATTATTGCTTTTACAAAACAGTTATTATTATTGCAACATACAATACATTACCAAAAGTATGTGGACACCTGCTGTTTCGAACATCTCGTTCCAAAATCATCATGCCTGATGTTTCCATTGATGGCACGAGTGAAAGAACTGTCCATGGTCCTGGCGCTGGTTGGTGACAGCCAGTGCTTGCCTCTTCTTTGGTGGAGAATGGGACATCCCACTCACATTCCCAGAATATTACCAAGAACTGACATAAGAGAACCATACATTCTCCGAACATTCTGATAGCATAGCTTAAGTCACACCATTTTTGAGAACGTTCCCAGAATGTAGTAAAAATATTACATTAAATAGAACCACATGGGAACTTGTGTGGAATGTTCTGTTGAAGGACTGAAATTCCCACAGAATAATGTTGTTTCTTAAAGTTCTCTGAACAATTTGAGAACATTACTTTAAATAGAACCATGCAGTAACCTGTGGGGAAACATTATGCTGAAGTACTGAAATGTCTACAGAAGAACATTGTTTCTTAAAGTTACCATGTGTGAACCTTTAGAAAAAGTTATGTTAAAGTAATGAATACCAAGAAAATAACGTTTTTTTGTGAACTTCCTTAAATGTGCTGAGTATGTTCCAAAACTAAGCAACTATCCTACACCATTCCCAGAAAGTTGTGGGAAGGTTGTCTGCAAAATAACCATAGGATAACCACGCTCTCACCAAGCTCTAACAAACAAACTTTTATTTGATTTTATAAGGCACTTAGAACATTTTGTGCTAGCTCGGCTTGGATTAGAATAAAAGTCATCAAGGTTTGAAAAAAATGTAGTGGATTCTGGGCTTACATCCACCTGGGCTTACATCCGCCAGGATAAAAACCTCTCCCTCAACGTTATCAAGACAAAGGAGATAATTGTGGACTACAGGGAAAAAAAAGAGGACTGAGCACAGCCCAATTCTCATCTACGGGGCTGTAGTGGAACAGGTTGAGAGCTTCAAGTTCCTTGGTGTCCACATCACCAACAAACTATCATGGTCCAAACACACCAAGACAGTCGTGAAGAGGGCATGACAAAGCCTATTCCCCCTCAGGAGACTGAAAGATTTGGCATGGGTCCTCAGATCCTCAAAAAGTTATACAGCTGCACCATCGAGAGCATCCTGACTGGTTGCATCACCGCCTGGTATGGCAACTGCTCGGCCTCCGACCGCAAGGCACTACAGAGGGTAGTGCATATGGCCCAGTACATCATTGGGGCCAAGCTTCCTACCATACAGGACCTCTATACCAGGCAGTGTCAGAGGAAGGCCCTAAAATTTATCAAAGACTCCAGCCACCCTAATCATAGACTGTTCTCTCTGCTACCGCACGGCAAGCGGTACCGGAGCGCCAAGTCTAGGTCCAAAAGGCTTCTTAACAGCTTCTACTCCCAAGCCATAAGACTCCTGAACAGCTAATCATGGCTACCCGGACTATTTGCATTGCCCCCCCACCCCATCCCATCCCATCCCATCCCCCTCTTTTACGCTGCTGCTACTCTGGTTATTATTTATGCATAGTCACTCTACCCACCTGTACATATTACCTCAATTACCTCGACTAACCGGTGCCCCCGCACATTGACTCGGTACCGGTACCCCCTGTATATAGCCTCCCTACTGTTATCTTATTTTACTGCTGCTCTTTAATTATTTGCTATCTTTTCTTTTTTACTTAACTTCTTTTTTAACTGCATTGTTGGTTAAGGGCTTGTAAGTAAGCATTTCACTGTAATGTCTACACCTGTTGTATTCGGCGCATGTGGCAAATAAAATTTGATTTGATTTGATTTTGATTCCCCATTGAAATCAACTTGAGGCTTTTCCGCCTTTCTAACTACTACAGAAGAACCAATTTGAGAGATTTTTTTATTTTCTTTCGATAGTCCTGGGTTTAGGTCTCTACACACTTAAAAAAAAAAAAGTGCAATCTAGAACCTGAAAGGGTTCTTCGGCTAACCCCATAGGAGAAGAACCCTTTGAATAATTATTTTTGGTTCCAGGTACAACCATTTTGGTTCCAGGTAGAACCCTTTTCGGTTCCATGTAGAACCCTTTCCACAGAGGTTTCTACCTGTAACCAAAAAGGGTTCTCCTATGGGGACAGCTGAATAACCCTTTTGGAACCCTTTTTTTCTAAGAGTGTACTTCTCCTCCTAAGGTTGGTTATCCAGCAGCCTCTATGTTTTCACTATTCTTCTCTACCCACTGAAGCAGCATCAGACACACAGCTCTCTCCACAGCTCCCTGCTTCACTGAGCCAGCATTCAAGATGTCAGTGAGTCTGACATTCAAAGCCCCTCATGATACAATCCATGCTTTACCTGCAACAGGGCTCCTAGCTAAAATTCTCCAGTGCTATGGAGAGATAAAGAATCAAGAGTCTCCTCAAACTTCTCTTTCATACATTTTTTTCGAGTATTATGGGCTAAAGTCTTAACTTCTCTGCTGCTGTAAGCCCAGATGAGATTTGTAAATTGCACACGGTTGCACCCTTAAGGGGGAAAATAAACACATATCTGAACGTGTGTGTGTGTGTGTGTGTGCGCACGTGCATGCCCTGTGTGTGTGTGTATGTGTGTGCAGTGAGGGAGAGAGAGAGAGTATACGAGATAAGCGTATGATGTATGGTTGAGATGTATTTATCACATGCATATGGTGCTTTGCAGGTTTCTCTCACAGCAGGAGGAACTTCGGCAGGTTCATTAGTAGAAGAAATTAAAGGTGATATGGAAATGATAATCTTCTTACAGCTAGTCTGTAATATAGAGTATAGAGCCTACTAGGAACTTTGGTGCATGCAATAAATCATTTTAGTTATCAGGAAAATTATTATTTTATCAGTTTGCTTATTAAAATAGAAAAATGAAGGGCAAAGAGAACGAGAGCAAGAGGAAAGAAGAATGCATGTCACCATCTATTAAAGACAAGGTTGGGAACATTGGCGACTAGTAAGTATTTTGTAAACCTCCCACTTTGGGCTGGATGTGTCAATGTGTTGTTGATACCGTAAATGTATAATCTATGAGCAGAATTACTGTCTTACCTCAATTAGCCATGACATCCATAGTTTGAAAGCAACAGTTTTCTGGAAGCTGTGCAGTGCCATTTCCCCTACATTTTCCCCCACGTGGACCAGCTCCCAAGCAATTTGAGTTTCAGCCAATGAGCTTCAACCCCTTGCCATTTGAGTGACAGCTAGCATGATGCACACACAGCAGAGCGAGAGAGTGAGCAATGACGTGGCGTAGCACCCAATTTTCAGGGACCACTTTTGGCTCGTGAGCGCTACTTTCAGAACTACTGGCTAAAAAGTATACAAAAGTACAGAAGAATCTCTTTAACAATATGAACACCAATGTTTCAGGATGAAACCAGACATGAAAGGTTTAAATGTCAATTGCTCTCTTGTCATGCTAAAATGACAGTTTTTGGGGGATCACATTGGTGCATGGTTTCCACATTATTTTCCTTCTAAACTGTCAATATCTGATGGCTGATGGAATTAACATATGACCTACATTTCTTCAACAGCAAAGCTAGGGGGATCATCGACACCTAGGCCATTTCATTTTCTTTCTTTCATTTGTCAAGTTGAGCTGAAGGCCAAAACAGTGTACGGGAGGAGAATAAAGCACCCATGGAAGAATTCAGTGCATACTCAAGGAGGAATTCAGTTACATGCCTTTTATTCAGGCATATGAATACAGGCTGACGGATATGTTCGTGGTAGCTAAACACAATCCCAGTAAGTCAAACCTTAGCAGTGTTACAGTTGAAAGCATTTGGCCAGATAACATACAAACGGTTCTGAAATGATAATTACACTAAGGGAAGAGACAAAGCAAACATACATTATGTGGTGCCAGCTGTATTTGCACTTTTAATGGCTGTTTGTTGAGAGCATATCTAAAGTGTTGGCCTTCAACAACAAAAATGCTTTAGCAGCTTCACACATGGTATGTGTTTAACCACACAAACATGCACGCATACACACACCCACACACAAAGAGAGGCAGACAGAGTTATTTATCACAAATAAATATCGATCTGTATTTTACTAAATGCAACGAGTGTATTAGCTAATAACTAGTCAAACTGCTAAAGCAACACACTGCCAGAGGTGGACCTATTAAATACCATGAAATAACCCACTGGGCACAAACTGGTTAAATCAACATTGTTTCAACGTAATTTGTCAACATATTGTGACGTGGAATCTACGTGGAAAATACATTGGATTTGCAAGAAGTCATCAACTGTTGTTTTGAGGGGGAAATTTCAACCACAGGATTATGTCATCATAGTAACCAATTTTCAACATAGAAAAACCTTGTATAAAATATGTTGAATTTGTACCTTTGAAACAACGTAAGATAATCAATGTAATATCCACTATAAGAAAAAAACAATAGGCTGGGCAGCACCTCCTACTGGTGAGTTGATCGATCTACAGCTATCTCTTTGGTCTCCCATTCAGGGTATTTAACCAAGCCCTGCTTAGCTTTGATATTTGTCACTGACTATAACCAATGTGCTATCGTGAGAATGATTGTTGAGAAATCTCCACTTAATAGATTCACTGTTGCTATTGAAATCATTGCAAAGAGTAGGCTTAACAGAGTAAATGAAATGTTACCATACTTTATCAATCATATATCATCAATGATGCAATTTAGGCCTACAGTATATAGCATTTGGGAATCAACAGCTATTGTTTAAATTCAGCCCAGGATACATTTAAAACTAGACAATACATACAGTGCATTCGGAAACCCTTTACTCAGTACTTTGTTGATGCACAATTTACAATTACAATTTACAATCCTTAAGCACCTTTGGCAGCGATTACAGCCTCAAGTCTTCTTGGGTATGATGCTACAAGCTTGGCACACCTGTATTTGGGGAGTTTCTCCCATTCTTCTCTGCAGATCCTCTCAAGCTCTGTCAGGTTGGACAGGGAGCGTCGCTGTACAGCTATTTTCAGGTCTCTCCAGAGATGTTAGATCGGGTTCAATTCTGGGCTCTGGCTGGGCCACTCAAGGACATTCAGAGACTTGTCCCGAAGCCACTCCTGCATTGTCTTGGCTGTGTGCTTAGGGTCATTGTCCTGTTGGAAGGTGAACTTCCGCCCCAGTCTGAGGTCCTGAGCGCTCTGGAGCACGTTTTCATCAAGGATCTCTCTGTACTTTGCTCCGTTCATCATTCCCTTGATCCTGATTAGTCCCCAGTCCCTGCCACTGAAAAACATCCCCACAGCATGATGCTGCCACGACCATCCTTTCCTCCAGACGTGACGCTTGGCATTCTGGCCAAAGAGTCCAATCTTGGTTTCATCAGACAAGAGAATCTAAAGAGTCCTTTAGGAGCTTTTTGGCAAGCGGGCTGTCATGTGTGTTTTACTGAGGAGTGGCTTCCGTCTGGTCACCCTACCATAAAGGCCTGATTGGTGGATTGCTGCAGAGATGGTTATCCTTCTGGAAGGTTCTCCCATCTCCACAGAGGAACTCTGGAGCTCTGTCAGAGTGACCATCGGGTTCTTGGTCACCTCCCTGACCAAGGCCCTTTTCCCCCGATTGCTCAGTTTGGCAGGGCAGCCAGCTCTAGGAAGAGTCTTGGTGGTTCCAAACTTCTTCCATTTAAGAATGATGGAGGCCACTGTGTTCTTGGGGACCTTCAATGCTGCAGAAATTTTTTGGTACCCTTCCCCAGATCTGTGCCTCAACACAATCCTGTCTCGGAGCTCTACAGACAATTCCTTTCACAATGCATGTCAGAGGACCTGGTTTTTGCTCTGACATGCACTGTCAACTGTGGGACCTTATGTAGACAGGTGTGTGCCTTTCCAAATCATGTCCAATCAATTGGATTTACCACAGGTGGACTCCAATCAAGTTGTAGAATCATCTCAAGGATGGTCAATGGAAACAGGATGCACCTGAGCTCAATTTCGAGTCTCATAGCAAAGGGTCTGAATACTTATGTAAATACGGTATTATTAAATATATATATATACACATTTGCAAAATAATCTAAAAACCTGTTTTCGCTTTGTCATTATGGGGTATTGTTTGTAGATTCAATCAATCAATCAATCAATTTTATTTTATATAGCCCTTCTTACATCAGCTAATATCTCGAAGTGCTGTACAGAAACCCAGCCTAAAACCCCAAACAGCTAGTAATGCAGGTGTAGAAGCACGGTGGCTAGGAAAAACTCCCTAGAAAGGCGAAAGCCTAGGAAGAAACCTAGAGAGGAACCAGGCTATGAGGGGTGGCCAGTCCTCTTCTGGCTGTGCCGGGTGGAGATTATAACAGAACCATGCCAAGATGTTCAAAAATGTTCATAAGTGACAAGCATGGTCAAATAATAATCAGGAATAAATCTCAGTTGGCTTTTCATAGCCGATCATTAAGAGTTGAAAACAGCAGGTCTGGGACAGGTAGGGGTTCCATAACCGCAGGCAGAACAGTTGAAACTGGAATAGCAGCAAGGCCAGGCGGACTGGGGACAGCAAGGAGTCACCACGGCCGGTAGTCCCGACGTATGGTCCTAGGGCTCAGGTCTCTCAGTTGGCTTTTCATAGCCGATCATTAAAGAGTTGAAAACAGCAGGTCTGGGACAGGTAGGGGTTTCGTGAGCCAGCAGGCAGAACAGTTGAAACTGGAATAGCAGCAAGGCCAGGCGGACTGGGGACAGCAAGGTGTCATCATGCCCGGTAGTCCTGACGTATGGTCCTAGGGGCTCAGGTTCTCAGAGAGAAAGAGAGAACGAGAGAATTAGAGAGAGCATACTTAAATTCACACAGGACACTGGATAAGACAGGAGAAGTACTCCAGGTATAACCAACTAACCCCAGCCCCCCGACACATAAACTACTGCAGCATAAATACTGGAGGCTGAGACAGGAGCGGTCCGGAGACACTGTGGCCCCATCCGAAGAAACCCCCGGACAGGGCCAAACAGGAAGGATATAACCCCACCCACTCCGCCAAAGCACAGCCCCCGCACCACTAGAGGGATATCCCCAACCACCAACTTACAATCCTGAGACAAGGCCGAGTATAGCCCACAGAGGTCTCCACCACAGCACAAACCAAGGGGGGGCGCCAACCCAGACAGGAAGATCACGTCAGTAACTCAACCCACTCAAGTGACGCACCCCTCCCAGGGACGGCATGAAAGAGCACCAGCAAGCCAGTGACTCAGCCCCTGCAACAGGGTTAGAGGCAGAGAACCCCAGTGGAGAGGGGAACCGGCCCGGCAGAGACAGCAAGGGCTGTTCGTTGCTCCAGCCTTTCCGTTCACCTTCACACTCCTGGGCCAGACTACACTCAATCATATGACCTACTGAAGAGATAAGTCTTCAGTAAAGACTTAAAGGTTGAGACCGAGTCTGCGTCTCTCACATGGGTAGGCAGACTGTTCCATAAAAATGGAGATCTATAGGAGAAAGCCCTGCCTCCCGCTGTTTGCTTAGAAATTCTAGGGACAATTAGGAGGCCTGCGTCTTGTGACCGTAGCGTACGTATTGGTATGTACGGCAGGACCAACTCGGAAAGATAGGTAGGAGCAAGCCCATGTAACGCTTTATAGGTTAACAGTAAAACCTTGAAATCAGCCCTTGCCTTAACAGGAAGCCAGTGTAGGGAAGCTAGCACTGGAGTAATATGATCAAATTTCTTGGTTCTAGTCAGGATTCTAGCAGCCGTATTTAGCACTAACTGAAGTTTATTTAGTGCTTTATCCGGGTAGCCGGAAAATAGAGCATTGCAGTAGTCTAACCTAGAAGTAACAAATGCATGGATTAATTTTTCTGCATCATTTTTGGACAGAAAATTTCTGATTTTTGCAATGTTACGTAGATGGAAAAAAGCTGTCCTTGAAACAGTCTTGATATGTTCGTCAAAAGAGAGATCAGGGTCAAGAGTAACACCGAGGTCCTTCACAGTTTTATTTGAGACGACTTTACAACCATCTAGATGAATTGTCAGATTTAACAGAAGATCTCTTTGTTTCTTGGGACCTAGAACAAGCATCTCTCTTTTGTCCGAGTTTAAAAGTAAAAAGTTTTCAGCCATCCACTTCCTTATGTCTGAAACACAGGCTTCTAGCGAGGGCAATTTTGGGGCTTCACCATGTTTCATTGAAATGTACAGCTGTGTGTCATCCGCATAGCAGTGAAAGTTAACATTATGTTTTCGAATAACATCCCCAAGAGGTAAAATATATAGTGAAAACAATAGTGGTCCTAAAACGGAACCTTGAGGAACACCCGAAATGTACAGTTGATTTGTCGGAGGACAGACCATTCACAGAGACAAACTGATATCTTTCCGACAGGTAGGATCTAAACCAGGCCAGAACTTGTCCGTGTAGACCAATTTGGGTTTCCAGTCTCTCCAAAAGAATGTGGTGATCGATGGTGTCAAAGGCAGCACTAAGGTCTAGTAGCACGAGGACAGATGCAGAGCCTCGGTCTGACGCCATTAAAAGGTCATTTACCACCTTCACAAGTGCAGTCTCAGTGCTATGATGGGGTCTAAAACCAGACTGAAGCATTTCGTATACATTGTTTGTCTTCAGAAAGGCAGTGAGTTGCTGCGCAACAGCTTTTTCTAAAATTTTTGAGAGGAATGGAAGATTCGATATAGGCCGATAGTTTTTTATATTTTCCGGGTCAAGGTTTGGCTTTTTCAAGAGAGGCTTTATCACTGCCACTTTTAGTGAGTTTGGTACACATCCGGTGGATAGAGAGCTGTTTATTATGTTCAACATAGGAGGGCCAAGCACAGGAAGCAGCTCCTTCAGCAGTTTAGTAGGAATAGGATCCAGTATGCAGCTTGAAGGTTTAGAGGCCATGATTATTTTCATCATTGTGTCAAGAGATATAGTACTAAAACACTTAAGTGTCTCTCCCGATCCCAGGCCCTCGCAGAGCTGTGCAGATCCAGGACAGCTAAGCCCTGGAGGAATACGCAGATTCAAAGAGGAGTCTGTAATTTGCTTTCTAATGGTCATGATCTTTTCCTCAAAGAAGTTCATGAATTTATCACTGCTGAAGTGAAAGCCATCCTCTCTTGGGGAATGCTGCTTTTTAGTTAGCTTTGCAACAGTATCAAAAAGAAATTTTGGATTGTTCTTATTTTCCTCAATTAAGTTGGAAAAGTAGGATGATCGAGCAGCAGTGAGGGCTCTTCAGTACTGCACGGTACTGTCTTTCCAAGCTAGTCGGAAGACTTCCAGTTTGGTGTGGCGCCATTTCCGTTCCAATTTCCTGGAAGCTTGCTTCAAAGCTCGGGTATTTTCTGTATACCAGGGAGCTAGTTTCTTATGACAAATGTTTTTCGTTTTTAGGGGTGCAACTGCATCTAGGGGTATTGCGCAAGGTTAAATTGAGTTCCTCAGTTAAGTGGTTAACTGATTTTTGTCCTCTGACGTCCTTGGGTAGGCAGAAGGAGTCTGGAAGGGCATCAATGAATTTTTGTGTTGTTTGAGAATTTATAGCACGACTTTTGATGCTCCTTGGTTGGGGTCTGAGCAGATTATTTGTTGCGATTGCAAATGTAATAAAATGGTGGTCCGATAGTCCAGGATTTTGTGGAAAAACATTAAGATCTACAACATTTATTCCATGGGACAAAACTAGGTCCAGAGTATGACTGTGGCAGTGAGTAGGTCCAGAGACATGTTGGACAAAACCCACTGAGTCGATAATGGCTCCGAAAGACTTTTGGAGTGGGTCTGTGGACTTCTCCATGTGAATATTAAAATCACCAAAAATTAGAATATGATCTGCTATGACTACAAGGTCTGATAGGAATTCAGGGAAACTCAGAGAGGAACGCTGTATATGGCCCAGGAGGCCTGTAAACAGTAGCTATAAAAAGTGATTGAGTAGGCTGCATAGATTTCATGACTAGAAGCTCAAAAGATGAAAACGCCATTTTTTTTTTGTAAATTGAAATTTGCTATCGTAAATGTTAGCAACACCTCCGCCTTTGCGGGATGCACGGGGAATATGGTCACTAGTGTAACCAGGAGGTGAGGCCTCATTTAACACAGCAAATTCATCAGGCTTAAGCCATGTTTCAGTCAGGCCAATCACATCGAGATTATGATCAGTGATTAGTTCATTGACTATGACTGCCTTTGAAGTGAGGGATCTAACATTAAGTAACCCTATTTTGAGATGTGAGGTATCACGATCTCTTTCAATAATGGCAGGAATGGAGGAGGTCTTTATCCTAATAAGATTGCTAGGGTGAACACCGCCATGTTTAGTTTTGCCCAACCTAGGTCGAGGTCGAGATTGATTAGGGAAAACATTTATTTAATCCATTTTAGAATAAGGCTGTAACATAACAAAATGTGGAAAAAGTGAAGGGGTCTGAATACTTTCCGAATGCACTGTATAGGCCTAGGGTTTCAAGCTGCAAGTTAATAAAAAATGTGGATTCACCTCTCCATATAAACCAAAAAATAATAGGACTAAATCAAATCAAACTGTATTTAAAGTGCAAGTTTGATTTGATTTGATTTAGTCCTATTCTTTACCTTAGATTTTTGGTTGAAATGGAGACGTGAATCTAACATATACATTCTTCATTTGTAGACAAACTGGAATTAAAGCCACACTCAGTGGCACAGATGGAACTATCCAATGGAACTATCCAATCTCCTTCAAATGTTGATATTTGGTTGCGTTGACAACCAAACATAATTCATTATCATTTTTGCAATACAGTAAATAGCATATTAAATTGTCAACAAGGTACAAAGTATATGTTGGATTCACGTCTCCTTCTTAACCAATTTTTTTTATTAAAGAATAGGATAAATCCAGTGGCTCAAATGGAACTATCAAAGCAGTAGATACATCACCTTTAAATGTTGATATTTTGTTGGGTTGTCAACCAAACGCAATTCAATATTACTTTTGTAATACAGTAACTAGCCTAAAGCTAAGGCTACCTTACTAACTAATGTAACAGTACTTATTCAACCATAAAATGAGTAACACATCCATGGCCACATTTTGAGGTTGCTGTAAAAAATAAATGTATTCTTATGTAATCATAGAATGCGTGCATGTTCAAGATAGTATGCAAAGGTCGCAGGTCTGTGGAAATCTTCAGAATTGCTATACTAATCTGCGCAGAATCTCAAACAGCATTGAGCAGCACCATGTACTTTAATGTAATCTCAACTGCAATCCAGGTCATTTGGTTGTGCTATGAGATTAAGCACAGTGATAGCACATTAAATTGTTGTATAAATAAACCAACAATCTGACATAGATTTTTCATTGGAATTTGGTTGTGCTTTTAGATACAGTATTTGATAACACATTGGGAATTCAACAAACTTTTGGCTGTGAAAATAGGTTGTAATCTCATTTATCAACGTATCAACTAAATATTAACCAATTCTCCTCATTGAAATGACGTGGGTGTGCCCTTCAAAAATAATGGACCAATTTCATTTAGAAAACAACACCTGATGGTGCAGAATAGTATTCATACCACAATGATAGTTCTCCAAGATCACTCTCCTCTCTCAGTACCATGAGACATGGCATGCTTCAAAATAACAGTTCATCTCCCTGCAAAAAGGTGCTATTTGTCCGTACATAAGAAGAGGTGAACAAATCAAATCAAAGTCTATTGGTTGCATACACAGATTTGCAGATATTATCACAGGTGCAGCGAAATGCTTGTGTTTCTAGATCCAACAGTGCAGTAATAATACCTAGAAAACAATACTTACAATACAAAAGTAAAAATAAACAAATTCAGAAATATCAGAACGAGCAATGTCAGAGTCGGTATATACAGTTGAAGTCGGATATTTACATACACCTTAGCCAAATACATTTAAACTCAGTTTTTCACAATTCCTGACATTTAATCCTAGTAAAAATTCCCTGTCTTAGGTCAGTTAGGATCACCACTTTATTTGAAGAATGTGAAATGTCAGAATAATAGTAGAGAGAATTATTTATTTCAGCTTTTATTTATTTCATCACATTCTCAGTAGGTCAGAAGTTTACATACACTCAATTTGTATTTGGTAGCATTGCCTTTAAATTGTTGAACTTGGGTCAAACGTTTCGGGTAGCCTTCCACCAGCTTCCCACAATAAGTTGGGTGAATTTTGGGCCATTCCTTCTGACAGAGCTGGTGTAACTGAGTGAGGTTTGTTGGTCTCCTTGCTCGCACATACTTTTTCAGTTCACCCCACAGATTTTCTATAGGATTGAGGTCAGGGCTTTGTGATGGCCACTCCAATACGTTGACTTTGTTGTCCTTTTTTGCCACAACTTTGGATGTATGCTTGGGGTCATTGTCCATTTGGAAGACCCATTTGCGACCAAGCTTTAACTTCCTGACTGATGTCTTCAGATGTTGCTTCAATATATCCACATAATTTTCCTTCCTCATGATGCCATCTGATGATGCACCCCCACAGCATGATGCTGTCACCCCCGTGCTTCACGGTTGGGATGGTGTTCTTCGGCTTGCTAGCTGCCCCCTTTTTCCTCCAAACATAACGATGGCCAAAAAGTTCTATTTTTGTTTCATCAGACCAGAGGACATTTCTCCAACAAGTACGATCTTTGTCCCCATGTAGTCTGGCTTTTTTATGGCGGTTTTGGAGCAGTGGCTTCTTCCTTGCTGAGCGGCCTTTCAGGTTATGTCGATATAGGACTTATTTTACTGTGGATATAGATACTTTTGTACCTGTTTCCTCCAGCATCTTCATAAGGTCCTTTGCTGTTGTTCTGGGATTGATTTGCACTTTTCGCACCAAGGCACGTTCATCTCTAGGAGACAGAATGCGTCTCCTTCCTGACCGGTATGACGGCTGCGTGGTCCCATGGTGTTTATACTTCAAATCAAATCAAATCAAATGTTATTGGCCACATGCGCCGAATACAACAGGTGCAGACATTTCAGTGAAATGCTTACTTACAGCCCTTAACCAACAGTGCATTTATTTTTTACAAAAAAGTAAAAATAAAACAACAACAAAAAAAGTGTTGAGAAAAAAAGAGCAGAAGTAAAATAAAATAACAGTAGGGAGGCTATATATACAGGAGGGTACCGGTGCAGAGTCAATGTGCGGGGGCACCGGCTAGTTGAGTTAGTTGAAGTAATATGTACATGTGGGTAGAGTTAAAGTGACTATGCATAAATAATTAACAGAGTAGCAGCAGCGTAAAAGGATGGGGTGGGGGGGCAGTGCAAATAGTCCGGGTAGCCATGATTAGCTGTTCAGGAGTCTTATGGCTTGGGGGTAGAAGCTGTTGAGAAGTATTTTGGACCTAGACTTGGCACTCCAGTACCGCTTGCCGTGCGGTAGCAGAGAGAACAGTCTATGACTAGGGTGGCTGGAGTCTTTGACAATTTTGAGGGCCTTCCTCTGACACCGCCTGGTATAGAGGTCCTGGATGGCAGGAAGCTTGGCCCCAGTGATGTACTGGGCCGTACGCACTACCCTCTGTAGTGCCTTGCGGTCGGAGGCCAAGCAGTTGCCATACCAGGCGGTGATGCAACCAGTCAGGATGCTCTCGATGGTGCAGCTGTATAATTTTTGAGGATCTGAGGACCCATGCCAAATCTTTTCAGTCTCCTGAGGGGGAATAGGCTTTGTCGTGCCCTCTTCACGACTGTCTTGGTGTGTTTGGACCATGATAGTTCGTTGGTGATGTGGACACCAAGGAACTTGAAGCTCTCAACCCTGTTCCACTACAGCCCCGTCGATGAGAATGGGGGCGTGCTCAGTCCTCTTTTTTTTCCTGTAGTCCACAATCATCTCCTTTGTCTTGGTCACGTTGAGGGAGAGGTTGTTATCCTGGCACCACACAGCCAGGTCTCTGACCTCCTCCCTATAGGCTGTCTCATCGTTGTCGGTGATCAGGCCTACCACTGTTGTGTCTTCGGCAAACTTAATGATGGTGTTGGAATCGTGCCTGGCCATGCAGTCATTGGTGAACAGGGAGTACAGGAGGGGACTGAGCACGCACCCCTGAGGGGCCCCCGTGTTGAGGATCAGTGTGGCAGATGTGTTGTTACCTACCCTTACCACCTGGGGGCGGCCCGTCAGGAAGTCCAGGATCCAGTTGCAGAGGGAGGTGTTTAGTCCCAGGATCCTTAGCTTAGTGATGAGCTTTGAGGGCACTATGGTGTTGAATGCTGAGCTGTAGTCAATGAATAGCATTCTCACGTAGGTGTTCCTCTTGTCCAGGTGGGAAAGGGCAGTGTGGAGTGCAATAGAGATTGCATCATCTGTGGATCTGTTGGGGCGGTAAACAAATTGGAGTGGGTCTAGGGTTTCTGGGATAATGCTGTTGATGTGAGCCATGACCAGCCTTTCAAAGCACTTCATGGCTACAGACGTCAGTGCTACGGGTCGGTAGTCATTTAGGCAGGTTATCTTAGAGTCCTTGGGCACGGGGACTATGGTGGTCTGCTTGAAACATGTTGGTATTACAGACTCAGTCAGGGACATGTTGAAAATGTCAGTGAAGACACTTGCCAGTTGGTCAGCACATGCTCGGGGTACACGTCCTGGTAATCCGTCTGGCCCTGCGGCCTTGTGAATGTTGACCTGCTTAAAAGTCTTACTCACATCGGCTACGGAGAGCGTGATCACATAGTCATCAAGAACAGCTGGTGCTCTCATGCTTGCTTCAGTGTTGCTTGCCTCGAAGCGAGCATAGAAGTGGTTTAGCTCGTCTGGAAGTCTTGTGTCACTGGGCAGCTCGCGTCTGTGCTTCCCTTTGTAGTCTGTAATAGTTTTCAAGCCCTGCCAAATCCGACGAGCGTCAGAGCCAGTGTAGTACGATTCAATCTTAGTCCTGTATTGACTCTTTGCCTGTTTGATGGTTCGTCGGAGGGCATAGCGGGATTTCTTATAAGCGTCCGTACTTGTGTACTATTGTTTGTACAGATGAACGTGGTACCTTCAGGCATTTGGAAATTGCTCCCAAGGATGAACCAGACTTGTGGAGGTCTACAATTTCTTTTCTGAGGTCTTGGCTGATTTCTTTTGATTTTCCCATGATGTTAAACAAAGAGGCACTGAGTTTGAAGGTAGGCCTTGAAATACATCCACAGGTACACCTCCAATTGACTCAAATGATGTCAATTAGCCTATCAGAAGCTTCTAAAGCCATGACATCATTTTCTGGAATTTTCCAAGCTGTTTAAAGGCACAGTCAACTTAGTATATGTAAACTTCTGACCCACTGGAATTGTGATACAGTGAATTATAAGTGAAATAATCTGTCTGTAAACAATTGTTGGAAAAATTACTTGTGTCATGCACAAAGTAGATGTCCTAACCGACTTGCCAAAACTATAGTTTTATATTGGTAAGTTGGTCTAGTGGCCAGCTATCTAAACTTGTAGTAATCAAGGTCGAATTAGAGCCCTGGGGCACTTCCATTGATTTTGTTAGTCTCACTCAGATATCATATTAAAAACAGCAAACATTTCTCTCCGCCACCATGGAGAAATGAGTAGAACTGCACAAAATCAACTCTAAAACTTAAATATGTGCATGGGGGGGAGCAACTGTGCCCCTCATGATAAGTTTAGATTTCTTGTGGCCCCCACCCCGTCAAAGTTGCCCATTCCTGTTCTAGATGGTAGCTGGGTGATCAGGCTCTGGATCGGGTGGCTGAGGTCCTTGATGATATTCTTGGCCTTCCTGTGACACCGGGTGCTATAGATGTCCTGGAGGGCAGGCAGTGTGCCCCCGATGATGTGTTGGGCTGACTGCACCACCCTCTGGAGAGCCCTGCGGTTGGGACGGTGCAATTGCCATATCAGGTGGTGATACAATCTGACAGGATGCTCTCAATGGTGCATCTATAGAAGTTTGTGAGAGTCTTAGAGGCCAAGCCGAATTTCTTCAGCCTCCTGTCTGTGTGAAGGGACCACTTCAGGTCGTCAGTGATGGCACGCCGAGGAACTTGAAGCTTTTGACCCTCTCCACTGCGGTCCCGTTGATGTGGATGGGGGTGTGCTCTCTCTGCTGTCTCCTGTAGTCCAAGATCAGCTCCTTCGTTTTGTTGACGTTGAGGGAGAGGTTTTTCCTGGCACCACTCCGCCAGGGCTCTCACCTCCTCCCTTTAGGCTGTCTCGTCATTGTTTGTAATCAGGCTTACCACTGTTGTGTCGTCAGCAAATTTGATGATTGAGATGGAGACGTGAGTGGTCACTCAGTCATGGGTGAACAGGGAGTATAGGAGGGGCTGAGTACGCACCCCTGTGGGGCCCCATGTTGAGGATCAGCGTGGCGAGGTGTGCCAACCTTCACCACTTGGGGTCAGCCCGTCAGGAAGTCCAGGACCCAGTTGCACAGGGAGGGGTTCAGACCCAGGGCCCTGAGCTTAGTGATGAGCTGGGAAGGCACTATGGTGTTGATGGCTGAGCTGTAGTTGATGAACAGCATTCTTACATAGGTATTTCTCTTGTCCAGGTGGGATAGGGCAGTTTGCAGTGCAATGGCGATTGCGTCCATGGATCTGTTGGGGCAGTGTGCAAATTATATTGGGTCTAGGTTGTCGGGTAAGGTGGAGGTGATATGTGGTCATCTGTAGCTCAATTTGTAGAGCATGGCGCTTGTAACGCCAGGGTAGTGGGTTCGATCCCCGGGACCACCCATACGTAAAAATTTATGCACACATGACTGTAAGTCGCTTTGGATAAAAGCGTCTGCTAAATGGCATATTATATTATTATATGGTCCTTAACTAGCCTCTCAAAGCACTTCATGATGACAGAAGTGAGTGCTACGGGGCGATAGTGATTTAGTTCAGTTACCTTCGCTTCTTTGGGTACAGGATCAATGGTGGACATCTTGAAGCAGGTTGGGAACAACAGACTGGGATATGGAGAGATTGAATATGTCCGTAAACACTCCAGCTAGCTGGTCTGCACATGCTGTGAGGACAAGATGGCGCCGACAGACAGGTGAACTTGTTTCTAGCTCCTAACCAACTTTGCTGTATGTTTTTTGTCTGTGTTATTTATTACATTATTTGTTCAGAACGTTTCTTGTATTATTACCTACAGCCAAAAATAACTTTTGGACATGAGATTGGCAGTCGCTCACCAGAAATTCAAACAGAAATTCGACTTCCCTGATCTGGAACCTTTGTTTGAACTTCCCGAGGCAGCTCTATTAATTCCGGTGGCTGCACCAAAATGCTGACGGAGGGGTTTGTTTCAGGATTAACAACTCATGGTGTGATTGTGGTAACGTACAGGAACTTAAGTCCTGTTGTTCTCCCGATCTGGAATACCTCACCAAGATAATTTTCTTTGATCATCGTCACTGCTGTGTATATATCCCCCCAAGCTGACACCGTGACGGCTCTCAAGGAACAAGACTGAACTATGTACAAACTGGAAACCAAATATTCTGAGGCCACATTTATTGTAGCTGGGGACTTTAATAATGGAACTCAGAGGACAACGCTACCGAAATTCTATCAACACATCTCCTGTGCTACACGTGCATCATGTTCCCTGGATCATTGCTACTCTCCTTTCCGCGACGGCTACAAGGCCCTCCCCCGCCCTCCCTTTGGCAAATCAGATCACACCTCCTCCCAACCTGTAGGCAGACTTAAACAGCTGTGGTAAGGACTGTTTAACGTTGGTCTGACCAATCGAAATCTATGCTTCAAGATTGTTTTGATCACGCAGACTGGGAAATGTTCCAGGTTGACTTTGAGAATAGTATCGACGTATTCGCTGACTCGTGACATCAGGAAGTGCATAAAGGATATTGTTCCCACTGTGACGATTAGAACTTATTCAAACTAAAAACCGTGGATAGAAGGCAGCATTCGCACAAAACTGAAAGCATGAACCACCAGATTTACCATGGCAAGGTGACTGGGAACATAGACGTGTACAAACAGATCAGCTATGACCTCTAAGGCAATCAAAGAGGCAAAATGACAGTACAGGGACAAAGTGAAGTCACAAATCAAAGGCTCAGACATGAGACGTATGTTGCAGGGACTCCAGACAATCATGGATTATAAAGGGAAAGCCAGCCACGTCGTAGACCCCGACGCCTCGCTACCGGATGCTGGCCCCCTTCGCTCACAAGGACTGTCTGCTCTCGTTCTCCGTGGCCCACGTGAGTAAGTAATTTAAGCGTGTTAACCCTCGCAAGGCTGCCGGCCCAGACGGCATCCAAAGCCGCATCCTCAGCGCACAGAAAGAGAATAAATTGGCATCTATTCATGGCTTTGTTACACAAAAAGGTATTTCCTACACGTAATGTTCTGACGTCTTGCTCCTTAACTATCAATCCCGCTAGGAGACCATAGTGGGTCTTATTCACTCACCAACCGTCAATCCTATTTTCATGTGTTTCCACGGCAAAGGTTATGGGATGGCAGTGAACCACTGCCATCCCAAATAAACACCACTTTTGCCAAGGGATCTTAACCTTTGTGGTGCATGGTGGGCTTAAACTTTTTTTTCTAGCAAATATCTGGTAATTTCTGTACTGTAAAATGAGGTGCTACCAAGGAACCTTACACAGACAAAAAAATATATATTGCTTTTTAGATTAAGTAAGTCCCTTGGTTATGTGCTGTTTCCCACTCAGTCAGCAGCTGAGATGTCATGGTGACTTTACGAGGAAAATGTAATTCCTAGAAACTGTTTTGCTAATATGTCATCTTTCAAAATAATTAAGAAAATGGATATTCAGTCTGTGACTGTTGGAATTAACGAGAATCTACACATTTTCACAAATACGTCTGAAAAGAAAGTCACACTACTATGTCAACACAGGGCAGTGGTGGAAAAAGTACCCAATTGTCATACTTGAGTAAAAGTAAAGACACCTTAATACAAAATGACTCAAGTAAAAGTGAAAGTCACCCAGTACAATACTACTTCAGTAAAAGTCTAAATGTATTTGGTTTTAAATACACTTCAGTATCAAAAGTAAATGTAATTGCTAAAATATACTTAAGTATCAAAAGTTAAAGTTAAAATCATTTCAAATTCCTTATATTAAGCAAACCATACGGCACCATTTTCTTGTTTTTGTTATTTACGGATAGCCAGGGGCACGCTCCAACACTCAGACATAATTTACAAATGAAGCATGTGTTTAGTGAGTCCGCCAGATCAGAGGCAGTAGGGATGTGAATTAGACCATTTTCCTGTCCTGCTAAGCATTTAAAATATAACAAGTACTTTGGGTGTCAGGGAAAATGTATGGAGTAAAAAGTTGATAATTTCCTTTAGGAATGTAGGAATTCCTAAAGAAAATTATGAACTTTTTACTCCATACAAGTAAAAGTTGTCAAAACTAAAATTAATAAAGTAAAGTACAGCTACACCAAAAAACTACTTAAGTAATACTTTCAAGTATTTTTACTTAAGTACTTTACACCACTGACACAGGGTAAATACAAGTCAAATAGCTCAAGCAACAGACTGCCAGAGGTCAGAAGTGGACCTATTAAATGCCATGAAATAAGGGTCCTTACAAAATTATTAATAGACCTGTGAGGAGCAATTTCCTTTTGAAAACAACACCTGAAGACACAGCATGATGGTGAAGAATAGAGCTAAACTAACAGGACTGCAACAGGATGACAATGGAATCAGAGGAGGAACTGGGGTCAATTTCATACCAGTTAGTTAATTAATGGGACATGGTTCCTCCCTTACCAATATCTTGTCTTGTGTAGCCTATTTATGATATCATATATTGTAGCCTACTCAACTAGGAAGTGGAGCTGGAGCATAACATTGTATGCAATATGTTGAGAGTGTCGTTCTGCATATCATCCTTTTACTAAGTCGTTCATGTTGATAAGCAGCCTGGGGAAGTCCTTAAACAGACCAAGACGATATGCATATTCTTGCATGCCTTGCCTTGGTTCCTGCTCATATGACTGGAGGGGGACATGCACACACTGCTCCAGCTCCACTCACCCTCACCATCAATACACATGCGTTTATGCTTATATAAAGCTTGGGCTCTCTGCTGACCGATGGCTGAAAAGTTGACAATTTATCGTCAGAGAAAGGTCCGACCTTGAACATCAGTGATCTGACCTCGGTGTCATGCTATGGACTCTGATAGCCACATAGGAGCGGAAGCTGTGAAATTACTGTTTTAACACAGAGAGCCTCTTTTCAGATGTGAAATTGTGGATTTTCCAGACCATAGCCCCTGAAAATGAACTTATATCACTTAAATTCTCCCAGTAGACTGTAAATAAGAGTCTGTGTGTATGGTGTAACTGTACCTCTTCAGCTATGTAGTTTTATCTTAGAATTATCGCAGTCGTAAAACATAATTCCACAGAACATTTCTTGTGCAGTAAGAAAACAGAACAGTCTGTCCCTGTATATCATGTACACATCATTGGAGGCTCCTCAAAGAAGGAGTAGGAGGACCATCCTCCTCAGTGAATTTCATAAAATAAAAAATAGTCAAAGATTTAAAACGTTATCCATTTTAGATAAAACTATACTAAATACATTCAAGTCACCAAATAATTGATTAAAACGCACTGTTTTGCAATGGTCTACAGTAGCCTCAACAGCACTCTGTAGGGTAGCACCATGGTGTAGCCAGAGGACAGCTAGCTTCCATCCTCCTCTGGGTACATTAACTTCGATACAAAACCTAGGAGGCTCATGGTTCTCACCCCCTTCCATACACTTACACAGTAATTATGACAACCTCCGGAGGACGTCCTCCAACCTATCAGAGCTCTTGCAGCATGAACTGGCATGTTGTCCACCCAATCAAAGGATCAAATAATCTTGCACTGAAAGCATAAACTACAGCTAAGCTAGCACTGCAGTGCATAAAATGTGGTGAGTAGTTGACTCAAAGAGAGAGAAAGACAATAGTTGAACAGTCTTGAACAAATTAATTTCTTTAAAAATGAAGGAGAAGCAAGGGAGGGAGACATTTCATCACGTTACTTTAGCTAATATGGTGACAACGATGTAGGCTGTGTGTAGTGGTCTACACCTGTTGTATTCGGCGCATGTGGCATTTCTTTTTTATTTTATTTTATTTAATTTTATATGGTTTGGCTTGGAAAGGTTTTGTCGCTTGGTCACATACAGCTGATGTGTAGTTCATTGAAGTCCACAAGTGAAGGGAAAAGGTGAGAGGAGGAGAGCGCGTAGATGCAAGAAGGAATACAACATGGCTGCTATGAAAGTGAACTGTGTTTACGTGTGATCAGAGGTGTATTCATTCCGCCGATTCTCTTGAAAAATGTTTCTTAAACAGAAGCAAACGGAACAAAACGAGGATAAACATACCTGAATTTGCTAGATGCAGGCAATAGCGTGCAAGATTTTTCTCTCGACCTGAGTGCTCCTACGTTGTAAACTTTCATTCATAGGCTAGTTGTAGCAACCTCATAATGGGTATAGGGAAAATTTGAGTATCATGTAGTAGCCTAAACCTATCGATGTTACACTGGAGTAATGTACATCCATACACAATGGAGGTCGGATGCCCTAAAATCCCTCTCATCATCAGAGTGACAGTGTATACAGTGCATTTGTAAAGTATTATTTTTCCACATTTTGTTACATTACAGCCTTATTCTAAAATTGATTAAATTGTTTTTTACCCTCATCAATCTACACACAACACCCCATAAATGCAAAGCAAAAACACGTTTTTAGAAATGTCTGCTAATTTATTACAAATAAAAAATGGAAATATCACATTTACATAAGTATTCAGACCCTTTACTCAGTACTTTGCTGAAGCACCTTTGGCAGCGATTATAACCTAGAGTCTTCTTGGGTATGACGCTACAAGCTTGGCACACCTGTATTTGGGGAGTTTCTCCCATTCTTCTCTGCAGATCCTCTCAAGCTCTGTCAGGTTGGATGGGGAGCGTCATTGCACAGCTATTTTCAGGTCTCTCCAGAGATGTTCGATCGGGTTCAAGTACGGGATCTGGCTGGGCCACTCAAGGACATTCAGAGAATTGTCCCAAAGCCACTCCTGCGTTGTCTTTGCTGTATGCTTAGGGTTGTTGTCCTATTGGAAGGTGAACCTTCGCCTGGAGCAGGTTTTCATCAAGGATCTCTCTGTACTTTGTTCCATTCATCTTTGCCTCGATCCTGACTAGTCTCCCAGTCCCTGCCACTGAAGAACATCTCCACAGCATGATGTTGCCACCACCATGCTTCACCGTAGGGAAGGTGCCAGGTTTCCTCCAGACGTAAAGCTTCACATTCAGGACAAAGAGTTGAATCTTGGTTTCATCAGGCCAGATAATCTTGTTTCTCATGGTCTGAGAGTCTTTAGGTGCCGTTTGGCAAACTCCAAGCGGGCTGTCATGTGCCTTTTACAGAGGAGTGGCTTCCGTCTGGCGACTCTACTATAAAGGCCTGATTGGTGGAGTGCTGCAGAGATGGTTGTCCTTCTGGAAGGTTCTCCTATCTCCACAGAGGAACTCTAGAGCTCTTTCAGAGTGACCATCAGGTTCTTGGTTACCTCCCTGACCAAGGCCCTTCTCCGCCGATTGCTCAGTTTGGCCGGATGGCCAGCTCTAGGAAGAGTCTTGGTGGTTCCAAACTTCTTCCATTTAAGAATGATGGAGGCCACTGTGTTCTTGGGGACCTTCATTGCTGCAGAAATATTTTGGTACCCTTCCCCAGATCTGTGCATGGACACAATCCTGTCTCGGAGCTCATTGGACAATTCCTTCGACCTCATGACTTGGTTTTTGCTCTGACATGCACTGTCTACTGTGGGACATTAAATAGACAGGTGTGTGCCTTTTCAAATCATGTCCAATCAATTGAATTTACCACAGGTGGACTCTGAACTCTGGACTCTCTGGTCTGAATACTTTCTGAATGCACTGTATAGTGTATTTCTCATCTGCTCATATTAAGCACATGTTTTGGTATAAAACAAAAGTAGCCTACCCCGCATCATTGAAAAACAGACCGGCGGGAAAGCAGGCTGCCTCCATTCACCATTCAGCCTCCATTCGCTATTCGAGTGCATATGGATGACATGTCTTTTTCCCCTGCCCCTGTTCCTGCCCATTCGATAATGGGCCATTGTAAACCGAAACTAATTTTACATATTAGTAAAGACAATATTAAATTGAGAATAGTCTGATGGGTGAAAATATGATCACTTGATGAGAGAACATCTGTGCAGCCTGAGGCAACGAACAGAACGCAAGCTTTTCTTGCGACTTTCTCAAATCATCAATAGCCTATAGTCGCATCATGCAGCCCATATATCTTTTGATTTCTAAGACATTCTAAGGTTTGTATCATTTACCACTAAAGTTGCCAAATAATTCTAAATCTAGCGTATAGGACCTGTTTCAAATGATCACTTTTATGCTCAACATAGCCACTTCATATGCGCACTCACTCCGGAATGGTAAAACATTTCCTTTATATTTTATTTAGCAAAGTTCAATTATATTATTCTTACTATAAAATCATATAATATAAAATAATGGTACTGGACTTATAAGCATATCTTGTCAGCTAAATGAACAAGCCTACAGCCTATGGCATGAAGCATAGCCAGATAACATACAGTAAACCAATTCATATTCTGTTCTTTTGAAATAAATGTTCTTCATATCATAATGTTTCTTTAGACCTGACTAAAATAAATAATGGATTTATTGTGATGGTGTATATTACATTTATTTATTAGACTTTTTTAAATGTAGATGTTGCAAAGGCACCCATCAGCAGCTTGTATGCAGCTTGTATGTGTGGAGGCTAAACGTGTTTATGTTAATTAAAATAGATAGGATCTTGAAACCATGGAGAGGAAAACACCTGTCAATCTACAGGGAAATTACACTGATTAATGATATAGTAATATCGCAGCTTACATATCTATTCATGGCGCTACCAACTATTTTTTCCAGTAATTTGAGCCAAAAATATTCCATTTAATTTGGAATGGTAAACCATGCAGTTAAAGTTAAGAGGATATATCTATATAACTAGCATGAGTGTGGAGGGCTACATTTAAATATATATATATATTAAGGAACTAAACCTCTCTCTTAACATTTACATTTTACATTTTAGTCATTTAGCAGACGCTCTTATCCAGAGCGACTTACATGAGCAATTAGGGTTAAGTGCCTTGCTTAAGGGCACATCGACAGATTTTTCACCTAGTCGGCTCAGGGATTAGAACCAGCGACCTTTCGGTTACTGGCACAACGTTCTTACCCACTAAGCTACCTGCCGCCCCTCTTAAAGCCTCCATTATACAGAAACTATACTGAACAAAAATCTAAATGCAACAATTTCTAAGATTTTACAGAGTTACAGTTCATGTAAGGAAATTAGTCAATTGAAATAAATTCATTAGGCCTTAATGTATGGATTTCACGACTGGGAACACAGATAAGCATCTATTGGTCACAGATACCTTTTAAAAAAAGGTCAAGGGGGTGGATCAGAAAACCAGTCAGTATCTGGTGTGACCACCATTTGCCTGATGCAGCGCAACACATCTCCTTCGAATAGAGTTGATCAGGCTGTTGATTGTGGCCTGTGGAATGTTGTCCCACACCTCTTCAATGGCTGTGTGAAGTTGCTGGATATTGGCAGGAACTGGAACATGCTGTCGTACACGTCAATCCAGAGCATCCCAAACATGCTTAATGGGTGACATGTCTGGTAAGTATGCAGGCCATGGAAGAACTGGGACATTTTCAGCTTCCAGAAATTGTGTACAGATCCTTGCGACATGGGGCCGTGTATGATCATGCTGAAACATGAGGTGATGGCGGCAGATGAATGGCACGATAATGGGCCTCAGGATCTCGTCACGGTATCCCTATGCATTCAAACTGCCATCAATAAAATGCAATTGTGTTCATTGTCCGTAGCTTATGCCAGCCCATACCATAAGCCCACCGCCACCACGGGGCACTCGGTTCACAATGTTGACATCAGCAAACCGCTCGCCCACACGACACCATACATGTGGAATGCAGTTGTGAGGTCGTTTGGACGTACTAACCAAATTCTCTAAACTGACAGTGGCTTATGGTAGAGAAATGAACATAAAATTCTCTGGCAACAGCTCTGGTGGACATTCCTGCAGTCCACATGCCAATTGCATGCTCCCTCAAAACCTGAGACATCTGTGGCATTGTGTTGTGTGACAAAACTGCACATTTTAGAGTGGCCTTTTATTGTCCCCAGCACAAGGTGCACCTGTGTAATGATCATTCTGTTTAATCAGCTTCTTGATATGCCACACCTGTCAGGTGGATGGATTATCTTGGCAAAGGAGAAATGCTCACTAACAGGGATGTAAACAAATTTGTGCACAACATTTGAGAGAAATAAGCTTTTTGTGCATATGGAACATTTCTGGGATCTTTTATTTCAGCTCATGAAACATGGGACCAAAACTTTACATGTTGCCTTTATATTTCTGTTCAGTATAGTTATGCTGAGCTTGCTCCAAAGACAGGGTCACATTTCATCTATAAAACCATTACACTCTCCCAACTTAAAAGGTAGAACGTTTCTTTGTGCGTAAAACCAGTTAGTCCTTTTATTTCAGCTCATGTTCAGTGTATATCTAAATCCAAACTGTTTTTCCAGCAGGCTACTAAAGAGAGGCACATCATATTTTTAAGAAGGGGCTCTGCGTTTTTGCAGATTAAACTTCACATTTTCAGTGGATTGACATTGAATCATATTTAAAGTATCTTATTTTTTAAATGAAGCCATACAGAATTGGAAGGGTATAATATTTATGAAAGACATTGTAAACAAGGACTGTAAAATGATGTTACACAAGCAACTAACAACAGTGTATGGAGGTGTCCGCTCAATACAAAATTATACCCAACTCATCGTGGCTCTGCCACAAAATTGGAAGAGGTAATTATTTAAAGAAGAAAATAAAGAATGTCTGTCTGCCATCCATAAAAAAATCACAAACTGATATATAAAACAACAATTGACACATCAATCTGTTCGTTTCAATTCAAGTTAAATTATTACCTAAAATACTTGCTTCAAAAATAATGCTCAATATATTAAACAGTCAGCCTTGTGCAGACTGCCAGGAGGAAACAGAATTAATAGATCATCTTTTCTGGTACTTACCATCGGTGGCTCGCTTTGGAGTCAGCTCCAGGAATGGTTGTCATAATACCAGGGTTCAAATGGACCTGCAAACTGTATTGTTAGGATATCTGAAAAACCACGATTAGCCAATGGGAAATATCATTATACTCTTGGGTAAAGTATTTATCTTTAGGGCAATATCGGTAGAAATGCAACAAATAGGGAGGTTCATGACCCTCGTAAAATATCACAGTAAAATGGAAGAATTTACTGTATTGACAAAGCAAATAGCAAAATGGTATTATACTTGGAAAGATGCGTTAATCTGTGGACATCGGAGGGTTGGATTTAAGATCGGAATGAATCGTGGATTGGCAGCTGTGTATGAAAATCTAGCACTTACAGAAACAGTAAATTAAGAATGCATATATAATTAGTTAACTACATGTACTGTATATCTGAACGAAAATAGCTGTAAGTAGCAGTAAAAGAGGTATTATGGTCCATTAGTTTACTCCAATCAGTCCATTAGTTTACTCCTCTCAAGCTCTGTCAGATTGGAAGGGGAGCATAGCTGCACAGCTATTTACAGGTCTCTCCAGAGATGTTCAATCGGGTTCAAGTCCGGATTCTGGCTGGGCCACTCAAGGACATTCAGAGACTTGCCCCGAAGCCACTCCTGCGTTGTCTTGGCTGTGTGCTTAGGGTCATTGTCCTGTTGGAAGGTGAACCTTCACCCCAGTCTGAGGTCCTGAGCGTTCTGGAGCAGGTTTTCATCAAGGATCTTTCTGTACTTTGCTCCGTTCATCTTTCCCTTGATCCTGACTAGTCTCCCAGTCCCTGCCGCTGAAAAACATCCCCAAGGTACTCTACAGCTCTGTCAGACTGATCTTCGTGTTCTTGGTCACCTCCCTGACCAAGGCCCTTCTCCCCCGATTGCTAAGTTTGGCCGGGCGGCAAGCTCTAGTAAGAGTCTTGGTGGTTCCAAACTTCTTCCATTTAAGAATGATGGAGGCCACTGTGTTCTTGGGGACCTTCAATGCTGCAGAAATGTATTGGTACCCTTCCCCAGATCTGTGCCTCGACACAATCCTTTCTCGCTGCTCTACAGACAATTCCTATTTTTTTATTTTAAAAAACCTGTTTTCACTTTGTCATTATGGGGTATTGTGTGTATGGGGTATGTTTTTATTTATTTAATCAAATTTAGAATAAGGCTGTAACATAACAAACCGTGTAAAAAGTCAAGGGGTCTGAATTCTTTCCGAAGGCACTGTATGTATATATATATATATATATATATATATATATATACACACTGCTCCAAAAAAAAAGGGAACACTTAAACAACACAATGTAACTCCAAGTCAATCACACTTCTGTGAAATCCAACTGTCCACTTAGGAAGCAACACTGATTGACAATACATTTCACATGCTGTTGTGCAAATGGAATAGACAACAGGTGGAAATTATAGGCAATTAGCAAGACATCCCCAATAAAGGACTGGTTTGCAGGTGGTGACCACAGACCACTTCTCAGTTCCTATGCTTCCTGGCTGATGTTTTGGTCACTTTTGAATGCTGGCGGTGCTTTCACTCTAGTGGTAGCATGAGACGGAGTCTACAACCCACACAAGTGGCTCAGGTAGTGCAGCTCATCCAGGATGGCAAATCAATGCGAGCTGTGGCAAGAAGGTTTGCTGTGTCTGTCAGCGTAGTGTCCAGAGCATGGAGGCGCTACCAGGAGACAGGCCAGTACATCAGGAGACGTGGAGGAGGCCGTAGGAGGGCAACAACCCAGCAGCAGGACTGCTACCTCCGCCTTTGTGCAAGGAGGAGCAGTAGGAGCACTGCCAGAGCCCTGCAAAATGACCTCCAGCAGGCCACAAATGTGCATGTGTCTGCTCAAACGGTCAGAAACAGACTCCATGAGGGTGGGTATGAGGGCCCGACGTCCACAGGTGGGGGGTTGTGCTTACAGCCCAACACCGTGCAGGACGTTTGGCATTTGCCAGAGAACACCAAGATTGGCAAATTCGCCACTGGCGCCCTGTGCTCTTCACAGATGAAAGCAGGTTCACACTGAGCACATGTGACAGACGTGACAGTGTCTGGAGACGCCGTGGAGAACGTTCTGCTGCCTGCAACATCCTCCAGCATGACCGGTTTGGCGGTGGGTCAGTCATGGTGTGGGGTGGCATTTCTTTGGGGGGCCGCACAGCCCTCCATGTGCTCGCCAGAGGTAGCCTGACTGCCATTAGGTACCGAGATGAGATCCTCAGACCCCTTGTGAGACCATATGCTGGTGCGGTTGGCCCTGGGTTCCTCCTAACGCAAGACAATGCTAGACCTCATGTGGCTGGAGTGTGTTAGCAGTTCCTGCAAGAGGAAGGCATTGAGATGCTATGGACTGGCCCGCCCGTTCCCCAGACCTGAATCCAATTGAGCACATCTGGGACATCATGTCTCGCTCCATCCACCAACGCCACGTTGCACCACAGACTGTCCAGGAGTTGGCGGATGCTTTAGTCCAGGTCTGGGAGATCCCTCAGGAGACCATCCGCCACCTCATCAGGAGCATGCCCAGGCGTTGTAGGGAGGTCATACAGGCACGTGGAGGCCACACACACTACTGAGCTTCATTTTGACTTGTTTTAAGGACATTACATCAAAGTTGGATCAGCCTGTAGTGTGGTTTTCCACTTTAATTTTGAGGGTGACTCCAAATCCAGACCTCCATGGGTTGATTAATTTGATTTCCATTGATAATTTTTGTGTGATTTTGTTGTCAGCACATTCAACAATGTAAAGAAAAAAGTATTTAATAAGATTATTTCATTCATTCAGATCTAGGATGTGTTATTTTAGTGTTCCCTATATTTTTTTGAGCAGTGTGTATATATATATATTACAGTGGGGAGAACAAGTATTTGATACACTGCCGATTTTGCAGGTTTTCCTACTTACAAATCATGTAGAGGTCTGTAATTTTTATCATATGTACACTTTAACTGTGAGAGACGGAATCTAAAACAAAAATCCAGAAAATCACATTGTATGATTTTTAAGTAATAATTTGCATTTTATTGCATGACATAAGTATTTGATACATCAGAAAAGCAGAACTTAATATTTGGTACAGAAACCTTTGTTTGCAATTACAGAGATCATACGTTTCCTGTAGGTCTTGACCAGGTTTGCATTCACTGCAGCAGGGATTTTGGCCCACTCCTCCATACAGACCTTCTCCAGATCCTTCAGGTTTCGGGGCTGTCGCTGGGCAATACAGACTTTCAGCTCCCTCCAAAGATTTTCTATTGGGTTCAGGTCTGGAGACTGGCTAGGCCCCTCCAGGACCTTGAAATGCTCCTTACGGAGTCACTCCTTAGTTGCCCTGGATGTGTGTTTCGGGTCGTTGTCATGCTGGAAGACCCAGCCACGACCCATCTTCAATGCTCTTGCTGAGGGAAGGTGGTTGTTGGCCAAGATCTCGCGATACATGGCCCCATCCATCCTCCCCTCAATAGGTGCAGTCGTCCTGTCCCCTTTGCAGAAAAGCATCCCCAAAGAATGATGTTTCCACCTCCATGCTTCACGGTTGGGATGGTGTTCTTGGGGTTGTACTCATCCTTCTTCTTCCTCCAAACACGGCGAGTGGAGTTTAGACCAAAAAGCAAAATTTTTGTCTCATCAGACCACATGACCTTCTCCCATTCCTCCTCTGGATCATCCAGATGGTCATTGGCAAACTTCAGAGGGGACATGCGCTGGCTTGAGCAGGGGGACCTTGCGTGCGCTGCAGGATTTTAATCCATGACTCCACTCGCCGTGTTTGGAGGAAGAAGAATTACAGACCTCTACATGCTTTGTAAGTAGGAAAACCTGCAAAATCGGCAGTGTATCAAATACTCGTTCTCCCCACTGTATATTTAAAAATAAGGGTGATTACAAATTATGCAAATCATTAATTTGATAGAACCCAAAATATATCTGCAATATTAAAGCTGATCTAGCCATGCACTGGACCCTGTGACGTTCAGAGTGCGCTTTGTATACCAAAATGTCAGTTGGAACAGGTCCAGAACCGCTCAAAGTCATAGTGGACTTAACATCAGAGTTAATGTTTGATTATTTCTTGAAAGCTGTAATAAAGTAACAAAAACATACACAGACAAGTACAGTGGCTTCTGAAAGTATTCACCCCCCTTGGCATTTTTCCTATTTTGTTGCCTTACAACCTGGAATTAAAATAGATTTTTGGGGGGGTTGTATCATTTGATTTACACAACATACCACCACTTGAAGATGCAAAATATTTTTTCTGGTGAAACAAACAAGAAATAAGACAAAAAAAAACAGAAAACTTGAGCGTGCATAACTATTCACCCCCCAAAGTCAATCCTTTTAGAGCCACCTTTTGCAGCAATTACAGCTGCAAGTCTCTTGGGGTATGTCTCTATAAGCTTGGCACATCTAGCCACAGGGATTTTTGCCCATTCTTCAAGGCAACACTGCTCCAGCTCCTTCAAGTTGGATGGGTTCCGCTGGTGTACAGCAATCTTGAAGTCATACCACAGATTCTCAATTGGATTGAGGTTTGGGCTTTGACTAGGCCATTCCAAGACATTTAAATGTTTCTACTTAAACCACTCGAGTGTTGCTTTAGCAGTACGCTTAGTGTCACTGTCCTGCTAGAAGGTGAACCTTCGTCCTAGTCTCAAATCTCTGGAAGACTGAAACAGGTTTCCCTCAAGAATTTCCCTGTATTTAGTGCCATCCATCATTCCTTCAATTTTGACCAGTTTCCCAGTCCCTGCCAATGAAAAACATCCTGATGCTGCCACCACCATGCTTCACTGTGGGGATGGTGTTCTCGGGGTGATGAGAGGTGTTGGGTTTGCACCAGACATAGCGTTTTCCTTGATGGCCAAAAAGCTCAATTTTAGTCTCATCTGACCAGAGTACATTCTTCTATATGTTTGGGGAGTCTCCCACATGCCTTTTGGCGAACACCAAACGTGTTTGCTTGTTTTTTTCTGGCCACTCTTCCGTAATGCCCAGCTCTGTGGAGTGTACGGTTTAAAGTGATCATATGGACAAATACTCCAATCTCCGCTGTGGAGCTTTGCAGCTCCTTCAGGGTTATCTTTGGTCTCTTTGTTGCCTCTCTGATTAATGCCATCCTTGCCTGGTCCGTGAGTTTTGGTGGGTGGCCCTCTCTTGGCAGGTTTGTTGTGGTGCAATATTATTTCCATTTTTTTTATAACGGATTTAATGGTGCTCCGTGGGATGTTCAAAGTTTCTGATATTTTTTGATAACCCAACCCTAATCTGTACTTCTCCACAACTTTGTCCCTGAACTGTTTAGAAAGCTCCTTGGTCTTCATGGTGCCCCTTGCTTGGTGGTGCCCCTTGCTTAGTGGTGTTGCAGACTCTGGGGCCTTTCAGAACAGGTGTATATATACTGAGATCATGTGACAGATCATGTGACATTGATTGCACACAGGTGGACTTTATTTAACTAATTATGTGACTTCTGAGGGTAATTGGTTGCACCAGATCTTATTTTGGGGCTTCTTAGCAAAAGGGGGTGAATACATATGCACACACCACTTTTCCGTTATTTATTTATTATAATTTTTTTAACACATTTTTTTTTTCATTTCACTTCACCAATTTGGACTATTTTGTGTATGTCCATTACATGAAATCCAAATAAAAATCAATTTAAATTACAGGTTGTAATGCAACAAAATAGGAAAAACGCCAAGGGGGATGAATACTTCTGCAAGGCATTGTATTTGCTGGAATGGCGAAAAAATTTACATTGTGGTCCTTGGGGCCGGGTGAGCAGGCGGGTGGGTGGAATCATCTTTAAGAAACAATTCTTACTCCAAGAGATTGCCTTCTACACATCCAAAGAAATTGACAAGAAATAGACACATCCAGTGCCATGCAGAAGTATTCAGACCCTTTGGATTTCTTTGCATTTTATGGTGTTACAAAGTGGGATAAAAATGTTTCATTTTTGTTCAACAATCTACACAAAATACTATGTTATGTCAAAGTGTAAGAAAAATTACTTTGCTTGTTTTTAAGATGAATAAATATTAAATAACTAAAATATAGTTTTTGCATAATTATTTCAGCTCCCTGAGTCAATACATGTTAGAAACACCTTTGGCATCGATTACAGCTTTGAGTCTTCTTGGGTAAGTCTATAACAGCTTTGTACACTTGGATTGTGCAATATTTGCCCATTATTCTTTCCAAAATTCTTTAAGCTCTGTCAAGTCGTTCCATAGATTTTCAAACAGATTTATGTCCAAACTAACTTGACCACTCAGGAACGTTCACTGTATTCTTAGTAAGCAACTCCAGTGTAGATTTGGCCTTGTGTTGTAGGTTATTGTCCTGCTGAAAGGTGAATTCCTCTCCAAATCTCTGGCGTAAAGTAGACTGATGCAGGTTTTCCTCTAGGATTTTGCTTGTGCTTAGCTCCGTTCGGATTCTTTTTATCCTGAAAAATTCCCCAGTATTTGCCGATCTCAAGCATACCCATACCATTATGCAGCCACCACCATGCTTGAAAATAAGGAGGCAGTTGGATTTGCCACAAACATAAGGCTTTGCAATTAGGCCAAAGAGTGTATTCCTTTGCTGTGTTTTTTTTGCAGTATTGCTTTAGTGTCTTGTTGACTACAAAATGCATGTTTTGGAATATTTACTTTTCACCCTGTCATTTAGGTCATTATTTTGAAGTCACTACAATGTTGTTTGTTCCCACCTCAGTTTTCTCCAATCGCAACCATTGAACTCAGTAGCTGTTTTAAATACCCCAATAGCCTCATGCTAACATCAGTTTCATTCCTGTCCTGCAGCTCAGTTCAGAAGGACGACTATCTTTGATGTGTCTGGGTGGTTTAATACATAATCCACAGCATAATTATTAACTTGACCATTCTTAAAGAGATATTCAATGTCTGATTTGTTATTGTTACCCATCTACCAATCACTCCCCTTCTTTATAAGGCTTTCGAAAAGCTCTCTGGTCTTTGCAGTTGAATCTGTGCTTGAATTTCAATACTTGACTGAGGGTCGCTTACAGATGCATATATTGGGGACAGAGGAAGGGTTAGTCATTAAACAAATTATGTCAACCCCTATTATTTCACACAGACTGAGTCCATGTAACTTATGTGATTTTCTAAGACACATTTTCATCATGAACTTATTTAGGCTTGCCTAAACAAAGGGGCTGAATACTTATGCAACGACTATTTTAGTTAGGAATTTTTATTTATCTTTAAAAATATATATAATTTCTCTTCCACTTTGACAGAGTATTTTGTTTAGATTGTTGACAAAAAATGACAAATCCATTTTAATCCCATTTTGTATCAATAAAATGTGAAGAATTCCAAGGGTTTGTATGGCCTACATACTGTACATCACTATAACATTAGGCTACTTCATCATTACAGTTAGACAGAAACATGACATTCTTTGTGAGAGGTAAAAGTAGAATTTCATATTTTCTGTCTGCATGAACTTGAACTAATGATTAATGACAAACAATCAAAATATTTCATAACAGAATGTCTTAGGCTTGAAAGGGAATGGTGCACCATTGCTAGAAACTAATCAGCCCTATGTTTGTGAACCCTGTACACCCAAACACTTCCTCAGAAATGGTCGAACTGATGCAAACCAAGTGTACAGTTTAAATTAATATAAAACCCCTCCACAGCTGTTCCTGAGGACCCGCTGAGATTCAGTGAACTTCAGTCCTAGCGGAATAAAGAGGAATTCTGCTGATGAACAAAACCAGCAGCATGCAATCATCAATCAGTGGGGTGGTGCTCTGAGTGAGTGTGTGCAACGACCATGTTGCTAAGACCAGTGGAGTGACACACTTTAATATGAACCAGCGGGTCTATCAAATGGAACGTCAGCTGATTCACACAGGAACAAGACATAACACGTGGAAAGCCCGTGGCTTAGCCATAACATCAAACATAAACGGCAACGTTCCTCATCTGGTTGTAAGCTAGAAAGGAGAAACAAGACAATTGTTTGCCGACAATCATCATAAAATTTAAGAAATTGCACCCTGTGTAATCCTGGCTGCCAATTATCATAAAAGCTTCCTCTTCAATACAGCATTAGATACCGGTTATGAAACAGGCTGCTTGTTATGAAATATCAATTACACAGATGGTTCAGGAGGGCAACACTTTTATGGGCAACTTAGAAAATGTAACAAGTCTGTTTAATTAAGTAGCATGTAAATCTGTTGAGTGGGGAAGGCAACCAAACAGTGTATTATTGTATTTGGTGTAATACTGTACAAATTAAAACATATCCCACAGTCACCTGTAAATGTCAGTCAATTGCAAATATCTTAGGATATTAAAAAATTTTGACCTTTGGCCATGTTTTTCACATCTTCATGCTCATGAGCAAAATCACTATGGCAAAACACTCCATGTCTCTTTCATGGTTAACAAGCTTATTTGAAGTGACACTACTATTACTATATCCTCTACCACATCAATTAGGTCTTCTCAGACTGTCTAATTAGCTAGTACTATAACAATTCATGCTGTGATCTGTCCTCATGTTTAGCCTAAGTAAATACAGCTATTTTACAAGAGAAATACTAATTAGACATCACACTTATTGACATTCCATGCACTGAAAACCGTATTTACACAATCCTTTACACATGGTGTCACAATACCAGTCATATCAATACCAGTCATATCACAGGACGGTGTTGTGTTGGGCTTCCATTAGGAGGCTTTGGAGGTAAAGTGTTACCAAATTGATGCAGGAGAAAGCACTTTGCCATAATGCTAGTCAATCCCCTGAACCAAGGTTTTTGTACGGAGGGCCTAAGTGCTCACAATTGCTATTGTCAAGCTGACAAAGACACGTAAGGTAGGAAGACACCAGTCTTTGTCTCTGGCAGACTCATTGTCCCCTTTTTCCTTATGAGTGAAGGGAGTGCGGCAAATGCTTTCAGAATAGACAAAGGGGTCAGAGTTCAGACGGTAGAGGAGAACAGTGGGCAAAAAGGTGTTGTAAATTGCCATTGTGGCATTGCTATGACATTGGATGTTGTTGCTATTGTGTGAGTTTCAGTGAAATTGACTGTAGCCTCTGACAGACACACTTCTCACTCTGCAGAACAGCAGTGCTCCAAGAGTCCACATCTGATTAGGTTCGATCTGTCCAATGATGTCATATATATGCATGTAGCCTATGGTTGTCAGGCATGCTTAAGGATCCCTAGAGAATGCACATCTGTAAAATAACTGTTTCCCGTCAGTTAATTGCGGAACTCAGTTTCCTATACATCTCCCGTCTGGTGCTACTGTGCATTTAGAAAGTATTTTTTCCCTCATCAATCTACACACAATACCACATAATGACAAAGCAAAAACAGGTTTTTAGAAATGTTAGCAAATGTACCAAAAAAAAACGGAAATACCTTTTTTACATAAGTATTCAGACCCTTTGCTATGAGACTTGAAATTGAGCTCAGGTGCATCCTGTTTCCACTGATAATCCTTGAGATGTTGCTACAACTTAATTGGAGTCCACCTGTGGTAAATTCAATTGATTGGACATGATTTGGAAAGGCACACACCTGTCTATAGGTCCCACAGTTGACAGTGCATGTCAGAGCAAAAACCAAGCCATAAGGTCGAAGGAATTGTCCGTAGTGCTCCGAGACAGGATTGTGTCGAGGCACAGATCTGGGGAAGGGTACCAAAAAAGGCACCTAAAGACTCTCAGACCATGAGAATCAAGATTCTCTGGTCTGATGAAACCAAGATTGAACTCTTTGGCCTAAATGCCAAGCATCACGTCTGGAGCAAACCTGGCACCATCCCTATGGTGAAGCATGGTGGTGGCAGCATCATGCTGTGGGGATGTTTTTCAGCAGCAGGGACTGGGAGACTAGTCAGGATCGAGGGAAAGATGAACGGCGCAAAGTACAGAGAGATCCTTGATGAAAAGGACCTCAGACTGGGGCGAAGGCTCCCCTTCCAACCGGACAATGAACCTTAGCACACAGACACGACAACACAGGAGTGGCTTCGGGACAAGTCTTTGAATGTCCTTGAGTGGCCCAGCCAGAGCCCGGACTTGAACCCGATCGAACATGTCTGGAGAGACCTGAAAATAGCTGTGCAGCGACGCTCCCCATCCAACTTGACAGAGCTTGAGAGGATCTGCAGAGAAGAATGGGAGAAACTCCCCAAATACGGGTGTGCCAAGCTTGTAGCGTCATACTCAAGAAGAGTTGAGGCTGTAATCTTTGATAAAGGTGCTTCATCAAAGTACTGAGTAAAGGGTCTGAATACTTATGTAAATGAGATATCAGGTTTTTGTTTTGAATACATTTACAAAAAATTCTAGAAATCAGTTTTTGCTTTGTCATGATGGGGTATTGTGTGTAGATTGATGAGGGGAAAAAACGATTTAAACCATTTTAGAATAAGGCTGTAACGTAACAAAATGTGGAAAAAAATCAAGGGGTCTGAATACTTTCCGAAGGGACTGTATAAAGTCAGCCCTGATTCATCCTATACACAGGTGAGATACTATATGCCTCCAAGATAGACATGTGGACAGATCAATTCAGCTCTGTGTCAATCTCCTCTCGCTGCTTCCATTTAATGATGAGTAAATATTTCCTCTGGCTTACCAAGCCATGAAAAGGACTCCCCATGACGGTGTCATGTACCTATTTCTAGTGATGGAGATGAAAGACAAGATTGCGCTCAACCAGTGGACAATATCACATAACATAATAACAAATGATTATAAAATAACCTGGTACTCATGAGTGTAAATAAAGATTATATTTATTCATTTTGGAAAGAATCTCGGTTCATGCAATTTTACAGCACATGTAAACAAGCTCACTTGAAGATGTTAAATGTGCACATATAATCTTTGCATCAAATAATGGAATGTACAGTAACTAAGCCAAATAACAGTTACATGGATAGCCTTTTCTTTAAACACACTACCAGTCAAAAGTTTGGACACACCTACTCATTCAAAGGTTTTTCTTTATTTTTACTATCTTTTACATTGTAGAATAATAGTGAAGACATCACAACTATGAAGTAACACATACGGAATCCTGTAGTAACCAAAAAAGTGTTAAATTAAAATATATTTTATATTTCAAATAGCCACCCTTTGCCTTGACAGCTTTGCACACTCTTGGCATTCTCTCAACCAGCTTCACCTGGAATGCTTTTCCAACAGTGGCAAGAACAGCTCAAATAAGCAAAGAGAAATTACAGTCCATCATTACTTTAAGACATGAAGGTCAGTCAATACGGAACATTTCAAGAACTTTTAAAGTTTCTTCCAAGTGCAGTCGCAAAAACCATCAAGCGCTATGATGAAACTGGCTCTCATGAGGACCACCACAGGAATGGAAGACCCAGAGTTACCTTTGCTGGAGAGGATAAGTTCATTAGAGATACCAGCCTCAGAAATTGCAGCCCAAATAAATGCTTCACAGAGTTCAAGTCACAGAGACATCTCAACATCAACTGCTCAGAGGGGACTGTGTGAATCAGGCCTTCATGGTCGAATTGCTGCAAAGAAACCACTACTAAAGGACGCCAATAATAAGAAGAGACCTGCTTGGGCCAAGAAACACGAGCAATGGGCATTAGACCGGTGGAAATGTGTCATTTGGTCTGGAGTCCAAATTTGAGATTTTTGGTTCCAACCGCTGTGTCTTTGTGAGACGCGGTGTGGGTGAACGGATGATCTCCGCATGTGTAGTTCCCACCGTAAAGCATGGAGGAGGTGGTGTTATGGTGTGGGGGTGCTTTGCTGGTGACACGGTCTGTGATTTATTTAGAATTCAAGGCACACTTAACCAGCATGGCTACCACAGCATTCTGCAGCGATACGCCATCCCATCTGGTTTGGGCTTAGTGGGACTATCATTTGTTTTTCAACAGGACAATGACACAACACACCTCCAGGCTGTGTAAGGGCTATTTTACCAAGATGGAGTGCTGCATCAGATGACCTAGCCTCCACAATCCCCCGACCTCAACCCAATTGAGATGGTTTGGGATGAGTCGGATGGCAGAGTGAAGGAAAAGCAGCCAACAAGTGCTAAGCATATGTGGGAACTCCTTCAAGACTGTTGGAAAAGCATTCCAGGTGAAGCTGGTTGAGAGAATGCCAAAAGTGTGCAAAGCTCACATCACGGCAAAGGGTGGCTATTTGAAGAATCTCAAATATATATTTGTTTAACACTTTTTTGGTTACTACATGATTCCATACGTGTTATTTCATAGTTTTGATGTCTTCACTATTATTCTTCAATGTAGAAAATAGTCAAAATAAAGAAAAACCCTTGAATGAGTAGGTGTGTCCAAACTTTTGACTGGTACTGTATGTATGTATGTATGTATGTATGTATGTATGTATGTATGTATGTATATATATATATATATATATATATATATATATATATATATATATATATACATACATACACACTGTATATACCTTTCCGTGATTATCTCTTTACTCAACCTCAACTTAGAATGTAGCCATGCGAAACATGGAGGGATGGAAACAAGACATTACAGATTTTATTGCTTTAGGGATCAGTATGTAATCTTGCCCTTTATTTTAGCCAGAGCTGTCAAGAAGGCCAAACACACATACAAACCTAAAATCCAACCTCAACAGACACACAGGCTCTCAGGCTTCCTTCCATGCATACACAAGGACACATACACACGGACACACACAGCCCCTGATCAGGAATGCTTTCTTTTAAGGGTTAAGATAAGCCTGAGGATAGTACACAGCTTGGTGTACTCTTGTGAAGAAGGACAACATATAATTTCCTGGATAAGACATTTTGTGAGATCAGTATATATATATATACATACTGATCTCACAAAATGTCTTATCCAAAATGTAAAGCAAAAATTTGCTTGCTAAAATAGAATATGCAGAAGGCTGCAGACAGAAGGCCATCCACAGTGTTCAGGAGGATCTGGAGACGAGGCAAACATCCTTCTGATCATAATGGGTAAGTAACACGTTAGGAATGATCAAATTGCTGCATAAACTAGATACAACCTCCAACAGATGCTTTTTATCAAAGGCCATTTCTTTCATGATTTGTCTGAGCAGTACACATCGAATGCATACCATCAAAAACACCTTGTCCTTCCTTGAGTTCACCCTGCCCACGCTAATGTGTTGGCCATCTTTACGGTTTCCAACTCAAGCTCTAACAGGGTCTCGGAGTCCTCCAATACCTTTCAACAGACAGTCACAACAGACGTTTCAATGACAAACAGTGGTGTTGGCGGTGCATAGGTACAGTGCAGAGCTTAACCCTTCTGTATCAAGTAGATCTCTTCCCTAATGCCTTTCCATTTAGCCTCTCACTTCCAGTACTGAAAAAACAGCAGAGATACTGTGTACTGGGATATATGTCCAGTTAGCCTCCATGCTCCATGTTTGTACTTGGTCCAAGCATAAAGACGTGACACAGACAACCAGACACATTCAGGACAACATGGAAACAGACAACCAAAAGGTCACTGCTATACAGGACTTCAGGTCTCATCTGGGAGGATGTTAAGAGATTGCTCACTCTTTAAAGCACACATTTTCCTTTAAAGAGAAAGAGTTGGAGAGAGCTGCATATGGTTCATAAAAGAGGGGTCAGAGCATTTGGCGTACAGGAGAACAACAATCGATGAGTAAGCCACAATTTATACTGTGGCGTGAAACAAAATTGAGTTTTAGAACATAAACCACTGGTGCTCTTTTCAAGTACGGCTATTATTGGCTGTATTTGATGGTACTAAATATAGGATCTATATCATACACCTGTACAATGACTCTAATTGCTCTTGCTGAGAGAACCTTTTCATATGAATTGTCCTTTATAAGAAAAGAAAAAGGGCCCTCTATAATATGTGTAAGCACATCGTCAGTAGACTTAAAAATATATATCATGCAGCAAGTCTAAGCCGTTTGATAAATGTAAGCTCCCAATATTAACACTTTAAGATTTTTTTAACAGGCACAATAGTGTTACCCTGGATAGGAATGTAAAAAATAAAAAAATCTCCCTAATGCCATAGCAATGGAGTACAACACTGCCATAGCAACAGAAAAATCACAATATCATTCATTATGATCTAAAGACGCTAACATGGATACTTAAAATCAACTACTTGGAAGTCGTAAAAAATAAGATAACAATCGCAAAAAAAACAACTATTGCTTCATACAGAATCAGTAGTAGTATTGAGAACAATCCTCACACATTCCCATAGAGAATGCAGGGACTGCCAGTCCAGCACAGTAGTAAGGCATCGATCATTTGTGTTGGCAAAACAAAACAGAAACTAAAACGTAACAAAAAAACATATACATCTGTATTTAATTACACCTTTCTATAACTAGAAAACCTTAATATGTGCAAAAATGTAAATCTTACAAATGTGGAATAGGTTGATAGCTAAAAGGAATATAGGAATGCCATCGTCCCCCTCCTGTGTGTCTGCCCAGCGGGGTCAGCAACAGACAGATAGGTGACTGATGTTCCAGGCTGATTGGGTCAGACTTCACGTCGACTGAACAGTCTTCTTTAATTTCTCTATCTCCATCTGAAAGGCAGGCAGGAACACACACAGCATGCGTTTTAACACATTTTCTCATGAGGAGCCAGCATCAGATGTAATTCTGATAACATCGTAGCTAACAGCCTCACAGAGAAATACATATGGGTATCAGCTCTTGAATGAAATAATGTATTATTTCCACTTGCGGTGCAACTTAACCCATCCATACCAAAGCAGGGATTTTTCTGTCATTGTAATCATTGGGTGGGCTGCCTAAGTGTTTTTTTGGGTCGCCTAAGTCCAAACAGCATAATTATTATATATATATATATATATATATATATATATATATATATATATATATTTATTTTTTTAAATGCAATTTTCGGGATGGAAAAAACACTTTCAGTGTAGAAATGATAATGGACCTATATATTTTTTAAATAATCTTTGAGAACTAACAATCACCAAAATAAAAGCTAGACAGTCGGGGAGAATTTAAAATTCTAAAAATAAATTTAGCAGTACTGATTTAGTTATTATGTTTGAGCAGAAAAACACACCATTAGCCATGGCAAAATGCATAGAATTGCAGGAAACTAGTTTTAAAACTGCAACATTTTCTCTTAGCTCCATGGCAGAATATGTATAATCGTAGGAAATTAGCTTTAAAACTAACATTTTCTCTCAGCTGCATGGCAAAATTTGTAGAATTGCAGGAAATCCGCTTTAAAACGGCAAACACTTCTCTCGGCTCCATGGAGAAATTTGAATAATTGCAGGAAATTGGCTTAAAAATGCTAAAATGTCTCCACACCACCAAGTGTTGTGCGCCGACGAGCCAATCAGGCTCATTGCCACAAACCTCTACCACGCCCACCACCTAAGCCCCTTTTTGATTCAGAAAAGACCCTGCCATAGAATTGACAATATTAGTGGAAACGGCTGCACAGCTAGAGCTATGAGCAATGACAGGAACAATCATGAGTCACCACTAGGGTTGCAAAGCGAGGGTATATTACTGAAACTTTCGAATTTTACCAGTAAACTACCAGAATTTTGGTAACTTAAGGAATATATGGAATTTGATCACATGACATCTAGAGGCCTTTTGGGGTACTTCAGATTATCACAGGTGTCTTTAATCATCTCTGCCCCTCTGTGTGGCCTTATCACATGTAAAATATATAAACAAATCAAATAAGATGATTAAAAAAAAAAATTTGAATGACAAAGCCGTAAAACATTATCCTAAACATATTTTTATTTTTTTATTTTTTTAGTCATTTAGCAGACGCTCTTATCCAGAGCGACTTACAGGAGCAATTAGGGTTAAGTGCCTTGCTCAAGGGCACATCAACAGATTTTTCACCTAGTCGGCTCGGAGATTAGAACCAGCGACCTTTCGGTAACATAAACTATAAACTTAATGAATACCTTTGGTCTTTATTTTTATTCTTTAAATCACATGTATTTATTTTACTATGTCAATATGTTTTTGTTGTAAATGTTTTGGGGACAAACTGGTGGCAGTTGTGAAAAAAAACAATAGTTGGAAGAGTTGCAGAGTTAATTGAAAATAATGCCATTGTTTTCTCTTGAAAATGGTCTATCCACTAGAAACTCATGGACAATTTGGACACAGATATTTAAAAAATGTAATACTATATGAATACATTTAAAAGTTATTCAAGTATAAATTACCAAAGTTACCATAGACTACACAATAATTACCAAAATGACAGGAGATTCCGGTAACTTTGGTAAATTACCAGTAGCTTTGTAACCCTAGTCACCACAATCAGTGTAAATCATTACTGTGAGACTGTGGCACATTGTATACACTTACACCCACAGCATGCCTTCTCCTAAAACACACTGTCATTTCATGCTCACCCTCATTTGAATACTAATAGGCAGGTTGACTGAAGACGACAGAAATTTTCCACAATATGAAAAGCTCTCACTCAGACTCAGTAAATGGAATACAAAGATATGAGAGAGAGAGCGAAAGAGCGAAAAATACAGAAAAAGGGAAAGAGGGAGAACAGGAAAGAGATTGAACAAAATCGATAAGACAAATATTAAGGAAGAAAGCTATAAAAAAGTGTGTCTTGTATTATGGATTATTTCTGAATGAATGCAGACAGATGCTACAGTTCCCAGTCTTAAATAAGACCTCTGCAGTGCTTCTGTAAATCGACACGTGGATGCAGCAAAAGGGGGTTGAGGTGGGGAGGGCAGAGATAATCTTTAGCGGGGTGGATGTGTGTATGCTTGGGGCCCAGAAGGGGGTCTAGAAAAGCCTGCCTCCCCTCACTGCTCCTGGGGAGAAGGATGGACAAGGTTGGGGTAGGCTGGGTCCGACGCCCTGGGTAGTGCTGAGTAGGGCCATAAAGGATCCCGCAGCGTGTGCTCGGCGTGGGTGTGTCCAATACTAATGTGTGTTCGTATCTCTCACCCTCTGACTGGACCCATCAGGCTTACACACTCTGACAAGCTCTGATGTAAAGATGGACATGGTGATGAATTTACCTGCAGGGCCACTCGTTTCAACCTCTCCTCGTCCAGCTCGCTTCTCAGCTCTGCCATCTCTCTCCTGCAAAGCAAAGCCAAGACGTTCACAAGGCTCCTCAGTGCTCGACTGGCTAGCATCTGATCAACAATAAGATCACATCACCATTGCTCTGTCTGAACAGGCTTCACTCACAAGTTCTAACAGTGTATCGTCTATTTACCTCCCCAAAAACAAGCCATAGGGCACTATATAAAGTCTGAAAAAGGTCCACAAAGAAAAACTGTTGACTGATATTTCTAGCTAGCTTTGATAATGATGAAGCTAAAGGATCTTAACAAGGCAACATTTGTTTGGACAACTAAACAGAGAGAACATTACATTTAAAGGGATAGTCCGACATTCTTTTTTCTACTTACCCTGAGTCAGATGAACTCATGGATACCATTTTTATGTCTCTGTGTGCAGTTTGAAGGAAGTTAAGGTAGTTTCTAGAGTCATTGCTAACTACCATGCTGGTCGTTCCTGTAGACTTCCAGTCACTGTGCTAACGCTATGCTCCAGAAGCTACCTTCAAACTATATGCAGAGACATAAAAATGGAATTCATGAGTACTGACTCTGGGTAAGTAGAAAAAAGGGCTTGATTGGAAAAATGACGCACTTTCCCTTTAAAGTCAGAGTTTGAGAGTAGCACATAGAAACTGAACTACAACATCTAAGGAAAGTGGTAGTTAGTTACATTTGCTGGGTCTTGAGGAGCTCCACAGACAGCAGCAGTTCTTTCATCTGGGATTGGAGGTCTTCCAGCTCAGACCTCCGCTCCTCTGGCTCTGCCATGGGCTTGGGCTCTGTGCTGGGGCCTGGGCTGCGGCTTCGGCTGGGGACTGGGCTGGAGCTAGGGCTGGGGCTTCTGTGGCCAGGTGCAGATGCCAGGTAGGCTTTGGGCCCCTCCGACAGGGATAGGCTGGGCTTGAGGACAGGAGACTGGGAGTGTGAGTTGTACATGGAAGGCTGTGGACACGAGACACATACTGTTAGCTGGACAGGGGAATCCTAAATATTCTTAGACAATTATGTGCTTCCAACTTTGTGGCAACAGTTTGGGGAAGGCCGTTTCCTGTTTCAGCATGACAATGCCCCCGTGCACAAAGTGAGGTCCATACAGAAATGGTTTGTTGAGATCGGTGTGGAAGAACTTGACTGGCCTGCACAGAGCCCTGACCTCAACCCCATCAAACACCATTGGGATGAATTGGAACACCGACGGCGAGCCAGGCATAATCAACCAACATCAGTGCCCGACCTCACTAATGTTCTTGTGGCTAAATGGAAGCAAGTCCCTGCAGCAATGTTCCAATATCTAGTGGAAAGCCTTCCCAGAAGAGTGGAGGCTGTTATAGCAGCAAAGGGTGGACCAACTCCTTATTAATGCCCATGATTTTGGAACGAGATGTTACTTTTGGTCATGTAGTGTAGATATGTACATGAAGGCAGGGTAAAGTGACTAGGCATCAGGATAGAAAATAATGTGAGTAAAATAAAGAACAGAGCAGCAGCAGCAAATGATGAGAGTAAAAGTGTGTGAGTGTTTTGTGTTGCGTCAGTATGCGTAGTGTATGTGAATGTATGTGGGTTTTGTGTGGGAGTGTCAATGTAGTGTGTGAGTGAGTATATGGTGTGTATATAGTCTAGTGCAGTGGTCACCAAGGCATTCCACCAAGGCATTCCTAGTCGATCACAAAACATTTCAGTAAAAAAACGATAAAGCATTGCGTTCCTGTTTAAAAATAAATAATTTAGTGCTGTTGACGGTAGATGCACTTGATTCAGCAAAGTGTTCCCATTTTGAACCATTTCATGTGTCTGAAAGTAGAACTCTGCCTACCCGGCAGGCCTAGAGAGCAAATCAAGTGCACCTACCGGCCAACCGCTGGCCAATCAGATAGCTCAGATCACCGTGTCTGCAGTTTCCTTGAACCATAGATGTAAAAAGAAGCCTCTTGCGCACAGCAAAGTTAATACTGTGAGATTAAAACGTTTAAAACCATGACTAGAGACTCAACGAATACAACAAAGCGCTGCAGTTTTTATGAGTAAGTTAATGTTGAAGTTGTTATTCAGCACTGTCAACACTTTGTTCAACACGTTTATATTTTATAAGCCTTAAAATGTGCGTTCTCCCTACTTCCACTCACGCTACACCCAGCACTGCAGCTGCAATGAATGAGTATAGCAGTGTTTCGATAAGCTTGCATTGTTATTATTAGCGGCTTGTCTCTTTTTTTATATACAGTAATATTAAAAACTTTATCTGGACATCGGATTAACAACATGAATTGGTGCATGAGGCAGAAAAAATGGTCTGTGACTTGAGTTTCGCCATCAGCTGGAAGACTGTGTCCCCTTTCCTCACCGCTGCCCTCTCCCTCCCCTCAGACTGACCATCAGATGCAGGCCAATACAAGTAATACAACAAATTATCTATTACCAGTATGACCATATACCAATTTAAATTTATTTATTTATTTCTAAATGGTCTGAGATGAACAACATTGGCAGGGCAATTCAAGTATAGCCAATATGCAGTGATAATGTATTGGGCATATAGCCTACTACAACATCAAATTGCTACATAACTGTTTTTAATAGGTCCAGGATGAACAGGCTTTGGTTTTTTAAGTCATGTTTAAAAAAAATCTGAGTGGTAGATCTCGGCATGCATTTTGACTCAAAGTGATCGTGATTTAGAAAAGGTTAGTGACCACTGGTCTAGTGAGTGTGTGTAGGGTCAGTGCAAGATAGAGTCAGTGCAGATAGTTTGGGCACCATTAATTGACTATTTAGCAGTCTGGCCATTTAGCAGTCTTATGGCTTGGGGGTAGAAAGCTGTCTCGGAGCTTGTTGGTCCGAGAGCCGATGCTCAGGTACCGTTTGCCGGATGGTAGCAGAATGAACAATCTATGGCTTGGATGGCTGGTGTCTTTGGCAACTTTTCAGGCCTTCCTCTGACACCGCCTTATATAGAGGTCATGGATGGCAGGGAGCTCGGCCCCAGTGATGTACTGAGCTGTCTGCACCACCCTCTGTAGCGCTTTGCGGTCAAGATAGGTGCATTTGGCATACCAAGCGGTGATGCAGCCAGTCAAGATGCTGTCGATGGTGCAGTTGTAGAACATTTTGAGGATCTGAGGGCCTACGCCAAATCTTTTCAGCATCCTGAGGGGGAAGAGGCGATGCCATGCCCTCGTCACGACTATACGGGTGTGTGTGGACCATGTTAAGTCCTTAGTGATGTGGACGCCACAACACGTTTGTGTGAACGCCAGAGGCTTGCGACTGTGCTGTACTGGAGGGATCACGGTTCATCAAGATAAGAGGGCTTTCATACAGCGAAGGGAGGGATGACAGGAGGAAAACATTAACGACAGACGTATTAGTGAGGGATTACTCAGAGGCACTGAGAGAGGTCTCCAAGAGGTCTCTATGACTTAACTGAAGAACACAAGATGGTTGCAGGCCTTTTTTCATGGGATATATTAGTTCATTTCTATAGTCCATTTCTGAGCTGAGACATATGTTTTGTTGTTCTTTTTTTGGGGTGTTGAATTCCCTGCTGAGGGAAAATATTGGCTGAGGTGACTAACTTGCAGCAATAGGATCCATTTTGGATGAATCACAAGTGTCTGAACAGAGATCGATCTAATGTACATTTGGGACATTGATCCATACATACAAAATAGTTGTTCTGGAATGTTTCTTGGTGTATCAAACATACAAGTTCAATACAGGTCGGACACTGACCAATACAATCAGACACATTAATGTCATCGTTACCTTTCTCGTGTCTATCAACTTTGGTTTGGGGGCTTCCTCCTCATCCAACTTTAAGGTTTTCTCCACGCTGATGTCCTTGTTTGGCTGAGAAGACATAAAAAAAAATCACAACAGGTCTGCTCAGTTTCTGACACACCTTGGCAGACACTGAGACACTCTGGGTTGTCATGTCCATCTGTTTCTAATGGAAGGCTTTCACATTACTCTTCAGGGAACTCAGTCAATCAAAGACAATCGGAACGACCAGACAGCTCTCCTCTCAGCCCTTCATGTAACTCAAATGTCTTTTCAATTGGACCTGTAGTACCCTGTTCCCATCTCACCCCAACTCCCCCGACCCATCATGAGGTGCAGATAAGGTGAGGTCTCTGTATATGGAATGTGGTGATATACATTTACTGTACAGAGAGGGCCTGCATGTGGAAATTCTGAGAGGAATTTGATGTATCAATGTAATGTATGGAGCAAGATGAACACGTGTGGTGTGTAAGTGTGGGTGTGCTGAGTTGTGTGTCCTCAGTAGCGTGTTGGTATTTCACGGTGTGTGTGTACTCACCGAGTGGCCTCCTCCAAACTGAGCGGGCAGCCTCCTGCCAGGCATCTTTGGCCTGTTAGCGGTGGGGTGAGACAGCTTCTCAGAGATAGACGACAGATCAAAGCTCATCAGTTCTTCACAGAGAAAGAGAAGAGAACAAAGAGAGAAAATAATTTTGGGATAAACCATTTTTGAAAGGAAAACGATTTTACGCATATTGTAATTAATTATATAGGTAATATTTCATAGAAATATGGAAACACTGGACAGTTACTTTAAGACGGCCTTGAGAATTGTATACATTGAAACATTGCCACACAGTATGACACCCTCTTCAATCACTATAACACAAAGAAAAACAAAGCCATCACTACAATCTAAGTAAGTACTATATAGCCCTATTTAAAGACTATAGACAGGATCTTAATTAAGTAACGTTGCAGAACTCCCAGAGGAGTGAAGATGGAGGTAAAGGAGAATGAGGAGTGTGTTTCCGTGTTTGTCTTCATGTCCTGAGCCCATGGGGCTGATGACCTCTGGAAGTGAGGAGCCATCATGGTTTTAGCAGCTATTTTGTCGCTTTTAGCGGTATGGCTCACAGACACGACTCCCTAGTTAACTTCTATCCTCCACACCGTCATTATTAGGCAGTGGGCCATAGCAAGCTATCTGCTTTAGTTTTCTGGATGATCGATCTCTGTCGAGGGAGGAGCTAGTTTTTACGTAGTGTATATTTACATATTCTGAAAACATTTCAGTTTGTTGGCAATGCCAAGTTGAGCAATTTTCTTTAAAATACTTTTATGTTCGCTAGCTGGACAGGCAAATGCCGCTGAGTACTAAACTGTAAACCAATCAAAACTTTGTACTGCAAGGTATGCTATACACTCAGTGACCCATTTATTAGGTACACCACCCTGTTCATGAAAATGGTTAGCCCCTACAGACAGTGAGTCACGTGGCCATGGCTTGCTATATGAAGCAGGCAGACAGGCATCCAGTTGCTGTTCGATTGAACATTAGAATAGGCAAAACAAGTGACCTAAGCGACGTTGAGCGTAGTATGATCCTAGATGCCAGGCGCGCCGGTTTCGAGTATCTCAGAAACGGCCAGGCTCTTGGGCTTTTCACGCACGACAGGGTCTATTGTTTACAGAGAATGGTGCGACAAACAAAAAACATCCAGTCAGCGGCAGTCCTGCAGGCGAAAACAGCTTGTTGATGAGCGGTCGAAGGAGAATGGCAAGAATCTGGCCACAAACAGGCAAATAGCGGTGTGCAGAACAGCATCTCGGAAAGCACAACTCGTCGGTCCTTGTCACGGGTGGGCTATTGCAGCAGACAACCACACCGGGTTCCACTCCTATCAGCTAAAAACAAGAAGAAGCGGCTCCACTAGGCACACGATCACCAACACTGGACAATTGAGGAGTGGAAAAACGTCGCCTGATCCAACAAATACCAGTTCCTGTTGCATCATGCTGATGACAGAGTCAGGATTTAGCGTAAGCAGCATTAGTCCATGGCCCCATCCTGCCTGGTGTCAACTGTACAGGCTGGTGGCGGTGTTGTAATGGTGTGGGGAATGTTTTCCTGGCACATGTTAGGTCTGTTGATACCAATTGAGCAACATTTGAACGCCACACCTTGTAGAATCCATACCACAAAGAATTCAGGCTGTTCTGGAGGCCAACCCGGTACTAGATGGGTGTACCTAATAAACAGGCCACTGAGTATGTGTAGGCTATGCCATATGTATTGGCTAATTTGCATATGTAGCTGTTGTTTTTAAACCTTCATTCTAGCATACATGACACACACACATCTTTCTATCTACATCCATTTATTTATATATTTTTTAATGCAAATTATATAATTGAATGTTTATTTAAGCCTGCAGCTAGTTACTTGAAATGAGACAATCATGCCAAAACATGATAAAACATTTAATTAACTGACAGAGATAGCTAATGAAACACTAGTTTTCTGAGCAGGCACATTGAAGTTTACATTATTAGCTGGCTATTGGCTATGCTAGTTAACTCTAACATAGGCTAGCTTTCAATAAATTGACAAAATGGTCAATAGAGTTACCTCTTCATATGATCAAGACCATTGCATGCTGCATATCTGAAGTGCACTCAAAAACAGATATTTATCTTATTTCAGTTTTTGGGACCTAACATTAGTTCCTCTTAACACACTGACAGCAGATCACGATTTCATTTTAGGCTGTGTTTACACCTTTAGATGGAAGCAGGCCATTGGCTGCCTTCATCACGAGGGGTATGTACGGGAGTTCTGATTGGTTCCAAGTTTAGCAGTTTGCAAATTTGCCTGAGCAGACAGTGTTGAAATATACTTTTTTTCTGAGAAAATGAGCACGAATTGAAGGTGCCAACAAATTTGACAGTAATCATAAGAATATTTCACTGTCATATACAAAAAATAATTATCAGCTCCACCCTTGACATATATCGATCAACTTCTCTGTTTTCGGCGTCGGCCCTCCACCTACATTCTGAGAACTCTCCTCACCTAAACTCCCTCGTCCTCCCTCACCTTTCTGTCTCTCTCCATCCCTTTCTCTCTTCCTAAAAGCTCTTCTCTTAATGTTTTTCCTGTTTGTGATTGTCCTTGGCATGAAACGAGAGGTGATGTAAACAGAAGCAACCTCCCTCCCTTTCCTCTTTCTCTATCCGTCTATCCTCCTTTATCCCTCCATTCTCCCAAACTCCTGGACTCAGGACACAAGCTGAAAAATGATCTTTCCATGGGTTTAGAGGATTAAATCAACACATTAGCAACAACAACTCTAACATTATATATTTTTAGAGTAATTTGGGATTTAACGGGCAAAGCTGTCCATATACCTTAGAGCATTTGATAATGTGTCAAAGTATTTTCATCTGTGATACAGAATCATTGTCAATCTACCGGTACGCTTCAAAGGGCAAATCAATCACATAAAATATGCATAATGTTAGCAAAAGCCTTGAAAAAACATGAACACAATCTCCCAACAAAAGAAAAACATCCTTTAAGAAACGGCCAAGCTCTCAGTATAGTGATGCAGGTCTTTAGATGTTGTACACATGAAATTGTGTAATTCCGAGCGTTAAAAGCAATGTTATATTCCCTTTTGGGTGACTCGAGTGGTTCCATTTTACGTGCAGCCTGCTGCTACAGGTAACTGCCAAGATAAAGGAAACGCCAACATATAGTGTCTTAATAGGGCGTTGGGCCACTACGAGTCACCAGAACTGCTTCAATGCACCTTGGCATAGATTCTACAAGTGTCTGGAACTTCCTGTGTGGAAGCACCCCATGCTTTCAATTAGGGTTGTCACGATAACAGCATTGTGATACTACAATACATGATTTTCCTTGTTAAAAAGGAAAACACAAAGCAGACTAAACTCTTTGGTCCTTTAAAAAACCTACTGTTTGTAAAATATTGTGTGCTATAGCTTGGAAAAGAAACGTGTGATTCTGGGTGACAACATAAGGCTGTTTGTTTCCAACATTAGGACTGTTTTCCTCAGGAAATTCAGTCCACTTCATGTTTTGTTTCTTTGCCACGATACCTCTGAGTATCGCGATACTGGTATCTTGACAACCCTATTTTCAATATACTTTGTATCCCCCATTTACTCAAGTGTTTCCTTTATTTTGGCAGTTACCTGTAAAATGGATGGAGAGGTATCGCACGAGTCGCAACAAAATGGAATATAAGGTGGGGGACAACGTTTGGAATGACAATTTCTACAGACCTGCATCCCTATACTGAGAGCTTTGCAGTTTCTGAAAGGATGTAAAGTGGGGGAAAAAAGTATTTAGTCAGCCACCAATTGTACAAGTTCTCCCACTTAAAAAGATGAGAAAGGCCTGTAATTTTCATCATAGGTACACGTCAACTATGACAGACAAATTGAGAAAAACAAATCCAGAAAATCACATTGTAGGATTTTTAATGAATTTATTTGCAAATTATGGTGGAAAATAAGTATTTGGTCACCTACAAACAAGCAAGATTTCTGGCTCTCACAGACCTGTAACTTCTTCTTTAAGAGGCTCCTCTGTCCTCCACTCGTTACCTGTATTAATAGCACCTATTTGAACTTGTTATCAGTATAAAAGACACCTGTCCACAACCTCAAACAGTCACACTCCAAACTCCACTATGGCCAAGACCAAAGAGCTGTCAAAGGACACCAGAAACAAAATTGTAGCCCTGCACCAGGCTGGGAAGACTGAATCTGCAATAGGTAAGCAGCTTGGTTTGAAGAAATCAACTGTGGGCGCAATTATTAGGAAATGGAAGACATACAAGACCACTGATAATCTCCCTCGATCTGGGGCTCCACGCAAGATCTCACCCCGTGGGGTCAAAATGATCACAAGAACGGTGAGCAAAAATCCCAGAACCACACGGGGGGGACCTAGTGAATGACCTGCAGAGAGCTGGAACCAAAGTAACAAAGCCTACCATCAGTAACACACTACACCGCCAGGGACTCAAATCCTGCAGTGCCAGATGTGTCCCCCTGCTTAAGCCAGTACATGTCCAGGCCCGTCTGAAGTTTGCTAGAGTGCATTTGGATGATCCAGAAGAGGATTGGGAGAATGTCATATGGTCAGATGAAACCAAAATATAACTTTTTGGCAAAAACTCAACTCGTCGTGTTTGGAGGACAAAGAATGCTGAGTTGCATCCAAAGAACACCATACCTACTGTGAAGCATGGGGGTGGAAACATCATGCTTTGGGGCTGTTTTTCTGCAAAGGGACCAGGACGACTGATCCGTGTAAAGGAAAGAATGAATGGGGCCATGTATCGTGAGATTTTGAGTGAAAACCTCCTTCCATCAGCAAGGGCATTGAAGATGAAACGTGGCTGGATCTTTCAGCATGACAATGATCCCAAACACACCGCCCGGGCAACGAAGGAGTGGCTTCGTAAGAAACATTTCAAGGTCCTGGAGTGGTCTAGCCAGTCTCCAGATCTCAACCCCATAGAAAACCTTTGGAGGGAGTTGAAAGTCCGTGTTGCCCAGCGACAGCCCCAAAACATCACTGCTCTAGAGGAGATCTGCATGGAGGAATGGGCCGAAAATAACAGCAACAGTGTGTGAAAACCTTGTGAAGACTTACAGAAAACGTTTGACCTGTGTCATTGCCAACCAAGGGTATATAACAAAGTATTGAGAAACTTTTGTTATTGACCAAATACTTATATTCCACCATAATTTGCAAATAAATTCATTAAAAATCCTACAATGTGATTTTCTGGATTTTCTTTTCTCATTGTGTCTCATAGTTGACGTGTACCTATGATGAAAATTACAGGCCTCATCTTTTTAAGTGGGAGAACTTGCACAATTGGTGGCTGACTAAATAATTGTATTATTTACTGTATTTGGGGTAAGTTTCTTTAAAACGTGAAATCACAAAAAAGGTGTCTGGACCCTTCAATAACATGCAATTTACATTTTGTTTAAAAAAAGAAAAGTTATTCTTTAAGGATTAAAAGGACTAACTGGTTTTACACCCAAAGAAACATTCTACCTATGAAGTTTGGAGAGTGTAATGGTTTTATAGATTAAATGTGACCCTGTCTTTGGAGCAAGCTGAGCATAACTATACTGAACAAAAATATAAACGCAACATGTAAAGTGTTGGTCCCATGTTTCATGACCTGAAATAAAAGATCCCATAAATTGTCCATTTGCACAAAAAGCTTATTTATTTCAAAATGTTTGCAGAAATTTGTTTACATCCCTGTTAGTGAGCATTAATGCTTTGCCAAGATAATATATCCACCTGACAGGTGTGGCTGGCATATGAAGAAGCTGATTAAACAGCATGATCAATACACAGGTGCTGGGGACAATAAAAGGCCACTAAAATGTGCAGTTCTCTCACACAACACAATGCCACAGATGTCTCAGGTTTTGAGGTAGCGTGCAATTGGCATGCGGACTGCAGGAATGTCCACCAGAGCTGTTGCCAGATAATTCAATGTTAATTTCTCTACCATATGTCGCCTCCAACGTCATTTTAGAGAATTTGGCAGTAGGTCCCACCGGTCTAACAACTACAGAACACATGTAACCACGCCAGCCCAAGAACTCCACATTCGGCTTCTTCACCTGCGGGATCGACTGAGACTAGCCACCCGGACAGCTGATGAAACTGAGGAGTATTTCTGTCTGTAATAAAGCCCTATTGTGGGGAAAAACATATTCTGATTGGCTGGGCCTGGCTCCCCAGTGGGTGAGCCTGGCTCCCAGGTGGGTGGGCCTATGCCCTCCCAGGCCCAACCATGGCTGCGCCCCTGCCCAGTCATGTCAAATCCATAGATTAGGGGCTAATGAATTTATTTAAATTGACTGATTTCCTTATATGAACTGTAACTCAGTACAATTGTTGAAATTGTTGCATGTTGCATTTATATTTTTGTTCAGTATAATGATGATGTCATGGAGCCTTATAATTGTGGAAGTGAAGTGTATATGTTCGGGACCCCAAATGAACGTTTCACTGCATGTCTTGTTCAAGGTCTTACTGCACAGAATGTCCTCAAAATAAAAAGTTCACTTCAGCGGAGCCATACATACCCATGTCAAGGGCTTTGTCCCCCCATTCACCGGACAGCGTTTTTGGTTTGCTGGGTAATGTTGGCTCAAAGTCAGACTTTGGCCGCGTGGAAGGCACCTCTCCATTGTGCCTGTAGAAGAGGGGGGAAACAACATCAGTAGTACCATTAGTAACAGTTGTAAACAGTAGTGGTAGTAATGCAATCCTGATGGCTCAGAGTTATGCAGGGCTCTACAGTGAGACCATTTTATTTGCATATTGCCTGAATATTTTGCTGTGCGACCTGGAATTTTAATTTAGGAGCATTAGTGCGCCTAGAAAAATGAAGGATTCTAGCTTTATTACCTGTAGACTTAGAAAACAGCATATTTTCAGCGTGAATACAATCATTCAGAAGGCATAAAATGTCCAACGGCATGACAAACAAAGAAACTAAATACACTGGTTTGTTAGTGTTTACATTAGTGTATTAACATTATTATACAAACATCATTATGCAACAGAGGCATGAGTCAGAACTAGGCAATGTTGTCCATCCTCAACGTGAAGTGTATGTGACCCTAGACGGCTCAGACAGTGGCCGAATGGATGTTTGAACAGAGGGAGGGATGGAAGAAAAGAAGGACGGGCAGAAGGACGGAGAGACTTACTTGGCCCCTGTGGAGGGTGTGAGAGGCTTGTCTGGTAGTTTTGGAGGGAAGCTGCCTGGTCTTCCCTTGCCTGGCGGGGGTACAGGCTTCTTGGGGGGGACCAGAGGGGCAGTAGGTTTTGACAATTTGTGATCTGTCTTGTCACCTTCAGTGAGAGCGAGAGAATCTGAGTCAGAATGATCTAGGAATGATTTAGGCACCTTCATTCTTCATTCACAGCAGCAAGGACATGTTAGCATCTGTCCCCAAGGCTATTCCACTATAACATTAAAGTAGCCAACACCTAATCTCATTATGGAAATGCTTCATTCCTCAGAGAAATAAACTATCGATCCTGTGACAAATTAGTCATATGCATTGAGGTTGATTAGATACGCCAACCAGGAATAAGTGTACTTCTTCGATTTGAAAGGGGAAAAAGCAGCAACATGTTTCTTTTAGCCCTAGAGAGACAGGAAGGGTCCCGGTGGCCCTGAGGTCATCCTTCACCACAGCGAAGGAAAGCTTTTCAGCCACTCTGAGGACCGCTAGTGACATCACTTCTGTAAAGTGACAGGACACGGCAAGTTCACACAAGGAGGATGTACCGTACGGTGAATGTGTGTAAGTGCAGCACTTCACGTTGATGCCAAGGCACCTTTCGCATGATAAGGTAAAATGAGAAATGTGCAAGAAGCCCAGGGGTGTTGGCATGACAGAGAAGTGAAGCTAAAGCTAAAACACTGCTAAAAATGGCCTGTCACAATGCATTGCCAATTGGCTGGAAGAAACAACATGCAATAGCCGGCCGCTCACTGTCACATTGGTGCTACATTCCCCCTACTGCTGCCCCTCTTCATTATTCTCAGCATCCAGAAACTCCTACAACTATCAGAATAAAATGCTGGTGCTACAATATACAGTGAGGGAAAAAAGTATTTGATCCCCTGCTGATTTTGTACATTTGCCCACTGACAAAGACATGATCAGTCTATAATTTTAATGTTATAAATTGATTTGCATTTTAATGAGGGAAATAAGTATTTGACCCCTCTGCAAAACATGACTTAGTACTTGGTGGCAAAACCCTTGTTGGCAATCACAGAGGTCAGACGTTTCTTGTAGTTGGTCACCAGGTTTGCACACATCTCAGGAGGGATTTTGTCCCACTCCTCTTTGCAGATCTTCTCCAAGTCATTAAGGTTTCGAGGCTGACGTTTGGCAACTCGAACCTTCAGCTCCCTCCACAGATTTTCTATGGGATTAAGGTCTGGAGACTGGCTAGGCCACTCCAGGACCTTAATATGCCTCTTCTTGAGCCACTCCTTTGTTGCCTTGGCCTTGTGTTTTGGGTCATTGTCATGCTGGAATACCCATCCACGACCCATTTTCAATGCCCTGTCTGAGGGAAGGAGGTTCTCACCCAAGATTTGACAGTACATGGCCCCGTCCATCGTCCCTTTGATGCAGTGAAGTTGTCCTGTCCCCTTAGCAGAAAAACACCCCCCAAAGCATAATGTTTCCACCTCCATGTTTGACGGTGGGGATGGTGTTCTTGGGGTCATAGGCAGCATTCCTCCTCCTCCAAACACGGCGAGTTGAGTTGATGCCAAAGAGCTCCATTTTGGTCTCATCTGACCACAACACTTTCACCCAGTTCTCCTCTGAATCATTCAGATGTTCATTGGCAAACTTCAGACGGGCATGTATATGTGCTTTCTTGAGCAGGGGGACCTTGCGGGCGCTGCAGGATTTCAGTCCTTCACGGTGTAGTGTGTTACCAATTGTTTTCTTGGTGACTATGGTCCCAGCTGCCTTGAGATCATTGACAAGATCCTCCCGTGTAGTTCTGGGCTGATTCCTAACCGTTCTCATGATCATTGCAACTCTTGCATGGAGCCCCAGGCTGAGGGAGATTGACAGTTATTTTGTGTTTCTTCCATTTGCGAATAATCGCACCAACTGTTGTCACCTTCTCACCAAGCTGCTTGGCGATGGTTTTGTAGCCCAATCCAGCCTTGTGTAGGTCTAAAATCTTGTCCCTGACATCCTTGGAGAGATCTTTGGTCTTGGCCATGGTGGAGAGTTTGGAATCTGATTGATTGATTGCTTCTGTGGACAGGTGTCTTTTATGCAGGTAACAAACTGAGATTAGGAGCACTCCCTTTAAGACTGTGCTCCTAATCTCAGTTTGTTACCTGTATAAAAGACACCTGGGAGCCAGAAATCTTTCTGATTGAGAGGGGATCAAATACTTATTTCCCTCATTAAAATACTAATCAATTTATAACATTTTTTACATGCGTTTTCCTGGATTTTGTTGTTGTTATTCTGTCTCTCACTGTTCAAATAAACCTTCCATTAAAATTATAGACTGATAATTTCTTTGTCAGTGGGCAAATGTACAAAATCAGCAGGGGATCAAATACTTTTTTCCCCTCACTGTATATTAAACAAACTTATTAAAAACAAAATATTTAGGCTACATTTACATTTTAGTCAATTACCAGACACTCTTAACAGATCTAAATACAGATGCCAAAACTGAAAATTATCTATCTAAAACCTAGCCCAAAGTACAGGACATTTACATGAAGAGTTCATTGTAAATTATATATTAGGCCTATGGTCTTCTGGGCTCACAAAAGTAGTCAGAAGAGAGGCCTATGAGATGTCTTCACCAGATAGATCCACCTCCCTGGCTGTTCCCCTCCACCAGTGACTCATTAGTGTCAACTTCATCACCGCGTTAACAGCACACTCACAACACACAAACGCTTTGTCCTACATTCAGTCTGACAACTGATAGCGACAACCTCCAGCTTTGTTAAGCAATTGAGTGTTCCACTCCGAATTCTCTCTCTCAATCATAGATTAGGACACATGGAGTTGACTTATTTGAATAATACCCTGGAAGAAGAATGTTAATTGTAAACATGAACATCCCAGAGAAGGTTAATTGAGGTCAGGTAACTGATTGCCTGTTCAGAGAACATAATGCTAAAAAGCAGCAACATTTTAAAAGTAAAAGAACATTGCTGTAGAGCAGAGGGGTATCCTATGAAGCAAGCTAGAGCTACTCAGTGTTTCCTAAAGTTGACCAGCTTCAGTTAGCTTCACAATCCAGCTCAGGCTTCATCCGTGCTAGGATGAAGGATATTGCTTATCCGCCTGCCGCTAACTCTAGCAGGCTTGTAACTACGTGTGCATGTTGCAAATGACTAGTCGAACACCCAACTCTTCATTGACACAATGCTGAAATGTCAATACGTGGGCAAGTCAGTGCCACATGTTCATTTGTGCCGAAATCAAAATGAAAGAAAGGTTATATCTTGCAAATTCGGCAGGCTATGGTGTGAAATAGGCTTTTAGAAGTGCCCTCTATTTTATTACTTATCGTTAATGCCAGACGGCAGCCCTAGCCGCGTCCTCAGAGCATGCGCAGACCAGCTGGTTGGTGTGTTTACGGACATATTAAATCTCTCCCTTTTCCCAGTCTCCTGTTCCCACATGCTTCAAGATGGCCACCATTGTTCCTGTACCCAAGAAACAGAGGTAACTGAACTAAATGACTATCGCCTCACCTCTGTCATCATGAAGTGCTTTGAGAGACTAGTCAAGGATCCTATCACCTCTACCTTACCTGTCACCCTAGACCCACTTCAATTTGCTTACCGCCCCAATAGATCCACAGACGATGCAATCGCCATCACACTGTCCTATCCCATCTGGACAAGAGGAATACCTATGTAAGAATGCTGTTCATTGACTATAGCTCAGCATTCAACACCATAGTACCCTCCAAGCTCATCATTAAGCTTGAGGCCCTGGGTCTGAACCCAGCCCTGTGCAACTGGGTCCTGGACTTCCTGACCGGCCGCCCCCAGGTGGTGAAGGTAGGAAACAACATCTCCACTTCCCTGATCCTCAACACTGGGGCCCCACAAGGGTGCGTGCTCAGCCCCCTCCTGTACTCCCTGTTCACCCATGACTGCATGGCCAAGCACGCCTCCAACTCAATCATCAAGTTTGCAGACGACACAACAGTAGTAGGCTTGATTACCAACAATGACGAGACTGCCTACAGGGAGGAGGTGAGGGCTCTTTGAGTGTGGTGCCAGGAAAATAACCTCTCACTCAACGTCAACAAAACAAAGGAGATGATCGTGGACTTCAGGAAACAGCAGAGGGTGCACCCCCCTATCCACATCGACAGGACCAGGGTGGAGAAGGTGGAAAGCTTCAAGTTCCTTGGCGTACACATCACTGACAAACTGAAATGGTCCACCCACGCAGACAGTGTGGTGAAGAAGGAGCAACAGAGCCTCTTCAACATCAGGAGGCTGAAGAAGTTTAGCTTGGCACCTAAAACCCTCACAAACCTTTACAGATGCACAATTGAGAGCATCCTGTCGGGCTGTATCACCGCCTGGTACGGCAACTGCACCGCCTGCAACCGCAGGGCTCTCCAGAGTGTGGTGCGATCTGCTGAACGCATTACCGGGGGCAAACTACCCGCCCTCCAAGACACCTACAGCACCCAATGTCACAGGAAGGCCAAAAAGATCATCAAGGACATCAACCACCCGAGCCACTGCTTGTTCACCCCGCTATCATCCAGAAGGCGAGGTCAGTACAGGTGCATCAAAGCTGGGACCGAGAGAATGAAAAACAGCTTCTATCTCAAGGCCATCAGACTGTTAAATAGCCATCACTAACACAGAGGCTGCTGCTGCCTATTGAAATCACTGGCCACTTTAAGAAATGGAACACTAGTCACGTTAATAATGTTTACATATCTTGCACTACTCATCTCATATGTATATACTGTATTCTATTCTATAATATTCTACTGTATCTTAGTCCATGCCGCTCTGTCATTGCTTGTTAATATATGTATATATTCTTAAATTCCATTCCTTACTAGTTTTGTGTGTATTAGGTATATGTTGTGAAATTGTTAGATATTACTTGTTAGATATTACTGCACTGTCGGAGCTAGAAGCACAAGCATTTCGCTACACCTGCAATAACATCTGCTAAACACGTGCATATGACAAATAACATTTTATTTGATTCGGTGTGCTTATCAATGTTGATGTGTTGAAGGTACTAAACTTTCTGTTCAAGCAGCTGGCACACAGTTCGGACACTCATCGGTATCACAAAAGACATGCAACCAGAGGTCTCTTCACAGTCCCCAGGTACAGAACAGAGGCTGGGAAACACACAGTATTAAACAGAGCCATGACTAAATGGAACTCTGCCACCCCAGGTAATTCAAGCTAGCAATAAAACCAGATTCAAAAACCAGATAAAAGAACACTTTACAGCACGACAGGGACCGTGAAGAGTCAGAAATGTTTATACATTTTGTATTCTATTTTGCATTGTATTATGTACAGTATGTGATATGGTCCCATGTGGCTCAGCTGGTAGAGCAACGCCAGGGATGAGGGTTTGATTCATACGGGGGACCAGTACAAAAATATATGCACTCTGGATAAGAGCGTTTGCTAAAAGTAAAAATTAAAAAAATGTGATACGTGGTTGGGATACGACTGTGATATGTGGTTGTATTGCCTGGCTATCTTAAGATGAATGTACTAGCTGTGGGTCGTTTTGGACGGGAGCGTCTGCTGGATGGCTAAATTGTAATGTAAATGTAGTGCTATGTATGTATATTTTGTAATTTATTTGTTGTGTTGTTTCCTGTTTGGACCCCAGGAAGAGTAGCCGCTGCCTCGGCAGCAGCTAATTGGGAATCCTAATAAATACAAAAAAATGCACATGCACCTTTTCCACTCTTATCGATATTTGTTTTTAATTAAGTCATACAAAAGTGTTACATTGTGTGAAGTTTAAAATGCATTATGTCATTACTAAATATGTAATGTAATATATTATAACATTAACATTCCTCAAATGAAGGGGATGATGACGCAATCTTTCCAAGAGGGAGGGAATCCAATTTCATTGGTCCTCAACTCGTGGCTCAGTCAGTTCATTCAGGTTAAGTGGAGTTAGCCGTGAGTTAACCCACCCCGGAGCAGGTTAGTTCTGAAGGATTAGTTACCACAGAAATTGACCTGGCTAAAAGGTGAGCCACTTTCATATGACTGGTTACCCCGAGTTGAACGCAGAGTTGACCAAAGTTTCCTCTGTAACTCCTAAAACCTGCTTCGTAGGATACTTCCGTGCCTGTGCCATCCAAGTATATACAGTATTACGCAATTTTTTTCAAACGTAAAAAAGCCCCAAAAACATAATTTACCAGAATGCTAACAAAATGCTAACAAGTACTAAGGAATGCCGATAGCGGATGCTAGGTAAATGCTAATGAGCGCATGCAAACATTTACTACTAAGACAGACAAAACAGCTCATAAAGTTATGCAAGTATCTCAAAACCCAGTTTGCAGCACAAACAAAACAAAAATTAGACAGCAGGGATCTTAATCCAGGAGGGGATGTCTCTGCTGCTGTTACCAAGAAGCTTCATCTAGCAAGCTAACGTTAGCCAAAGTTTACATTAGGAAGTTAGCAAAACCCAGCTGGAGAGAATTGATTTGGCACATCTTAGACACGCTACATGTATGTGGACACCTGCTCGTCGAACATCTCATTCCAAAATCATGGGCATTAATATAAAGTTGGTCCCCCTTTGCTGCTATAACAGCCTCCACTCTTCTGGGAAGGCTTTCCACTAGATGTTGGAACATTGATGCGGGGACTTGCTTCCATTCAGCCACAAGAGCATTAGTGAGGTCGGGCACTGATGTTAGGTGATTAGGCCTGGCTCACAGTCAGCGTTCCAATTCATCCCAAAGGTGTTCGATGGGGTTGAGGTCAGGGCTCTGTGCAGGCCATTCAAGTTCTTCCACACTGATCGACAAACCATTTCTGTATGGACCTCGCTTTGTCCACGGGGGCATTGTCATGCTGAAACAGGAAAGGGCCTTCCCCAAACTGTTGCCACAAAGTTGGAACCACAAAATTGTCTAGAATGTCATTGTATGCAGTAGCGTTAAGATTTCCCTTCACTGGAACTAAGGCACCTAGCCTGAACCACTAAAAACAGCCCCAAACCATTATTCCACCTCCACCAAACTTTACAGTTGGCACTATGCATTGGGTCAGGTAGCATTCTCTTGGCATCCGCCAAACCAGATTTGTCTGTCGGTCTGCCAGATGGTGAAACGGGATTCATCACTCCAGAGAACGCGTTTTCACTGCTCCAGAGTCCAATGGCGGCGAGCTTTACACCACTCCAGCCGAAGCTTGGCATTGAACATGGTGATCTTAGGGTTGTGTGAGGCTGCTCAGCCATGGAAACCCATTTCATGAAGCTCCCGACCAACAGTTCTTGTGCTGACGTTGCTTCCAGAGGCAGTTTGGAACTTGGTAGTGAGTTTTGCAACCGAGGACAGACGATTTTTACGTGCTTCAGCAGTCGGTGGTCCCATTCTGTGAGCTTGTGTGGCCTACCACTTTGCAGCTGAGCCGTTGTGGCTCCTAGACTTTTACACTTCACAATAACAGCACTTGCAGCTCTAGCAGGGCAGAAATTTGACAAACTGACTTGTTGGAAAAGTGGCATCCTATTACGGTTCCACGTTGAAAGTCACTGAGCTCTTCAGTAAGGCCATTCTACTGCCAATGTTTTGTCTATGGAGATTGCATGGCTGTGTGCTCGATTTTACACACCTGTCAGCAACAGGTGTGGCTGAAATAGCTAAATCCAGTAATTTGAAGGGGTGTCCACATACTTTTGTATATATAGTGTAGTTAATGTAATAGTTATAAGATATATAGCTGGCAAACATTAGTAGTGAATTTCATACAAGTGTAACTTGATCACCTCACTTAAGTTGCGCTGCAGTAAACTAACCCAATAAACTCCTGTTTTGCTCGTTGTGAAAGAAGGAGTCAGGCGCAGGAGGTAAAATACCGAAGTCCAGAGTTTAATCCGTTTGCATAAATCAAACGCCTAATTTGGTGAAAAAACGGGCCCCATGCATTGACTCAATCACTGAAGGAATGAGGGGAAGAGGATAACTAAATCGTACAGTCACATTATTCAGTGGTTGATAATCAATGCACGGGCGTAAACCGCCATCTTTCTTCTTCACAAAGAAGAAACTCGAGGAGGCAGGTGAAGTGGAGGGACGTATATACCCCTGGCGCAGGGACTCGGTGACGTATATTTCCATAGCCTCCGTTTCAGCCTGCGACAGGGGATACACATGACTCCTGGGAGGTACAGCATCTACCCGAAGGTTTATCGCGCAATCCCCCTCCCGATGAGGTGGAAAACGCGAGCGCCAGATCATGGTATTCGGAGGGAATGCGCACGGTGGGGGTACCGTCTGGACTTTCCACGTGGTCGCACCAATGGAAACACCTAGACACCTACCCGGACACTCACACGACCACCCCGTCAGAACCCTCTGCGGCTATGAGAAATTGGGGTTGTGAAGGGCTAACCATGGGATACCCAAGACTACAGGGTAAGCAGGAGACTCAATAATCATAAAGGTGATCTGCTCAACATGTGTCTCCTGCGTAATCATGGTGACTTGTACAGTAACTTCCTTAACCAACCCAGACCCTAATGGTCGACTATCTAGTGCTCTGATGGGGAGTGGAATGGTTAGGGGAACCAATGAAATGCCTTGACAGTGTGCAAATGCCCTGTCCATAAAATTCCCAGCTGCGCCTGAATCGACTAGCGCCTTACACTGGGAACCTACCAAGTGATCTGGAAAGGAGATAGATAAAGTACAGTGTGCCGCAAAGGGCTCTGAACACGTTTGGGTGTTCTTTACCTGGGGTGATGCGTGAGTACCCTGCCTACCGCCTCCAGACCCAAACGAACATTGACTGCGACGTGAGGTGGATTGTCCCTTCGTGCCACCAGAGTGGCACTGTCGCTGTCCTCCTGTGCTCTCTCGACCGGCGGCTCCCCCCAGCTCCATCTGCTCGGGGTCAGAGTCGTCCGGAGGGGGAATGGGAAGACCCCTACCAGGACGTCCTCTGGCTGCTAGCAGATTGTCCAGCCGGATGGCCATGTCCACTAGTTGGGAGATCGATAGCATGGCATCCCAGCAGGCTAGCTCCCGTCGGACGTCCTCCCTTAGGTGGCACTGGAAATGGTCTATCAGGGCCCGCTCGTTCCACCCGGACCCAGCGGAACTCCAGCGTGTAGTCCTGAGCGGTCCTCGTCCCCTGCCTTAGATGAACCAGTCGTTTGCCTGCCTCTCGACCCTCAGGCAGTTGATCAAAAACGGCCCGAAAGAGGCGAGCAAACTCCCCGTAGTTCTCCAACGTGGTACCTCCCTTGTTCCATACCGCGTTGGCCCACTCCAGGGCTCTCCCACAAAGGCAGGAAACGAGGACGGATACCTTCTCCCGCTCCCGGCGCTCTGGCCTGATGCTGGAGAAATACAACTCCAGTTGGAGTAGGAATCCCTTACATCGCGCTGCAGTCCGGTCAAACGCCGGTGGCCGGGATATCTGGATCCCTCCAGGGGCTGGGGTGTAGGTGGCTGGATCCGGTTGACCAGCTGGTCTCGATAGATCGGATCCTCTCTTCTCCAGGCGTTCTACCACCTGACGAACCCGATCCATCGCTTCCCCCAAGCTGGCCAACATCGAGGAATGCTCCTGGACCCTTGCCACAACTCCTGGCATGCGGTCTTCTCCTGCTGACTCCATATCAGATCAGGTGAGTGATTCTGTGACGAGGTGTGAAAGAAGGAGTCAGGCGCAGGACGTAAAATACCGAAGTCCAGAGTTTTATCCGTTTGCATAAATCAAACGCCCCAAGCGTCAAACGAAACTGTACAAGGCAAAACATCCACCTTGGCAAATAACACAGTGAAATGTAGCTCAACCGAGCTACACGCTCTCACAACAAAACAATCACTCACAAAGGCAAGGGGAACAGAGGGAACACTTATACACATACTAATTAGGGAAATGAGCACCAGGTGTGTGTGACAAGACAAGTGGAGTGATGAGAATGGGATCGGCAGTAGCTAGTACTCCGGTGACGACGAACGCCGAAGCCTGCCCGAACCAGGAGGGGGGGGGGGGGTCGTGAACACTCGTTGTGCTACTTTGTAAACAAACACGTGACTGACTCAAACAGCTGTTTTGGGAAACTAGTACTGGTAAGATTCAAAATGAAAAATCTAACAGGCGTAATTATGAATGCCATCTGTTTTATTTATTACCTAGTGGACAAGTTGACTGCAGGTATTTATTTATTGAAAACGTACAAATATTCAGATTTATTAAAAACGGTATGGACGCCCAACCCTAGTTCGGACCACTGCTGGTTTTCTGTTATACCTGATAATTAATTGCACAAACCTGCTGTCCCAGGTCTGAATCACCCCCTGATTAGAGGGGAAGTAAATGTAATAAACAAAGCAGTGGAACTGGCTTCGAGGTCCAGATGTGAATTTGAGGGCTGTAGATTATCAGTATCTCAGTGCAAAATGCACATATAAATAGGACTATGGTCTTCTTACATAATCAGCTTGTAGAACGGCGGTGCAACATATTATTAAGCCTGGCAGGAGGCTGAGAGACAACAGCAAACAAAAGCAGATAGTTCCAGCACAAACTAATTGATAGCACCTCAATCCCCCTGACCTATGAAATGTCCCTATTGATGGGTACTGAAACACTGCATGACTCATAACATCAAGTACTCAAAAACAAATTACATATGATGTGGTTCCTGCCACTTCAGAGATACAGAGGGGTAGTTTGCTTGTCCACTAAAATGATGGTAATATTAAATCACGATTGATTCACAATTATTTGATTGATTCACAAATTAATTACATAAAAGTGTTGCAGAGTATACAAAAGGGCCTGAAAAACATGTGCGCGCACACACACACACAAAAAAACATAGGTCAGAAGAGTGGCCTATGAGACATCTTAACCAGATATATTTGGCGGTTCTTCTCAACCAGTGACTCGTTAGTGTCAACTTCTTCACCGTGTTAACAGCACACACACACAACACAACGCTTTGTCCTACATTCAGTCTGATAACTGATAGTAAACAGCCCCTCCAGCCTTCTTACGCAAATGATTCTTCCCCTTCGCATTCTCTCTCGCTCTCAATAATAGATTAGGCCGTGTGGAGGTGACTTATTTGATTAGTACCCTGGAAGAAGAGTGTTAATTGTAAACATGAACGTCCCAGAAAAAGTAAATTGAGGTCAGGAAGCTGATTGGGTATTCAGAAAACATGATACTGAAAAGCAGCACAGCTTTCAAGTAAAATAACATTGCTGTAGAGCAGGGGTATTCAAATCTTACCCGATGAGGTCCGGACCACTGCTGGTTTTCTGTTCTACCTGATAATTAATTGGACACACCTAGTATCCCAGGTCTGAATCAGTACCTGATTAGAAGGGAAGAAGAAAGGCAGTGGAACTGACTTTGGAGGTCCAGATTTGTCTATTTTAGGGCTGTCGAGCAACAGTGTCTCAAAGGACAGACAATGGACAGCAGCTGACAAGCATACCCATAACATGATGCAACCACCGCCATGCTTGAAAATATGAAGATTGGTACTCAGTGATGTGTTGGATTTGCCCCAAATATAGTGCTTTGTATTCAAGACATAAAGTAAATTTATTTGCCACATTTTTTGCAGTTTTACTTTAGAGCCATATTGTACAGTCTTCCTTCTTTTCACTTTGTCATTTAGGTTAATATTGTGGAGTTACTACAATGTTGATCCATCCTCAGTTTTCTCCTATCATAGCCATTAAACGTTGTAACTATTTTAAAGTCACCATTGGCCTCATGGTGAAATCCCTGAGCGGTTTCCTTCCTCTCCGGCAACCAAGTTAGGAAGGATGCCTGTATCTTTGTAGTGACTGGGTGTATTGATACACCATCCAAAGTGTAATTAATAACGTCACCATGCTCAAAGGGATATTCAATGTAGGGCTATTCCCGACTGAAAATAAATCTTTGTCGACCGAGAGTCGTCTGTTCTCTCGACCAATCGAAGTTTAAAACGTGTATTTTTCCATATATAGACACATCCTATGTGTTTTAATCAAATCAACTACATGTGCTGAACTTGTCTGATGCTTTAAGCGCAGTGTGATTAAATAATTAAGACACACAAATAACTAGAGGGAGTCTAAATAACTAGAGGGAGTCTGACCGCAATTGATTTGATTGAGCCGGGCCGGGCTCAGACTGTGTGACTAGCACCCGTTATCTCTCTCTCCTCCCTGCTGCAGCGACCACCACAGAACATCAACAGTGTTTATCGCGCTGTCCGTGTTGCTGAAGCTGCAAGATAATTACATCCATTTCTGACGGAAAAGTTCTGGTACCAAAATCACTCATTTGTTTAGGAAAAACATTTCCTACTCCCTCAACCCTTGCTCTCTTTACATGACACATGTATGCATTGCATGCAAGTGACCAATAGGGCCTGACCTATGGCATATCATAATCTCATCAATTAATTGGTTATAACAAACTTCGAAATACGTGAAAGCAAAATGGATGCAGATGACGTGCTCAGGATGTAAAGGGGAAGTCAGATGTGTGGAATAAATTTGACTAGTTGTGGAAAATACTGGAGATCAAGAAAAATAAGGTAAGGAGCAAGCACTGCGTGCATATTATGTGTGCCAAACAGGTGCTATTAGATTACAATATCATTTTTCTGACCGTTTGCAACAACAAACTACACTAAATAAATGATAAGCGTACCAGAGTCTCTTGTAACTTATTTTTAGGAAAGCCTTTATTACAGCAAAGACTAAAAACAGTTGCATGCACTCGTGAATGCAATTGCCGACATGGAACAGTTTATTAATTATTTACGCTAATTATTCAAGGGTTGCTTTGTTATTTTATAACTAAAATGGTTGATTGTTTTTAAAATCATGAATGACTCATATGCTGTGTGATGACATGAATGAATGAATGATTGACACAGTAGCCTATATACTGTAAGAATTGAAATACAGTGGGTAAAAAAAGTATTTAGTCAGCCACCAATTGTAAAAGTTTTCCCACTTAAAAAGATGAGGCCTGTAATTTTCATCATAGGTACACGTCAACTATGACAGACAAATTGAGAGAAAAAATTCCAGAAAATCACATTGTAGGATTTTTTATGAATTTATTTGCAAATTATGGTGGAAAATAAGTATTTGGTCATCTACAAACAAACAAGATTTCTGGCTCTCACAGACCTGTAACTTCTTCTTTAAGAGGCTCCTCTGTCCTCCACTCATTACTTGTATTAATGGCACCTGTTTGAACTACCTCAAACAGTCACACTCCAAACTCCACTATGGCCAAGACCAAAGAGCTGTCAAAGGACACCAGAAACAAAATTGTAGACCTGCACCAGGCTGGGAAGACTGAATCTGCAATAGGTAAGCAGCTTGGTTTGAAGAAATCAACTGTTGGAGCAATTATTAGGAAATGGAAGACATACAAGACCACTGATAATCTCCCTCGATCTGGGGCTCCACGCAAGATCTCACCCCGTGGGGTCAAAATGATCACAAGAACGGTGAGCAAAAATCCCAGAACCACAAGGGGGGACCTAGTGAATGACCTGCAGAGAGCTGGGACCAAAGTAACAAAGCCTACCATCAGTAACACAATACACCGCCAGGGACTCAAATCCTGCAGTGCCAGACATGTCCCCCTGCTTAAGCCAGTACATGTCCAGGCCCGTCTGAAGTTTGCTAGAGTGCATTTGGATGATCCAGAAGAGGATTGGGAGAATGTCATATGGTCAGATGAAACCAAAATAGAACTTTTTGGTAAAAACTCAACTCGTCGTGTTTGGAGGACAAAGAATGCTGAGTTGCATCCAAAGTACTGTGAAGCATGGGGGTGGAAACATCATGCTTTGGGGCTGTTTTTCTGCAAAGGGACCAGGACGACTGATCCGTGTAAAGGAAAGAATGAATGGGGCCATGTATCGTGAGATTTTGAGTGAAAACCTCCTTCCATCAGCAAGGGCATTGAAGATGAAACGTGGCTGGGTCTTTCAGCATGACAATGATCCCAAACACACCGCCCGGGCAACGAAGGAGTGGCTTCGTAAGAAGCATTTCAAGGTCCTGGAGTGGCCTAGCCAGTCTCCAGATCTCAACCCCATAGAAAACCTTTGGAGGGAGTTGAAAGTCCGTGTTGCCCAGCTGGTAGAGCACGGCGCTTGTAACGCCAAGGTAGTGGGTTCGATCCTCGGGACCACCCATATACAAAAAAATGTATGCACGCATGACTGTAAGTCGCTTTGGATAAAAGCGTCTGCTAAATGGCATATTATATTATTATTAAAACATCACTGCTCTAGAGGAGATCTGCATGGAGGAATGGGCCAAAATACCAGCAACAGTGTGTGAAAACCTTGTGAAGACTTACAGAAAACGTTTGACCTGTGTCATTGCCAACAAAGGGTATATAACAAAGTATTGAGAAACTTTTGTTATTGACCAAATACTTATTTACCACCATAATTTGCAAATAAATTCATTAAAAATCCTACAATGTGATTTTCTGGATTTTCTTTTCCTCATTTTGTCTGTCATAGTTGACGTGTACCTATGATGAAAATTACAGGCCTCTCTCATCTTTTTAAGTGGGAGAACTTGCACAATTGGTGGCTGACTAAATACTTTTTTTCCCCACTGTATAGGCCTACTGTAAGTAAGTTACGGTATTAAGACTAAACAGGATGCGCTCTTAGGCCTACAGCTCGATGGTGGTTATACAAGACTGTTATACTAAGCCTACTAATGATGATGACATCACTTATTATAATGACCATAATAATAATAGTAATAATTAAAAATAAAAATAAGGTGATCAAGAAGAAAATAGGGTTATTATTGTTATAATAATTTCTGACAATTTGGAATTTTGTAAACAACACTAAATCAATAAGTAACACCAAAAGAGGCTGTTCTAACAAAAATAAGTATAAAGCCTTTTTTACAGCATCGCAAAGTTAAAAAACAGCCGAATTTGTTTGCTTGAGGCTTGGCGCTCATGGAATCAGTAGGCTATAAAACAAACACTCAAACAGGCCCACAAGCAGGATCTGTCTTATTTCTGTAGATATACAGTGACTTCACCCCCCTTAGCATTTTTCCTATTTTGTTGCCTTACAACCTGGAATTAAAATGGATTTTTGGGAGGTTTGTATCATTTGATTTACAGAACATGCTTACCACTTTGAAGACGCTAAATATTTTTTATTGTGAAACTATTCACCCCTTAAAGTCAATACTGTGTAGAGCCACCTTTTGCAGCAATTACAGCTGCAAGTCTCTTGGGGTATGTCTCTATAAGCTTGGCACATCTAGCCACTGGGATCTTTGCCCATTCTTCAAGGCAAAACTGCTCCAGCTCCTTCAAGTTAGATGGTGTACAGCAATATCAAAGCAAGTCAAACCACATATTCTCAATTGGATTGTGGTCTGTGCTTTGACTAGGCCATTCCAAGACATTTAAATGTTTTCCCTTAAACCACTCAAGTGTTGCTTTAGCAGTATGCTTAGGGTCATTGTCCTACTGGAAGGTGAACCTCTGTCCCAGTCTCAAATCTCTGGAAGACTGAAACAGGTTTCCCTCAATAATTTCCCTGTATTTAGCGCCATCCATCATTCCTTCAATTCTGACCAGTTTCCCAGTCCCTGCCGATGCTTCACTGTGGGGATGGTGTTCTCGGGGTGATGAGAGGTGTTGGGTTTGCGCCAGACATAGCATTTTCCTTGATGGCCAAAAATCTCAATTTTAGTCTCATCTGACCAGAGTACCTTCTTCCATACGTTTGGGGAGTCTCCCACATGCCTTTTGGCGAACACCAAACGTGTTTGCTTACTTTTTTCTTCAAGAAATTGCTTTTTACTGGCCACTCTTCCGTAAAGCCCAGCTCTGTGGAGTGTACGGCTTAAAGTGGTCCTATGGACAGATACTCCAATCTCCGCTGTGGAGCTTTGCAGCTCCTTCAGGGTTATCTTTGGTCTCTTTGTTGCCTCTCTGATTAATGCCCTCCTTGCCTGGTCAGTGAGTTTTGCTGAATACTTTTGCAAGACACTGTTTATGGATGATTTATCAAGCCAGGCACATTTAACAGTTGGGCTATTTATTATAGACCTAATTAAGTTGGGGTTTCCGCTCTCCTCACTTTTCTTAGACAATTAAGGCAAAGGCTGTTTTGTCGTCTCCTAACTCCACTTCTGCCTCCGCCGCATTGTTCTCAACACCAATATGCTGGTTAACTTTGTTTTTATTCACATAGCAACATTGTCTAGGAAAAGGCACCAATTCAACAGCACACTGATGTTTTAGAACCGTGGACAGCAACCGCTATCCAACGCGGGAGAAAGTGCATTTGTTATAAAATAATCGTATTTTTATTAGTGTTGCACCATTGTTCTTACGTAATATAACCATATACAATTTCAGTAGCACGTGTCTTAGAGTGATGGACTGTGCCATCCCCACGGCCTCCACAATGGATTTAGTCCACTCAAACAGGCGCGATTCAGACCAGTGTCTTTTACACTATGAATGTTTTTTTTGCTACTGCTCGACTAAAGAAATATTGGTCGACCAACAGCCTATAGACCAAACAATCGACCAGTCGACTAAATGGGGTCAGCCCAGATTCAATGTCTGTTTTTTTTACCCATCTACCAATAGGTGCCCTTCTTTGAGAGGCATTAGAAAACCTCCCTGGTCTTTGTGGTTGAATCGTTGTTTGAAATTCCCTGCTCGACTGAGGGACCTTACAGATAATTAATTGTATGTGTGGGGTACAGAGATGAGGTAGTCATCATGTTAAACACTATTATTGCACACAGAGTGAGTCCATGCAACTTATTATGTGACTTGTTAAGCAAATGTGTACTCCTGAACTTTAGGCTTGCCATAACAAAGGGGTTGAATACTTATTGACTCAAAACATTTCAGCTTTTGATTTTTTATTAATTTGTACAAATATAATTCCACTTTGACATTATGGGGTATTGTGTGTAGGCCAGTGACACAAAATCTCAATCAATTTTAAATTCAGGCTGTAACACAACAAAAAGTAAAGGGGTGTGAATCCTTCTGAAGGCACTGTACATAATGTCTCCTACACAATAGGTGGGAGAAATCATAGAATTTCTATAGGATAAATAAATAAAACCATCCATATTATATGTGAACTGGTGGCCAATCTGATACATTTTCCAATGATTGTACAAAACGTTACTTGTATAAACCTTTACTTGTTAATAAAGAGAAGGCTGAAGACACAAGTGTTGTGTTTATCCAGGAGGACACATTGCCCAACATGTGAAATCAAAAGATGACACTGTGCTCCTCTATTAATACCCTGGGGTGTGGTAGGGTATGGTAGGGTATGGTAGGGTAGACATGGCAGGACTGGTGCTAAACTCCCACTGATTAAGTCATCGCTGTAGCGAGGGGACCAGGCCAAATTACATTAGCATAATCACCATCTCCCTACAAGCTGTTCTACTGTCAAAAAGTGTATCCCTACCGTTATCTGTATGACAAGTGTCTGTCTAGGGTCTAGACCCTTGAAGACAGCTTTACTGAGCATTCGCAGTTAGTTATTCATATTATTCATTAAGTTATTCATGTGGGGTCCAAATGCAAATGTCAATTTACTCCTTCCAGGTGCAAATTTGCCACTTGGTACAAACACTTAGTAAATCAAGACCTGCATGTCTATCTGAAAACAGAGCAAACTCTCCTTTGGTGTTACGGATGAGATTCCACACACACACACACACACAGCCCCAATTAGGGCCAGGTTTTTTTTATATATATTTTTATGTTACCTTTATTTTAACTAGGCAAGTCAGTTAAGAACAAATTCTTATTTACAATGACGGCCTACACCGGCCAAACCCGGACGACACTAGGCCAAATTGTGCGCCGCCCTATGGGACTCCCAATCACGGCAGGTTGTGATACAGCCTGGAATCGAACCAGGGGGTCTGTAGTGACACCTCAAGCACTGAGATGCATGCCTTAGACCGCTGCGCCACTCGGGAGCCCAGGTTACAGGTTCTACTGTAACACCAATAAAAAAATCTATGCGATATCGGAGAGAATGATTGGTGTTGAGTCTAGTGGCCTCATCCGGAGAGCCACATGTCCCTCGGAGCGGTCGGAGCTGATTGTGAGGTGGGAAGTGTTGGCTGCAACCTTCTTCACACCAACTTATCTGCTGGGACACAAGTGCTGCTCCCAGGGGGGGAGAGGGGAGATGTTTCTCACCCCTTAATGGGAAAGGACAGGTAGGTGGAAGGGAGGGAAGAGGGCGACCCTTACCTCTATCCTCAGGATGGGGTTGCTGGGGCTTCTTGTCGGCGCTCGGGACCTCGGGTTTGCGAGCTGAAAAGCGAAGCATGTTCCCGTTGTTTAGTAACGTCCTCCTCTCTTTACCGTCGATCTATGAGTCTATGAGGGCAGTCACTCGAACACAAAGCAAACTGAACAGATATTCTGCAGGCAGGAGGAGGATGTGGAGACACTCAAGTGTTTCCTGTGCAGACTAAAGGGAGAGTACAGAAATCTTTGCAGTGCTCCCTGCAAGCGCCTGTAACTTCAGATGTGGGTGTGCTAGATATGAGCCGTTCAGTCAGTCTTTACACCCCTCTCGGAAACAACAACCTCAAAGAAGAGAAAACAGTCTTTGTTTTTTCCAATCACGACAGATATCTAGGTGAATGCCGGTGCTATATAGAACAGCCAAGTACCTTCGTCAATTCAGAAAAGTAATAAAAATCGAAATACAAATATGTGAGCACTTAGAATGAATGGGCCTAGTGATTAATCATCATCATCCCCAAAATCTTACACCTTGGGGGCATTAGGGAAGTCTCCATGCTTCTAGAGATCTAGATCCAGATCTATGGCAAAGTTAAAACCCATTATACCGGAGGTATTTTATCTCTTCTAACAGCTGCAGGGATGAGAGCCATTGGAGTCTGCTATGTGAGACTACATTGTGCTATCAGACAGGAGTCAAAGGATCCTAAATACCTATATGCATCACGTCTCTGTAGGCCTTCGCAGTTAGGCTCAGATCTGGACTGAGTTTACAACTTGGTACTAAACAAAGTTGGGAAAGTCTTAGATGTTGGTTTATTTTTCCTGAATCTTGAACCCCTCGGGGTCGTAGTGCAACACAGTCATCATGTCAGCTCAAGGCAGGAAGTGCATTCTTAATAACGCACCAATTTAGGCACCCTCCCGGGAGATTTACACCACTTAAGAGAAAATCGTTTCAGAGGAGAGGGGCATTTAAATCTATAAATTATCCTGAGCAAGCGAGGAAGCGATTGGTGCCCTCCTTCTCCACCTCTCCATCAGATTATTTCTGGCCATTTCCCTCAAAAACTGTTGCCTGCCAACCAAGCATACAGAATTCGAGATTATGACAATTATCTGGTGGATTTTTCAACTTGTCGGCTCGGGGATTCGAGCAAGTGACCTTTGGGTTACTGGCCCAACACTCTAACCGCTAGGCTACCTGCTGCCCGTGATATTAGGTGACATGATGTGCTAATGGTCACAGGCAGAGGTACACGTTTATGTTTGTCTGCCCATATTGTTTGATACTGTACTAGAGACGACTCCAGTGGGGATGTTTAGAAAACAGATTGCGTGAACAGTTGCTTGCAAAACCACAGGTTTTTTCTTCTTGGAAACTAACGCTGAGAGAGAGATAAGTCTTCCGCTGCCTGCCTCTCCGTTAACTGAAAGTGATCTACTATTACACATGCTCATCTACAGGAGATTGATGATGGTCACTTGTTCCTTATGAAACAGGCCTTACCTATGCTTTTTGATGGCGGCGGCGGCTTCTTGGGTCTCTGAAAAACACAAAGTAGGTCAATGTGACAAAGAGGACTTCTCATTAATCTACAGTAGCCCTCCGTTTAAACATCAGCAGATACACCATGATGGCCAACAAGTACAGAGAGAAATAGCACTTTCTTGCCCCACTGAATTAGGTTCAACATTCAGGGAATATGTTAATAAGTACAGTACGTAGTAAGGCAACTAGTCAAGCCTTTTTCTAAAGAAAAGCAAGCCAGAATACCTTGTTACGGGTCAACAAGGCTGATGAATAACAATCCAGAATTAATTTGAATTGGCCACAACTCAAAGGACACAGAATTTCAATTGAATTTGAAGGAAGAAGAATTTAATTCAAATCAATTCAAACCAATTCAGCTAAGACATGAAACATGAGTCTCATTCATTTGACAAATCATTTATCAAAAGGATATGCCACTTATTAATGCAAAGAATACACATACCATTTCAAACATTAGTTTGATAACTTAAAGATGTCAAACCAACAGTATTTTCCTTTGTCATGAGATGTTAGATTCTTCCCTTCCATACTACAGTGTTTGATCTAATGCATTCTGGGAAATGTATTCTGTATCGCGGCCTGGTATGGTAACAGCTCCACCCTCAACCGGAAGGCTCTACAGAGAGCGGTGCGGACGGCCCAATACAGGCCCTCCAGGTCATTGACACCAGGCGGTGTCTGAGATACACACTTTTCACAATCACCACATACGGTGCTGCGACTGTCTATTTCCTATCCTGTTGCCTAGTCAATTTACCCCTACTATATGTACATAGCTACTTCAGTTACCTCGTACCCCTGCACATTGACTCGGTACAGGTACACCCTGTATATAGCCATGTCATTTTTACTTGTTATTCGTTATTTACTGTGTATTTATTCCTTGTGTCAAATCACCCCCTTCCCCTTGTCCCTCCATTTGCGCATTCACACGCGCTTCCCCCATATGCACAAGTGTCCCAAAGCTGAGGGAGTGAAAAGGGTGAAGGTGCTAATTAATCCCTTCGATAACAACTTAGACCGAGTCAGCTACGCTGCCGGCTTCAGAGCGAAGCGGTATCCCATAACGCACCGCATCATTTTTGAGTTTGCGCAATTTCACACAAAATAATAGTCGTCCCTAATTATGAGTCACCTGTATTTGTATGTGTCTGATTTCAAGGCTTGATACATGTAACATATGAAATACCTCCCAAATTAAATGTTTAACTGTTACTGGGGTTTATATCTACAGGGGGGATTTTCTCATTTGAAGGTCATGCTTTTTTTATTATTTAAAAGTGGAACATGAATTGCATTACTCAAGTCATGAGCGTGCCCCGAAATGTATTGGTTTATTTGATCCCTTGCCACTCTTGAAGTCCCCCTCTGAGTTTTGTCAGCAACATGTGACAATGGAGGGCCCTCTGAGCAAGTTGGTAGGGGCGAGGGGGTGGTTTGGGATTAACCGAAAGACAGTAGGCCTGGGGTTAATTGTTTGTTCAAGGGGACACAACGCTTTCATGTTTTTTCAGTGCGCAACTAAATTCAATTACTTTGGAGGCAATTCCGCAGAAGAATTTCACATTTAACAAAGAAGAAAGGCAGGGTCTGTTCAACCATTGTTTGTTGCTCCAAAGAATGACCGCCCTTTGCTGTAATATTTACAACAAAGTTTGAATGATTTTGGTCTTTATCAGTTTCTTTAAATTCTTCCCAATTCATGGTATAATTTCTGCATGACTTCTGTAATACATTTGAACATGCTTAGGCTTTATTCTTACCTGATACCTTTCCAATTGAAACTGTATATCAATAGAAACACAGGGCTTCCTTACTGGAAGGTCATGTGCCAGAGATGCAGATGTCACGACAGCTGTTCCAGGGAGCCAGCCTGAGCAATGCACTGGGCCGAATCACTGATCTACAAATCACCTTGCGCCTTGATCCTTAGATAGAAAGATTAACGAATCTGCACAGTGCCTTGCTCAGGCTCATCAGTGTGTCAGCGCTGAGGAGGAGTGATGCCAGGCATATAATGCGGAGCATGAATCAGAAGCGAAACACATGCTCCAAATGAATACAACAAGCAATTATGCTCAGTTTCCTTGAATAACCTACACTGATCTTAATCTTGCTCATCTTAAAATGTGCTCTAATGTTTGTCCTATGGAATTACACTAAGTCCTTAATAGGTGATGCCAAGCAGTAAGACACTGCAGTACTACTGACAGCTTCTAGACAAGAAGTGTGTGCTTCATATTCATAGCCCACATTCAATAGGTTTGTAAGGAAGTCTTCCACAAGCCCAATGGGATCATTCTATTATAGTGTGATGACAACTTCCATGGCAACTTTCCATGTTAAGGCTATACCTGACAAACTATGGTAGCTACCACCATTATCTAAACGGAGAGCTAAAAGCAGCCACTTGCCATTTAATGTCTTACTTGAGGGGCCCTCATTAGTTTCTGCAGGGTTCAGAAACCATACTGACTGACTGAGTGCTGTAGTCAAGAGGGACCAAAGCACCAACGACCCCAGGGAACGTGGGAAATAATGCAGACGTTTCTTTCTCTCAACCACATTAAAGAGTGAGAGACCGGGGAGATGGAAATAAACTAACGATATTTACTCTATCAACAGCATCAGTGGGACACCTATAAGTGGTGGATTAGGAGGTTTAAAGCTCAGTCGTTCTCCTGTAAGTCAACTTCATGCAGTGATAATAGGATGGATACAGCCACAGGCCACTGCAACATTTCAGATTGATATTGCTCCTTGCCAGCACCACAAAGATGCATACTGGTATGTATCCTGTAACAACCTACACTGGAACAAAAACAATTTAGAAATAGAGAGAGAGATGGAGAGAAAGAGAGAACAAGAATGAAAACAGAGAGGAAGAGAAAGAGCGAAAGAGACTGGCCTGACAACCTCTCTTAATGGAGATCTGTTCATGGCTGCCCTCTACAGAGCATCTAGCAGAACTGAGAACATACACTTCCCATCCCTCCATCTCATGAACATTTGACCGGCGTGTTTCTCAACCATCACATGAGCCAGTGCTCATCACATTCCCTCTGCCTAGGCCAGGGTCTTAAACAAAGGGCAACATTGAGCTCATTTATGGAGTAAAAACTCTCCCAACACTCCATGCCAGAAGGCTGTGCTCCACCACTGTTTCACCCATTGACCTACATGCGGGGAGGCAGAGCAGCGTGTTCTCTCCAGCAGGCCGTAACACGACACAACAACAGCAGCCACTGTGTGGGCCGATGAGGCAACAAGGGCCAGGTCTCTTTGCCATGCCGATGGAACTAGTTCAAGTACCAGGAACTTTATTTACGATTAAAGGAGTCTGAGTCTTCTCTGAAATTCAACTTTAACAAATTAAAACAATTTAGCTGGAGGATACTTTTTGGTCAGAAGGAGGCACACAATTGATATTGTGCACTTCTCTTTGAACAGAACAGCTGTGAGTAATGTTCCCTCTAAGATGTGTGCGTGCTTGGGCGCAGCTTCCCCAGGACTGCCTCACAGATGAAATACCAGCATGCAAAAGAGATGCACGAGATTGAACTTCACTCAACTTTAGTAGTTTGCCCCGTTAGTTTACATTATCAACGTTTCCCTCTAATGTGGGAATTGTGATCGAATCAACATAATATTAGCCCCTTTCAATGCAACATACCGAAACAAATCTAACTAAACAAGACTTAGTCTGTGATTTTGTTTTAGGCAGAGTGCATCGTCTGAGGATTCTATTGACAGCGCAAAGCATGTAGCCACGTGTGCACATTTGTTCATATTCTATGCTAGTTAATAGCCCAGTTATAGCTCATTTCTGGTCAGCAATGGGGTGTGATTGCTGCCTACAAGAGCACAAAACATGTACATTTCTAGCCATCCTTGAAAATCGAGTCAGGTAAAAAGCTTTTTTATGTCTTAAAGGGGCAGTTTTGTATTTTGAGACAGGCTTGAATAAGCTAAGAAGCCAATAGGCAGAGGTTAGCAGTCATTCCTTTGTGTCTGATTTTGCTATGATAATGGTATGGGGATAATAATTCATGTTATTTTGTAAAGTGGTTTCAAACAACACAATACAACATTTTAAGTCACCTCCTTGTCTGTGTGGCTAAACAGGTTAATGTCAAGCCCTGCATTTTTTCAAAAGTCTCATTGAATGTAGGCTACATTGAACACCATACATTGGTTACTACTGTAGGCTGTATCATAGAACAGCTTTTTCAATAGATATTTACATGTAAAAATGTTATTGGATGCATTTTCTCCATTGTTTCTGATGGTATGCCACTCTGGTAGACTTATATCAGGGATAGGCAACTGGAGGTCCCTTTTGTAGGCCCGCCCAAAAAATACATATATTTTTTGGAACTCACTCGAGGTCTCAACTTCCTGTTGAGAGTTAGAATAGTCGAATACACAACGTGCAAATTCGAAATTTGGTGGTGCATCAGCAGTTTTTCTCTCTCAATTAACCCATGTCAGCTAAACTTAGTTTAGATTGGTAAGTTAGTCTAGCCATCTAAACTTGTAGTAATAATGGTTGAACTACCGACCGGGGCCCCCCACTGATTTTGTTAGGCCATCTCACTCCGATATCAAAAACGGCAAACATTTCTCTCCACCCTATGACAAAATCTGTAGAATTGCAGGAAATTAGCTGTAAAACTGCAAAACAATTGCTCTGCCCCATGGCAAAATGATTAGAAAATTCATGAAATAAGTTATAAAATTGCTAAATCTTATCTCTATGCCCCATGGCAAAATGTGTAGAGGGGGCCCCTAAAATGTTTTGATTGCAAGGTGCGGGGGGCCTCCAAAAGGCTAGGGCTCTGACAGCATGTGTGGGTATGGATGTGGGTACACAGACCCGCGAGCCACTGTGGCCCCTCATGTTAAGGTCAGATTTTATGTGGCCCACACCCCTATCAAAGTTGCAGACATAAAATTTGCTCAGTGCCGAAATTTTTTTGAAGGAACATTGGCTGTGAGGGGTCTTCGCTAGAGACAAGATTAAAACTGTTAGAGCTCAGTAACTATTATGTTTCAGTCTAAAGTGAGTGATGACTTACAGAGACCCCTGACAAAGACCACACATTACGGTGGGTCCAATATGACCAGTCAGCAGAACATTCCCAGGCTACCACTCTCATCATAACTGTGTTTTATATCAATGGAAGAGGCCCATATGAATTATGTGAGCATACACCAACACCATGCACTTTAACACAAGCATGTGGACAGCCCAGCGTACCTCTTCTGCTTCCTGCTTGGGAGACAGTTTGACTGATCCTCTTGATGTGGGAGCTGGCTGCAACATGAAGACAGTTTATTTAAAAAATATACACTGCTCAAAAAAATAAAGGGAACACTTAAACAACACAATGTAACTCCAAGTCAATCACACTTCTGTGAAATCAAACTGTCCACTTAGGAAGCAACACTGATTGACAATAAATGTCACATGCTGTTGTGCAAATGGAATAGACAACAGGTGGAAATTATAGGCAATTAGCAAGACACCCCCAATAAAGAAGTGGTTCTGCAGGTGGTAACCACAGACCACTTCTCAGTTCCTATGCTTCCTGGCTGATGTTTCGGTCACTTTTGTTGTAGCATGAGACGGAGTCTACAACCCACACAAGTGGCTCAGGTAGTGCAGCTCATCCAGGATGGCACATCAATGCGAGCTGTGGTAAGAAGGTTTGCTGTGTCTGTCAGCGTAGTGTCCAGAGCATGGAGGCGCTACCAGGAGACAGGCCAGTACATCAGGAGACGTGGAGGAGGCCGTAGGAGGGCAACAACCCAGCAGCAGGACTGCTACCTCCGCCTTTGTGCAAGGAGGAGCAGGAGGAGCACTGCCAGAGCCCTGCAAAATGACCTCCAGCAGGCCACAAATGTGCATGTGTCTGCTCAAATGGTCAGAAACAGACTCCATGAGGGTGGTATGAGGGCCCGACGTCCACAGGTGGGGGTTGTGCTTACAGCCCAACACCGTGCAGGACGTTTGGCATTTGCCAGAGAACACCAAGATTGGCAAATTCGCCACTGGCGCCCTGTGCTCTTCACAGATGAAAGCAGGTTCACACTGAGCACATGTGACAGACGTGACAGTGTCTGGAGACGCCGTGGAGAACGTTCTGCTGCCTGCAACATCCTCCAGCATGACCGGTTTGGTGGTGGGTCAGTCATGGTGTGGGGTGGCATTTCTTTGGGGGGCCGCACAGCCCTCCATGTGCTCGCCAGAGGTAGCCTGACTGCCATTAGGTATTGAGATGAGATCCTCAGACCCCTTGTGAGAACATATGCTGGTGCGGTTGGCCCTGGGTTCCTCCTAATGCAAGACAATGCTAGACCTCATGTGGCTGGAGTGTGTCAGCAGTTCCTGCAAGAGGAAGGCATTGAGATGCTATGGACTTGCCCGCCCGTTCCCCAGACCTGAATCCAATTGAGCACATCTGGGACATCATGTCTCGCTCCATCCACCAACGCCACGTTGCACCACAGACTGTCCAGGAGTTGGCGGATGCTTTAGTCCAGGTCTGGGAGGAGATCCCTCAGGAGACCATCCGCCACCTCATCAGGAGCATGCCCAGGCGTTGTAGGGAGGTCATACAGGAACGTGGAGGCCACACACACTACTGAGCCTCATTTTGACTTGTTTTAAGGACATTACATCAAAGTTGGATCAGCCTGTAGTGTGGTTTTCCACTTTAATTTTGAGGGTGACTCCAAATCCAGACCTCCATGGGTTGATCAATTTGATTTCCATTGATCATTTTTGTGTGATTTTGTTGTCAGCACATTCAACTATGTAAAGAAAAAAGTATTTAATAAGATTATTTCATTCATACAGATCTAGGATGTGTTGTTTAAGTGTTCCCTTTATTTTTTTGAGCAGTGTATGTATGTTTTTATAACTAAACATGTATGATCATTAGACAAATGACTGACTTTACACATAGGCTACTAGGGGACACAAGGAAACACATATGGGTTCTGACGTTCACTACCACTTTTATCTTACCTCTTTGTCTTCATCTGACATAACAGTCACAAAGTTGTCAGGAAAGACCCCCTCTTTACCTCCGACCTCCCCTCTCCACCACCCCGGCTCCCCCGTGTCCTGAAACATAACAAGAACTGTATTGGTAAACCACTTTTCAAACATAATGATGAAAAGGCTAAGATAAAAGCACAGAACATCATAATACAGACAGTTGGTAGACAGGAGTCTGAGAAACGTTTTAAATGTCTGCATCAGGCCATTTTGTAATCAAAACAAATTCTCCATCTCCTCTGAATAGACAATGATGACCTTGATTCAATATAATCAGCTTAGATCAGCTTCAGAGCTGATAAAAGGCATCTCCACAGCCTCACTTCATGTTAGATGCAGCATTCACATATGCAGCGTTTACTGTGAATGCAGTCTCCGCGAACGCAGAAACATTGCCTTTAGATTTCAAATCAAGCTGAATGCAGCCCTTGAACTTGAACATAAATCTGCTTAATGGACACTAGATGGCGCTTAAACATCATGATTTACCCACAGCGAAACATGTACTGTCATAATGTGTCTGCCTTAAATAACAAACCATGATTCGAGAGACACATAACCTCTTAATGGTAACTCAACCTCTCCAGGCAGACTAGCACTATGTCTTGACCGCGTTCCCAGTCAGGGCAGTAATGCTTTTCTTCAGGGTGTGAAATTCAACAGGGACCCAAGTCCCCAGTCTCTGGCCAACATCAAGTAAAGCTAACTGCCATAGATCACCTACTTGCTATGACGACAGCTTCCTCTCATCATGCTGCTTCCAAAACACAGCAGGGTGCTCGTTGGTGATGAGCATCGTGTTTAGTGGGCATTTTGAGATCATTTTGAAATGGAAAGGTACTACCTGAACTGGTCCAATAAGAGGATCACTCATTTTATTTTTCTGATTCAAAATGTTGTCGTGCCTACTGCAAACTACCCAGGTGTACCTACATCCCAATACAAAGCATTAGGACTAAATACTAAAATCTGTCCCTGGGGTCCTGGTCCAGTTCTTGCTCACAACATTCACCTACGTCACTAGGGAAGAACAGGGTTGGAGAGTGTGCAGTAAGATGGATGAGCACAATCAGTACGACTACACCTGGGTCTGGTCTGGGGGTGACATTAACACACTGAAGACCACGGTCTGGGAAGAACCATGTTGACCAGGACCAAATAAATCATGTTTATATGTGGCACAGTTGCCAGGCTTAAAGTGTAGACACAGGGCTGGGAACAAGCCTATAGATCCTCTACTTACCTCTCTCCCTTACAACATGGACAGTTATGTAGTCTGTTTGAAAACATTTTGACTAGCAAATGGAGACGGTTGAAGTAGTAGCAGTAGTAGTAGCTTTAAGCTTTTCCACTGAGTATAGGCTAGGGCCACGGGTTTGTTGCTGGTCAGGGTGGCTTTACTTACCTTACTCAATATCTGTATGACGTCACCCTCTTTCAGTGTCAGCTCGTCTTCGTTTGTGGACTCAAAAGAAAAGGTGGCCTTGCAGTATTCTTTTACTGGGGAAAGAGGAACAACACTCTTGTTGAGAAATGGAGTCATTGACAAACAAACCACACACACAGAATACATGAACACCAGTTAAGTAATGGATGTGATACGTTTTTTCCTAGTGATACCATTACCATTGGCTAATCCTAACACTGCAATTGGCTTTAAAAGTTGAACGCTTAGCTATGTAGCAACTGTGTGATTGTAGTTACACATTCTCCCACAATATATACCCCTTGAACCTACCCTCAATGTAAGAACAACATGTAAGAAACACAATAAAACACCATAAATGTTGTGTTATGATGATCAAGTGTAATGTCTGAGAACACAACACTAGATTACATTTTGCATAAAACAGTCACTTCTAATTATAAACACTGGGACCTTTACCCTCTCCCTTACCTTTTGCTTTGCTGTCCCCCTCTGCTTTCTGGGAGTCTGTCGTGATGGAATGGGCGGGCTTTGCGGCAGATGGTAATGATGGGATTGGCTAAAATGAAGCAAACCACAGATGGATTTACTGACATGATTAGATGCACAGCGCAATGCCCAGATGGTTTCCACCACATTCCTGACCGGAATGAACACAGAGCCATCAACGGACTCACTGATTGGTCAACAGACAGTGTGTCAGTCAGCGTGCAGGTCAGTGTTTGTGAAGAGTTTGCCAGTCTACTACAGAGTATGTCACATGGGTTAAAAGAGTTAGACCAACATCAGAAAGCTTGGGATGGGAAAGAATCGACATGGAACAGCAAGCCTTTGTTAGTTACGGAGCGAGCAGAGAGACAAGTGGTAGAGCCAGGCAGGCCTAAGGTAGTCTGTGTTTTGTCTCGGCTGAGAGGAATGTCCTATGGATTGAGAGCAACAAGCCGTTGAGTCACGAGAAGAGAGAGAGAGCAGAGAGAGAGAGAGAGTGAAAGAGAGAGAAAGAGAGAGAGAGAGGAGATGCATCTACTGATGGAGTGACTGAACGACAGCGTAATGGAATATGCCATGTTGTAAGCTGTGGGACGAAGACTGAACCAACGCTGCCATGACAAAGGAGGGGGAGGAGGAGAAAGAGAGAAGAGTTTCAGAGGGGGTTAAATGGATGCTAGAAATCGTCAACTGAAACCTACAGTGTGCTATTAGCGGGACTATTAATTCAGTTATCACTATTAATGCAAATAAAGGATGTCGCAAATTAATCTGGATGTGCTGCTGCAGTTAGTCTGTAAACACAGACAAACTCCCTCAGAAACTCCCTCAGAAACACACTGAAATACTCTACATGACCAAAAGTATGTGGACACCTGTTCGTTGAACATCTCATTCCAATATCATAGGCATTAATATAGAGTTGGTCCCCCCTTTGCTGCTATAACATCCTCCACTCTTCTGGGAAGGCTTTCCACTAGATGTTGGAACATTGATGCGGGAACTTGCTTCCACTCAGCCACAAGAGCATTAGTGAGGTCAGGCACTGATGTTGGGCGATTAGGCCTGGCTCACAGTCGGCGTTTCAATTCATCTCAAAGGTGTTCGATGGGGTTGAGGTCAGGCCTCTGTGCAGGCCAGTCAAGTTCTTCCACACCAATCTTGACAAACCATTTCTGTATGTCACGCTAAAACAGGAAAGGGCCTTCCCCAAACTGTTGCCACAAAGTTGGAAGCACAGAATCGTCTAGAATGTTATTATATGCTGTAGCGTTAAGATTTCCCTTCACTGGAACTAAGGGCCCAAACTAGCCCAAACCATGAAAAACAGCCCCAGACCATTATTCCTCCTCCACTAAACTTTACACTTGGCACTATGCATTGGGGCAGGTAGCGTTGTCCTGGCATCCGCCAAACCCAGATTAATCCGTTGGACTGCCAGATGATGAAGCATGATTTATCACTCCAGAGAACGTGTTTCCACTGCTCCAGAGTCCAATGGTAGCGAGCTTTACACCACTCCAGTCGACACTTGGCATTGCTCATGGTGATCTTAGGCTTGTGTGCGGCTGCTCGGCCATGGAAACCCATTTCATGAAGCTCCCAACGAACAGTTATTGTGCTAAAGTTTGGAACTCGGTAGTGAGTGTTGCAACCGAGGACAGAGGATATTTATGCGCTACGTGCTTCAGCACTCGGTGGTCCCATTCTGTGAGCTTATGTGGCCTACCACTTCGCGGCTGAGCCGTTGTTGCTCCTAGATGTTTCCACTTCACAATAACAGCACTTACAGTTGACTGGGGCAGCTCTAGCAGGGCAGAGATTTGAAGAAATTACTTGTTGGAAAGGTGGCATCCTATGACGGTGCCACGTTGAAAGTCACTGAGCTCTTTAGTAAGGTCATTCTACTGCCAATGTTTGTCTATGGAGATTGCATGGCTGTGTGCTCGATTTTATAAACCTGTCAGCAGCGGGTGTGGCTGACATAGACGAATCCACTAATTTGAAAGGGTGTCCACATACTTTTGTATATACAGTTGAAGTCGGAGGTTTACATACACCTTAGCCAAATACATTTAAACTCAGTTTTTCACAATTCCTGAAATGTAATCCTAGTAAAAATGCCCTGTCTTAGGTCAGTTAGGATCACCACTTTATTTTAAGAATGTGAAATGTCAGAATAATAGTAGAGAGAATAATTTATTTCAGCTGTTATTTCTTTCATCACATTCCCACGGGGTCAGAAGTTTACATACACTCAATTAGTATTTGGTAGCATTGCCTTTAAATTGTTTAACTTGGGTCAAACATTTCGGGTAGCCTTCCACAAGCTTCCCACAATAAGTTGGGTGAATTTTGGCCCATTCCTCCTGACAGAGCTGGTGTAACTGAGTCAGGTTTGTAGGCCTCCTTGCTCGCACATGCTTTTTCAGTTCTGCCCACAAATGTTCTATAGGATTGAGGTCAGGGCTTTGTGATGGCCACTCCAATACCTTGACTTTGTTGTCCTTAAGCCATTTTGCCACAACTTTGGAAGTATGCTTGGGGTCATTGTCCATTTGGAAAACCGATTTGCGACCAAGCTTTAACTTTCTGACTGATGTCTTGAGATGTTGCTTCAATATATCCACATACATTTTCCTTCCTCATGATGCCATCTATTTTGTGAAGTGCACCAGTCCCTCCTGCAGCAAAGCACCACCACAGCATGATGCTGCCACCCCCGTGCTTCACGGTTGGGATGGTGTTCTTCGGCTTGCAAGCACCCCCCCTTTTCCTCCAAACATAACGATGGTCATTATGGCCAAATAGTTATATTTTTGTTTCATCAGACCAGAGGACATTTCTCCAAAAAGTACGATCTTTGTCCCCATGTGCAGTTGCAAACCGTAGTCTGGCTTTTTTATGGCGGTTTTGGAGCAGTGGCTTCTTCCTTGCTGAGCGGCCGTTCAGGTTATGTCGATATAGGACTTGTTTTACTGTGGATAGATACTTTTGTACCCATTTCCTCCAGCATCTTCACAAGGTCCTTTGCTGTTGTTCTGGGATTTATTTGCACTTTTCGCACCAAAGTACGTTCATCTCCAGGAGACAGAACGCGTCTCCTTCCTGAGCAGTATGATGTACTATTGTTTGTACAGATGAACGCAGTACCTTCAGGCGTTTGGAAAATGCTCCCAAGGATGAACCAGACTTGTGGAGGTCTACAATTTTTTTTCTGAGATCTTGGCTGATTTCTTTTGATTTTCCCATGATGTCAAGCAAAGAGGCACTGCGTTTGAAGGTAGGCCTTGAAATACATCCACAGGTACACCTCCAATTGACTCAAATTATGTCAATTAGCCTATCAGAAGCTTCTAAACCCATGACATCATTTTCTGGAATTTTCCAAGCTGTTTAAAGACACCGTCAACTTAGTGTATGTAAACTTCTGACCCAATTGTGATACAGTGAATTATATGTGAAATAATCTGTCTGTAAACAATTGTTGGAAAAATTACTTGTGTCATGCACAAAGTAGATGTCCTAACCGACTTGCCAAAACTATAGTTTGTTAACAAAAGATTTGTGGAGTGGTTGAAAAACGAGTTTTAATGACTCCAACCTAAGTGTATGTAAACTTCCGACTTCAACTGTATAGTCTATCTCCTAGAAACACTGAAATATCTCCATCAGAAACACACTGAAATAGCTACCTTAGAAACACACTCTGAAATATCTCCCTTAGATATGATGCCAGGAAACTAGGTCAGTTAGAGGGAGCAGGGAAACTGCCTGCCTGCCATCCAAACAATTAGTGAACAAAACAAAGCTGAGGATGTGGAAGGGTTGACAAAGAAACCCAACCCACGCTACGCTGCGCCACCTCTCCCAGGACTTAAACAAACACTCAGGGGATTCCAAAAGGCCAGCTACACCTACGATTACTCCTTCATGCAACACTAAACAATACTGACTGTGTAAAAGTGGCTGAACTCAGAATGTTAGCTAACGTAAAACAAGTTCATAAACCAACATTATCCAATGTAAAATTATTTCATACACCAGCATTGGTGTCAATGCAATCCAGTTGGAATACATGTCTGACTTTTGTGATATGATCCTCAGTATCAACATGCTAACATTCCTTACTATTTTTATAGTGTTATGTAACACATGACAGTTGGAAACTTTTTGGACACTTAAAAATCATGCCCATCTTCCTCTTAATTGTGAATTAGTTCTCAGAGGACTTTGGCCTATTTTAAGGGGAAGTATTTAAGCCTTATTGGGACCTGTTGAGGTCCATGACTCCCTGTGAGTGAGTTCTCAGACAGACATCTCTCAGTCCCGGCTCAGCTCACTTACTTTGTCTCTCTTCTCTTCTCCCTCTGCGCTGGGCAGGCGGACCTTCAGCTTGACTGAGCCTTCCTTGAAGATGTCCCCGAAACCCACCCCCCGGATCTTCTTGGGCTGGGCGATCACTCCGTTGCCTGGAGAGGGGTCGATGGGGGACGTGGGGGTTGGGGGGAGCAGAGCTTCTTTACCGCTACCGTCTGTGGGAAGGACAAAATGTATAATGGAACAAAACAGAAACAAGTACATTTGTATATGTGCATGAGAAGAACACACACACGCTCGCCCACACACACACACACAAACACAAACACACACACACACAAACACAAACACACACACACACACACACAAACACAGGCACTATAGCCTGTACATATGCACCTGTCACAACAGGTAGGCTATAGGGCTCTCTTATCTAGATACAATAATAGAAACAAAAGCCTGGAGATCCAGCAAATAACCTAAATCCATTAGCAGCTCTAACTTGTTATGACATGCGCTGATTGAACACGAGTCACGCTTTGTTAGCTCCATTATTACCGGTTTCATCTGTTACGTCATCCGTCTCTCCATCTTCGTTCGTCTCAATCTCTTTGACGAAGTTGGAGGGGAACAGTCCTGATTTGCCGTTCATGGTTCCACTCCACCAGCCTTCCTCTACCTGGAACAACCAAACAGAACCCTCTGAATACCTGATGTAAAAATCTAACCACATTAGAATAATATAACATATCATAAATCACCAAGTTACAACATTAGCCTATAGCCTAAGGTTAGTGCTGGGCGATTAGTGCTTTTTGAAGTCGGTTTGATTATTTAAAAAAATAACCTTTATTTCTGTTTTGATTATGTTTTTAAACAGGAAATTAATTATGCATTATGTGGGTTGAATGCTGTAACACAGAATAAAACAATTAATAAAAGTCCCATGGTGGTAGTGACTGCCCATTACTGCTTATCACGTATTAACCATCATTTATTCACATTACTTATATTTCAGTTGTTGTGTAAATGGCTCAATATAGGGCAGTGTAATGAAGCACTAGCCTCACCTCCTCATTGATGTCGATGGTATCCCCTATCTTCAGCTCCAGCTCATCCTCGTTCTGGGGCATGTAATCAAACAGCGCCTTGCACTGCCGCTTCTTAGACTCTGCAACAACAACAACAAAAGACAGGAGCCTGAGAAGGCTAGGAACACCAGTTACAACAGTCCGCTCGCTGCTCAATGGGTCGGCTAAAGCGCAAAAGTCCTGGACGCGCGTGCACGGGTGTTTGTTTATGGTGTGTGTGTATACCCTGGTGTGCCTGAGGGCAGTGTGGGAAGGGTGTCTGGATCCAGGAAGTGGAGGAGGAGAACACTCCCCTCCTGCTAGGAGCACTATGGGACTTTTCAGCAAGGTGATAATGTGGCAGGACACGCCCCTCTGAACAAGCACAGCTGCACACAGGGGCTGAGTTCTAATAATTTCTCCTTTCTTCTGAAGTGTACACTCATTCACTTCTTCCCACAAATCTAAAAGCATTGGATTGGTGGAGGCATGGGCTAGTGGGAGTTTCCTGCAGAGACGAACAGACGATTATCAGAAGTTCGTCATCTCCACTTTAATGCTGCATTTCAATAGGGGCTTGACCTTCAAGTAACCCTGCTCTTGTTGACACATTAATTAAATCAAGTTCTATTCACAAATGTCACACGAGAATGTGTGTATGCTATACAAAGGCTCAATGTGGAAGAAAAGCCTCCATGATTAGCAGACAAACATTCAAATACAGGAGCAGGAAATATATAGGCTATATCCAGTATGCGCCTACAATCTTTTTAATACATTTGACACACTTCAGAGAACAGACAACTGATTTCCTTCCTCCCACAGTGAGATGGAAAACAAGAAATGAAAGCAGTTTATTCTGAGAGTTATATGTGTGGGTTCCCTCTGTGTGCAGCAGGCTTTAGCCTATGGTAGATTAAGTCCACAGAAATGAATGGGTAAGACCCTGGGCATTCTTCCTAGTTTCAGGTAGTGCTTCAGTGGAGACAACATGTGATTCTAAAGATGAAAGCACAGCCAGCACACACACAACTTACTCTTCTTGAGTCCACGGGGCTGTGAGTGTGGCTGGAAGCCCCCAGCTGGGAATCCGTAGGTGCTCATCCTCTGGACCAGGTTGGCCACGTTCCCTGCACTCTTCTCTCTCTGCTGGGGCAGCTCCTCCTCAGCCTCCTCCTTTGTCACGTTCACCTCCTTGGGCTCCTTCTTTACCTCCTGCCACCACACAGACAGCGAGGACAATCATTCATTTCAGCTACATTACAAGAGGATCACCTACCTGTAGGCTACACTGATCTTGCTGATGGAAAAATACTTTGCTTGAAATGACTGATGTGGTTGTCTTAAGCTAATTGATGTAGTTGAATGGAATTACCGGTACTGTAAGTAGCTCTTTTATTTGACTAAAATGTAAATATAGTGCATAGTCACATTATGAAGTTCCCCAATTATGAGGGGGGGGCTGTTGATTTACAGGGTGAGCCCTGCCCTGTCTGCTGTGGCAGCCATCTAGCCAGCTAGCCTACTCCTCCTGGGGTAGCTTTTAGATAATGATGCTCTTAAGGCTGCAGGACTCCGCGGAATCATCACATACAGTGCCTTGCCAAAGTATTCATCCCCCTTGGCGTTTTTCCTATTTTGTTGCATTACAACCTGTAATTTAAATTGATTTTTATTTGGATTTCATGTAATGGACATACACAAAATAGTCCAAATTGGTGAAGTGAAATGAAAAAAAAAAATAACGGAAAAGTGGTGCGTGCATATGTATTCACCCCCTTTGCTATGAAGCCCCTAAATAAGATCTGGTGCAACCAATTACCTTCAGAAATCACATAATTAGTTAAATAAAGTCCACCTGTGTGCAATCTAAGTGTCACATGATCTCAGTATATCTATACACCTGTTCTGAAAGGCCCCAGAGTCTGCAACACCACTAAGCAAGGGGCACCACCAAGAAACGGCACCATGAATACCAAGGAGCTCTCCAAACAGGTCAGGGACAAAGTTGTGGAGAAGTACAGATCAGGGTTGGGTTATAAAAAAATATCTGAAACTTTGAACATCCCACGGAGCACCATTAAATCCATTATTAAAAAATGGAAAGAACATGGCACCACAACAAACCTGCCAAAAGAGGGCCACCCACCAAAACTCACAGACCAGGCAAGGAGGGCATTAATCAGAGAGGCAACAAAGAGACCAAAGATAACCCTGAAGGAGCTGCAATGCTCCACAGCGGAGATTGGAGTATCTGTCCATAGGACCACTTTAAGCCGTACACTCCACAGAGCTGGGCTTTACGGAAGAGTGGGCAGAAAAAAGCCATTGCTTAAAGAAAAAAATAAGTAAACACGTTTGGTGTTCGTCAAAAGGCATGTGGGAGACTCCCCAAACATATTGAAGAAGGTACTCTGGTCAGATGAGACTAAAATGTAGCTTTTTGGCCATCAAGGAAAACACTATGTCTGGCGCAAACCCAACACCTCTCAGCACCCCGAGAACACCATCCATGGTGGTGGTAGCATCATGCTGTGGGGATGTTTTTCCATCGGCAGGGACTGGGAATCTGGTCAGAATTGAAGGAATGATGGATGGCGCTAAATACAGGGAAATTCTTGAGGGAAACCTGTTTCAGTCTTCCAGAGATTTGAGATTGGGACAGAGGTTCACCTTCCAGTAAGACAATGACCCTAAGCATACTGCTAAAGCAACACTCAAGTGGTTTAAGGGGAAACATTTAAATGTCTTGAAATGGCCTAGTCAAAGCACAGACCTTTATCCAATTGAGAATCTGTGGTATGACTTAAAGATTGCTGTACACCAGCGGGAGCAGTTTTGCCTTGAAGAATGGGCAAAAATCCCAGTGGCTAGATGTGCCAAGCTTATAGAGACATACCCCAAGAGACTTGCCGCTGTAATTGTTGCAAAAGGTGGCTCTACAAAGTATTGACTTTGGGGGGGTGAATAGTTATGCACGCTCAAGTTCAGTTTTTTTGTCTTATTTCTTTCACCCAAAAAATATTTTGCATCTTCAAAGTGGTAGGCATGTTGTGTAAATCAAATGATACAACCCCCCCCCAAAATCCATTTTAATTCCAGGTTGTAAGGCAAGATAATAGGAAAAATGCCAAGGGGGGTGAATACTTTCGCAAGCCACTGTAACTGGCTCAATGAGATTGTGAGGCTGTCAAGTGGGCACGAGAGATTGGCCTACTGTAGGGAGTTCAGTTCATGAAATTAGTTTGTGAAGGAAGATAAGCCTATTGCCAACAGGACAACGACCCTAAGCACTCAGCTAAGACAACGCAGGAGTGGCTTCGGGACAAGACTCTGAATGTCCTTGAGTGGCTCTGCCAGAGCCCGGACTTGAACCTGATCGAACATCTCTGCAGAACATTTCTAAAAACCTGTTTTTGCTTTGTCATTATGGGGTATTGTGTGTAGATTGATGAGGGGGAAAAAACAACTTAATCCATTTTAGAACAAGGCTGTAACGTAACAAAATGTGAAAATAGTCAAGGGGAATACTTTCCAAATGCACTGTATATTTGAGATGCTTTTCACTTACAGCCACAACTAAATAATCATCTAAGCCTATTGTCTTGCGCTCTTCCCAAATAGGCATAGGCTTACAAGCTTGTGATTTGAAACAATCCACAGCTATTAAAAAAAAAGAAGCTAATGATCCTTGATTCCTCTGTGGCTAAGTCATGCTTTCTGGTGAAGTATGTCTAATGATTTTATTTGTTTCTGTATAGACAGGAGTAATTATATAATTTTGGCAAATTTATTTCAATTTATTTCCCTAGCCTATTGGACGCGCCACCTATGAAAGACTTCCTCGTGCCATTTCTCTCCTGTTCTTTTCTTATCAACTTTCTTTCGTTGTCCAGAAGCCAAAAGGCACAATCCTAGTCATATAGCAAGCCATCCTAGTTGTTGCCTCTTTAGATTCCCCCTCATTCAAAGTTTCTAACAGAGATTTTAATCTCTGTCACATAGGGAACCACTCTCATCAGGTGCACTGTTTAGAATGGTATTTTCCCGCGAATGTTCGAAAATGATGTTTTGATTGGCTGCTTCATTACAGGAGTTGCATGTTCTGTTAAGATGAATGACCATAATCTAAATATGATTTCTGTCATTCTGAGCACTGTGGGTGGATGCCCTAATGGGTTACGCACCCAATGCATATGGGTCTGGTACTTTTCTCAAATGGCCTGTAAATTAAAATCTTTCTGGTCACGTTGTCCGGCGCAACACTTTCCTAACGGAAACCCTGCGCCCACACCGGCAGTCATGGGTCATGACCGTTGAGTCATGGTAATCTCCTCCTATGCGCTCTGTACATGGCGCTGATGTATTGGTAGTACCCAACTCGCTAACGACAGTCAGGTCACTAGTGCCCTAGTACTAAGTGCTCTATTGTCCCTCTAATCACTCTGACGTCAATGCACATGCAATCGAAAATCACATCAAACACTTATCAAAACAGTATCATGCCTTTAAAAGTCACCGTTATGCTACATTGTTTGACCCCACTGTGATCGAACAATTTGAAGAAATGCAACAAAAGGTTGAAACTGAGTGTAAAACATGTTTTTTTGTGGATCTTGTTTCAAAGCCAAACACAACGAAATGGACAGCGCTTTCTAAGGTGATGATTAATTCAAAGCATTTAAGATGTCACATGTAGAACACCATACGCATATTAGAGCTTATGCATACACATAGGCCTATATATGAGCCCAAGCCAAAAAAACAACTCCATTAAATAATGATTGTCCCATTATACAATACATAGCCTACTGCATATTACGCACAGCAGATTTTTATTTTTAAGATTTAAGATGTCTTTGGTATATAATTGGTCTAGCCTATAGGCTCCTCCAAAATTATTGCCCTTGAGTGTGGACTGTATTATTATGCATACTGGATGGACTTTCTATCCATGAGTCTGGGAGAGAACGTATAGGCCTAGGTGATGCTGTTGGTTCATTGATAGAGCAGGGCGGCTTACAGAGTATAGTTAGCCTACAATTATAGTGAATTTGTATTTGATTTTGAATAGCCTAGTAATAGGGCATTTGTTATATTTTCCATAATTAATAGGCTGACATTACCTTCAGCTACAGAATGATGGTTCCCATTAAAAAGAGGATGATCCCAGCTTTCTACTACTACTATATAAACTCAGCAAAATAAGAAAAGTCCCTTTTTCAGGACCCTGTCTTTCAAAGATAATTAGTAAAAATCCAAATAATTTCATCGTAAAGGGTTTAAACACTGTTTCCCATGCTTGTTCAATGAACCATAAAAAATTAATGAACATGCACCTGTGGAACGGTCGTTAAGACACTAACAGCTTACAGACGGTAGGCAATTAAGGTCACAGTTATGAAAACTTAGGACACTAAAGAGGCCTTTCTACTGACTCTGAAAAACACAAAAAGAAAGATGCCCAGGGTCCCTGCTCATCTGCATGAACGTGCATTAGGCATGCTGCAAGGAGGCATGAGGACTGCAGATGTGGCCAGGGCTATACATTGCAATGTCCGTACTGTGAAACGCCGAAGACAGCGCTACAGGGAGACAGGACGGACAGCTGATCGTCCTAGCAGTGGCAGACCACGTGTAACAACACCTGCACAGGATCGGTACATCCGAACATCACACCTGCGGGACAGGTACAGGATGGCAACAACAACTGCTCATCCTGACATGACCCTCCAGCATGACAATGCCACAAGCCATACTGCTCATTCTGTGCGTGATTTCCTGCAAGACAGGAATGTCAGTGTTCTGCCATGGCCAGCGAAGAGCCCGGATCTCAATCCCATTGAGCACGTCTGGGACATGTTGGATCGGAGGGTGAGGGCTAGGGCCATTCCCCCAGAAATGACCGGGAACTTGCAGGTGCCTTGGTGGAAGAGTGGGGTAACATCTCACAGCAAGAACTGGCAAATCTGGTGCAGTCCATGAGGAGGAGATGCACTGCAGTACTTAATGCAGCTGGTGGCCACACCAGATACTGACTGTTACTTTTGATTTTGACCCCCCCTTTGTTCAGGGTCACATTATTCAATTTCTGTTAGTCACATGTCTGTGGAACTTGTTCAGTTTGTCTCAGTTGTTGAATCTTGTTATGTTCATACAAATATTTACACGTTAAGTTTGCTGAAAATAAACGCAGTTGACAGTGAAAGGACGTTTCTTTTTTTGCTGAGTTATATATACACATACATACATATATATACACATATATATATACATACATATCAGCTGATAATATTAAGCACATTGCTCGGCTGTAAAACCAAAAGGAACTGTGGGAAATCGCAACCTCCATTCACCATTCAGCCTCCATTCGCTATTTGAGTGCATTCGGGTGACATGTCTTTTTCCCCTGCCCCTGTTCTTGCCCGTTTGATAATGCCGCATTCTAAATTGAAATTAATTTTACATATTAGTAAAGACAAGATCAAATTGACAATAGTCTGATTGGTGAGAATATTATCACTTGATGAGAGAACAGCGTGTGCATCCTGAGGCAAGGAACAGAGTGCAAGCTTTTTTTGCAACTTTTTCCAAATCATCAATATAGTTGCGTCATGCAGCCCGTACAGTATATGTTTTGATTTCTAAGACATTAACATTTGTATCATTCACAACTAAAGTTGCCAAATAACTGTAAATCTAGCGTATAGAACTTGTTTCAAATGATCAAATACAATTCTATTGGTCACATGTGCCTAACACAACAGGTGTAGACTTTACTGTGAAACGCTTACTTACTTATGAGCCTATTCCCAACAATGCAGAGTTAAAAAGTACGAAAAACATTTGCTAAATAACATAGGAAATAGTAACACAATAAAATAACAAGGCTATATACAAGGAGTACCAGTACTGAGTTAATGTGCAGGGGTATGAGGTAGATCACTTTTACACTCAACATACTGTAGCTCAAATGCGCACTCGCTCTGGAATTTCTATTTCTGTCTATTTTATTCAGCCAAGTTCAATTATATTATTCTTACTATAAAATCATATAATATAAAATAATGGCAAGGAATTTACAAGCATATCTTGTCTGCTAAATTAACTAGCCTACACCCCAGACTGCCATTGGCATGGTGCATAGCCAGATAACATACAGTAGACCGACTCAGAATGTTCTATTCTGTTCTTCTGAATTACATATTCTTCATATCATAATGTTTCTTTAGACATGCCTAAAATAAATAATGGATTTATTGTGATGGTTTATATTAAATGGATTTATTAAACTTTTTAAAAAATGTATAGGTTCCAAAAGCGTTCATCAGCGGCTTGTATGCATGGAGGCCTGGAGATGCTAAATGTCTTTATGTTAACTGGTTTAACAACATTGTTCTGTGTAATTGCGGGCTATTCGTTGGGTCACATGCGATGAATACATCAGGTGTAGACTTTACCGTGAAATGCTTAATTACAAGCCCATTCCCAACAATGCAGAGGTAAAAAGTAACTTATGTGACATCGGAGCTCCAGTCCGCCCACACTAGTCGTCACTCAACTCCATCGTAAATTGTTGAGTTTAGTCGTCTTAGTTCATGTAGGCCAAGGTTTCCTCTTTAACTGCCCAGGTGGATTCAACCATTTTGTAGGCAAAAGTTCCCACCCTCCTCAGAAAAGCTATTATTCACCGAGCTGAGCAGCAGGAACTACACCGGGACATTCCTCCTCAGAGCACTTTAACACACACTAACAGACTCCTCATAAACATACACAAACTCACAAGAACTGGACTCCTCATAAACAAAAACACACACTATTGATCTACAGTATTAAAAGTTCTGACACAGGTCTCTCACCTTGTGTGCTTTAACATTTCCACAGCATTAACCACTATAATAACTGATACAATACAATACATGCCCTGAGTGAATGTGTGAGTGTTTGCTTTACTACTCCATGGACCTGTGTCTGCTCATGTTGAGACCTGCCTCCTTCCCTCTCCAGCTCAGGCCATAGAGCAGGGTTAGGACAGCAGCCAGCCAGCCAGCCAGCCAGCCAGCCAGCCAGCCACAGCCCTCTCCACTCACTCTGCCAGAATCTCTCAGGAATGCTGGAAGAAAGCACTGTGGAATCTCTCTCAGTCTCTAGTGGAGTCCACCTCGCTGAACGAATAAGAGATATGGCAACCTGCTTTTGAAACTAGCTTTGCAGAGCCTTCACATGCTGAATCTACATCAAATGATAATATTATAGACCACTACTGTTCCACTTGCAAGGTTGTAAAGAACATTGAGTCATTTAGCAGACACTCTTATCCAGAGCAACTTACAAATTGGTGCATTTAACTTATGATAGCCAGTGGGACAAGCACTATTTTTTATAAAAAAATACTATTGGAGTTCAGGAGGCACAAAGTCCAACCATATCAAGATTTTAATAGTGTGTCGTGAGGGGAAGCAGCAAAAGGCAGCGAAGTCCCACTCACACAGGACTGGGGTATGTGAAATATTACTGGGCTAGGCCTCTGGCTATGTCCCTTTCCAGTCCTCTACTCTCCCTGGCTCTGGCCCTGTCCAGACATCTATTCTGCCTGGCTCTGGCCCTGTCCAGTCCTCTACTCTGCCTGGCTATGTCCCTGTCCAGTCCTCTACTCTCCCTGGCTCTGGCCCTGTCCAGACCTCTACTCTGCCTGGCTCTGGCCCTGTCCAGACAGTGGAGGGATAAACCATGAGGGGTGAGGGGGCTAGCCTGAGACTGACCCCCAGGGGTGAAAATAAGGTGGTATGGTCCGGTACAGTGTCCCGCTAAAATAGTTAAGTTATTGACAATCAGATGAAAACTGGTTTTGTTTATGCCACATTAAAAAGACATAGGCAGCATGTCCATAAGGCTAAAGGAAGCTAAGCTTTCCCTAATGTAAATTGAATAAAAATTAAAGACAATTATATAGCCTAATTAGCTTATTCCTGTCTACACATAAATAAATACAAATCATTCAAAATAGGCTACTACACCAGAAAGCATGATTTGGCCACAGAGGATCATTAGCTTCTTTAAAAAAAAGCTGTGGATTGTTTTAAATCGCATAGACTACAGTTGGAAGGGCCTGCAATTTGAGCACCGCGAGCTACAAATACCAAATATACTGAACAAAAATATAAACGCAACATGCAAAAATGTCAAAGATTTTACTGAGTTACAGCTCCTATAAGGAAATCAGTCAATTGAAATAAATAAATGAGGCCCTAATCTATGGATTTCACATGACTGAGCAGGGGTGCAGACATGGGTGGCCTTGGAGGGCATAGGCCCACCCACTTGGCAGCCAGGCCCATCCACTGGGGAGCCAGGCCCAGCCAATCAGAATGAGATTTCCCCCACAAAAAGGGCTTTATTACAGACTGAAATACTCCTTTTAATACTCCCACCCCCCCCTCAGATGATCCCGCAGGTGAAGAAGCCAGATGTGGAGGTCCTGGGCTGTGGTTGTGAGGCCGGTTGGACGTACTGCCAAATTCTCTAAAACGACGATGGAGGCTGCTTATGGTAGAGAAATGAACATTCAATTCTCTGGCAACAGCTCTGGTGGACATTCCTGCAGTCAGCATGCCAATTGCATGCTCCCTCAAAACTTGAGATATCTGCGGTATTGTGTTGTGTGACAAAACTGCTCATTTTAAAGTGGCCTTATATTGTCCCCAGCACAAGGTGCACCTGTGTAATTATCATGCTGTTTAATCAGCTTCTTGATATGCCACACCTGTCAAGTGGATGGATTATCTTGGCAAAGGAGAAATGCTCACTAACAGGGATGTAAACAAATGTGTGTACACATTTTGAGAGAAATAAGTGTTTTTATTTCAGCTCATGAAACCAACACTTTACATGTTGCGTTTCTATTTTTGTTCAGTGTAGATGATAGTTAAGTTGCAACTGTCAGTGAAAAGCAGAGACCCAGCCAAGCATATCGCAATATTTGAAAATACAATCGTGGAAAACTGTTTGAAAAGCAAATGGCTATTGCTGTAAAGAGATGCTGTAAAGAGAATTGACGTAGGCCAATTATATGGTTCAAACAACATCGTTTTTATTGATCTGTTTGTCAGTGTCAGCAGAGTAGGCTACACTGTAATTTTTGTAGTATAAAAAAAAATGCTGCGCGCACTTGGGTGTCCTGTACCGGTAAGAAATTAAATCTACTTTCACCCCTGCTGACCCACGCTCCATCCGCTTCCTGGTCCACACATGTTGACTGGGCATTTCCACAGCAGAGGAAGAGGAGACAGACAGGAACGCTGTGTGTCCTGCTGACTGGCTGCTTCTATCACACAGGACAGCAAGTCTCTACTCTACCTTATGGGCGGCAGGTAGCCTAGTGGTTAAAGCGTAATGTAAAGCGTTGGGCCAGTAACCGAAAGGTCCCTGGTTCGAATACCCGAGTCGACAAGGTGAAAAATCTACCGATGTGCCCTTGAGCAAGGCACTTAACACCAATTTGATCCAGAGGTGGCGTACTACTATAGCTGACCCCGTAAAACAACACATTTCACTGCACCTATGTGAAAACACAAGATATTTCTTTCTCCTTCTTTTTTTACTATTTTAACAGGAGAGAGACCAGGGTCCTGACTCCTGAATTATAAAACGATTTCAATAGATTCATTCAATCGATAAAATAAGAAGGACAATTAAGCCAAGAGCGACGGCAAGGAGTTGAGAGTCCTTGGGAGGAGCCAGACTGCTGAGAGGGGGGAGAGAGAAGGAGAGACATCCTCCTCTGGCTGACTCTCTGTCCCAAGAGAGAAACAGTCATTCTCAGAACAATAACACTTTCTAATAGAGTTTAGTGCTGACTTGTACAACTCACTGTGGTGAAGCTGAACAAACAGCAAATGTACCAGACACAAAAAATACCTAACTTTTCTTGCATAATTGGCTGCTATTTCCAACAAACTCAGAACAATCACATATTGAGAAAATGAGTTTCTTTCCTTTTCTCCTTGGAGAGCCAAACAAACAGATTTAAGTCTGAGCCTCTGAGGTGTCAAAAGTGCAAACTGTGACGGCACCGCCAACACTCAAAACATTAAAGACCTCCACTGACACAGAGCAAAGTTGTTGATTATAATACACTTCAGAAACACCTCAAAGAACCCTGTCAAGTTGACGTTTAGTAAAGACGAGTAAATCCCTTACCGACTCAGACATGATTTCCTGGGAATAACTTTTAGTCTCAGACAGTCACAGAAGCACTTATAGTGGAAGAAAAATAGTCTATCAGTGTCCGGGAGCAAAGTTCAGTTCAGTACAACGAGATATGCCTCCTCAAAGCTTCCAGACTTCCTAGAGGATTACCTATCTCACTACTCTGGATTACAGCCAGGAGGGAGGGACGAGGGAAGAGCAGCTGCTCTCTGTGACTTCATCACAACAATACTACTAGTATTGAGAATGACACAAATATTAATTTTCACAAAGTCTGCTGCCTCAGTTTTTATGATGGCAATTTGCATATACAGTGAGGGAAAAAAATATTTGATCCCCTGCTGATTTTGTACGTTTGCCCAGTGACAAAGACATGATCAGTCTATAATTTTAATGGTAGGTTTATTTGAACAGTGAGAGACAGAATAACAACAACAAAATCCAGAAAAATGCATGTAAACATTTTTATAAATTGATTTGCATTTTAATGAGGGAAATAAGTATTTGACCCCTCTGCAAAACATGACTTAGTACTTGGTGGCAAAACCCTTGTTGGCAATCACAGAGGTCAGACGTTTCTTGTAGTTGGCCACCAGGTTTGCACACATCTCAGGAGGGATTTTGTTCCACTCCTCTTTGCAGATCTTCTCCAAGTCATTAAAGTTTTGAGGCTGATGTTTGGCAACTCGAACCTTCAGCTCCCTCCACAGATATTCTATGGGATTAAGTTCTGGAGACTGGCTAGGCCACTCCAGGACCTTAATGTACTTCTTCTTGAGCCACTCCTTTGTTGCCTTGGCCGTGTGTTTTGGGTCATTGTCATGCTGGAATACCCATCCACGACCCATTTTCAATGCCCTGGCTGAGGGAAGGAGGTTCTCACCCAAGATTTGACGGTACATGACCCCGTCCATCGTCCCTTTGATGCGGTGAAGTTGTCCTGTCCCCTTAGCAGAAAAACACTCCCAAAGCATAATGTTTCCACCTCCATGTTTGACGGTGGGGATGGTGTTCTTGGGGTCATAGGCAGCATTCCTCCTCCTCCAAACACGGCGAGTTGAGTTGATGCCAAAGAGCTCGATTTTGGTCTCATCTGACCACAACACTTTCACCCAGTTCTCCTCTGAATCATTCAGATGTTCATTGGCAAACTTCAGACGGGCCTGTATATGTGCTTTCTTGAGCAGGGGGACCTTGCGGGTGCTGCAGGATTTCAGTCCTTCACGGCGTAGTGTGTTACCAATTGTTTTCTTGGTGACTATGGTCCCAGCTGCCTTGAGATCATTGACAAGATCCTCCCGTGTAGTTCTGGGCTGATTCCTCACCGTTCTCATGATCATTGCAACTGCACGAGGTGAGATCTTGCATGTCGCCCCAGGCAGAGGGAGATTGACAGTTATTTTGTGTTTCTTCCATTTGCGAATAATCACACAAACTGTTGTCACCTTCTCACCAAGCTGCTTGGCGATGGTCTTGTAGCCCATTCCAGCCTTGTGTAGGTCTACAATCTTCTCCCTGACATCCTTGGAGAGCTCTTTGGTCTTGGCCATGGTGGAGAGTTTGGAATCTGATTGATTGCTTCTGTGGACAGGTGTCTTTTATACAGGTAACAAACTGAGATTAGGAGCACTCCCTTTAAGAGTGTGCTCCTAATCTCAGTTTGTTACCTGTATAAAAGACACCTGGGAGCCAGAAATCTTTCTGATTGAGAGGGGGTCAAATACTTATTTCCCTCATTAAAATGCGAATCAATTTATAACATATTTTACATGCGTATTTCTGGATTTTTTTGTTGTTATTCTGTCTCTCACTGTTCAAATAAACCTACCATTAAAATTATAGACTGATCATTTCTTTGTCAGTGGGCAAACGTACAAAATCAGCAGGGGAGCAAATACCTTTTTCCCTCACTGTACTCCAGAATTAAAAATTTTACATTTATATTTTTAGTCATTTAGCAGACGCTCTTATCCAGAGCGACTTACAGTTAGTGAGTGCATACATTTTTCATACTTTTTTTTTCATACTGAAGAGTGATCAGATGAATTGCAATTAATTGAAAATGAACTTAATCCCCAAAAAACATTTCCACTGCATTTCAGCCCTGCCACAAAAGGACCAGATGAGATCATGTCAGTGATTCTCTCATTAACACAGGTGAGAGTGTTGACGAGGACAAGGCTGGAGATCACTCTGTCATGCTGATTGAGTTAGAAAAACAGACTGGAAGCTTTAAAAGGAGGGTGGTGATTGAAATCATTATTCTTCCTCTGTTAACCATGGTTACCTGCAAGGAAACCCGTGCCGTCATCATTGCTTTACACAAAAGGGCTTCACAGGCAAGGATATTGCTGCTAGTAAGATTGCACCTAAATCAACCATTTATCGGATCATCAAGAACTTCAAGGAGAGAGGTTCAATTGTTGTGAAGAAGGCTTCAGGGCGCCCAAGAAAGTCCAGCAAGCACCAGGACCTTCTCCTAAACTTGATTCAGCTGCGGGATCGGGGCACCACCAGTGCAGAGCTTGCTCAGGAATGGCAGCAGGCAGGTGTGAGCGCATCTGCACGCACAGTGAGGCAAAGACTTTTGGAGGATGGGCTGGTGTCAAGAAGGGCAGCGAGGAAGCCACTTCTCTCCAGGAAAAACATCAGGGACAGACTGATATTGTGCAAAAGGTACAGGGATTGGACTGCTGAGGACTGGGGTAAAGTAATATTCTCTGATGAATCCCCTTTCCGATTGTTTGGGGCACTCATTGCATAAACTTAATGTAATTGTCAATAAAAGCCTTTGACACTTATGGAATGCTTGTAATTATACTTCAGTATACCATAGTAACATCTGACAAAAGTATCTAAAAACACTGAAGCAGCGAACTTTGTGAAGACCAATACTTGTGTCATTCTCAAAACCTTTGACCATGTCTTCAACGGAAACACCACATTTCATGGTGTACTAGGGTTTACAAGTCCCAAGTGTGCAACCAGTACTCTGTAGTTGGTAAAGCATGGCGCTTGCAACGCCAGGATAGTGGGTTCAATTCCCGGGACCACCCATACATTAAATGTATGCACGCACATCTAAGTAACTTTGGATAAAATAAGTATCTGCTAAATGGCATATATTATAATATTATAGTACTGTTAGTGTACCTGTCAACCGGAAGTTGTTTTGGGTCAGTGTCTCAATATTGTCTAAATAGGGAGAGGCTCTAATCACCTTGACGAAGTTGTCAGGGAAGAGTCCTCTCTTCCCGTTGAGGTCTCCCTCCATCCATCCCTCCTCTTCAATCCTGCGGACGTTCCTGATCACGTCTCCCAGCCTCAGGGTCAGCTCATCTTCATGGAGGGCCTCGTACTCATACTCAACCACAACCTCTACTGGAGAGATGGAGGTAGGGGGAGGGAGGGAGGGAGAGAGGGTGGGAGCGAGAGAGGGCGGGAGGGAGAGAGGGCGGGAGCGAGAGAGGGCGGGAGCGAGAGAGGGCGGGAGCGAGAGAGGGCGGGAGCGAGAGGATGGGCGAGAAGGAGGGAGGGAGAGAAAGAGAGATGAGGGAGAGTGAGAGATGGAGGTAGGGAGAGATGAGGAAGGGGGGGGAGAGGGAGTGAAAGAGTTACCATTATAACAAAACAGAGATTGCTGGACACATTGTCTTGACATGTAGAGGCATGACAGTCCTGATATGATGTCAATAGAAGTATGGTTCCTTAGATTGAAGTCTTGCAACAGCTAGACTATACTGAGGCATCACTGCATACAAATCACTGCAATTGTTCATACCGACTTTTCACACAATGTCATTGATCATACCTGCATGCTTCAACATGTTGCAGTTGAAGAATGTTTCTGCATTTAGGCTATAAGTGTGTGAACTGAAAGCAAAGCTAATCTTTGGGAAAACAGGGATGGATCAAACAACATAGCCTCCCTACTATGATATGAAGTCTCTAAATTGGGTGATTCTCGTGAAATTAGTTTTCACCATGGCAGTAACAAAGAGTTTAAAAACCATGGTGCATCTACAACATTCATCTATTATTCTGAAGACTAAGATGCCTAGTTTATGGCAGTGTCATTTCCACCCCAAATTCTCATTACCGAAATTCGTCCGGACTAAATTCCAGTCATTTTATAAAATGTTACGTTAGGTTTTTCAAACTTTTGGAATAAAACAAAATATGTTGCTGTAGTTTGTCCATAAATCATAAAAATGGTATACTAGTTGAAGTTTAAAATTAAACTATAATATTTATTGGGTAAAAGCTGTCTGTGGACATGTTTCTCATTACCTTAACACTTTTTCAAGTTGCTGTAAAATCTTGAATAATTTAGTTTTATTCACCCATGATGCATAATCTAGAGGAGTAGTCCATAGATGAGCACACTTTTATTTAATTTCTTCACTTATATACCTTCAGAATTTTTTTTTTTACATTTTTGTCATTTTTTAGCAGACGCTCTTATCCAGAGCGACTTACAGTTAGCGCATACATTATTTTATCGAACCCACAACCCTGGCGTTGCAAACGCCATGCTCTACCAACTGAGCTACATCCCCTGCCGGCCATTCCCTCCCCTACCCTGGACGACGCTGGGCCAATTGTGCGCCGCCCCATGGGTCTCCCGGTCGCGGCCGGCTATGACAGAGCCTGGATTCGAACCAGGATCTCTAGTGGCACAGCTAGCACTGCGATGCAGTGCCTTAGACCACTGCGCCACTCGGGAGAATGAAGATCTTATTATCAAACACCCCCTTTACGAAACTTGACATTCTCATTAACGAAATGACTAAAAAGCTCAAATTGGGAAAAACTTAGAGAACCATTACCTTACAAACAAGGAGGCATGAAATGGGCTTCAGTGATGTGTTCAATTGTTTGCTGACTCATAATGGCTGTCTCCCATTACTTGCAGATTGAGGTAAGGGCCTCTCATTACTGAAACACACATTTCTCATTACCGCATCATTTTTAGGTCCGTTTCGGTAATGAGAACCTTAAATTCTGGTAATGATAATAAGCTAATTATAATGTATAGTTAAAGGATGTGCTGTGCTAGTAACTTTAATTATTTACTAGGATTACTGCTTACACCTATTGTACAGATTTTTTGTAAAACATTAGTTATTTGATTAAGTAGGAGTCAAAACATTTGTGTATAAACTCCATTTAAATTTACTTAAAGCCACAATCTGGAGTTTGTGTTTCAGCGAAGAGTAACCCCACCACTTAAAGAAGTACAGTAAATCCCCCATTTTGACATGTGTACCTGTTTTACAATACAACTTTATTAATCCCCAAGGGGAAATTCGTTCAGGGCTGGAAAGGGTGCTTCAGACAGGACAAACACACACAGACTGACAGTATAATTTTTATAAGTAAACCATTTAAGGCAACAGTTAACAGTGCATGGCGCAATTTAAGAAACGTCCATGGTTGCCACAGTTCTTATTAATGGCAGGGCTAAACTATCTCTAGAATAGTCCCTAGGTCTTCGTTAATGGTCCTCTTAACGAGGCGGATGGCCTCGGGCACAAAAACGAGGCCCTGTGGCTATTGGTGGGCCACTTGAGACAGCGTCAAAGGGGGAGCAGTTGGAACTGTGGGTTGAAGACATGGGTGCTGTCCCCCAGGATGTCATAGGCCTTCCTCCTGGCCTGCTGCTCAAAGAATGAGGCCAGACTTCTGAGAGGCACCCCGGTGATTTTAGAGCATACCACAATGGCTTGGAGGCGGTTCCTGTTCTTGACAGAGAGGGATGTGAACCAGCATACGAAGGAGAAACAAAGAACACTCGATGAAAGAACTGTAAAAGGTCTGCAATATTGATTTGTGAACGCTGAATGAGTTCAGTTTCCTGAGGAAGTATCGTCTCTGGTGGGCTTTTTTGATGATGGCGTCTGTTTGCTCAAACTTCAGGGTGTTATCAATGACAGTAGCAATATATTTATACTGGTCCACAATGTCCACCTCCTCACCATGGATGATCACCAGGTCCATCCTGGGGGACTTCCTCCTGATTTCGACAACCATTTCCTTCGTCTTGGAGACATTCAACTCCAGCAGCGCACCTGTCAATTAAGTCCTGGAGGGCTGGGCCATGGTCCTGCTCAGGCCCTGAGAAGAGTGAGAGGACTGTGTCATTGGCAAACTTCACAAGATGGCGGTTGTCATAGGCACTCTGACAGTCATTGGTGTAGAGAATAAAAAGGAAGGGTGAACGTACGCACCGTGAGGTGAACCTGTGCAAGCGAGTAGCTTGTCTGACATGGCACCATTGGCATATACTCTCTGTGGCCGTGGTCGAAATTGAACTGTGAGTCAAGTTCTCTGGCGAGGACGGCAGACTGCATGATGTTAAATGCAGACGAGAAGTCCACAAATAGCAGCCTGACAGAGGCCCCCCTGCTCTCCAGATATCTGTGGATGGTGTCCATCAAGAACAGCTTGGCGTCGTCCACACCTCTTTTGATGCGGTTTGCAAACCGGAGGGGATCCAGAAGAGCACCTGCCACAGACGTGATATGGGCCTTGACCAGCTTCGGCAGGGCCTTCATCACAAGAGAGGTCAGTGCAATAGGCCTATGGTCGTTGAGAGAGCGAGGCTTTCTTGGGAACGGGGATAATGGTGGACGTTTACCATTAGCACTTACCTTTACTGTGGTTTGATATGTCAAGACAGTTTTTTGTGATGCAGAACGCACGTCTCTCACCATAAGGCATGCTCTCCTGCAAATTTGTGCACATTCATTGTTTAATAACTTCATTGTGTGAATTGTTTGCGTCAATCAATTCCCCATTACATACAGTACATTCGGAAAGTATTCAGACCACTTGACTTTTTCCACATTGTTACGTTACAGCCTTATTCTAAAATAGATTAAATTGTGTTTTTTCCCCCTCATCAATCTACACATAATACCCCATAATGACAAAGCAAAAACAGGTTTTAAGAAATGTATATAACATTTACATAAGTATTCATACCCTTTATTCAGTACTTTGTTGAAGCACCTTTGGCAGCGATTACAGCCTCAAATCTTATTGGGTATGATGCTAAAAGCTTGGAACACCTGTATTTGGGGAGTTCCTCCCATTCGTCACTGCAGATCCTCTCAAAGTTCTGTCAGGTTGAATGGGGAGCGTCGCTGCACAGCTATTTTAAAGGTCTCTCCAGAGATGTTCGATCACGTTCAAGTCCGGGCTCTGGCTGGGCCACTCAAGGCCATTCAGAGACTTGTTCCGAAGCCAACCCTGCATTGTCTTTGCTATGTGCTTAGGGTCGTTGGAAGGTGAACCTTCGCCCCAGTCTGCGGTCCTGAGCGCTCTGGAGCAGGTTTTCATCAAGGATCTCTCTGTACTTTGCTCCGTTCATCTTTCCCTCGATCCTGACAAGTCTACCAGTCCCTGCCACTGAAAAACATCCCCACAGCATGATGCTGCCACCACCATGTTTAACCGTAGGGATGGTGCTAGGTTTCCTCCAGACGCGACGCTTGGAATTCAGGCCAAATAGTTCAATCTTGGTTTCATCAGACCAGAGAATCTTGTTTCTCATGGTCAGAGTCCTTTAGGTGCCTTTTGGCAAACTCCAAGTGGGCATTCATGTGCATTTTACTGAGGAGTGGCTTCCGTCTGGTTTTCCTTCCGGAAGGTTCTCCCATCTCCCCAGAATAATTCTGAAGCTCTGTCAGAGTGACCATCGGGTTCTTGGTCACCTCCCTGGCCAAGGCCCTTCTCCCGCACGGAAACTGAGCAATCTAGGAAGAGTCTTGGTGGTTTCAAACTTCTTCCATTTAAGTATGATGGAGGCCACTGTGTTCTTGGGGACCTTCAATGCTGCAGAAACACTGATTTATTTTGGTACCCTTCCTCAGATCTGTGCCTCGGCACAATCCTATTTCGGAGCTCTACGGACAATTAATTCGACCTCATGGCTTGGTTTTTGCTCTGACATGCACTGTCAACTGTGGGACCTTATATAGACAGGTGTGTGCCTTTTCAAATCATGTCCAATCAATTGAATTTACCACAGGTGGTCTCCAATCAAGTTGTAGAAACATCTCAAGGATGATCAATGGAAACAGGATGCACCTGAGCTCAATTTCAAGTCTCATAGCAAAGGATCTGAATACTTAAGTAAATAACAATTACAGCACAATAACTGTTAGTCGGGAGTGTCATGAAATTGATTTCCATGGCTGAGCAGCCGCACACAAGCCTAAGATCACCATGTTCAATGCCAAGTGTCAGCTGGAGTGATGTAAAGCTCGCCGCCATTGGACTCTGGAGCAGTGAAAACGCGTTCTCTGGAGTGATGAATCATGCTTTACCATCTGGCAGTCCAACGGACAAATCTGGATTTGGCGGATGCCAGGAGAACGCTACCTGCCCGAATGCAGTGCCAACTGTAAAGTTTGGCAGAGGAGGAATAATGGTCTGGGGCTGTTTTTCATGGTTCGGGCTAGGCCCCTTAGTTCTTAATGCTACAGCATACAATGACATTCTAGACGATTCTGTCCTTCCAGCTTTGTGGCAACAGTTTGGGGAAGGCCCTTTCCTGTTTCAGCATAACAATGCCCCGTGCACAAAGCGAGGTCCACACAGAAATGGTTTGTCAAGATCAGTGTGGAAGAACTTGACTGGCCTGCACAGAGCCCTGACCTCAACACCACCGAACACCTTTGGGATGAATTGGAACGCCGACTGTGAGCCAGGCATAATCGCCCAACATCAGTGCCCTACCTCACTAATACACTTGTGGCTGGATGGAAGCAAGTCCCTGCAGCAATGTTGCAACATCTAGTCAAAAGCTTTTCCAGGAGAGTGGAGGCTGTTATAGCAGCAAAAGGGGGGACCAATTCCATATTAATGCCCATGATTTTGGAATGAGATGTTCGACAAGCAGGTGTCCACATACTTTTGGTCATGTAGTGCAGTTGGCAATGGCAATAGAAGTTACTTTTTAGGTTTGTATCATTTTCATTTAGATAGAATTTTGATTAACCCAATTATTTTAAAATACGAAGGCGTTATTATAAATTAAATTAAACAGTTCCACGAAAATGTGCATATGAAAACCATAACTGGCACGCAGATCGGTAGTAAAGGTAAGATAAATTGAGTCATTTGTGTCTTATTTAATCAAACAGTGACTTAAAGCATCGGACAGGCTAAATGCATGTACTTGATTTTCTTAAAACACATAGGGTGTGTCTATATTTGGAAAAATACAGATTTTAACATTTCCACCAATCGATTAGTCGAAAGAACAGACGACTTTCGGTCGACTAAGATTTATTTTTGTCGGGGATAGCCTTTATAGGCATATCATGTTATGCCATTTTCCAATACGATGCCATTACGTTTAAAAATACATATAAAATACCTTAGAACCACACATATCCATGTCCTAATAAACTAATATTACCTGTAAAGACCTTATTATATTATATATATTATATACAAGTCCACTTCTGACTTTTGAAAATACATGCACGTAATTACAGTTCTTATACTTATGCTAAAATAACAGGTATTTTAGTAAGTTGCATTAAGATCAGTGATTTTATTATGATGCAAGTCATTTGGGATTTACAAATGACAGTTTGATGATGTATTGGGTTACTGAATCTAAGAGCTCAGTACAGCTTTTCAATGGCAAACTATGCAACACTCATTACCGAAACATGCATTCTCATCTCAGAAACCTGCTTATCATTCCTGTAATGCACCCATATTTAGGCAATATTACAAAGAATATATTGTATACTTCAGTCATTTTGGCTTAATCAGTGTGCATTCTGTTCTTTATCCAAAAAACAACACTCAGAAAGGTTGTGTGTTGTGGTAATGAGATGAATTACTAAATATTGTAAATATATTTTGTTTTCAGTGTTATGCTTAACTCAGGCCTTAGTTAAGCAATGTAAAACAAATATTATAAATGTATTTCTTTATCACGTTTTTGGACTTCAAAAACTGTTACGGTAAATGAGAATTTTTTGTGTTGGTAGTTGTGGAAATTGTGGTAAAATGCATAATATCTGTTCAATAAACATAACAGTAGTTATGAAATAGATAACTACAGATCCTAATATTAGTGATGCAATAAGAACTATGGTGGAAAAGGTGTTTCTTTTTTTGTCATATTTTTTTTGTCAAGTGCCAGTTGTGTGAGAACCACCCTTTTAGGTATCTGCTATTTACTGGCAAATCAATCTAGTCTAGACAAGACCACTCTGTGGCTCAGTGAGGCTCAGTCAATACATTGACCAGGTTCTCAAAATGAGTCTCCTTTAGAAAATAATCACTGTCTGCCACTTTGCTTTCTTTGATATCCAGTATGAAAAAAAAATAATGTACATGTAAATGTAATCGTTAGCCGACCACAGCACACCAAAACAAGCCTTGGGAAAGAAAAGACAGTCATTTGCTAGATGACTGACTTGAATATCGGAGCTGTGTCATATTGTATACAGCGCCCTGGGAATATGCTATATCTAGTGACTCAGTCATTCACACACCTGAAAGCCATCTGATTGGTTGTTTGCTCACACACGCAATCTCTGTTGACCGTGGTTATTTACATAGCATTGTGGGAGATAAGCAAGCCACGGTGGTATAGTGCAGTACAGTATACTAGCCAGTCTCCTTGTGGAAACAAAGGCAATAGGCTAACCAGACATAGAGATAGTTAGAGACTAAGTCTGTAACAATCTTAGATAAGAGCCAATTGAAAGAGATTTTTAAATATTACTAAAATCCTACAATTAGCAGAGATTAAATCTTACAAATGGAAATGTCGAGAAAATATAAGAAGTAGGGCAACAGATGAAAATCTTACAAATGGAATTGTATAAGACTGATTGAACTCATACTAGCCTACGAGCACTTCCTCTCAGAGGCCATGTCTGGATCAATGGGACAACATTCTTTCCATTCCTCAATCATAAAATGAGAGCTGTTAACTCACACAGAGTGAAATCCTCTCCTGTGACTCTATTCTGTCATCTGGTCCACTGTTGTTAGCATTCGCATGTTAGTTAATGTGTAAGCCCAGCCACTGCTAGACTGTGCAGTCTGTGCTGCTGGTTGATGTGTCCTGCCCTCTCATTATGGAGGCCATGATGATGTGGAGGAGGGCAATCCACTTTTATAAATATAGGACTACAGAACAGTTTGTAGCCCAATGAGCAGCCAGCGTGTTAATAAGCCAGGAGGTGAGGTGCTGCGTAGCTCGGCGTAAACATAACCTAGCCCACACAAATGGGACCACTATACAATACAGACATACAGGAGAACAAAGAAACACCATTACAGCACACAAGCACGACACGCATCAAATCAGTCAATGGTGCACACACAGCAAACGGCTGTGCAATTGCAAACACACACACACACACACAAACCACAGCAGTTTAGTTGGCAAAATCTTTGGCTGGGCCTTGTTGGCAGCTGGGGCACCGTTCAGCACTAAACCACACACACTGGGCAGCAGCACACACACCGGCAGCCAGGTCAGACTTACTGTTGAAAAGAATTGCTCAGTGGCTCTGCTCTTCTGACATCATCAGTGTTGGCCCAACAGCCTGGGCCTGCTCCAAGGGAGAAAATACCACTAATCACAGATCCATGATCAGCTTTCCCTATCCGGATCCAAACCCTCAACCATTACGACTGGGACCAGTATGTGGGAACGACTGCCAGCAGGAGCCCTCAGCCTCTTTTCCTCAGGCTGCCATCCAGACACTCAGATAAATAGATTCTCATCCTCACTCAGGCCTGGCAAGGACACTCTGCCACTTAGCTGACAGAGAGAGAGAGAGAGAGAGAGCTCTCGCTCCTTAATGATCCATCCCACTGGCCAGCAGCCATCAATTCCCCCAGCGCCCATTATTTTCCCAGACACCACAGATAAGGCCACTTACTTCTCCTTACACTAATCACTGTTAGCGTTGATGGTGTAGCCTACATTGAGAAGGCGCAGCAGGGCATGAGGCAGGGTCCTGACCAGACCAGCAATCTGTCTGCAGAGCCTTGTTTACCACTGGCCAAAGTCAGACGGTATCTCATCCTGTTGTTACAGACAGAAATTAGGGGTTCGTCCCTCCCATTGGGGGCCTCCATAAATTACGTTTCGGTGAAGCGAAGCGTTTACAGAGATAAGTGGTCGATGGAGAGTCATCAAAACGGGGACAAAAGCTGCTTTCATACCACCAAGTGTCCTTTGGCAAAGGCGGATTTGTCGGCCTATAAAAAGGGGTCTAGGCTAAATCATCTCCGTTTTGTCTTCGATTGTCCCGGGTTGACTTATTATTCTGTCAGAGTAATGTTCGCCCTTGAAATTCCGGCGCTGCTGGGAAGGAGACAAAGAAATCCCTCTTAGTTTTTCCTTAGGAGGAAATGTTTTCCTAAACACATGAAAGCACACAGGTGGTTAGTGCAGCAGCTAGGCTTTTTTTAAAATTACATATTGCAGCTTTAACTTGGGCAAATAAATGCATTTTCTAATAAGTTCAATACAATTAGTGGATTTCCTTCTATGTTCAATATTTTTTTGAATATTGTTGAATTATGTTTCAATGTCTAGATTCCGTGATTCTGTCCACATTCTCCGCAATGCAGATTTTATAGGGCCCTACTTCTATTTTAGTGTAGTAGACTGGGGCTTTCTGAATACTCCCATTCATGCGCAACGTTGACCAGTGGGTGAAACTTCCTTCCAGTTCTGTTTTATGAGATCTGAAGGAGTCACCTGCCTGGGCTGACAAACAGGGGCCAGGAGTGGAGCGTCATGACTTATGATAGGCCTACGTTTCAAACTAAATTAAATAGCCTATTTCAACTAGCTCAAAAGTATTGGCCTATTATTGGTGTACAGGTTAGCACACACGGCTGGATTCAAAACATACGCTCACAGTGGGAGAGAGGTTCAGATTAGCTGTTCCCTGCGTGCTCCTGGAACACAGTGGGTCCGCTGATTAAATGGGTCAGTGGGTTAATTTAATAACACTACTATCACATCCAAGACAAGAGGAAACACTGTGGACTAATACATACAGGGAGAGGTCACACACCAATCAATACCATACTAGGATGCCAAGACACAATAGTAGTGAGAGCAGCCCATGTTGTTGAGACAGACAGGATGGGGGTGCTTCAGTACAGTACAGTCCCAGAGTAGCCTAAGGCCATGCAGCCAATGTCCTGTCGACTGATCCAAGCCTGGACCTATCAAAGCACAGGAACCAAATGGAGCGCTAGGCCTAACACAGCCAGGCCAAGCATCAAACAAACAGCAACATTGGAAAGTGATATTTTCCAGGAACACTCGCAAGTGGTGTGAGCATGCCAGCATCCCTCACAGACACACATGCTACATGCATCAACCCTTAGATACATTTTTGATGCATATTTCCATACAGTGTCGTGCTATGTATTTCTGTGTCTGGCCTGTCTGCCTGCCTGACGTGCCTGTGCATTAAATGGCATAGCATTGAGAATTTAGGTCAGTGGAGCTGCCAGGCTGACATTACTGTACATGGCAGTCAGGAGGACACACACAGTTCCAAAGGATGGCATTGTGCTGCCAGAGCCACAGCACAGACACACTCCGTGAGGATCAGCAGGGGAAAGGCTCTGACTCCAACTGTGCTGCAATTACCAATAAGTTTATGGGGATTTCTGCTGAAGTGGCCATCATTATCGACATAAATACTGAGAGGAATGGCCGAAAGCATGGCTGTCCATAAAAAATGTTTTGTCAACTGGATTGTGAGCCGCAATGAGTCAGATGAGGCTGTGGTTATTAGCTAGGGCATTTCCATCAAAAATGACCCATGAGCACAAACATGTGAAGTTCATAGGAGCATATCAAATTGGGTGTCAAATGAAAGCTAAGAGTCTATATTTGGGGGAAATGAAAGCATAGATATACACTGCTCAAAAAAATAAAGGGAACACTTAAACAACACAATGTAACTCCAGGTCAATCACACTTCTGTGAAATCAAACTGTCCACTTAGGAAGCAACACTGATTGACAATACATTTCACATGCTGTTGTGCAAATGGAATAGACAACAGGTGGAAATTATAGGCAATTAGCAAGACACCCCCAATAAAGGACTGGTTTTGCAGGTGGTGACTACAGACCACTTCTCCGTTCCTATGCTTCCTGGCTGATGTTTTGGTCACTTTTGAATGCTGGCGGTGCTTTCACTCTAGCGGTAGCATGAGACGGAGTCTACAACCCACACAAGTGGCTCAGGTAGTGCAGCTCATCCAGGATGGCACATCAATGCGAGCTGTGGCAAGAAGGTTTGCTGTGTCTGTCAGCGTAGTGTCCAGAGCATGGAGGCTCTACCAGGAGACAGGCCAGTACATCAGGAGACGTGGAGGAGGCCGTAGGAGGGCAACAACCCAGCAGCAGGACTGCTACCTCCGCCTTTGTGCAAGGAGGAGCAGGAGGAGCACTGCCAGAGCCCTGCAAAATGACCTCCAGCAGGCCACAAATGTGCATGTGTCTGCTCAAACGGTCAGAAACAGACTCCATGAGGGTGGTATGAGGGCCCGGCGTCCACAGGTGGGGGTTGTGCTTACAGCCCAACACCGTGCAGGACGTTTGGCATTTGCCAGAGAACACCAAGATTGGCAAATTCGCCACTGGCGCCCTGTGCTCTTCACAGATGAAAGCAGGTTCACACTGAGCACGTGACAGACGTGACAGAGTCTGGAGACGCCGTGGAGAACATTCTGCTGCCTGCAACATCCTCCAGCATGACCGGTTTGGCGGTGGGACGTCATGGTGTGGGGTGGCATTTCTTTGGGCCCTCCATGTGCTCGCCAGAGGTAGCCTGACTGCCATTAGGTACCGAGATGAGATCCTCAGACCCCTTGTGAGACCATATGCTGGTGCGGTTGGCCCTGGGTTCCTCCTAATGCAAGACAATGCTAGACCTTATGTGGCTGGAGTGTGTCAGCAGTTCCTGCAAGAGGAAGGCATTGATGCTATGGACTGGCCCGCCTGTTCCCCAGACCTGAATCCAATTGAGCACATCTGGGACATCATGTCTCGCTCCATCCACCAACGCCACGTTGCACCACAGACTGTCCAGGAGTTGGCGGATGCTTTAGTCCAGGTCTGGGAGGAGATCCCTCAGGAGACCATCCACCACCTCATCAGGAGCATGCCCAGGCGTTGTAGGGAGGTCATACAGGCACGTGGAGGCCACACACACTACTGAGCCTCATTATGACTTGTTTTAAGGACATTACATCAAAGTTGGATCAGCCTGTAGTGTGGTTTTCCACTTTAATTTTGAGGGTGACTCCAAATCCAGACCTCCATGGGTTGATTAATTTGATTTCCATTGATCATTTTTGTGTGATTTTGTTGTCAGCACATTCAACTATGTAAAGAAAAAAGTATTTAATAAGATTATTTCATTCATTCAGATCTAGGATGTGTTATTTTAGTGTTCCCTTAATTTTTTTGAGCAATGTATATATTTCAACCATTTATCTTTAAAATGTGGCATAAGTAAAGGCCTTGAGTTCTGGATGCACAAATGGAAAAGGGGTCTTAGAAATTGTATTACAGAAAAAGTCTTAAAAAGGTATCAGAAATACATCAAAACACAATATTAATGTTGACGTAAAGACCCCAACTGCCAACTAATATCAGCACTTATATTTAGTTTTGGATCAATTTTGTACATTCTGAAGGTTAAAGGAATATTGCCTTGTAATTGTGTTACCAAAACCCCACATACTGTACATTTAAGACATTTTCAAATTTCTCTCCCTTATGGAGGGAGGATAATGAAAGTTCACAGAAGTAACAACTAATAGTAGACCTAGCAATTAGTTAGTGATTTTACCAATATCATTTTTGTTTGTATTATAAAGTTAATTAAATCGTGTACAGTGCATTCAGAAAGTAATCAGACCCCTTCCCTTTTTCAACATTTTGTTAAGTTACAGCCTTATTCTAAAATGGATTAAATAAAAACATTTCCTCATCAATCTACACACAATACCCCATAATTACAAAGCCAAAACAGGTTTAGAAATGTTAGCCAATTTATCATTCTATTTTTTTTTGAAATACCTTATTTACATAAGTATTCAGACCCTTTGCTATGAGACTCGATATTGATTGATCATCCTTGAGATGTTTCTACAACATCATTGGAGTCCACCTGTGGTAAATTCAATTGATTGTACATGATTTGTAAAGGCGCACACCTGTCTATACAAGGTCACACAGTTAACAGTGCATGTCAGAGCAAAAACCAAGCCATGAGGTCAAAGGAATTGTCCGTAGGGCTCCGAGACAGGATTGTGTCGAGGCACAGATCTGGGGAAGGGTACCAAAACATATCTGCAGCATTGAAGGTTACCAAGAACACAGTGCCTCCATCATTCTGAAATGGAAGAAGTTTGGAAACACCAAGACTCTTCCTAGAGCTGGCCGCCCGGCCAAACTGAGCAATCGGGGGAGAAGGGCCTTGGTCAGGGAGGTGACCAAGAACCCGATGGTCACTCTGACAGAGCGCCAGAGTTTCTCTGTGGAGATGGGAGATCCTTCCAGAAGGGCACTCCACCAAATCAGGCCCTTATGGTAGAGTGGCCAGACGGAAGCCACACCTCAGTAAAAGCCACATGACAGCCCGCTTGGAGTTTGCCAAAAGTCACCTAAAGGACTCTTGACCATGAGAAACAAGATTCTCTGGCCTGATGAAACCAAGATTGAACTCTTTGGAGGAAACCTGGAACAATCCCTACGGTGAAGCATGGTGGTGGCAGCATCATGCTGTGGGGATGTTTTTAGCGGCAGGGACTGGGAGAATAGTCAGGATCGAGGGAAAGACGAACGGAGCAAAGCACAGTGAGATCCTTGATGAAAACCTGCTCCAGAGCGCATGACCTTAGACTGGGGCGAAGGTTCACCTTCCAACAGGACAACGACCCTAAGCACACAGCCAAGACAATGGCGAAAGTGGCTTCAGGACAAGTCTTTGAATGTCCTTGAGTGGCCCAGCCAGAGCCCGGACTTGAACCCGATCGAACATATCTGGAGAGAACAGAAAATAGCTGTGCAGCGACGTTCCCCATCCAACCTGACAGAGCTTGAGAGGATCTGCAGAGAAGAATGGGAGAAACTCCCCAAATACAGGTGTGCCAAGCTTGTAGCGTCATACCCAAGAAGACTCGAGGCCGTAGGCCTAATCGCTGCCAAGGCTGCTTCAACAAAGTACTGAGTAAAGGGTCTGAATACTTATGTAATTGTGATATTTCAGTTTTGTATTTTTCAATACATTTGCAAATATTTATAGAAACCTGTTTTTGCTTTGTCATTACAGGGTATTGTGTGTAGATTGATGAGGGGGGAAAAACAATTTAATCCGGGTTAGAATAAGGCTGTAACGTAACAAAACGTGGAAAAAGTCAAGAGGGCTGAATACTTTCCGAATGTACTGTAATTCCAAAGAAACACTGAATAAAATCAGTAACAGAATTACTGCAACTGAACTGGCTACAATGGAAAATCATAATAGTCACAAACCACAGTTGGGTCACCTGCTACTGTCCTCCTTTCCACTGGCATACTGTTATGTTTAGCTCATAACTGTTTTCTTTGTCTTTCTGTTGTCTGGTGGTTAAAGAGTGTTAAAACAGTCTGAGTCTGGACAACGCCTCCCTCTCTCTCTGCCCCTTTCTCTCTCCAGTTAACGTCACCTTTCCCAGTTCTTACCTATCATAGACATATGTTTCACAAGTTTGGATAGGATAGTACAGTGAGTAGAGCACAGTACAGTACAATACAGTGAGTAGAGCACAATAAAGTACAGTACAATACAGCAGTACAGTACAATAGGGTAGAGTACAGTAAAGCAAAATAGAGTATAGTACAGCAGAGTACAGTTTATTGTACTGTACTCTACGGAACTATCCTGTACTCAGGGGTTGCATTAACTCAGAATTCCACATTTTTCAGACAAAAAAAAATATATATTAGCTCAAAAAGTGTTGCATACTGAAAACGCAGGTGTATTGACCATGACATTCAATTTTGAGTTCAAACTTTTTATACATAGACTCGATATGATTATCTGAAACATCTCATACACCCTCCAAACCACTCGTTCTCTCTCTGCCTGTCTGAGGGGAGGGAGTATGTGGTGGGAGTCTGACAGAGGCATTTAAGACGTGTTTCCAGCACACGCAAAGCTTGCAGCACTTTCTGTAGTCCACCCTGGGTCTAGTGTTCAGCTGCCAGAACCTGAATTCTGACCATGAAACGCTCCCGCATAGGCAGTGATCACCTAGACTAGAGACACAAATGACAACTTCAATGGGGGCACAGGAGTCACGAAATCTTGACGTTGATAGGGCACGCACCATTTATGACCAGTGTGCCGAAAACAGAAAATAGAGAGCAACGGAGGGAGGGAGATGAGGAAGTAAGATAGTTTAAGTGTGCACATTTGTAAAACATGAGGATTATGACATCCATATCCATAATTATGCATTTCTGTGTGGTACAGATCAGGGACTCATGATGTAATTCCATTATCGTAATTATGTTACCGGGTGTAAATCCACTTCACTTACTGAAGCCAAAATAACTCACAACCCATTCTTTCTGCAGAAATATTTTAATCTTAATTCGGAGCAGATATTTAACAGAGTTTTGGGAACATTTGGTTGCATAAAAACCTGACCCTTACGAAAAAAGATTGCAGTCAGAGTGCAGTTATTCTGCAATTACTGCGTCCAAAATACCACAGTCACTGCAGTTACTGCAGTTTTAAAACTACAATCTTTTTGTGTAAGGGGAGGGAGATTTTACCTTAATTCCATTACCAAAGTTTGCATCTGCACAGTTCTTCCACTAAATTCGTTTTCGTACATTTTTCAGTGGAAATTGTTAAAAGTAGTCCTTGTGAATAGAGTTGTATGGTTTCTTAAACTTTGAAATCAATGGTTTTTGTTTGGCATACATTTTAAAAGTGAAAAAAACTGAGTGAAGGAAAAGCAGCCAACAAGTGCTCAGCATATGTGGGAACTCCTTCAAGACTGTTGGAAAAGCATTCCAGGTGAAGCTAGTTGAGAGAATGGCAAGAGTGTGTAAAGCTGTCAAGGCAGAGGGTGGCTATTTGAAGAATCTCAAATATTAAATATATTTTGATTTGTTTAATGCTTTTTTGGTTACTACATGATTGTGTGTGTGATATTTCATAGTTTTGATGTCTTCACTATTATTCTACAATGTAGAAAATAGTAAAAAGAAAGAAAAAACGTTGAATGAGTAGGAGTTCTAAATCTTTTGACCGGTAGTGTAGGTAGGCCTAATAAGCTTATTCTACCTCCGCCTTCCCATAGAAACCCCATGCAACATCAAAGTCCATCATAAATACCTCCCAAACACACCACTGACCTCCCATGACAGCAATAGTCCTTGTAATGACTTTCGCGGCACAATTTATCAGCTAACTTATGTCAGTAGGCACATTTTTACCAATTGATTTTGTTATTTTCATATTGAAATCCAGGAAGTAGATTCATGCGTGCCGCGAGTCGGGACGTAGGTCGGGACTTACGAGGTGGACATGGTTGAAGGATGTAAACGATCATTTTCTGTTCTCACTCCCCCACAGTATTTGCTACCCTTGTCAAATTTTATTAGAGTGAAAAATGTCAGATCGAGAACGAAGAGGAAATTGGAGACCGGCCTTAAAAAATCCCAGAACCACACGGGGGGACCTAGTGAATGACCTGCAGAGAGCTGGGACCAAAGTAACAAAGCCTACCATCAGTAACACACTACGCCGCCAGGGACTCAAATCCTGCAGTGCCAGACGTGTCCCCCTGCTTAAGCCAGTACATGTCCAGGCCCGTCTGAAGTTTGCTAGAGTGCATTTGGATGATCCAGAAGAGGATTGGGAGAATGTCATATGGTCAGATGAAACCAAAATATAACTTTTTGGTAAAAACTCAACTCGTCGTGTTTGGAGGACAAAGAATGCTGAGTTGCATCCAAAGAACACCATACCTACTGTGAAGCATGGGGGGTGGAAACATCATGCTTTGGGGCTGTTTTTCTGCAAAGGGACCAGGACGACTGATCCGTGTAAAGGAAAGAATGAATGGGGCCATGTATCGTGAGATTTTTTGTGAAAACCTCCTTCCATCAGCAAGGGCATTGAAGATGAAACGTGGCTGGATCTTTCAGCATGACAATGATCCCAAACACACCGCCCGGGCAACGAAGGAGTGGCTTCGTAAGAAGCATTTCAAGGTCCTGGAGTGGCCTAGCCAGTCTCCAGATCTCAACCCCATAGAAAATCTTTGGAGGGAGTTGAAAGTCCGTGTTGCCCAGCGACAGCCCCAAAACATCACTGCTCTAGAGGAGATCTGCATAGAGGAATGGGCCAAAATACCAGCAACAGTGTGTGAAAACCTTGTGAAGACTTACAGAAAACTTTTGACCTGTGTCATTGCCAACAAAGGGAATATAACAAAGTATTGAGAAACTTTTGTTATTGACCAAATACTTATTTTCCACCATAATTTGCAAATAAATTCATAAAAAATCCTACAATGTGATTTTCTGGAGAAAAAAAATCTCATTTTGTCTGTCATAGTTGACGTGTACCTATGATGAAAATTACAGGCCTCTCATCTTTTTAAGTGGGAGAACTTGCACAATTGGTGGCTGACTAAATACTTTTTTCCCCACTGTAGGTTTGAGCCGGAGTATACAACAATTACCCAGTTACTATCCCATTCACGCTGTCACTCAGCATTAGTTACACCAGGGATTTACAAACATGTTCCTGGAGAGCAACCGTCTTGTAGGTTTTCACTCCAACAGGTAAGCTTGATTAGGGTTGGGTTGGACTGAAAACCTATAGGACAGTAGCTCTCTAGGTACAAGGTTTGAGAACCGCAGGGTTATGTAAAACACAGGGAAGAGCCCAATTGCTCTTTGCGCCCGTTCCAAAACTTCACCCGTTGCAAAACAAGCCTATCCGGGCGCCCGGACCAGATTAATCGAATCCCCTCATTGAATAGAACGGGTGTTCCCATTCTAGACAATGGCATGATGGGTGGACTGCCGGCCATTGCGAGTGTACCCATAGGAGCAAAGCAGTAAGTAAAAGTAAAAGCAGGAAGTGTACCCATCAATCTGTGCTGTGATTTGTTGAATCAACTCAACTGACATTACATTCCATTGCATGAGCCACATCAGCTAGCATCATTTGAATGAACATTCTACATTAACATGGAAATGATTGCATCACGCACGGCAAGCGGTACAAATGCACAAAGTCTGGAACTAACAGGACCCTGAACAGCTTCTACCCACAAGCCATAAGACTGCTAAATAGCTACCTGGACTATCTGCATTGACCCTTTTTGCACCAACTTTTTTGACTCATCACATACGCTGCTGTTACTGTTTATCTGTCACTTTATTTATAGTTATATGTACATATCTACCTCAATTACCTCGTACCCCTACACATGAACTCTGTACTGATACCCCTTACCCAAGTTATCGTTACTCATTGTGTATTTATTATTACTTTTCTTTTATTTCTCTATTTTCTTTCTCCCTGCATTGTTGGGAAGGGCCTGTAAGTAAGCATTTCACTGGTAGTCGCCACCGGTTGTTTACGAAGCATGTGACAAATAAATTTTGATAACAACACCAGGCAGCCATTGCAAGTGTACCCATGGGTTGACCAGTCAAATTGCCATAATTAGGCTAGCTAAAGTTAGTTGCAAAGTTTGGTTAAAAAGTTGCCACCAGCTCCTCCTTGGTTGGTTTTTCAACCAGGGCGATGTTGGGAGGTAGGTCTGGTGTGTCAACTTGGAAGTCTGGGTCTTTATATATGATCTGTTCATCTTCTCGCCACTTGACAGCCTGCTGGACCAATCGGGTTCTAAAGTTGAATGTCTTCTGTTCAGACACTCTTCTCTACCCAGTCCTTTGCCTGTTTGGAATAGTCCATACAGCTTCTTAGATATCCTGAAAGAAGTGTAACAGAATAACAAAACAAAAAATAGAAATGAGTCCTAATTAGTCTTTCCTTGCATCCTCCTGAAAGATTATTGGAGCAAGCATGAGTGGAGGAACATTGGGTACCCTCTTTGAAAAGGGTGTGATACAAAGATAAAATATGGATACAAAGACAGAAGATGTGAGAAATTGAACAAAGATAAAATCAGAGACTGTGGTTCATTGTCCAATCCTCATGTCTGTTCCACCACCCCTCTCCTTCTTCCATTCCCTCCCAGGCAGGCAGGTATTTAAACAGAAAGAGTGATTGGTGATGTTGGCTGGTATACATGTCAATTCAGGGCATGAGCTCATATTCTAAATGTTTTAATTGAAATAATGTAAAGGTTGGGCTAGTTTGTTGTCATTACAACTCATGCACCAGCTAGAGCCAGAGCCATATCTTTATATATTGGCTCTGGCTAGGGCTGTGTCCCATTCATGGACCTTAACTAGGGCAAGTAATTTAATGCAATCAATAGCACTACAGAAAACTGTGATGCCTAGTAGAAAATATACTATTTCTTATCAGTAACGTTGTAATGAAAAAGGGAATTGCATCACAAAGCAAAATAAACAAAACAGACAGTAGGACAGGTTAACATTACCGTTACAGTAGTAGCTAAGCTTAAAACACCACAAACTAGTTCAGGGAATGGCAAACAAATAACGTTATAAATGACTTTGTGGTGACTAGCTACAGGTGTTAGCAACTTAGCTAGCTAGCAACATACCTTGAATAGTTGGAGCTTTCCCATCCATGGTGGAAAGGTGGGTGGGAACAGAACCCGGTTTCAACCGGTCCCCATTGTAGTCAGTGCACAAAGTGATCACTGGACTCGGTCAACCACAGCTGGTGAATGACTTCAGATGTCATATCGACACCATAAGCAGGATGTCGGATTGCCTGCAGCCATGTCTGACACAAAGCTCCATCACGGTCAGGAAAAGAGTGGAAATGTGTAGTATATCTGTATCTGACCGGAACATTATTGCACCTGGGTATAATGCACTTAATTTTGGCCAACGTCACTCAGCTAACAGTTACTCGACTACTAACGTTATTCGCCTAGCCTTACTTTACTTCAGACATTACTAACCTTTAGCCTAGCTAGCTACCATCTCTTTGTTTACTTCCATTCATTCTGATTTCCTTTTTTGAAGACCAATAGTAAAATGCTCCTTTGTCGCGCCTCCTGTAATTATTCATTTTAGAACCACAAAGAAGAGTATCTACCGGATTACAGACTATATGGAAGACCTTTGCACTAGCACAATGTAAGTCTACTTTTTACATTAAACAAAACATGTATTTGGCAATTCAATGCCGAGACACCAATCGTTGTTTATGTAACAATAAATACACTGTTTTTAATGCATTTTAGGTAATTTCGGAAATTCAGCATTTGTATATAAAATATATATACAGAAATCAAAATGTTCAAACAATGGACCAAAAAACTGTCTGGGGTACTGACAAACAGCCAGGCAATAGTCCCGTGTAGCTCAGTTGGTAGAGCATGGCGCTTGCAACGCCAGGATTGTGGGTTTGTTTCCCATGGGGGACCAGTATGAAAAAATTTATGCACTCACTAACTGTAAGTCACTCTGGATAAGAGTGTCTGCTAAATGACTAAAATGTAAATGTAAAATGTAATAAAAGGCCCAGAAGTATTTTTGGGTGAACTTCCCCTTTAAGTGTATTTCTGTCACTGAAGTGTTAGTTAGGTCTTGCTATTTCTTCTCTACCCTACAGTGTATGGTAATTGTGTCTCTGATGGAAAGTCAGTCATGCAGCAGCAGGGGTTGGAACCGGTTCAGGAAACAGAATGCCAGTCGCATCTCGCACCGCACCCTACACTACACTAGTCTGTCCAATGCATGTACATAGCTTGCATTGGACAGACCAATGTATAGCTGCTCTATCCATTGGTTAAGTAATTTAATGTAGAGCTAAATAAAATAAAATAAAATACATCTAATTAGAGGTTTAAAAAGGAACAGAAAGGAATGATATAAACTAACTTTTTCTGGTTCGAACCGGTTCAGAACTTTACATCTCTGGTCGGACCAGTGGAACAGAACAAAAAAATTAATGGTTCTGTTCAGAATGAAACAATTGGAAAATCATTTTGGTTCCAACCCCTGTGCAGCAGGCTAATTAATAGGGGTGGGACGATACCAGTATCGCAATATTGTTTCCATGGCAAAAATGAAAACACGAAGCAGAACAAACCTACTGTATGTAAAATATTGCGTTCTATAGTTGGGAAATAAATAAATGTGACTCTGGATGACAACATGATGATGTTTGTTTCCAACATTAGGGTCGTTCCTAAGTAAAATCGCTTCATGTTTTGTTTCCTAGCCACGATACTGGTATCGTCAGGGCTCTACTAGTTACAATGTCTTCTAACAAAGAGGGCCTGACAGACCGTTAAAGCAGAGAAAGCTTTCAAGTTGGGTTGAGTTAATGAGAGCCATCTCTCTACAGCTAGACTACTGTGCCATTACAACTGGACCATGGCTGCCACTCTGTAATCAGCCTTATTCTCCCTCTCAGGGGGGAGACAGGCAGGCAACACACACACACACACACACACACACACACGTCGCACACACTAAGTGGTACACACACACGCACAGGAGGCTTCAGCGACCCGCAGGTGCTGGCCTCGTACTGAACAAACTGACCGATGGGCACACCAGTTGAAAGTGAAGTGATAGCCCTACTTGAAGTGAAAGAGGAAAAATCTGTGAATACTACTAGCATAATGTAGCCTACCTTTTAGCCTGGTCTTATAGACTAGATGTAACATAGTAAATGTAAATCCGGGACACTCAAATTAGTATATGTTATGTTTGGTACGGTTACATAAGACAGATGGTTACTTAAGGCATAAAGGAAAGTAGGGTGGTTGGTCAGGGTGTATGGGTGAGCGTATAATGTGAATCTCATCAGGGACAAATTTAGCATTTTAGCTAATCAGCAACTTTTCAACTACTTACTACTTTTTAGCTACTTTGCAACTATTTAGCATGTTAGCTAACCCTTCCCCTAACCTTAACCCTTTTGGCTAACCCTTCCCCTAACCTTAACCCTAACCCCTAGCCTACCTAACATTAGCCAGCTAGCTAGAATTCGTAACATATTATACATTTTGCAAATTCGTAACATATAATACGAATTGTAATTCGTAACATATCACACGAAATGGGTGATTGACATCCACAAATTAATACATACCATTTTAACATATCATACTAAATGGAGCGTCTCGGATTTCCGTACAGAATAATATGGAATGCTCTGAGACCAGATTGTACCTCTGGATACAAAGATTATTGAAAAGTTTGAGTCGGAAAGGCATGCATGACCAACATTTTGATTAAAAACTTCAGTTGCATTAACACATTATCAGCACAATAATAAAGGATGCCATGTAAAGCATTGTTAGGCTGAATGTAGTCTACACAACATAGCCTTAACCATTTGCAACAAGCGGGTGTTGATTCCAAGAGCCCCCCTATAAAACCAGCACAACCCATTCTGAAAGTCAAGCCTGAAGCGTTCTGTTCCATACAAGGTCACCAAATAAACACAGGTCGGTTTCTCTCATTGGAAGCAGGAAGTAAAAGGGGGAAAAAGCCTTAAACTCAGCATCAAGAGAGTACATTCCAAGACAACTCCACATACTATTAATAACTCCAAGTAATTGTACGCATTCTTGTGAGTCGCCATAATTGGCAAGTATAGGCCTAGCTCTAAGTAACATAATGGGGAGGTTAGGGCTAGGCTATATGCTAAATGAAGTGGAGATTAGGGGGAAAGACTGGGCTCAGTAACTCACTTAGGCCCTGTGGCAACAGAAACAGACCGTCACAGTGTGTCACAACAACACCTAAGGGAGAGGCTGCAGAGAATTCCTCACATACACTACATGGGCAAAAGTATGTGGATACGCCTTCAAATTAGTGGATTTTGCTATTTCAGCCACACCCGTTGCTGACAGGTGTATAAAATCGAGCACGCCGCCATGCAATCTCCATAGACAAACATTGGCAGTAGAATGTCCTTACTGAAGAGCTCAGTGACTTTCAACGTGGCACCGTCATGGGATGCCACCTTTCCATTCCCTGCTAGAGCTGCCCAGGTCAACTGTAAGTGCTGTTATTGTGAAGTGGAAACGTCTAGGAGCAACATAGCATATAGCGTGTAAAAGTCGTCTTTCCTCGGTTGCAACACTCACTACCGAGTTCCAAACTGCCTCTGGAAGCAACATCAGCACAAGAACTGTTCGTCGGGAGCTTCATGAAATGGGTTTTAATGGCCGAGCAGCCGCACACAAGCCTAAGATCACCATGCGCAATGCCAAGCATCGGCTGGAGTGGTGTAAAGCTCGCCGCCATTGGACTCTGGGAGCAGTGGAAACGTGTTCTCTGGAATGATGAATCACGCTTCCCCATTTGGCAGTACGACGGACGAATCTGGGTTTGGTGGATGCCAGGAGAATGCTACCTGCCCCAATGCATAGTGCCAACTATAAAGTTTGGTGGAGGAGGAGGCTGTTTTCATGGTTCGGGCTAGGCCCCTTAGTTTCAGTGAAAGGAAATCTTAACGCTACAGCATACAATGACATTCTAGACAATTCTGTGCATCCAACATTGTGGCAACAGTTTGGTGAAGGCCCTTTCCTGTTTCAGCATGACAATGCCCCCGTGCACAAAGCGAAGTCAATACAGAAATGGTTTGTTGAGATCGGTGTGGAAGAACTTGACTGGCCTGCACAGAGCCCTGACCTCAACCAACAAACACCTTTGGGATGAATTGGAACGCCGACTGCGAGCCAGGACTAATCGCCCAACATCAGTGCACGACCTCACTAATACTCTTTTGGCTGAATGGAAGCAAGTCCCCACAGCAATGTTCCAACATCTAGTGGAAAGCCATCCCAGAAGAGTGGAGGCTGTTATAGCAGCGAAGGTGAGACGAATTCCATATTAATGCCCATGATTTTGGAATGAGATGTTCGACGCCATCATTAAGTTTGCCGATGACACAACAGTGGTAGGCCTGATCACCGACAACGACGAGACAGCCTATAAGGAGGAGGTCAGAGACCTGGCTGTGTGGTGCCAGGACAACAACCTCTCCCTCAACGTGATCAAGACAAAGGAGATGATTGTGGACTACAGGAAAAAGAAGAGGGCCGAGCAAGTTCTCATCGATGGGGCTGTAGTGGAGCAGGTTGAGAGTCCACATCATCAACAAACTAACATGGTCCAAGCACACCAAAACAGTCGTGAAGAGGGCATGACAAAACCTATTCCCCCTAAGGAGACTGAAAAGATTTGGCATGGGTCTTCAGATCCTCAAAAAGTTATACAGCTGCACCATCGAGAGCATCCTGACTGGTTGCATCACTGCCTGGTATGGCAACTGCTCGGCCTCCGACCGCAAGGCACTACAGAGGGCAGTGTGTACGGCCCAGTACATCACTGGGGCCAAGCTTCCTGCCATCCAGGACCTCTATACCAGGCGGTGTCAGAGGAAGGCCTTAAAAATTGTCAAAGACTCCAGCCACCCTTATCATAGACTGTTCTCTCTGCTACCGCACGGCAAGCGGTACCGGAGCGCCAAGTCTAGGTCCAAGAGGCTTCTAAACAGTTTCTACCCCCAAGCCATTATACTCCTTAACATCTAATCAAATGCCTACCCAGACTATTTGCATTGCCCCCCCCCCTTTACGCTGCTGCTACTCTCTGTTTATTATCTATGCATAGTCACTTTATTAACTCTACCTACATGTACATATTACCACAATTACCTCGACTAACCGGTGCCCCCGCACATTGACTCGGTACCGGTACCCCCTGTATATAGCCTCGCTATTGTTATTTTTACTGCTACTCTTTAATTATTTGTTACTTTTATTTTGTATATTTTTTTGTGTGATTTTGGGGGGGATTCTTTCTTAAAACTGCATTGTTGGTTAAGGGCTTGTAAGTAAGCGTTTCACTGTAAGGTCTACACCTGTTGTATTCGGCGCATGTGACAAATAAAATGTGATTTGATGAGGAAGTGTCCACATACTTTTGGTTATGTAGTGTATTTCCCCCCTTGCTCAATATCCTCCAGTTCTCGCTGTTTGTATGTCTGTGCATGCCTTGGGAAATAGCCAGCGAAAATGCTTGTAAAAGTGCTATTTGAGAAAGAGATGCTTATCAGACAATGGGGACATTGGGAATAATATCATCCAGGACACAGCCAGGCAGGCTGGGTCATTAATGGAGGCTTTAGGTGAGGCTTGTGCCATTTCATTTTAGTCATTTAGCAGATGCTCTTATCCAGAGTGACTTACAGTTAGTGAGTGCATACATTTTCATACTGGCCCCCCGTGGGAATCGAACCCACAACCCTGGCGTTGCAAACGCCATGCTCTACCAACTGAGCTACACGCAATTTCAGATTCAATTGACTGCTAGTGACAAGAGTTTTTGCCCCCAGGCCAAACCCAATGTTGAGCTGCTGTCCAGTAACCCTGATTTAGAAGCCTGTCTTATGATGTGTCTGCCAGGGGTCGACACAGCAAAATAGGCCCTAGTTCTAAAAGACTGCGTTTGACTCTGCTTTCAATTTCAACAGAGGGGCGTTTTTGAAGCACAAAGTAGTACCCTAATATTTACCAAGGGGGATGAAATCATTGTAATGGAAAATGTCAGTAAAAGCTGTCGCTGTCCCAGCTGAGACTGGCGCTCAATCAAAGACAAGTGGGTGCAGTTACATAAGCATTTTGCTGCACTCGCTATAACATCTGCTAAACTGTGTATGTGACCAATAAACTTTGATTTGATAATTAACACTATGAAAACACATAAGGGATAAAACTAGTCAACAGCATGGGGGTCGTAAGGTCAATGTCAACTGCCTGTCATAAGTGGTGCATTAAACATGTAGCCTAGCATATCATAAAGCTTTTGTGTATAGGATTGTTGCTTATGTCTAAATATATTGAGCCTGCCATGATCTCTATACTATCTAGCCATACCTAAACTTTGGCACCGAACCTAACTTTTTGTTTCATTGGTTAAAATTTTTTTAGGCTATACAGTGAGGGAAAGAAGTATTTGATCCCCTACTGATTTTGTACGTTTGCCCACTGACAAAGAAATGATCAGTCTATAATTTTAATGGTAGGTTTATTTGAACAGTGAGAGACAGAATAACAACAACAAAATCCAGAAAAACGCATGTAAAAAATGTTATAAATTGATTTGCATTTTAATGAGGGAAATAAGTATTTGACCCCCTCTCAATCAGAAAGATTTCTGGCTCCCAGGTGTCTTTTATACAGGTAACAAGCTGAGATTAGGAGCACACTCTTAAAGGGAGTGCTCCTAATCTCAGCTTGTTACCTGTATAAAAGACACCTGTCCACAGAAGCAATCAATCAGATTCCAAACTCTCCACCATGGCCAAGACCAAAGAGCTCTCAAAGGATGTCAAGGACAAGATTGTAGACCTACACAAGGCTGGAATGGGCTACAAGACCATCGCCAAGCAGCTTGGTGATAAGGTGACAACAGTTGGTGCGATTACTCGCAAATGGAAGAAACACAAAATAACTGTCAATCTCCCTCGGCCTGGGGATCCATGCAAGATCTCACCTCGTGGAGTTGCAATGATCATGAGAACGGTGAGGAATCAGCCCAGAACTACACGGGAGGATCTTGTCAATGATCTCAAGGCAGCTGGGACCATAGTCACCAAGAAAACAATTGGAAACACACTACGCCGTGAAGGACTGAAATCCTGCAGCGTCCGCAAGGTCCCCATGCTCAAGAAAGCACATATACAGGCCTGTCTGAAGTTTGCCAATGAACATCTGAATGATTCAGAGGAGAACTGGGTGGAAGTGTTGTTGTCAGATGAGACCAAAATCGAGCTCTTTGGCATCAACTCAACTCACCGTGTTTGGAGGAGGAGGAATGCTGCCTATGACCCCAAGAACACCATCCCCACCGTCAAATATTAAGGTGGAAACATTATGCTTTGGGGGTGTTTTTCTGCTAAGGGGACAGGACAACTTCACAGCATCAAAGGGACGATGGACGGGGCCATGTACCATCAAATCTTGGGTGAGAACCTCCTTCCCTCAGCCAGGGCATTGAAAATGGGTTGTGGATGGGTATTCCAGCATGACAATGACTCAAAACACACGGCCAAGGCAACAAAGGAGTGGCTCAAGAAGAAGCACATTAAGGTCCTGGAGTGGCCTAGCCAGTCTCCAGACCTTAATCCCATAGAAAATCTGTGGAGGGAGCTGAAGGTTCAAGTTGCCAAACGTCAGCCTCGAAACCTTAATGACTTGGAGAAAATCCCTCCTGAGATGTGTGCAAACCTGGTGGCCAACTACAAGAAACGTCTGACCTCTGTGATTGCCAACAAGGGTTTTGCCACCAAGTACTAAGTCATGTTTTGCAGAGGGGTCAAATACTTATTTCCCTCATTAAAATGTAAATCAATTTATAACATTTCTGACAGTTGTTATTCTGTCTCTCACTGTTCAAATAAACCTACCATTAAAATTATAGACTGATCATGTCTTTGTCAGTGGGCAAACGTACAAAATCAGCAGGAGATCAAATACTTTTTTCCCTCACTGTATATACAGTGGCAGCTTAATTCAGACTGAGTAAGCCTTTGCTGTTTAAGCCAGAAAGGGGTGTGTGTGTGTCCACAAACTCTGCATAAATCTGCCATGTCTGATCTGGTACGCTGTCTCCATCCTATCACTTTTCCCTTTGCAACTTAACATTCCCAGTGTATACTGTCACAGGGCTTGCCCTGGTGTATGAGTAAAGTTCCTCAAAGAGGACATTTTCTCAAGGCTGGGCCAGATAAAGCTGGATATAAAAGACCCTCAGATTATTGTTTCCCTCACTCAAGTACTTCCTGGTTGGCCGCTGTTTCAATGTGTAACTTACATAACCCAATGACAGTGTGATGCATTACCTGAGAGGGAGAAACAGTCAAGGCCACGCAAGCGACCTGCCTGCCAGCCGCATTCTACACAGCTGTACCCAGGCCCCTCTAGAGTCTAGTACACACACACACACACACACGCACACAGAGACTGACTGATTGCTAGCCACCATATGAGCATAGAGCAAACTCATATCTCCATACTTTTCCACTGATCGGAAACACTTTTGATGTGTGTGTGTGTGTGTGTTAAATGGCAAAAGTTAAAGCGGGAAGCCTGATACAAACTCTGAGATGGAAAGACGGAGAGCATGACAGACGGAAAATGTGAGGGGCTCACAACTCTGTCTGACATGTTGAAACATATCAGCTGCTGCAAAGCAAGTTAGTTAAGTTGGATAAGAGCGTCTGCTAAATGACTAAAATGTCAAATGTAAATGAACCTCGGTAAGAAAAGATGCAACCCAATGACAAACCGTAGACACCAGCATGCCATGTGTACAGTATGTTTAAATATAAGTCTTTACCTTTAACAACATAGCAGTGTTGAACAACTTCACACTTAATGTTAAACATCCAAATACAGCTCTTCTAACTGGCTTAATGACATGCAAGTTTGAAATTCACACTTTGCAATATGTCAAGCTCACACTTATCAGAATGGTTTCTGTGTTGCTTAGACTTTGGGTGTGAAACTGGGACTGTCAATGAGTTGTGTCAAGCAGGTTTGACACCATAACTTTTGCAAGAAATCCATCCGAGGGCAAACCTGGCTTGGAATGCTGTACAAAAACAACAAGCAGTAGGAGGAAAATGTTGCTTCTTATCTTATTTAGGTTTCACCCCACAACCCTTAGCTAGCAAACAAGTAGCAAAGAGATGGTGGCAAGATGGCATGTTGTTTGCTTTTCCACTGGACCTATTTAAACATTGACATTATTTTTATATTATTTATTACATTATGAACTGGTGCTACTGCTAGCTAGTTAACTACATGCATACAGCAGCCATTACTTCTGACGCAAAAACCTGGCCATGGAATTTCCTTGTTAACTAGTAAAGCTAGATAATTGAGCAAACTTGCCGGCAAGATGGAGCTTATGTTAGCATGGAAGCTAACTAGCTGACATTATCGCTTGATGATGTTAAATAGCTAGCTATAGTAGCTTGACAGTGGATTGATCCATCCCACAAGGAGCACACTCCAAATCCGGGCACGGTTGGTGATGATGTATCCCTGTTTATGGCTACAGGCAATTTGAAGCGGGGAACATCAGATAGGCATCACGATAAACAAGAGCCACATAAAAGAAAATACTCACCCATACTGTCCTTCAATGTAGCAAGGACCGTCTCGCTATCAGATGTTTGGAATCTGCTATCCGGTTGCTTGCGTTAGCTAGCAGCTTGAATGCTAGCTAGCTATGTGTATTTACTAAACCAAGGTGGTTTTTGCAAATTCACTACCGATCAGCAAGTTAAGCCATTCGCCTTTGGCTGAATAGCAGCCTACCAAACCTATCTTTGTAATGATTTCAAGATTATTGTGCAGGAACTTATCCCGAAAGTCTCCACCTTTCTTGGACTTGCCTGAAACTACTGCCACACATAAAAACAGCAGGAAAATTCGCGATATTTAGAAATGTGAGTCCCGCGAGAGGAAATTGGAACTATATTGGATTGCCATTAGTTCATTAGCAGACAGCATGAACAGGGTGATGGAGTGTTTTTTTTTTTTTTTTAAATCCACCACGTTAATCCGTGTTGAGCGTCATCAATGACAATTGCTTTCCTGGTGAACATTAGTTTTGACATTTGCATCATCAGACAGACACAAAATTGACTGAAACATGATTGATGTTCATGTTTATTATTAAATCAATCTATTTTTAGCTCTCCAGTTGGTCATGGTAGAATAACATATTATTATAAGGGTCACTCCACGCTTTCATTGTATTAAATAGGCTATAAAGATATCCTCTGGTCCAGTGACTCCCACCTGTCTCCCCTGTCCCCTATTAGCAGAGACATCCTGGTTTGGCCTATCTGTACTACATGCAGAGTGCACTGTAAAATGAAGTACAGAGTACATATTCGATTGATTGGATCAATTTGAGAAGAGTACCAACATCCTATAAAAAAGTGGCGTAAACACAAATTCTATGCAAATGAATCTAACCACAAAAATGCTAAACATGGAGGGACAGCAGTGCTGGCTCAGCCGGGGCATAGATATATATTTTAGAGCAGAATACAGAATTAATATTAGCATTGTAACATCTCTTTGATCACTTATTGGTATGTTTTATGGTTCATTCAATCAAATAAATACACTCACTAAACGTTTACAGTAATACTGCAAAGGCAACAAAGTACCAACTATTTTCAGTGACTGTGTATTGGAACTGTATACTGGGAATTTATGTAATATTATTAATGCACTGTCAGAAAACGATGGACTTTTAATTTGCTGGTTGCTGGCTTCCATACTTACCTCTCTGAGCTACAGCATGAACCTTGCCACTTAGTGGAACGTGCTGCCACCTTGTGTTGAAAATCAATTTAGAACCAGTCATTCAGCATTCCATAAAGGATATTTTAGAGAGCAAAAAAATCTATCTGAAATCGTATTGTTAAACGATGGTATCTAATTGTAAAATAGTGCACCTACAGTCTTGTCAGGGGGTTGCAAAGCATCAGGGTACAAGCAGGATTCAGGTGCAACATTTCAGAAGGTGAATAAAACTGGATCCAAAATGTATGCTTATAGGCTAGACTAGAGAATGTCAATGAACTCGGACATAATAACAAACAATAATCTAAATGGCCAATAAGATACGACTGGCTTCTAAGGCAGAGTGCCTTTACACTAGTTAGAGCGCCTATAACTCTGACAGTGTCAATAATTCATTTTAGTTTTAGAGAGCCATGGAACAACATGTCACTCCAATGTAGCCTACTCTCCCTTGCCTTGACTTTCGAATTTATAATTAACATTTACATTTACGTCATTTAGCAGACGCTCTTATCCAGAGCGATTTACAAATTGGTGCATTCAATTTATGATAGCCAGTGGGACAATCACTTTTAGAGGTAGAAGGATTACTTTTATACTATTCCAGGTATTCCTTAAAGAGGTAGGGTTTCAAGTGTCTCCGGAAGGTGGTCAGTGACTCCGCTGTCCTGTCGTCGTGGGGGAAATTGGGGTGCCAGAGCAGCGAATAGCTTTGACTGGGCTGAGCGGGAACTGTGCTTCCGTAGAGGTAGGGGGGCTAGCAGGCCAGAGGTGAATGAACGTAGTGCCCTCGTTTGGGTGTAGGGTCTGATCAGAGCCTGAAGGTAAGGAGGTGCCGTTCCCCTCACAACTCCGTAGGCAAGCATCATGGTCTTGTAGTAGATGCGAGCCTCAACTGGAAGCCAGTGGAGTGTGCGGAGGAGCGGGGTGACATAAGAGAACTTGGGAAGGTTGAACACCAGACGGGCTGCAGCGTTCTGGATAAATTGTAGGGGTTTAATGGCACAGGCAGGGAGCCCAGCCAACAGCGAGTTGCAGTAATCCAGACGGGAGATGACAAGTGCCTGGATTAGGACCTGTGCCGCTTTCTGTGTAAAGTAGGGTCGTACTCTGCGAATGTTGTAGAGCATGAACCTCTACTTAAATAAACACAGAATACACAGAGTTTGATTATAGGTGATAGAGCACTGAGCAGTTACAGTAGGCCAGGGTTCTTCAATTCCGGTCCTGGAGGGCCGAAACACCTCTGTTTTTCATCCTCTCCTTCTAATCAGGGGCTAATTCAGACCTGGGACACCAGGTGAGTGCAATTAACTACCAGGTAGAAATAAAAAACAGAAGTGTTTCGGCCCTCCAGGACCAGAATTGGAGAACCCTGCAGTAGGCTAAAGTCAAAAACGTCAGAAGACATCCACTCATCAGATTGCAACAGACCAAGATGTCCAGCAGAGGTCACACTTAATGTTCCTATTGCAGAAGTTGGTTTGAGGAGCATGATCAGAGAAACATTAACCAAAGTAGCAGATTTAAAAGAAACACCTGAGTGGAGTCCCCACATCCGGTTTTGAAAGCAGAGTAGACCTATATAGAACTGCCTCTCAGATTAGTATCTATAGCCTACTTTCTTGTAACAAAATGTGTCATTGTTTTTTTACCTAGTAGACAAATGGTAAAATGTGTAAAGACATTATGATGTTATCATTATCAAGAGGGTTGATAAAGAACAGCCTATTGGTATCATTTGAATTCCTGAAAGTGACATACGAGTCCCAACACATCTCAAGTTCACATTCTAGTAACAAATACACAAAAAAATTATCTAAAAGGCCCGGATGGAAATATAGTATTAGTATAAAGTATAAACATCCCATGCCCTTCTGGTGTAGCCTAAATCCACAATGAATGTCAAACATCCTTTTATCCCAGATGTAGCAATTGAGAGAATTAAGCAGATTCTGTTAAAACCTGCCAACTAGCATTTTTCACTGGATATTTGCTGAGCGCAGGCATGGGCGATGATCCTTAGCCATTTATGGTCTAAAATTCACATTTCAACGGATACTGAATACTTAGCAATCCCCATAACATTATTTTATATTTTATTAAAACATTTGAATTGACCACAGAACTTCTCCCCTTCCTATGTATGGTTCTATTTAAGGCAATCTAGTAACTCTGATCTGAGGGCAACAGAGATGCCCCTAAGGCGAAGGGAATGCTATCATTTTTTTTGTTGTCTATCTCAGTTTGAGTTCACAGCAATGTTGGCCAGACAGGCAGGTGAATCCCAAGCCAGTCTCTGGCTCTATCTCTGCCTTTTATAACCCTCTGCTGAGTCACTAACCCACTTAGACTGATTCCCCCCAGCAGAAAACAGATTGGCACGTGAGGGATTTTTCCAGTTTCATCCCTTTATCTCCACCTCCACGTACATGCCAGATGGTATGTTGTGCTAATCTATCAATTGGCTCTATTTGGAGTCACTGTCTGGGCAAAGCTCAATATCCTACATCACTGATGCTGGGCCTGGGCCATTACTGTCCCACTGACATACATGAAGTGAACCGTTCCTTTGTTTTTTTAGTAGAAAATAGATATGGCAGTCTCATGGTAATAATGGTTGCCACTGTTGGGGATTAAATAGAGAATTTCCATTCTTAAAATGTGCAGTGTCCACATGACTATGCCACTATGAGTCCAACGCCACTGTTTGAATGACATGCAAAAATATGTACAAATCCCCTATTACAAAACAGCAAGTATGGGTGAAGCCTACCATTCAATAGTGAATCTTTTTTCTTTTTTCATTCATGCTAAAATAGGTTCATTCACATCCCATCTCTGTGTTCCACAATGGACTAATTGTCCATTTGACATTGTAAGGAGGCAAACATAGGGAAATTATATTTCCTTTGCCCTAGTTTAAATATGCCTGGACATGTTTAATCCCCTCACCTGTGCCCTAAACCTAAACAAATAGATTATCCGTCAACATTTCTTTATTGAATTATCTATAATCTATGTATAGCTCTATCAACATAAAATGTAACCTCCGTTTTAACCTGAGAGTAATTTTTCCTTCCTGGTGTATTTTCAATTAAAGGCACTGGACATATAAAGCCTGTCTAGTGTCTACCACTCTAATTCCCCCTATGCAATTTCTTCCTGGAAACCGAGTCAACTGGGTTTGGGCAGAGGAAGAGGCGAAGCGAGAAGGCTTACTCCCGTCCGTCCACGATATACAGACCGATAAGCAGACCGATAAGCAGACCGCTTGCCTTCCCGCCTTTGGGACAACGACTCTCATTAGGGCGGAAACAATACCATCTAGTAATTATATACAGTATCTCTGGTTTGGGCGAGTTTCGTTGGTGACGTCTGTCGCCAGTACCCGCCCCTTTCAGTCATCGCCCTGCTTTGCTGCATAGACCGCACAGGAACCTGGACCAAACGAGGCGGAATTTCAGTTGCTTATCTATCATCGCTATGGGAATTATACCATTCTTTCAGAACCAAGCTCTTATCCCATACTATCTGAAGCCGGTCCACTTCGAGACACAGACTATAAAAACTGCAGTAGATTGTTATTATTGCCTTAGCCAGTACAGTATTTCTAGAATATGTGTCCTGCTGATGCAGGGATGATGTACCACCTTGTGCGATGAGAAGTAGTCTAACGTTTGCGCAGAGCTGGAGATGGACATTTTCTAAGTTTTCCTAATTGATTTTGGGAAAATGCTCTGGACAATTTCAGTGCTTTGTATGTCTGTGGCGGTAAGTACCAAGCACTTTTGTCTATGATTTTGTTCTTATTATAGGAGTACTTCTTGGCAGGTTCTCGATTTAAAGAGACAGTTTTTATTTTTGCGTTTGGCTTGATCTAAATGTATCTGCAATTAGCCATGTGAAGATATTCTTAACTTTGACTATAATTCGTGAATTTTACAGGTATTCTTGAATAATAGGCTGCAGAATCGATTAGCTTTTTACAAAATATCTATTGTCAGAACAGAATGGAATGATGTATGAACAATAGCACATAGGCCTATATGCTATGACTCTTGCCCCATGAGAATGACACTACTATTCATCTTATTGCAGGCTACCTGTAAATGTGATTTATTGCTTGTTATTAGCTAACATTCATTCATTGTACACTATTTTACTGTAACATGTTTAATCTAAAGAAGCCCTGTATTCAAACAGCTTGTATGGGACTACCCCAGTGAGGTCATATATGTATTACTGGAATCATCCAATACAAAGACTTCAGGCTCACATACAGACATCAGGCTTTGTTTTTCCCATGCTGGAGAAAGACCTAGGGAAAACATATGCTGCATTGAAATGCTGTAGTGGATGTTGACCCACCCTGCCTCAATCCAATTTAACACTTCTATTTAAGTAAAGTTCTCATGTATACACAGATCCATGTATTTGTGTCTAAATTAACACTTCAGACATGACTCTTAAGAACATACAGTGCAGGGCAATATGTATACAAGTGCTATACCAAGTGATCAACCAGAGAGAACATACCATCTAGGAATCTATGCTTGTTTTATGACCAATTTATACACGTTTTATTTATTTATAATTTTTTGGCCAAATTCTGATACTAGGGTGGTATCTAGCCAACCTTACAGATACAGTAGTCCATCATCCACTATGATCAATTATAGACATTTAACCAGTAAAGTAGGCATCCTTATCTTCCAGTATCACAATGGAACAGATATTATAACAACATTATATTTTCGATTCTAAAATGTAAATGTGTGTCAGTCATTGCTGTGTTTGGGCCCCTCTGTGTATCTCATCTCAGGCGAGGTCCACTGCTTGTTTGTGTGTGTGTTGTTAGCAGCAATATCAGTACATTCTGATATTAGGATGAATATTCTTCACTGGCCCATGAAGGAGGCAGCACCACTGGCATTTGTCAGTGATAAATGAGGCATGACTGCATCCAAACAGACTCACTCTTCCTCTCTGTTTAGTTGCATGATGACATGTTGCAACAGGTGCTGGGTTGGTTGTGCATTATCTGGTACTTGTCCAACAAACACACACCGAGTTACTTTTGCACTGTTTTGGCAAATAGCCATGCCTTCCATGTAGCCTTTAACAGCACAGTTAGGCTCTTAGCTGGATGTTCTAGATCTGTCAAACTCAACTCTGGACCTCGAAGCTAGTTCCACTGCATTTTTTAATTGTTCCCCTGTAATCAGGGACTGATTTAGACCTGGGACACCAGGTGTGTGCAATTAATTATCAGGTAGAACAGAAAACCAGCAGGCTCCAGACCTCATAGGGTAAGAGTTGAATACCGCAGTTCTAGATCAGGGTTTCCCAAACTTTTTGGTTTTTGCCCTAGCACTACACAGCTGATTCAAATGATCAAAGCTTGATGATGAGTTGGTTATTTGAATCAGCTGTGTAGTGCTAGGGCAAAAAACAAAATGTGCGCCCAGGGGGGGGCCCCAACACCGAGTTTGGGAAACCCTGTTCTAGATGATACCAGAGGCGCTGACAACAACTTTGAAATGCAGATACATGTGCAATTATTTTAAGATGTCAGTAAATGTAAAAATGCACCTGTCCATTTCCCATATCACATTTCTGGTGGATGGTTTTACTTGCCCTTTGTGTGTTGCTCAGAGATCTGCTTGCCTATGCGGTTGGCCTAGATTTGAGGTGTTACGTAACACATGGACAGGCACATGCACACTCACGCACACACACTCACAGGGGTTGTCATCATGTGTACTTGACCCCTAGACCTTCTTAGGCACATAGCTGACAGTATACTTAGTGAACAGTGTATACCATTTTGTCACACGTCTCATGCAGAAAAGGTTAAGATGGATGACCCCATCCTCTTGACACTAAAACCCAAGATGAGAAAGTGTCGAAACCGACATAATGTTCTGGTTCAACATGTCACTGAACAATGCTAATTGAAAACCATTGCCCAATGCCTAATCGTTTCCTTTGTGCATGATGTGCAAAGAGACCCTGTATAAAGGGGTTGTGTGTGTCTTGGGGTGGGTGTGTTGTTGTTGGAGGTTGAATTACAGAGAGTTCAGACAGGCAGATTTAGCTGAGTCTGGCTGTCTCCAGGAACCAGCCCTGCAGCAGCACGGCATAAATGGTCTGGCCGTCCTCTCCTCCTTCTTTTTTGATTTAACTAGGCAAGTCAGTTAAGAACAAATTCTTATTTACAATGACGGCCTACACCGGCCAACTGTGCGCCGCCCTATGGGACTCCCAATCTCGGCCGGTTGTGATACAGCCTGGAATCGAACCAGGGGGTCTGTAGTGACACCTCAAGCACTGATATGCAGTGCCTTAGACCGCTGCGCCACCCGGGAGCCACTCCTCTGTCCTCCAGGCAGGGAGGGAGCATCCTGATATCACTCGCTGACCTCCTGGAGCTCAGCTATAAACATATGAGTCATAGTAGCACTAGCCCTGCTATGGCTTTAGTATTAATGATGTCCTATCAACAGATACAGTGGGGGGAAAAAGTATTTAGTCAGCCACCAATTGTGCAAGTTCTCCCACTTAAAAAGATGAGAGAGGCCTGTAATTTTCATCATAGGTACACGTCAACTATGACAGACAAATTGAGATTTTTTTTCTCCAGAAAATCACATTGTAGGATTTTTTATGAATTTATTTGCAAATTATGGTGGAAAATAAGTATTTGGTCACCTACAAACAAGCAAGATTTCTGGCTCTCACAGACCTGTAACTTCTTCTTTAAGAGGCTCCTCTGTCCTCCACTCGTTACCTGTATTAATGGCACCTGTTTGAACTTGTTATCAGTATAAAAGACACCTGTCCACAACCTCAAACAGTCACACTCCAAACTCCACTATGGCCAAGACCAAAGAGCTGTCAAAGGACACCAGAAACAAAATTGTAGACCTGCACCAGGCTGGGAAGACTGAATCTGCAATAGGTAAGCAGCTTGGTTTGAAGAAATCAACTGTGGGAGCAATTATTAGGAAATGGAAGACATACAAGACCACTGATAATCTCCCTTGATCTGGGGCTCCAAGCAAGATCTCACCCCGTGGGGTCAAAATGATCACAAGAACGGTGAGCAAAAATCCCAGAACCACACGGGGGGACCTAGTGAATGACCTGCAGAGAGCTGGGACCAAAGTAACAAAGCCTGCCATCAGTAACACACTACGCCGCCAGGGACTCAAATCCTGCAGTGCCAGACGTGTCCCCCTGCTTAAGCCAGTACATGTCCAGGCCCGTCTGAAGTTTGCTAGAGTGCATTTGGATGATCCAGAAGAGGATTGGGAGAATGTCAAATGGTCAGATGAAACCAAAATAGAACATTTTGGTAAAAACTCAACTCGTCGTGTTTGGAGGACAAAGAATGCTGAGTTGCATCCAAAGAACACCATACCTACTGTGAAGCATGGGGGTGGAAACATCATGCTTTGGGGCTGTTTTTCTGCAAAGGGACCAGGACGACTGATCCGTGTAAAGGAAAGAATGAAAGGGGCCATGTATCGTGAGATTTTGAGTGAAAACCTCCTTCAATCAGCAAGGGCATTGAAGATGAAACGTGGCTGGGTCTTTCAGCATGACAATGATCCCAAACACACCGCCCGGGCAACGAAGGAGTGGCTTCATAAGAAACATTTCAAGGTCCTGGAGTGGCCTAGCCAGTCTCCAGATCTCAACCCCATAGAAAATCTTTGGAGGGAGTTGAAAGTCCGTGTTGCCCAGCGACAGCCCCAAAACATCACTGCTCTAGAGGAGATCTGCATGGAGGAATGGGACAAAATACCAGCAACAGTGTGTGAAAACCTTGTGAAGACTTACAGAAAACATTTGACCTGTGTCATTGCCAACAAAGGGTATATAACAAAGTATTGAGAAACTTTTGTTATTGACCAAATACTTATTTTCCACCATAATTTGCAAATAAATTCATTAAAAATCTTACAATGTGATTTTCTGGATTTTCTTTTCTCATTTTGTCTGTCATAGTTGACGTGTACCTATGATGAAAATTACAGGCCTCTCTCATCTTTTTAAGTGGGAGAACTTGCACAATTGGTGGCTGACTAAATACTTTTTTCCCCCACTGTATACTCTATATGTAGGCTATACACATTGATCATGTATCAAATGTATTATATTTAGAGTATACTGCTGTATACAATATCTACAAACCAGATTAGACTACAGTATTTATCCCCTTCTCTTTGTATCCTACATGGCAGGTATGAAATGCTAAAGAGGGTTGGGCTAGATTTAGAGGGTAGTTATCAGTGAGTCATGGCAACTCACAGGCGGTGTGGTGTGATGATTGTGGGTAGTCTATCTCCCGAGTGGCGCAGTGGTCTAAGGCACTGCATCGCAGTGCTAGCTGTGCCACTAGAGATCCTGGTTTGAATCCAGGCTCTGTTGTAGCCGGCCGTGACCGGGAGACCCATGGGGCGGCGCACAATTGGCCCAGCGTTGTCCAGGGTAGGGGAGGGAATGGCCGGCAGAGATGTAGCTCAGTTGGTAGAGCATGGTGTTTGCAACGCCAGGGTTGTGGGTTTGATTCCCACGGGGGGCTAGTATTAAAAAAATAATGTATGCACTCACTAACTGTAAGTCGCTCTGGATAAGAGTGTCTGCTAAATAATGTAAATTTAGTCTCTCTCAGACAGCAGCAGTCTTATGACAGGATGCCAGCAGTGTGTTTTTTCAAACAGGATATGCATTGACACGAGCCTGCTCTCTTATCTGAGCTATAAGGGAGGGACATACACTCTCTCGCTCGCACGCACACGTACACACACATTCATTCACACCACACACTGTCAATAAATGTCAGTTTCAGGCCACCAGTTTCAGGCCACCAAACCAATGTCCCTAAGAACAGTGTGTCACATATTGAAAATAACCAGTTTCACACTTGTTTTTTATTGGATAAACGTGACAAGGTTGAAGCTGGAACATTTTGACCTTCAGGACATATTGTCATTGGGCTACCCAGTGGCGCAGTGGTCTAAGGCACTGCATCTTAGTGCTAGAGGTGTCACTACAGACCCTGGTTCGATTCCAGGCTGTATCCCAATCTGGCTGTGATTGCGAGTCCCTTAGGGCGGCCCAGCGTCGTCCAGGTTTTGCCAGGATAGACTGTCATTTTAAATAAGAATTTGTTCTTAACTGACTTGCCTAGTTAAATAAAGGTTAAATAAAACATTTAAAAAAAACAATCAACAGCCAGAGTGTGTCGGCTGAAAATGATGTGGTTTGAGTTATGATGTTGCCCTTAGTTGCACCTTACTTATCTTAAAATGTCCATTGTTCTTCAGGGGTGAATTTACACATCATAACATGAACAGATAGTTGTTACTAGAGTTTTTTGGGGAACTCAGTCGGGGTCTCAACTTACTGTTGAGAGTTAGAATAGTAGAATTGCAGGAAATTAGCTGTAAAACTGCAACAACAAAAAAATCTAACTAATTTGTTTACTTTTTGTTAATAAAATATATTTTCTGCTAACAGATCCCTCTGTGCATATTAAATTATATTTTTTAATCCCGGTGTTGAGTAGAGGAGAGGAGTCCACTCATTGTCCAGTCATCAGCAGAATTACTGTCCCCTCCAGTGCCTGACTTCAAACCCAGGGATGTTTATTCAGTTCTCCAGTCTGTTTTGCTGTGGTTCAGTTTAGGACATCAGGCTTGTGGGAAAACTGCTAATCTCTATTCATGTTCAGCAGAGTTTGGTCTCACTCCCCCTCCCCTCAAAATTGTTAAAGGGTCCCGCCAGGTCCCCAGCCATCACATCACGGAGAACAACATGTGCTTCTGAGCCAAACGGGGAGCAGCAGCGGAGGAGGCTGGCATTTTATTGTCCCGCTCCTGATGAGATGCTCTGAGAATATTAATACCCCACCCCACATCTCTGAGATGAATTAGGGCATTCTCGTTTCTCTGGTAGGTCTACTGCAGTATGTAAACCATTAAAAACACTGGATTTACCCACAACTTTTAACAGGGTTCTGCATGTTCAGAAAGTGATGATGCAGCTCTCCTTGCTTTCCCTGCATATCGGCGGTTATAGCCTCAAACATCATATTTCTGTGGCGAACTGGCACCCTTGACAAAAATGTGAGATAAACAGAGCCATTCCCATCCAGCCCCACATTTAAGAGAGGAAATAAAACATGCGGTCTGTCATTAGAAGGAATTTTATGTAGGATCTGCATAGGGCTAGACTGGATGTAAATGCAGTGAAAGAAGTGGAGGAGGGCTGTTGTGGATGCAGATGGCATTCACTGCCATGGAACACATTCAAGCCATAATCACTTCAGAATGGAAGTGTTTACTGGTGCTGAAAGAATGCCTGTCAGTGAAAGTCAAACAGAAGGACATCACACATCAACAGAACATTGGCTACTGTGTGTTTTCACCAGATTTTATCTTGATGAAATTCCTCAACGTGCTGTTTAGAACATCAGCCAAGTTGATGTTACTGAGAATCTGAAATATTTTCATGTCCCTTGGATGGATGTCCTTAACATAAATATTTTACATTTCTGAAAATAACTAAATACAACCATGTGGACCTTGCCTTGTTAAAACATAGACTAATATATATTTATTCTCTTTATAGAGAAGTTTAATTAGTTATTTCAATTTCAATTAGTTTATTGGATCTATTAAAGGTTGAAGCAACAACACCAAAAGATTGTTAACAGAAAAACGTAACAATCTACCAGTACTTATGGAATTATATTGATTGATGACATAATAGACTTCTCCATTCCATGATGATGTCACTGTCAGAGCATGCCCCCTGGCCATGGCCTAGCTTCTGTCATATTACAGAATGTGGGAAGCCAGTACGGTAGGTGGCTAAGCACCAGGTGTGTCCTGTAATGTTGACTCAATGCACTTGTTTGGTTTCTAGGGGTGACTTTGCCTTAGCTGTGGTTGTTTTCACACATCAATTTGGTAAATGAGCTGAGGCCTGGGTCTCTAACTGCAACTCTATGTATTTTCGTATTTTCTGCAGTACATTGTCTAAGCCCAACACTGTCTCTGTTGTCGTTTCTTTCTGTTCTCAGCTACTGTACAGTGTGGTTGATGAGGCCTCCAGCCAGCCTCTGACACCCAGCCGAGGCACTGTGACAAAGGCCCTGTCTGCCCGCCGCTACTACCACACAGACCCCAGCACAGGCATTCAGCTGGTCTGTGACAAGTGCCCCGCGGGCACCTTCGTGTCCAGACACTGTACCCAGACCAACGTGAGGGATTGCAGCCGCTGTGACGAGGGCACATTCACGCACGGAGAGAACGGGGTTCAGCATTGCCACCGCTGCAGGAGGCCCTGCCGCGCGCCCCTCGTTGAGAAGGTCCCCTGCACGGCCACCTCAGACCGGATCTGCACCTGCCCTCCAGAAACCTTCGCCCAGGGCGACAGCTGCACGGCCCACTCTCTGTGCCCTGTGGGCTCAGGGGTTAAGAAGAGGGGCAACGATGTGGAGGATGTGCGATGTAAGGCATGCGCAAGGGGGAGCTTCTCGGATATGGTCTCCAGTGTGTTGAGGTGCAGGACACACACAGACTGCCTGGCCCAGGGTCTGCCCCTACTGGCAGCGGGCACTAGAGAGACAGACAACATCTGTGGACCTGCTTCTCCCACCTCCCCCACCCTTCTGAGACCTGCACAGTCTGCCTTCGTCCAGGAGCCCTCCTCTTCCTCCTCCTCAGCTGGCCCAGTACATAAAGGTAAGGCAGTGCCCTGGGGCAGTGGACCCGACTCCCTCAACTACTTTACATCTGTTGCTCCCCCACCCTGGCTATGTTGTGTTTCATTTGAGTATCACCCTAGACATGCCCTCAGGGGGTTGTCATTCTCATGTAGAAACTCTAGGGGAAACCCAGACTGTAGAACAGGCTTGTGTTCCTAAAAGACCTGTCCCCACATGGCTGTTATTCTCCCCTATTTAGTCTGGCACGTCAAACATTGGCCCGGCTAGTACTATACACAGTGATAAGGTGACATGTTTGGGGGGCCAGTATGAAAATATATGCACTCACTAACTGTAAGTCGCTCTGGATAAGAGTGTCTGCTAAATGACTAAAAATGTAAAAATGTAATGTTTGGTCTTGTCACAGACAACACTGCTTTGGTGGAAAACATGTTGTTGTTTCCATACCATTCCCAGACTACTCACTTCCTTGTTCTCAGTCTAGTCCGTAAAAGGTAATGTCTGTAGAGGGGAAAGGGGAATAACCTGGGTAAAAGGTTGCCCTTTTACTTAAATACATCACATGTATAGGAAGACAAGGGGAAGCCATTGGGGCTCAAGAGAGAGAAAGCTTCCTTTGTAGGGGCTGTTTTTAGTTCTCCACAATTTGTTTCCCAGCCAAGTGTTATGTAACAGGTCATATTGACAACGATCACAAAGGATGCTCATCGGAAACAGATAAACGCATTCAAGTCAAATGTTAGGCTGTCTATATGCAGGGAAGGGAAGTCTCAGAAAATGTTAAATACTTTTGTCTCCTAGAAATTATGAAACAGTTTTCTTTTACGCAAATATTTAAAAAAAAGAAAATTGATGGTCAGAGAAGATACTGCACATTCCGGAAATGCTACAAGTAGTTACTCACTGATAATGTTACTATGGCAACATAGTTCTCAGAGACTGACAAACGATTTAGTTGGTGTCCGTATTACCGCCACACCGGACTCATGACGGCAGTAAAATTCTATGTGACTGTTGCGTCATGGTAATCTCCTCTTATGCACTCTGGATATGCATTCGTAGTACCCAACTCGCTAACAATCATCAGGTCGCTAATGGCCTGGTACTCAGGGCTCTATTGTCCCTCGAACCACTCTGACATCAATGCAAACGCACTCTGACATCAATAAAAGCACAGTATGTGCTTTTAAAACTCACCTCACTGTGATTGATCAATTTGAAGAAAGCAATTCAACAATAGGTTGACACTGAGTGGGAAACATGGTCGTTGTGGATGTTGTTTCAAAACCTAACACAACGAAATGGACAGCGCTTTCTAAGGTGATGATTAATTAAAAACACCCATATGCATATTAGAGCTTATGCATAAGCATAGGCCTGTATATGAGCCCAATCCCCCCCAAAAACCTGAATTAAAATAATGATTGTGCCGTTATACAATACATAACCTACTGCATATTACACATGGCAGAAAAACATATACTGATTATTAATACTGATTTAAAATCAAATCAAATCAAATTGTATTTGTCACATGAAATGCTTACTTACAAGCCCTTAACCAACAATGCAGTTTGAAGAAAATTGAGTTAAGAAAATATTTACTAAATAAATGAATAAAATACAAATAAACAAGTAACACAATAAAATAACAATAATGAGGCTATATACAGGGGGTACTGGTACCGAGTCAATGTGCGGGGGTACAGGTTAGTCGAGGTAATTTGTCCATGTAGGTAGGGGTAAAGTGACTATGCATAGATAATAAACAGCGACTGGCAACAGTGTAAAAACAAAGTGGGTGTGTCAATGCAAATAGTCCGGGTGGCCATTTGATTAATTGTTCAGCAGCCTTATGGCTTGGGGGCAGAAGCTGTTAAGGAGCCTTTTGGACCTAGACTTGGCGCTCCGGTACCGCTTGTTGTGCGGTAGCAGAGAGAACAGTCTATGACTTGGGTGCCTGGAGTCTTTGACAATTTTTTGGCAGAGCAGTTACCATACCAGGCGGTAATGTAACTGGTCAGGATGCTCTCGATGGTGCAGCTGTAGAACTTTTTGAGGATCTGGGGACCAATGCCAAATCTTTTCAGTCTCCTGAGGGGGAAAAGGCATTGTCGTGCCCTCTTCACGACTTTCTTGGTGTGTTTGGACCATAATAGTTTGTTGGTGATGAGGACACCAAGGAACTTGAAACTCTCAACCCGCTCCACTACAGCCCCGTCAATGTGAATGGGGGCGTGTTCAGCCCTCCTTTTCCTGTAGTCCCCGATCATCTCCTTTGTCTTGCTCACGTTGAGGGAGAGGTTGTTGTCCTGGCACCACACTGCCAGGTCTCTGACCTCCTCCCTATAGGCTGTCTCATCGTTGTCGGTGATCAGGCCTACCACCGTTGTGTCGTCAGCAAACTTAATGATGGTGTTGGAGTCGTGCTTGGCCACACAGTCGTGGGTGAACAGGGAGTACAGGAGGGGACTAAGCACGCACCCCTGAGGGGCCCCCGTATTGAGGATCAGCGTGGCAGATGTGTTGTTGCCTACCCTTACCACCTGGGGGCGGCCCAGTCAGGAATCCCAGGATCCAGTTGCAGAGGGAGGTGTTTAGTCCCAGGGTCCTTAACTTAGTGATGAGCTTTGTGGGCACTATGGTGTTGAATGCTGAGCTGTAGTCAATGAACAGTATTCTCACATAGGTGTTCCTTTTGTCCAGGTGGGAAAGGACAGTGTGGAGTGCGATTGAGATTGCGTCATCTGTGGATCTGTTGGGGCGGTATGCGAATTGGAGTCGGTCTAGGGTTTCTGGGATGATGGTGTTGATTTGAGCCATGACCAGCCTTTCAAAGCACTTCATGGCTACAGACGTGAGTGCTACGGGGCGGTAGTCATTTAGGTAGGTTACCTTAGTGTTCTTGGGCACATGGACTATGGTGGTCTGCTTGAAACATGTAGGTATTACAGACTCGGGAGAGGTTGAAAATGTCAATGAAAACACTTGCCAGTTGGTCCGCGCATGCTCTGAGTGCACGTCCTGGTAATCCGTCTGGCCCCGCGGCCTTGTGAATGTTGACCTGTTTAAAAGTCTTGCTCACATCGGCTACGATTTAAGATGTCTTTGGTACATAATTGGTCTAGCCTAAATTAAACACATTCAGATTTAGACTACAATTATAGTGAATTTGTATTTGATTTTGAATAGGCTAGTAATATGTTTTTTTTGGGTGTAATTTCATAATTAATAGGCTGACACATTACCTTTAGCTACAGAATATCTCACCCCCGTAAGTTTCCATCTCCTCCCTTCTCTCCTTCATTCCTTTCTCCAGCGCGCAGAGAGAGGGTCTGTCAAAAGTTTTTAATGAAATATGTTTCGTTGTGAAAACATGTTACTATCGATGTTCCCGAACAGATTTCACTTGGTTTCCCAAATTAAGCACTGGGTAGCTGCACGAACAGGGTTGGAGAGCCCATGGCATACAGAATTTGGGCGGAATATCACCTGTCGTGCAGCGAAATTACCAGAATAGCCTACTGACATGAATGAAAAACGTACCTTTCCTGCCCCCATTCGCTATTCCAGTGCATACGGATGACATGTCTTATTTGTCTTGCCCCTGTTCTTGCCCATTTGATAATGGGCCATTCTAAATTGAAGCTAATTTTACATATTAGTAAACACAAGATTCAATGGAGAACAGTCTGATGGGTGAAAATATGATCACTTGATGAGCAAACGTCATGTGCAGCCTGAGGCAAGGAACAGAGCGCAAGCTTTTTTTTGGATTTTCTCAAATAATCAATAGCCTATAGTCGCATCATGCAGCCCATATATCTTTTGACTTCTAAGGTTTGTATCATTCACAACGAAATTTGCCAAATAACTCTAAATCTAGCGTATAGGACCTGTTTCAAATTGTCCTTTTTTATGCTCAACATAGCCACATCATATGCGTGCACCCCGCTCTGGAATGGGAAAAATATCCTTTCTATTTTATTCAGCGGTGTTCAGATGGAGATACCAATACAACAGCTTGCTTTTGGATTACCAGTGCACTGTTAATAGGATCACAAAGATTACCAATGATCCAGGTGCCAATCCCAAAAGCATCCCCCTATATGATGCCATTATGAAATTCTAATATGTTTAGTACTATAGTAGTAGACAGGGGTATTCCAGTTCAGGGTTAGGGAGTTTTTACAGTATTGATTCAGGTTCAGTGGAAGGAATCACAACTCCCCTATTGATTGGCTAATTTTGTTTCTACAGTAGCTTATAAAGGCAGTGTAACTTAGACGTTTGTGCCTGCTATCTTTTTTATGGGGCAATAGTAATCTCCAGTTCAATCCAGTTCAATCTTAATTGACTAACTGTCACATGAATGTCTTTAGGCATACATTGTTGACCTCTTTTCAACTCAATTAAATATATAATTTATTCCCTGCTGAGACTGGAGCTGTAATGGAATTTACTCCAGCTTTAGTAGAGTACTGTATGAATGTGGTGGCTGTAGAAGGAGCAATCTAGTGCTCTTCTCGTGTCAGATTAGAATGGAGATCACAGTTGGGGCCTGGCCAGGGTGGGGCCCTTCCCTTCCACAGCTGTCCAGCAGATTGCCTGTGGGATTACATTTCTCCCTTCTGTGTTGTTGTAGTCTGGGTTTAGCTCATCTTTGGACTGAATTTAATTCTCGTTCTCCGCATCTCCCTCCCCCTTTGTCTCTCTCGTGCTCCTCCCTTGTTCTCTCTCTTCCTTTCTATTTTTGTTTGTGTGTCTCTGTGGGTTAGACAACTTCAGCCTGACAGCAGGTGCTGAGGACTTAGAGCTCTTAATGAGTGCCACAGGGATTCTACCCAGCCCCAGCCATGGCCAGGATTCCCCCCCAGCAGGCTCCTCCGAAGACAATGGAGAGGTCCTGAACCTGGACGCTACGCCTGGAGCACTGGACTCCCCACGGACTCTACCACACCACAAGTACTCTGTTCCCAGTGATAACCACCGCACCCACCTGGCGGCCAACAAGCGGGCCATGGATGGCGTGGAGGATGGAGCTGGTGTGGGGGTGGGCAGAGGGGTGCAGAGCTCAGGGTACAGGCCCACGTGGAGAGGCTCCCCCAGGCCCAGCACTCATATGCACTTTGACATCAACGAGCACCTGCCCTGGATGATCGTTCTGTTGCTGCTGCTGGTGCTGGTGGTGATTGTGGTGTGCAGCGTGAAGAGGAGCTCCAGAGTGCTGAAGAAGGGGCCAGTCCAGGACCCCAGCAGCATCATTGAGAAGGCCATCCAGAAGAAGACCTGTCCCCCGACACAGACCAAGGAGAAGTGGATCTACTACTCCAACGGACAGGGTGAGTGGACGCTTTATTTTACCTCTCAAAGGTTTATAGAAAGAAATGCAACTTTGGTGATAAGTATTTTTAGATGTAGCCGCATACATTATAAAGACAGAAAAAATAAAACATAGAAACAAATCTATTTTTGGTATAAAGAGATATTGGCGAGACTCTCAGCCAAGAAGACCGACCATCTGTTGATCTGTTATAGCACCAGTGGGGGAATCTAAATCCAATCCATTCTGCGTCAGAGAACACCACACATAGCAGAACAGTATGGCAGTTACACAAGCAAGGGCATGGCCTGCAACAGACTGTAACTGCCACTCTCCCCACACGTATCTCCTCTTTCTCTACCTCTTTCCCATCCTCTTTTGTCTCACTTTATTTTCCTACTTCACTCTTTACCCCCTCCCCTCACGCCTTACTCTCTTTATCTTTACGTCCCCACCCCTCTGTCTTCTTCCTTCTCTTCCTCTTTTCATTCTCTCTCTCTGTCTCCCTGATGTGTCTGGTTGTGTGTAACCATGGGAGCCGGGGTGGCCGCATGGGGCTGCTATGATACAGTAGTGAAACCCCAGTACTGCAACAGGCAGGAGGAAGAGCGCCGCCCGCCGCAGCCTGATGTCAGCCTCAGATATCCAGCCGCTTGTAAACGAGAGGGAGGGAGAGCTCCAACCCAGTGCAGTTCAGTTCAAACCAGATTATTCCAGTACTCTGTGGTTGGAGAGAAACTCAACTTTATCATTGCACAGACACAAGCCCCCCGGGAGAGGGTGAAGGGAGGGCTGGGGAGGCTGGGTGGGCCTTGGCTTTCAGAGATATGTCATTTCAACGTGGATAATTGGGTAATATTTGGTTGAGACATTATTCAATGAGATTACAACCTATATTCACCCACTCAAAAAGACAGCCAAAAGTTAGTTGAATTTCCAATGTATTATCATCAATATGCTTTCAACCATCTAAAATTACAACCAAATTCCAATGGAAAAACAATATCTGATTTTGGTTTAGTTGTCACCCAAATGTCTATCGCTGTGCTTTCAACCATTTAAAAGCACAGCAAAGTTCAAATGGGTATACAATGTCAGATATTTTGTTTATTTATACAACAGATTCATCTGTTATCACTGTGCTTCATCTAATAGCAGAACCAAATGGCCAGTTATGATTACATTAAAAGGTCATGGTGCAAGTGATCAATGAGATTCTGCACTGTCAAGCCCTGGCTCTGGGGACTCTTAAATGTTGAGCCAGGGTGTGGACTTGTTATGTTTAGTTTTCTATGGGTTTGGTTCTAGATCGTTTATTTCTATGTTGGCCAGGGTGGTTCCCAATCAGAGACAGCTGTAGCTTGTTGTCTCTGATTGGGGACCATACTTAGGCAGCCTGTTTTCACTAGTTTATTGTGGGATCTTGTTCCGTTTGGTTTGTTGTATAACCTAGGACTTCACGTATCGTTTTGGTTTGTTGTTTTTGTTCGGGTTCAGTACTAAATAAAGTATGTACGCCTATCACGCTGCGCCTTGGTCCGAGTCTTCATGTAACGATCGTGACAGAAGATCCCACCTTCAGAGGACCAAGCAGCGTGCCAAACAGGAGAAGTTGGCGATGTCCCAGGTGGGCGAATGGTGGTCTTGGGAGGACATTTTCGCGGGCAGAGGGCCATGGGCAAAAGTAAAGGCCCAGGCAGGAGAGGAGAAACGGCGCCAACCGTGCCGACGACGGACACGCGAGTGGCAACCCCAAGTAATTTTTTTTGGGGGGCACACGGCGTGGACGACGGGGCTGCTGGAGGCAGCTACAGGGCGCATCGGCGATCTAGGAGAGGAGGCCACCAGGTTTGGGGGACTGGAAGGGTGGTTGGAAGAGCCTAGAGGTAGAGCAGAGCAAACTCCCCGTACTCAGGCTAGGCAGCGTGAGACTGGGCAGGCTCCGGGTTATGCGGAGCCACGTACTGTGCCGCGAGTGTTCCGGCACAGTCCTGTACGTCCTGTGCGAGCACCACGCACGTGTCGTGCTAAGGTGGGCATGCAGCCAGGACGGAGTGTGCCGGCTCAACGCTCGTGGCCTCCAGTACCCCTCCTCGGTCCCGGATATCCTGCGTCAGTGCCACGTGCTGTAGCGCCAGTATGAGTGCACAGCCCTGTACGTCCTGTGCTGATGCCTCACACACAGGGTGTGGAGATAGGCATTCAGCCAGGACGGGTTGTGTCAGCTCTCCGCTCCAGACCTCCAGTCCGCCTCCACAGCCCGGTCCGGCCTTTTCCTGTCCCTCGCACCAAGCCTGTGGTGCGCTTCGTCAGCCCGGTCCGGCCTGTTCCTGTCCCTCGCACCAAGCCTGTGGTGCGCGTCGCCAGCCCGGTCCGGCCTGTTCCTGTCCCTCGCACCAAGCCTGTGGTGTGCGTCGTCAGCCCGGTCCAGCCTGTTCCTGTCCCTCGCACCAAGCCAGTGGTGCGCGTCGTCAGCCCGGTCCGGCCCGTTCCTGCTCCCCGCACCAAGCCAGTGGTGCGCGTCGTCAGCCCAGTCCGGCCCGTTCCTGCTCCCCGCACCAAGCCAGTGGTGCGCGTCGTCAGCCCGGTCCGGCCCGTTCCTGCTCCCCGCACCAAGCCAGTGGTGCGCGTCGTCAGCCCAGTCCGGCCCGTTCCTGCTCCCCGCACCAAGCCAGTGGTGCGGCCGCCAGCCCGGGCCGGCCCGTTCCTGCTCCCCCCCACCAAGCCAGTGGGGGGCGTCGCCAGTCCGGCACGGTCCGTGCCTGTTCCACCGGTGCCTGGTCCGGCACCGGTCAGCTGCTCCACTCCGGAGCCAGAGCAATCCGCTCCACCGGTGTCCAGTCCAGCTCCGGCCAGCGGAGCCAGACCAGACCAGGGGCGCTACGGGGGGTAGAGGGAGAGTGGTGGTCACCGGATCCGCCTCCGAGGCGGAATGCCCACCCGGCCCCTCCCCTGTTGTGTTTGGTTGGCACGGTCGCAGTCCGCGCCTTTGGGGGGGGGTACTGTCACGCCATGGCTCTGGGGACTCTTAAATGTTGAGCCAGGGTGTGGACTTGTTATGTTTAGTTTTCTATGGGTTTGGTTCTAGATCGTTTATTTCTATGTTGGCCAGGGTGGTTCCCAATCAGAGACAGCTGTAGCTTGTTGTCTCTGATTGGGGACCATACTTAGGCAGCCTGTTTTCACTAGTTTATTGTGGGATCTTGTTCCGTTTGGTTTGTTGTATAACCTAGGACTTCACGTATCGTTTTGGTTTGTTGTTTTTGTTCGGGTTCAGTACTAAATAAAGTATGTACGCCTATCACGCTGCGCCTTGGTCCGAGTCTTCATGTAACGATCGTGACATGCACAGATTATTATACCAATTGTGAAGATCTCCAGAGACCTGCGATGACCTATGCATGCTATCTTGAACATGCATGCTTTATATGATTACAGAAGAAGACCATGGATGTGTTACTCATTTTAAGGTTCAATGTTACATTGGTTTGTAAGATAGCCTTAACTTTAGGCTATTTACTGTATTACAAAAGTAATATTGAATTGTGTTTGGTTGACAACGCAACCATTGAGAGCATCCTGACTGGTTGTGTCACCGTCTGGTATGGCAACTGCACCATCCTCGACCAGAAGGCCCTACAGAGGGTGGTGCGGACAGCACAGCGCATCACTGGGGGTGAGTTCCCAGCCTTCCAGGACGTACATGCCAGGCGGTATCTGAGAAAGGCTCGGAAAATTGCCAAAGTCTCCAGCCACCCGAGACATAGACTGTTCTCCATGCTCCCGTCTGGCAGGCGGTACAGGTGCATCAAGTCTCAGACCAACAGACTCCTAAACAGCTTAGATCCCCTGGCCATAAGACTATTAAATGGCAAACAACAACGCAACATGCAACAATTTCAAAGATTTTACTGAGCTACAGTTTACAGTATATAAGGAAATCAGTCAATTGAAATAAATAAATTAGGCCCATATCTATGGATTTCACGTGACTGGGCAAGGATGCAGGCATGGGTGGGCCTGGGAGGGCATAGGGCCACCACTTGGGAGCCAGGCCCAGCCAATCAGAATGAGTTTTTCCCCACAAACGGGCTTTATTACAGACATAAATACTCCTCAGCACTGCCTCCGACGATCCCGCAGGTGAAGAAGCCAGATGTGGAGGTCCTGGGCTGGCATGGTTACACGTAGTCTGTGATTGTGAGGCCGGTTGGACGTACTGCCAAATTCTCTAAAACGACGTTGGAGGCAGCTTATGGTAGAGAAATGAACATTAAATTATCTGGAAACAGCTCTGGTGGACATTCCTGCAGTCAGCCTGCCAATTGCACACTCCCTCAAAACTTGAGACATCTGTGGCATTGTGTTGTGTGACAAAACTGCACATTTTAGAGTGGCCTTTTATTGTCCCCAGTACAAGGTGCACCTGTGTAATGATCATGCTGTTTAATCAGCTTGTTGATATGCTACACCTGTCAGATGGGTGGATTATCTTGGCAAAGGAGAAATTATAACTAACAGTGATGTAAACACATTTGTGCACAAAATTTCAGATAGATAAGCTGGGATCTTTTATTTCAGCTCATGAAACATGGGACCAACACTTTACATGTTGCGTTTATATTTTTGTTCTGTATATTTATTCTGCTACTGGTCACTATTACTCCTGGTTACATATATATATATATATATATATATATATATATATACACTGCTCAAAAAAATTAAGGGAACACTAAAATAACACATCCTAGATCTGAATGAATGAAATAATCTTATTAAATACTTTTTTCTTTACATAGTTGAATGTGCTGACAACAAAATCACACAATAATTATCAATGGAAATCAAATTTATCAACCCATGGAGGTCTGGATTTGGAGTCACCCTCAAAATTAAAGTGGAAAACCACACTACAGGCTGATCCAACTTTGATGTAATGTCCTTAAAACAAGTCAAAATGAGGCTCAGTAGTGTGTGTGGCCTCTACGTGCCTGTATGACCTCCCTACAACGCCTGGGCATGCTCCTGATGAGGTGGCGGATGGTCTCCTGAGGGATCTCCTCCCAGACCTGGACTAAAGCATCCGCCAACTCCTGGACAGTCTGTGGTGCAACGTGGCGTTGGTGGATGGAGCGAGACATGATGTCCCAGATGTGCTCAATTGGATTCAGGTCTGGGGAACGGGCGGGCCAATCCATAGCATCAATGCCTTCCTCTTGCAGGAACTGCTGACACACTCCAGCCACATGAGGTCTAGCATTGTCTTGCATTAGGAGGAACCCAGGGCCAACCGCACCAGCATATGGTCTCACAAGGGGTCTGAGGATCTCATCTCGGTACCTAATGGCAGTCAGGCTACCTCTGGCGAGCACATGGAGGGCTGTGCGGCCCCCCAAAGAAATGCCACCCCAAACCATGACTGACCCACCACAAAACCGGTCATGCTGGAGGATGTTGCAGGCAGCAGAACATTCTCCACGGCGTCTCCAGACTCTGTCACGTCTGTCACATGTGCTCAGTGTGAACCTGCTTTCATCTGTGAAGAGCACAGAGCGCCAGTGGCGAATTTGCCAATCTTGGTGTTCTCTGGCAAATGCCAAACGTCCTGCACGGTGTTGGGGCTGTAAGCACAACCCCCACCTGTGGACGTCGGGCCCTCATACCATGTCATTTTGCAGGGTTATGGCAGTGCTCCTCCTGCTCCTCCTTGCACAAAGGCGGAGGTAGCAGTCCTGCTGCTGGGTTGTTGCCCTCCTACGGCCTCCTCCACGTCTCCTGATGTACTGGCCTGTCTCCTGGTAGAACCTCCATGCTCTGGACACTACGCTGACAGACACAGCAAACCTTCTTGCCACAGCTCACATTGATGTGCCATCCTGGATGAGCTGCACTACCTGAGCCACTTGTGTGGGTTGTAGACTCCGTCTCATGCTACCACTAGAGTGAAAGCACCGCCAGCATTCAAAAGTGACCAAAACATCAGCCAGGAAGCATAGGAACTGAGAAGTGGTCTGTGGTCACCACCTGCAAAACCAGTCCTTTATTGGGGGGTGTCTTGCTAATTGCCTATAATTTCCACCTGTTGTCAATTCCATTTGCACAACAGCATGTGAAATGTATTGTCAATCAGTGTTGCTTCCTAAGTTGACAGTTTGATTTCACAGAAGTGTGATTGACTTGGAGTTACATTGTGTTGTTTAAGTGTTCCCTTTATTTTTTTGAGCAGTGTATATATATATATATACAGTGAGGGAAAAAAGTTTTTGATCCCCTGCTGATTTTGCACGTTTGCCCACTGACAAAGAAATGATCAGTCTATCATTTTAATGGTAGGTTCATTTGAACAGTGAGAGACAGAATAACAACAAAAAAATCCAGAAAAACGCATGTCAAAAATGTTATTAATTGATTTGCATTTTAATGAGGGAAATAAGTATTTGACCCCTGTGCAAAACATGACTTAGTACCTGGTGGCAAAACCCTTGTTGGCAATCACAGAGATCAGACGTTTCTTGTAGTTGGCCACCAGGTTTGCACACATCTCAGGAGGGATTTTGTCCCACTCCTCTTTGCAGATCTTCTCCAAGTCATTAAGGTTTCGAGGCTGACGTTTGGCAACTCGAACCTTCAGCTCCCTCCACAGATTTTCTATGGGATTAAGGTCTGGAGACTGGCTAGGCCACTCCAGGACCTTAATGTACTTCTTCTTGAGCCACTCCTTTGTTGCCTTGGCCATGTATTTTGGGTCATTGTTGGAATACCCATCCACTACCCATTTTCAATGCCCTGGCTGAGGGAAGGAGGTTCTCACCCAAGATTTGACGGTACATGGCCCCGTCCATTGTCCCTTTGATGCAGTGACGTTGTCCTGTCCCCTTAGCAGAAAAACACCCCCAAAGCATAATGTTTCCACCTCCATGTTTGACGGTGGGGACGCTGCTCTGGCACCCCAATGGTGGAACAAGCTCCCTCACGACGCCAGGACAGCGGAGTCACTCACCACCTTTCGGAGACATTTGAAACCCCACCTCTTTAAGGAATACCTGGGATAGGATAAAGTAATCCCCCCAAAAAAATTAAATAAAATAACATTTGTAAAGTGGTTATTCCACTGGCTATAAGGTGAATGAACCAATTTGTAAGTCGCTCTGGATAAGAGCGTCTGCTAAATGATGTAAATGTAAAATGTACATGTAAATGTGTTCTTGGGGTCATAGGCAGCATTCCTCCTCCTCCAAACACGGCTAGTTGAGTTGATGCCAAAGAGCTCAATTTTGGTCTCATCAGACCACAACACTTTCACCCAGTTCTCCTCTGAATCATTCAGATGTTCATTGGCAAACTTCAGAAGGGCATGTATATGTGCTTTCTTGAGCAGGGGGACCTTGCGGGCGCTGCAGGATTTCAGTCCTTCACGGCGGAGTGTGTTACCAATTGTTTTCTTGGTGACTATGGTCCCAGCTGCCTTGAGATCATTGACAAGATCCTCCCGTGTAGTTCTGGGCTGATTCCTCACCGTTCTCATGATCATTGCAACTCCACGAGGTGAGATCTTGCATGGAGCCCCAGGCTGAGGGAGATTGACAGTTCTTTTGTGTTTCTTCCATTTGCGAATATTCGCACCAACTGTTGTCACCTTCTCACCAAGCTGCTTGCCGATGGCCTTGTAGCCCATTCCAGCCTTGTGTAGGTCTACAATCTTGTCCCTGACATCCTTGGAGAGCTCTTTGGTCTTGGCCATGGTGGAGAGTTTGGAATCTGATTGATTGATTGCTTCTGTGGACAGGTGTCTTTTATACAGGTAACAAACTGAGACTAGGAGCACTCCCTTTAAGATTGTGCTCCTAATCTCAGCTTGTTATCTGTATAAAAGACACCTGGGAGCCAGAAATCTTTCTGATTGAGAGGGGGTCAAATACTTATTTCCCTCATTAAAATGCAAATCAATTTATAACATTTTTGACATGCGTTTTACTGGATTTTTTTGTTGTTATTCTGTCTCTCACTGCTCAGATAAACCTACCATAAAAATTATAGACTGATCATTTCTTTGTCAGTGGGCAAACATACAAAATCAGCAGGGGATCAACTACTTTTTTCCCTCACTGTATATTACCATTAGTATACAGTATTACCATCAGTATTTATATATTCCTGCTACGAGTCACTTTTTAGCGCTGTTTACATGTATATCCGCCTAGTACGCCTACACTGACACTCTTGCATATACACACACTCACACTAACACCCACACACTTACGGCCAATCCAGACACTAGGGAGATGGAGTGTACGGAGCGTAGCGCAGTGTTGCAATGTCGTTTTTAGTCATTCGACATACTGTAGTTTTTTTCTACCTGGAAATTGAGACTCGACCGATCATTCCTTGCGAAGACTGAGGGGCAGTATTGAGTGAGTTTCATAACGGAAGTGATGTCCGTGTCTACATCACATCTTTTCCGGTATCCTTTCTGCTATAAACTCGGAAGAGATGGACATGCTGCTATTTTGCCTCTACTACTTGCTATTCTACTTGCAAGCTTCCTTTTTTGTGCTTTTATTTCGAGATTTTCTACACGCAATAATGGTGTTTTGGACAGCCCAGAGACAAAGCTAAGCCCCGAGGGCCTATCTATAGGTGGTTCATCGCCCCTTGGTTCATCATCTCCCCAACCTGGTTCATCACCTTCTCACCAACACCCAACACACCGTCCAGGCACACCCTTGCTCTCTACCTTGAAACTCCACTAACCTCCGACCCATCTCCCTGACCAAGCTCCAGTGGCGGGAAGAGGAAGGCGGCTGAGGATCCTTTGGACACTGACATTATGCAGCGAGTTAAAGAAACGCCAGCAGTGTCCAGCAAAGGCCGTCTACGACGTCATAGTACCATGGGTGGTGTCTATTCCTCCTGATCAATGTCTCCCGTTTGTCAGGGCCATGACGATGTACTTTCACAGGACCATCGATCAGTACTGTGTGTCCGCTTGGTCAAATCTCGCTTGAGACAGAGCCATCCGTCTTACCCCCAAAACTGGTGTTGTGTGCCTTTTTCTTATCCACACGTTAGGGTGTTGGGTAATTTACTGGTGTTTACTTTGGTTTTTTTCTCTTATTTCCCCTTTCATCACACTTTTCACCTGTGTATTACATTGTGTTTTACCATAGCAGGAATGTCTCCATTAAAAGGCCACTTCACATGACCTTGTATAACCTTGTGTTATGCTGATTAGGTAAATGTCTGTCCTTATTGTCTACAGCTAGACAGCCATTAATTGGAAGGCCACTACACATAACACAACGTTAGGTAAATGTCTTGAGGGTCTAGCCTCCAAAGAATATATGACAAACTAAAACAACACAAGGATGAAGTGACTGTCATTATGGTAGTCTTTATTGTGATTTGGAAAGTGTGAATAAGAAAAACAGCTAAATCCAAACAGCAAAACCAAGTGTGTAGCTCACAATATGACATATAAACAGTCATCAACCAGAGGAAGAGAACATACAGTGGGGAAAAAATGTATTTAGTCAGCCACCAATTGTGCAAGTTCTCCCACTTAAAAAGATGAGAGAGGCCTGTAATTTTCATCATAGGTACACGTCAACTATGACAGACAAATTGAGAAAAGAAATTCCAGAAAATCACATTGTAGGATTTTTTATGAATTTATTTGCAAATTATGATGGAAAATAAGTATTTGGTCACCTACAAACAAGCAAGATTTCTGGCTCTCACAGACCTGTAACTTCTTCTTTAAGAGGCTCCTCTGTCCTCCACTCGTTACCTGTATTAATGGCAACTGTTTGAACTTGTTATCAGTATAAAAGACACCTGTCCACAACCTCAAACAGTCACACTCCAAACTCCACTATGGCCAAGACCAAAGAGCTGTCTAAGGACACCAGAAACAAAATTGTAGACCTGCACCAGGCTGGGAAGACTGAATCTGCAATAGGTAAGCAGCTTGGTTTGAAGAAATCAACTGTGGGAGCAATTATTAGGAAATGGAAGACATACAAGACCACTGATAATCTCCCTCGATCTGGGGCTCCACGCAAGATCTCACCCCGTGGGGTCAAAATGAACACAAGAACGGTGAGCAAAAATCCCAGAACCACACGATGGGACCTAGTGAATGACCTGCAGAGAGCTGGGACCAAAGTAACAAAGCCTACCATCAGTAACACACTACGCCGCCAGGGACTGAAATCCTGCAGTGCCAGACGTGTCCCCCTGCTTAAGCCAGTACATGTCCAGGCCCGTCTGAAGTTTGCTAGAGTGCATTTGGATGATCCAGAAGAGGATTGGGAGAATGTTATATGGTCAGATGACACCAAAATAGAACTTTTTGGTAAAAACTCAACTCGTCGTGTTTGGAGGACAAAGAATGCTGAGTTGCATCCAAAGAACACCATACCTACTGTGAAACATGGGGGTGGAAACATCATGCTTTGGGGCTGTTTTCTGCAAAGGGACCAGGACGACTGATCCGTGTAAAGGAAAGAATGAATGGGGCCATGTATCGTGAGATTTTGAGTGAAAACCTCCTTCCATCAGCAAGGGCATTGAAGATGAAACGTGGCTGGGTCTTTCAGCATGACAATGATCCCAAACACACCGCCCGGGCAACGAAGGAGTGGATTCGTAAGAAGCATTTCAAGGTCCTGGAGTGGCCTAGCCAGTCTCCAGATCTCAACCCCCATAGAAAATCTTTGGAGGGAGTTGAAAGTCCGTGTTGCCCAGCGACAGCCCCAAAACATCACTGCTCTAGAGGAGATCTGCATGGAGGAATGGGCCAAAATACCAGCAACAGTGTGTGAAAACCTTGTGAAGACTTACAGAAAACGTTTGACCTGTGTCATTGCCAACAAAGGGTATATAACAAAGTATTGAGAAACTTTTGTTATTGACCAAATACTTATTTTCCACCATAATTTGGAAATAAATTCATGAAAAATCCTACAATGTGATTTTCTGGAATTGTTTTTCTCATTTTGTCTGTCATAGTTCATGTGTACCTATGATGAAAATTACAGGCCTCTCTCATCTTTTTAAGTGGGAGAACTTGCACAATTGGTGGCTGACTAAATACTTTTTTTCCCCACTGTATGTGCGCACAAACCAAACTCCAACATTTACTATAGGGTGCCACGCATGATAGCAGTATCCTGGAAAGACACTTGACCAGCTGGTGTGAGGAAGTAGTCCTTGAGGTTGTTGCGCACGTCTATAGCAACTCTGTCTTCCGACATGTTTCTTGGGTCAAGGAAGCTGGTGTCCCCTTGTACCACCTGTCTCCACTCTCCTGGATGCAGGTTCCTAGTGGGTGTGGCGTAGTCAACAAATGTGGAGTGGATGTACTGTGTTGATGACTGTGTTGTTAGTGTCTGAAGTGTCTGTGGTGCAAAGGTAGTTGTGGAGGGCCACACAGGCCTTCACAATGGTCTCAGCTTTCTCTGGGGCAACCTCAAGGGCTCGTCCCATGATCTTTCATCTTGCAGCAAGGATCCCAAAGCGGTTCTCTGAAATTCTTCTGGCTCTTGAGTGGCGGTAGTTGTAGATTTTCTTGGTATCATCAAGGCCAGAATAAACCTTTCAATTAAAGAAGCATTTCCATTAGTATTGAACAGGAACATGAAGGCTATCAAATCTGTACTGTAACAACTGTGTAGCCTATGCTTTGGACATAGGCCCCCATCCTCTTACTGAGATGCCAGATAACATTTATGTGAGGCATATAATTACAATGTCTATATTGGTATCATTTTCACATCATACAGTGCCTTCGGAAAGTATTCAGACCCCTTGACTTTTTCCACATTTTGTTAGGTTACAGCCTTATTCCAAAATTGATTAAATTGTTTTTTCCCTCATCAATCTACACACAGTACCCCATACATAATGGCAAAGCAAAAACAGGTTTTTATAATTTTTTTGCAATTATATAAGAAAAACAAAAGGAAATATCACATTAACATAAGTATTCAGACCCTTTACTTGGTACTTTGTCAAAGCAACTTTGGCAGAAATTACAGCCTCGAGTCTTCTTGGGTATGACACTGCAAGCTTGGCACACCTGTATTTGGGGAGTTTCTCCCATTCTTCTCTGCAGATCCTCTCAAGCTCTGTCAGGTTGGATGGGTGCCTTTTGGCAAACTCCAAGCGGGCTGTCATGTTCCTTTTTCTGAGAAGTGGCTTCCGTCTAGCCAATCTACCATAAAAGCCTGATTGGTAGAGTGCTGCAGAGATGGTTGTCCTTCTGGAAGGTTCTCCCATCTCCACAGAGGAACTCTAGAGCTATGTCAGAGTGACCATCGGGTTCTTGGTCACCTCCCTGACCGAGGCCCTTCTCCCCCGATTGCTTAGTTTGGCCGGGCGGCCAGCTCTAGGAAGAGTCTTGGTGGTTCCAAACTTCTTCCATTTAAGAATGATTGAGGCCACTGTGTTCTTGGGGACCTTCAATGCTGCAGAAATGTTTTGGTACCTGCCCCCAGATCTGAGCCTCGACACAATCCTGTCTCGGAGCTCTACGGACAATTCCTTCAACCTCATGGCTTGGTTTTTGCTCTGACATGCACTGTCAACTATGGGACCTTATATAGACAGGTGTGTGTCTTTCCAAATCATGTCCAATCAATTGAATTTACCACAGGTGGACTCCAATCAAGTTGTAGAAACATCTCAAGGATGATAAATGGAAACAGGATGCACCTGAGCTCAATTTTGAGTCTCATAGCAAAGGGTCGGAATACTTATGTATATAAGGTATTTCTGGTTTTTATTTTTTATAAATTTGCCAACATAAAAAAATAAATACGGTTTTTGCTTTGTCATTATAGGGTATTGTGTGTAGATTGATAAGGACATTTTTTTCATTAATCCATTTTAGAATAAGGCTGTGGAAAAAGGGAAGGGGTCTGAATACTTTCTGAATGCACTGTATGTAGAGTATAGTCACATGTATTTAGCGTATCTTACCTGGATATGGTCACATCAGGTTTACCCTGCGAGGGAATGCCTCGTCTTCCACAAAGACATATGAGCTCGGTGTTTGGGTCCCCGGCAAGCACTCTGGCCTTGGGAGCCGAACTTGCTTCATGACGAGATTGGCGCATCTCCCTCTCGACCATATACGCCTACGTCGATCATGGTGAAGCGAAACTTTGCATCGCAGGCTGCCATCAGGACCATTGAGAAAAAGTCCTTGTAGTTGTAGTAGTACAAACAAGTATGAAAATGTGTGCACGCTACTGTAAGTCGCTCTGGATAAGAGCATCTGCTAAATTACTAAAATGTAAATGTAGTACTCGCTGCCCGAATTTGTCGGAGCTTGGATCCGACTATGTTTTCCGTCGCCAGCTCCTGCGCAAAACAAATAATTCCAACAATCCCCAAACTCTGGCGATTTCTGCCCATTTTGTTTTTAAAAAGTTTTTTCATTCTTTAACTTTTATTTGTGGTTGAGTTGGAGACGTGAATCCAGCATATAATTTGTTAACCTGTACAATATCCATCCTATTCAATATTTTTAAAGGTAGATTTAAATAATTACTTTGCCACATTGAATACTATGCTCTGTAAGAATAAGAAGGTGATGAAATCAGTTGATACTCTTAAAGGGAAAATCCACCCAAAACCACTAATTCCTTTAATTTACAGTGTTAAATAACACTAATATTTGAGAACAATATTTTTTGTGAACACATTTTTCATTTTTCCATTATAATAAAGTTGGTAGGAACATGGAAAATCGTTGTGGAAATCTGTTACAGCTCAAGTTGACTACAAAATCCGCAATGCTGACTATGGGCTGGCTGGCTAGCTAGCTAGGTAGATAGCTAGCAACCGTAGCTACACACAATAATACCAATGACAATATCAGCATGTAAAGTAGCTAGTTAGCTGTAAAATCGCCTAAACAAACTGCACTATCAATTTAGGAGTCTACAATCTCAACATGTTCAACCTGCAGATCGATGTGCCTCACAGAGTGGAGTCTGACATTCGCAACGGCAGATATACTTTTGAGGAGATGGGAAACGTTGTCCATGCCACGTCAATGGGCCGTGCGGTGCATTCTGGGCGATTCTGGTACAAGGAGTGAATGGGAGTCTATTGGGCGCTAGCTCAAAAACCCAACATTAGCACACATTTCGTCAACAAGATGTACAACATTACAAATCTTTTCAGAGATATGAGATAATTAACTTGCTATCTGTAATATCGTATAGCTTTGGAATAGTGACATTACGTACTTTCGAGGAAAATAGGCACGTTTCTCAACATACAGTGGGGAGAACAAGTATTTGATACACTGCCGATTTTGCAGGTTTTCCTACTTACAAAGCATGTAGAGGTCTGTAATTTTTATCATAGGTACACTTCAACTGTGAGAGACGGAATCTAAAAGAAAAATCCAGAAAATCACATTGTATGATTTTTAAGTAATTAATTTGCATTTTATTGCATGACATAAGTATTTGATACATCAGAAAAGCAGAACTTAATATTTGGTACAGAAACCTTTGTTTGCAATTACAGAGATCATACGTTTCCTGTAGGTCTTGACCAGGTTTGCACACACTGCAGCAGGGATTTTGGCCCAGTCCTCCATACAGACCTTCTCCAGATCCTTCAGGTTTCGGGGCTGTCGCTGGGCAATACAGACTTTCAGCTCCCTCCAAATATTTTCTATTGGGTTCAGGTCTGGAGACTGGCTAGGCCACTCCAGGACCTTGAGATGCTTCTTACGGAGCCACTCCTTAGTTGCCCTGGCTGTGTGTTTCGGGTCGTTGTCATGCTGGAAGACCCAGCCACGACCCATCTTCAATGCTCTTACTGATGGAAGGAGGTTGTTGGCCAAGATCTCGCGATACATGGTCCCATCCATCCTCCCCTCAATACGGTGCAGTTGTCCTGTCCCCTTTGCAGAAAAGCATCCCCAAAGAATGATGTTTCCACCTCCATGCTTCACGGTTGGGATGGTGTTCTTGGGGTTGTACTCATCCTTCTTCTTCCTCCAAACACGGCGAGTGGAGTTTAGACCTTAAAGCTCTATTTTTGTCTCATCAGACCACATGACCTTCTCCCATTCCTCCTCTGGATCATCCAGATGGTCATTGGCAAACTTCAGACGGGCCTGGACATGCGCTGGCTTGAGCAGGGGGACCTTGCGTGCGCTGCAGGATTTTAATCCATGACGGCGTTGTCTGTTACTAATGGTTTTCTTTGAGACTGTGGTCCCAGCTCTCTTCAGGTCATTGACCAGGTCCTGCTGTGTAGTTCTGGGCTGATCCCTCACCTTCCTCATGATCATTGATGCCCCACGAGGTGAGATCTTGCATGGAGCCCCAGACCGAGGGTGATTGACCGTCATCTTGAACTTCTTCCATTTTCTAATAATTGCGCCAACAGTTGTTACCTTCTCACCAAGCTGCTTGCATATTGTCCTGTAGCCCATCCCAGCCTTGTGCAGGTCTACAATTGTATCCCTGATGTCCTTACACAGCTCTCTGGTCTTGGCCATTGTGGAGAGGTTGTAGTCTGTTTGATTGAGTGTGTGGACAGGTGTCTTTTATACAGGTAACGAGTTCAAACAGGTGCAGTTAATACAGGTAATGAGTGGAGAACAGGAGGGCTTCTTAAAGAAAAACTAACAGGTCTGTGAGAGCCGGAATTCTTACTGGTTGGTAGGTGATCAAATACTTATGTCATGCAATAAAATGCAAATTAATTACTTAAAAATCATACAATGTGATTTTCAGGATTTTTGTTTTAGATTCCATCTCTCACAATTGAAGTGTACCATTGATAAAAATTACAGACCTCTACATGCTTTGTAAGTAGGAAAACCTGCAAAATCAGCAGTGTATCAAATACTTGTTCTCCCCACTGTATACACTGACTTTGAGAGGATTGCATGACGATTACCTTAGCAACCGCGTGACGCAGCATGACAACGTGATTGGTCGACAGTCTGCTGGGTGGAGGCGTTATACATTCCTTCTTTCATTGGATTCCTATCTCCTTTCTATAATAACTCTGGCAACGGCACAATGCAATGCACCCTGGGCTAAAGAGGCAGACAAATAGGAAAAATTGTGCTACACCCTCCATAAAAAATGTTTTATCTCGAGGTAGGAATATTGCAAAAATGGCTCATTCAAGAGAAGACATCCTCCCGAGTTATGACATCGGCCAGTATTGAAATCTGACATGTATGATAGACATTTTCGCGATCTAATAGTATTAACTTCCAGTGTAGTGAGAGCGACTTTATCACAGTGCTACGTCATAGCGGCCACATTTCTGCTTGCTTGAACGCCAATAACTCAGATGCACGTGAAAACATGAAATTACCCAGGAAATATATAGAACATCACTCAGAGATGCACAAAAACAATATAACATTCAAAATGTGTGATTCTTTCCTTTTAAGCTTTTCAAATGTCTTTGAATGTAAAAACCCTGTATGTGTTTAGGTTTTTATCTGTTTGTTTGTGATGTTTTGTGTTACATTTTTGAAGAAGGATGTATAGATTTTTGTAACACATTTGAATTTGTATCCTTCAAAATGTATGAAAAAAATTAAATAAAAAAAGGTTAACTTGTCGACAAGTTAATAGCCTATTTATTGTCAACGCAACCAAATATCAACATTTGAAAGAGATGTATCTTTTGTTTGGATAGTTCCATCTGTGACACTGACTTAGTCTGAAATCTAGGGAATTAATAGAACATCACTCAGAGATGCACAAACGCAATATAACATTCAAAATGGCCCAATGACATGGGCAATGATAAAAGCATGGGCAATGTTAAAAATATATTTGTTGGTCTGATGTGATTAATAAGGAGCATCCAGACCAGTGGAGGCTGCTGAGGGGAGGACGGCTCATAATAATGGCTGGAACGGCGCGAATGGAATGGCATCAAACACATGGAAACCATGTGTTTGATGTATTTGATACCTTTCCGCCGATTCCGCTCCAGCTATTTCCAGGAGCCCGTCCTCCCCAATTAAGGCGCCACCAACCTCCTATGATCCAGACGCTGCACTTGATGAATTTATGAAATTGCTTCTTCCAGTTATTGATAAACATGCACCTTTAAGAAACAGACTGTTAGAACTGTTAATGCTCCATGGATTGATGAGGAACTGAAAGAGATGGGGCAAAAGGAGTGGCTAATAAGTCTGGCTGCACATCTGACTGGCTGACTTACTGCAAATAGAGAAATTATGTGACTAAACCCAACAAAAAGAAGAAGAAACTGTATTATGAAGTCAAGACCAATGATATAAAGAATGATGGGAAAAAAAACTTTGGAGTACTTTCAATGAAATTATGGGCAGAAAGACAAATTAAACTCCTTCTTTCATCAAATCAGATGGCTTATTCATCACAACCATTTGATGTTGCCAATTATTTTAATGATTACTTAATTGGCAAAGTGGGCAAACAGTGAGCCATCGTACTCATGCATAAAAAACAAATCATGAAAGAAAAGCATTGTAAGTTAGAATTTTGTCAAGTGTGGGAGAGGTGGAAACATTATTGTTATCGATCAATAATGACAAACATCCTGGCACTGACAATTTAGATGGAAAGCTACTGAGGATGGTAGTTGACTCTATAGCCACTCCTATCTGTCATATCTTTAATCTGAGCCTAGAGGAAAGTCTTTGTCCTCAGGTCTAGATGGAAGCCAAAGTCATTCTGCTACCTAAGAGTGGTAAAGCGGCCATTACTGGTCCTAACAGCAGACCTATCAGCTTGCTGCAAGCTCTTAAAAAAGCTTTTGGTGTGTTTGACCAAATACAATGCTGTTTCTCTGTAAACAAATTAACAACTGACTTTCAGCATGCTTATAGAGAAGGGCACTCAACATGTACTGCACTGACACAAATTACTGATGATTGGTTGAAATAAATTGATAATAAGAAGATTGTGGGAGCTGTACTGTTAGATTTCAGTGCAGCCTTTTATATTATTGACCATAACCTGTTGTTGAGAAAACGTAGTGTTATGGCTTTTCAACCTCTGCCATATCGTGGATTCAGAGCGATCTATCTAATAGAACTCAGAGGGTTTTCTTTAACGGAAGCTTTTCTAATGTCAAACATGTGAACTATGGTGTACCGCAGGGCAGTTCTCTAGGCCCTCTACTTTTTCTATTTTTAGCAATGACCTGCCACTGGCATTAAACAAAGCATGTGTGTCCATGTATGCTGAGGATTCAACCATATACACATCAGCAACCACAGCTAATGAAGTCACTGAAACCCTTAACAAAGAGTTGCAGTCAGTTTTGGAATCGGTGGTAATAAATCGGTAATAGATTGGTCCTGAACATCTCTAAAACTAAGAGCATTGTATTTGGTAAAAATCATAACCTAAGTTCTAGACCTCAGTTGAATCTGGTAATGAATAGTGTGGCTGTTGAACAAGTTGAGGATACTAAATTACTTGGTGTTACCTTAGATTGTAAACTGTCATGGTCAAAACATATAGATTCAATGGTTGTAAAGATGGGGAGTGGTCTGTCCGTAATACAGAGATGCTTTTTTTTACCCCACACTCCACAAGCAAGTCCTGCAGGCTCTAATTTTAGCTTATCTTGATTAATGTCCAATCATATGGCCAAGTGATGCAAATAAATACCTAGTTAAGCTGCAGCTGGCCCAGAACAGAGTGGCATGTCTTGCTCTTCATTGTAATCAGAGGCCTAATATTAATACTATGCATGCCAGTCTCTCTTGGCTAAGAGTTGAGGAAAGACTGACTGCGTCACTTCTTGTTTTTATAAGAAACATTTAATGTGTTTACTGACACACACACACACTTACCCCACCAGACATGCCACCAGGGGTCTTTTCACAGTCCCCAGGTCCAGAACAAATTCAAGGAAACATACAGTATTATACAGAGCCATGAGTGCATAGATCTCCCTCCCATATTATATAGTGCAAGTGAACAGCAAACCTGGTTTTAAAAAACAAATAAAGCAACACCTCACCGCACAACTCGTCTCCCCCATGTGACCTACTTGTTGTGTGAATGTACTGACATGTATGTGTAACTGATAGATGCACACACACACACTACATGTTCATGTTTTTAAATGTATGTAAATTGTAGTCTTTTGTCTGTAATGCATTTTTCGTTATGTGTCGGACCCCAGTAAGACCAGCTGTCACCATTGGTGTTGTTTAATGGGGATTCTTATAAATCAAATCAAATAGATCAACATTTGATTTTAATTTCAGTTTGTCTAGAAATTAATAATTTATGTTAAATGCACTTTAAATACATTTTGATTTGATCTAGTTATATTCTTTAACTTAGGTTTTTGGTAGAGATAGAGACATGAATTCAACATGTCAATTATTAATTTGTAGACAAACTGGAATTAAAGCCAGACTAAGTCAGTGGCACAGATAGAACTATCCAAGTAGAAGATAGATCGGGTGTCGGGGGTCAGGGCTCTCACCGTGTGAAATTAAGAGATTAGCACATTGTACCTGTCGGCTCACACCATGTGAGAATGTTCTAGGAATGTTGGTGTATAGTAGGGATGTGGACATTACGAAGATAGAAAGGGACAACTGAAACATGATCAGAAGTCTAACCTTGTGATTACTATTCAGCCTGACTACATATAATTGTTTATTCAACTTCCCTTTTGTGTTACTCATGAAAGGCATTTTGAAAGTATTAGAGAGTCCTCAAGGAAAGTCCACGATAAACTGCTTTGGTGTTTACATGGATTCAGGCTGCTATGTTTGGATTTTCAGCATTTAAAATGTTTTGTCCATTTTTCACACACACACACCAATGGCAATCAAGACATTAAATGTACTGACATTTTTCACATACTTTTTTTTACTGTTGTCTCAAAATAGTAGTAGTAGTAATATTTTTATAAACATGTCCAGATACACAAATAATCTGCATTTTTACTGCGTTGTTTGTCTACATTCAGTTCCAAAAAATAGAATTTAATAGTATTTTAAACTTCAAACAACAAGTGAATTTACGGCATGTTTTTTAAAAAGGATTACAGAATGTTTATCAAGTGGATGCCAAGTTTTACATTCAGACCATGTGTGTGTTTGTGTGTGTGATTACACAGCTGTTAACTCTCTCGAACAAAACAGTTTCTTAATTTTTCCAAGGTGTATAATTGGCTACCCTGAAGGCTTTAATGTCTATTTACTAGAGTAGTTAAAACACTCCTAATAAAAAGTGGAATGGGAAACATAAAGAAGAAGGCGAGATTATACAAATAGCGAATTCTTTCATACGAGTCCAGAAAGTGATGTGAAGGGCGAGCAGGGCATACATAGTAAAGATGAAAGGAATCCCACCTGTGAGCCTGCTGTTTACGACGCCCAACAGGCGGGGAGGTTCATAGGGGCCGTGCTCCTCAGCTCTAGGGTGGGCCACAGGGACAGGCAGGGAAGCAGGGATAGGACCTGGGCTGTGGCTGGGGCTGTGGCTGGGGCTGTGTGCAGGTGAGTCAGTTGGGCCTGCTGTGGATTTTGTATTATTACATTTTTAATGTAGACGGATTGGATTCTGATACTTTACGTTCATTTTGTGTTGTTTAGTGTTTTTTGAATGACGGCAACATTTTCTACAAAATTTTAAAAACTGAGCAAGGCTTCACAACCCTAGGGAGTGAAAGAGATTGAAACAATGAAAGTGACTGAGCAGCAAGCTGGTCTTATGAGACCAATTTGTCTCTTCCATGAGAATGACAAGCTTACTTTGTCACCAGCAGGAATCTCCAGAGAGGCTCAGAGCAGACAGACTGGAGGGGAAAGAATGCATGGCTGCCATTGTGGCCTGTTTGTGGCCTCTTTGTCATGCAGCCATCTCAACTCAGACCTGCTGTGGCTGGTTTGTTGTCTCAATAGATTTTTCCAATTAAAATATTACAGTGCCCCCACTTCCCATTAGGGTCTGTGGTACTGTATAAGATATTACAGTGCCCCCACTTCCCATTAGGGTCTGTGGTACTGTATAAGAGCTGAACCATATTCCACATTGTGTCACCACCTCTCAGAGGCTCTACTTGTAACAGATGGAGATCACGTGACAGTATGTTTGTGTTGTGTTGACTCTGAGTAACCCATTGAAAAACCTTACACATATGACATGCAGTAGCTACATTTCTCTGCCCTGCAGGCAACGTTACATTGCTGTGAACACAACTGTGACACGACTTGTCGCTTCATATCTATGCACCATCATCCATGTGAAAACTCTATCTATGTTTTACATCTAACCAACAGATGACCTTTGGAGTCTTTATTACTTTTGAGCGTTCCCAATCAACCATCCCATGTCCCGTTACTATTTACTGATTGGCAGCCATTTTAGGTCAGCCATCCCATAATTTGTTTATATTCAATCTGCCACCACTGCAATCATGCCTAGGGGTTAAGGAAGCTGACTATTGTACACATTCGCTAGCATACTGAATTAGACTTATGTAGGTCATCTATTATATCCCACTAAAACAGAGAGGGTATTTCCCCCTAGCCTAGCTCTGTCACTTTGTTTTAATTCTCTCTAAAGGATCTTCTAGGTGTCGGTGTCATCGTTCAACACAAAGTCACTTCGTGGCACAACTCTGACCTCAGGGCAGGACAATTGTAGTGTAGCCTTGGCCTCGACCAGATCACAAGCCAACCACCGCTGGTTTACAGCGAGTCAATCTCCCAGCTACAATCTCTCCAAACCGACCCCATACTATGCACTTTGGATGTTTGGGCTTTGATAGTAGCTATTAATCAGGGATCACTGTGATCCCTGATTATCTAAATTGAATAATTAATGATGTTTCTCTGCACTTTATAGTTCAGTCTGCATAATGTGGCTTCTTGTATTCTGTGGAGTGAGGTTTAGGTCAATTACATTTAACTTTCCATTAATTCAATTAATGAATTTGAATGAATGCTATATTCAGTAAGTCAATTGGAAATCCCCCCATGGTTTAATTAAGGTTTTGTTTCAAGTTTAATTTATTCAAGTTTAATTATGACGCACAGACTTATCTTTCAATTGAATATGGTTATGCCTGCAGGGATGCCACAGTTTCACAGACACACAAACATAGGGTTTTTTTGCACCTGTTTGCGAACATGTTCTGTTTTGACTCAGTGAAGTTAAAACACCCGGGATGTTTGTGTCTGCCTGGCAGTCTGAATATAAATTAGTTAGGCTATTCACGTCTGGTACATTTCCTGTTGTGACAAATGCTCCCCCAGACATACTTCTGCAACTTGACTTGTATTTGCAAGTCAACATGTTCTGCCGGGTCCCTCAGAAGTGTGACTGGAGCCAGCCAGGCAGGGTGTGGTGTAGGATATCCTTCAGATAAGGTCCTACAGCTTCAGAAAGGCTATGGTTGGGGGAGGAGGAGAACCCTGTGTCCTCTTTTTCCACTTGTGTAGTTTCACAATAAACAAATTGAGGCCGCTTAGTACTAAAACCAGCAAGTACGCATTTTCTCAAACCTATCACATAGCCTACATAACACAATCATCAGTAGACCATGACGTAAGGACTAAAGAGAGGGATTTCTAGCATGAAAGACCAAAGGGGACCGTTAAGATGGATTTATGCATTGTTTGTCATCCAGCTGCCATGAACAGCAGGGAGTTATGGCATGCCATGCTGTTGCGAGGACCTTAAGCAAGTAAGCATATTTCAAGGCATGAGATGATTCAATGTCTTACAGTATGCACATTTTCCATTTACAGTTTCACAACAATATTGCCCAATCAAAACCCAAAATGATTTATGAGTAGGTCCAGTAGTTTTCCAGACCACCAGGAAAAATACCAGGCCCTATTCCCTAATTATAAGCTATAGGGCACTGGGTTTATTTCCCAGTCAGTTAACATGGTCAGGAAATACTCTGGGCCCTATCTCTGAGCTTAGGCAGTGTCTTATACCTGGGTAATGGCCCTGGCTGAAAAGGACAACCAACCTGCTGAGTCTGCAGCTGAGCCTAACTATGTTCCATACTGGCATGAATGACCTTTGTTTCAGCACCAGCCACTCTCACACATGCCTATTGTGCTTATCAGAGAGAGATTCTGAGAGAGCATTCTGGAAATAATTTAAATGGAGTGTCTTAGATCAGCAGTGTACTACTACTACTACTACTACTACTACTACTACTACTACTACATTGGCAGTGTGTGTTACTTTAAAGCACAAAAAGCAGGATAGGCGGACAGGCAGGCAGTTCTTCAAGGGTCTTTGAACCCATCAAGAGGTTGTCTTCATATACTGAAAGTAACACTTCCTCCATCTGGTTGAGAACAGTTCAGCTTTATGAGCCACGCTGAGTCTGTCTGGATAGGATGTGCAGAGGGAACAGATGGACTGCCAGTTGTGGGGTGCGGAGAGGTGGAGGGTAGTGGAGAACTTCAGATGCATCTGCTGAGGCAAAGCTCGTTGAGAGATCGCTTTCAGAGAGTGGATTCCTGGATCCACTAGTTTATGACGGTGCATCGCTCATAAGCACCAACCAGACGTGCAGGCCGGCTAAAACTGTTCTGTTCTGTTTACCCCCTAACTGAGACCTTAGGCTTAGGGTAACTGAGAGGTCATAACCCCTTTTGTAACACACACATAAACACTCATTCTCTACATCTTCACTTAATAGCATTTTATAAGAAAGGAACAATGGCCCAGTGTGGTTCAAGAGGACCCATTTTTTTTGTAGTAGTCATAGAAATGACTATTGCTTTTAACTGATATGACCTTACAATTAAGGAGAAATCAAGTAATATAACTGCATGCTCTTTTAATGTGAGTTCTAAGTACTTAATTGGCATAATTACAATAAATAAAGGAAGGGCTAAAAAGTAAAAAGGGGTAAATTATCATATGATGTCTGATGAGCAACAGAGTCCATGTGAATTAGTGATTGATTTATTAGTCAAGAGTGACTTCCATTGTTAATCCATGGCTCCAATACATTTCAGACATGGCATAACAATAACCTATCCTCCTCTCTTTACCCAGGTGTGGACATCCTGAAGTTGGTGGCAGCTCAGATTGGCAGCCAGTGGATCGACATGTACCAGTCCCTGGCCAATGCTACGGAGCGTGAGGTGGCAGCCTTCTCCAACGGCTACCAGTCGGACCAAGAGCGGGCATACGCTGCACTGCAGCACTGGACCATCCGCGATGGGGACGCCAACCTGGCCAAGCTCATCAACGCCCTGCACCGCCACCGCCGCATCGACGTGGTGGAGAAGATACGGGGCATCATGGAAGACAATCCTCAGGTAAGTCCTACTACAGTACCCTACAGTAGTCTCTGGCGTAGAGAATCTGTTCTGTCCTCCAGTGAACTCTCCCATCTTGAATCCAGGTGGGCTATTTGGGCTAAATGGCACTCCTTACTAATGACCCTTCAGCTCCTCATTTTATCTCACCAAATCTCTAGTGTACCAAGTCACTCACAAAGTCACTCAACGTGAACGCAAACATAGAAATCACATATGGGGTGAAAAAGTTAATTTAAACAAGTCACAAGAGTGGTGACCAGCCCTCCTGCCTTAAGGGAAGGGCCTTGTGACTGTCCTGGCTTGCTACTGTACAGTACAGAGGTCAATGTAGAGAGACTGGACAGTGGATCATTCATCACGCTCCACTTTTCTCCTACCTTCCTCCCTTCCTCCACTCTCTCAGATACATATCATATTATCCCCATGTCCAGTGACCTTCTCTGCTCAAGGTTAGATTCTTACAGTTAAGGGATTGTTATAGTTATTGAGACCCATAGATATATCTTACAATTGTAATTCTGCTTGTCATCACTACTTAATAATCCTGGGATGATGGTAATATCTTGTGTGGTTTGTCTCAATCGATGGTGAAGGAGATGGCAGGTAATAAATCATTTGGTGAGGGAGGGAACAGGGAAGCAGAAGCTCAGTATGAGTAGGGAACATAGTGTGCTGGAGGCTGCTCTCTCCTCTCCCTCCCTGCCTCCCTCCCTCCCTTGTTTTTCCTCAGTACACTCTTGGCCATTTCTACAGAATTTCTCCTCATTCCATTGAATCAGCACTTAAGAGTAAAGCACCAGGAAATTGTAATACATTAGGGATACTCTGTCAGGAGGGCCGACCATTCATCACGCAGTGTGCCTCTTATTGGTACCAGACATAAATGCTGCAGACAGACAGTATTGTAGGTCTACACATATGGTATTCCTCCTTAGAGAGGTATAACGTACAACCATGTGATTCCACTGACATAATACTTCCCGATCCGTGTGATTCATAAATGAGGTCTGTGTGTGGTGATTCCACCAGAGTGGGCTGGCTGCCTTATGTGTGGGAGGGATGGAGCCAAGGTGGGAGGGAGGAAAGTAGGGAGGGGATGCTGTTTCCTGCTGCCACCCCAGTTTTGTTAATTCATTAAGACACAGCTTGGAGCTATCCTCCATGACTGGGTTATCTTTACACAAACCGCAGGTGGTGAGCTCCAAACATTGCTAATTTCACTGCCTCCCTAGCTGATATTCTCTCATTCCAATAGTCTGATTTCATCATAGCTGTAAGGCAAGGAGCCTGAAGCAGAAAGGACAGAGGCTGATCCAAGTTGTGTGTGAGTGTGTGTGTGTGCGTGCTTGTGTGTGTCTCAGCATGTACTGTATGTGTAGTACTGTATGTGTCAGCGTGTGTGTTGGTATGCGTGTGGAGCAGGATGTCCTCCTGTTTAGTCTTGCAGATGACCCACTCCTCCAATCATGGTCCCAGTGGGAGGTGAGCCATAGCTGCAGTGGGACGTGAGCCATAGCTGCAGTGGGAGGTGAGCCATAGCTGCAGTGGGAGGTGAGCCATAGCTGCAGTGGGAGGTGAGCCATAGCTGCAGTGGGAGGTGAGCCATAGCTGCAGTGGGACGTGAGCCATAGCTGCAGTGGGAGGTGAGCCATAGCTGCAGTGGGAGGTGAGCCATAGCTGCAGTGGGAGGTGAGCTGTGTCTCTCCTTCTGCCCTCTGTCTCAGCTGGTTAGGGCTGACTGATGGAGTCACTGCACTGTCAGTGTTAAACGAGGCCTAGCCATAGACCACTCACACTGAAGGGCCTTGGCACACTGTAGCAGTTTACGCTAGGACACAGAGATAGATCATTTGACTGATAATGGCACAGCAAAAACAGTTTTAACCCAGCATATGGTCAAAATAACGTGTTTTTACTTTTCACTGTCTATTTCCTCGCAGCTGCAAAAGACTAGGGCACATGTTATGATGCTTCAGTCAGCAAGGAACCTGACCTACATGACTTTATGTCAGACAAAACACCCTCCCCACCATAAAGTGAAATGAGTGTAGTTGGAGCACCAATCAACTCAGCATGTTTTGTTGCTGTAGGATATGTGTTTTCTAGGCGAGGTATTTCTGGGGCACCCTCCCTCTCTCCTCTGTGCCCCAGACAAACACATTTTAGCGTGCTCAAAAAAAGCACAGTCATCTGAATTATGCATTTAGAGGCAGAGATTAAGCATCACAACATTGACTCTCTGTGGCACGCAAGACCTCAGGTCAACTCCTTCTAAACAAACTGCTTTAACAGAATTAAGATTCTCTCTTAGTGCTTCATTGGTTGTGGTGTTTATCCCCGCTTGGGAAAAAGTCTCGTCCCAAAGGTCCTAGCCAGCTGCCTCTGTTTGTCTGTTTTCCTCTTCTTTCCCTCTACTCCTCTACTCCAGTAGGACCTTTTCCATCCACACCAAGGCCACTTCTCGTAATAAGAGTTCTATTGTCCCCTCCAGGCACAATGCTACACACGGAATCCAATTTCAGACATGATTAAGTGTTTACTACTCCCATTAAAGGGCCATTAATTCGTTCAGAGGCCCAGGTGCATTCTCCAGCCTGCACAGGAAGATAGTGCCGACAGACATGGTTGCCCTGTTTCTAGCTCCTAGCCAACTGCAGTATTGTTTTTATATATTTTTTACATTACTTTCTCTATTTTTACTTACATTACTTTCTCAGAACGTTTCTAGCATTATTACCTACAGACGAAAATAACTTTTGGATATTAGATTGACGATCACTCACCAGCATTTCGACCAGAAATTATATTTCTCTGAATTAGATCCTTTGTTTGAACTCCCCAAGACAGTTCCCTTCATCCCAGGGGCAGCTCCAAGACTACGCTACTGGAGAACAGGGATAAGGACTGGGCTCCTAGTCAGACTTAGAAGGTGTGCATACCATCCACCACTTCCGTCTATGTTACTCGCTAACATTAAGTCCCTGGACAATAAAGTAGACGAGCTCAGGGCAAGGATCTCCTTCCAGCGAGACATCAGGTACTGTAATGTACTCTGCTTTACGGCATCATTGCTCGCCGGATATACTGTCCCCGTCCATTCAGCCAGCAGGGTTCTCCGTCCATCGCGCGGACAGGAAGAAAGAACTCACCGGGAAAAAGAAAGGTGGAGGTGTATGTTTCATGACTAACTACTCGTGGTGTGATTGTGGGAATGTACAGGAACTCAAGTCCTTTTGTTCTCCCTATCTGGAATACCTCACCATCAAATGCCGACCGCATTACCTCCCAAGAGAGTTTTCCTCGGTTATTGTCACAGCCATGTATATTCCCCCCCAAGCTGACACCGTGACGGCTCTCAAGGAACTACACTCAACTTTATGCAAACTGGACACCGCATATCCTGAGGCCGCAATTATTGTAGCTGGAAACTTTAATAAAGGAAATCTGAGGAAAACGCTACCGAACTTCCATCAACACATCTCCTGTGCTACTCGCTCATCCATTGCTACCCCCCCTTCCGGGACAGCTACAAGGCCCTCCCCCGCCCTCCCTTCGGCAAATCAGATCATGCCTCAATTTTGCTCCTCCCCTCCTATAAGCAGAAACTTCAACAGGAAGCACTCATGGTAAGGACTGTTCAACGTTGGTCTGACCAATCGGAATCTATGCTTCAAGATTATTTTGATCATGCAGACTGGGAAATGTCTCGGGTTGCCTCCGAGAATAGCATCGACGTATACAAGATGTCCACCATTGTTCCTGTACCCAAGAATGTGAAGGTAACTGAACTAAATGACTATTACCCCGAGGCACTCACTTCTGTCATCACGAAGTGTTTTGAGAGGCTATTTAAGGGTCATATCACCTCCACCTTACCCGACACCCTAGACCCACTACAATTTGCATACCGCCCCAACAGATCCACAGATGACACAATCACCATTGCACTACACACTGCTCTATCCCATCTGGACAAGAGGATTACCTATGTAAGAATGCTGTTATTCGACTACAGCTCAGTCTTTAACACCGTAGTGCCCCTCCAAGCTCATCAATTAGCTTGGGGCCCTGGGTCTGAACCCCACCCTATCCAACTGGGTCCTGGACTTCCTGATGGGCCGACCCCAGGTGTTGAAGGTAGGCAACAACACTTCCGCCACACTGACCCTCAACACGGGGGCCCCACAAGGGTGCATGCTCAGCCCCCTCCTGTACTCCCTGTTCCCCCATGACTGCGTGGTCACGCATGTCTCCAACTCAATCATCAAGTTTGCTGATGACACAACAGTAGAATGCCTGATTACCAACAACGATGAGACATCCTACAGAGAGGAGGTGAGGTCCCTGTCGGTGTGGTGCCAGGAAAATAATCTCTCCCTTAACGTCAACAAAACGAAGGAGCTGATCATGGGCTTCAGGAGACAGCAGAGAGAGCACGCCCCTATTCACATCGACAGGGCCACAGTGGAGAGGGTGAAAAGCTTCAGGTTCATCGGCGTGCACATCACTGACAACCTGAAATGGTCCATTCAAACAGACAGTGTGGTGATGAAGGCGCAACAGCGCCTCTTCAACCTCAGGAGGCTGAAGAAATTTGGCTTGGCCCCTAAGACCCTCACAAACTTCTACAGATGCACCATTGAGAGCATCCTGTCGGGCTGTGTCACCGCCTGGTACGGCAATTGCACCGTCCCCAACTGCAGGGCTCTCCAGAGCGCGGTGCGGTCAGCCCAACTCATGACCGGAGGCACACTGCCTGCCCTCCAGGACATCTACAGCACCCGGTGTCACAGGAAGGTCAAGAAGATCATTAAGGACCTCAGCCACCCGATCCACGGCCTGTTCACAGCACTACCATCAGAGACTGAAAAACAGCTTCTATCTCCAGACCATCAGGCTGTTAAATAGTCACCACTAGCCAGCCTCCGCCCTGTACCCTGCCCTAAACCTTAGTCACTGTTACTATCCGGCTAACACCCGGTACTCTACCCTGCACCTTAGAGACTGCTGCCCTATGTACATAGTCATTGAACACTCCTCACTTTAATAATGTTTACATACTGTTTTACCCATTTCATATGTATATACTGTATTCTAGTCAAAGCTCATCCTATATAACCACTGCTGTACACACCTTTTCTATTAATATACTGTCCATACTATCTATACACACTACTCTTATATTCCGGACTCGGACATGCCAAGCATCGATCATCATGTCACCAGAATAAAACCCTCAATATGTATTGGAAAGAAGCATCAAGCTCATCACCGTGTACCTTCAGGTAGGCCCTTCATCACATCTGTTGGGGAAGATGTTTAGTATCAGCTGTAACATCAGTGGTTGCAGCGTCACAAGGCTACTGTCTATGAGGGAGAGGCAGAGATAAGAGCTGCCTATTAAACAACACACTCAGTGTCCTACATAACCATAGTGATGCTGAAATGTCTCAGTATTAACATATGAGGATTCACTTTAATGGTAAAGGCTCTCTTGATCCACAATGTCTTACGATATTGCAGCTTTTCCACAGCCTGCTGTATTTGGCTGCTGAACAGGGTTAATGAATATACATGCAATATTACTATGCTCCAAAATGTGTCACTACTCACATTAATTAATCACAGCTACTCTGCAGATTCACTAAAATATCACAGTGTTATTTGTGATCGAATTAAAATGTGGATGTTCTCTGTGTCTTTGATGCCTCAGCAGTTCCTCCCTACACAGGGCCAGACCCCCTAGCGTGTCTATTGTGTGTTTGAGTGTGTGCGTTCTTGTGTGTGTGTGCTTGTGTGCCCGTATGTGCCTGGTGTGTGTATGTGTATGTGTGTGTGTGATGCGTGATACTGTCCCTACCCTGGGGTCTGCTGTGTGTGTTGACAGGGTATGTCAGTGCCTCGGCCAGATTACTCTCTCTAATGACTCAGTCACTGGCTACTGACTGACAACTCAGAGAAGCTTCTGGAACGGTGACACTGTTTTCCCCTGTTTTCTCCAGGGGTTTCTCTGAAGGGTTAGTTGGTAGGTTTTGTAACATCTGTTTGTAACATCATTTGGCCAGGTGGGAGTAGTGCTCTTATCATTGTAGACGTGTCATCCCCTGCCCCTCTGACCTAGTGCACAGAGGAACTTGTTATCAAATAGGGGAGATAGCAGGGGCTGCATATGGGTCATATACACACACAGAAGTAAGTGAGGTCTGTCTGATGCCACATCGAGCTGTTTTATATCGGATTTTATGTTAGCATAGTAGATTGCACTCCCATCACCTGCATGAAATTCCATTGTGTTTCTGTGAAGCCATATTGAACTGTGTTCTATTGGATTTTCAGCACCCTGAAAGTTTTCCATTGCATTTTCATCGCCTGTATGAAATGCCCTCTACCATTTCCTTCGTGCCTCACTCACAGCAGAGCCTTTTTTTCTACAGTACCGAAGTCTAAATGTAAGTCTCTCATGAGCTCATCCGGTCCGGTCACCACCAGTTCACTCCATTACCATACCGAAGAAGACTGTTATTTATGTCTTCCCTGGGCCCCAGGGCAAGCACAGTGGTGTACTATGCCCGGTAGTGTGTGACTGGGCCCATGTGGTCTGTGGGCAGTACATTCCTGGTCTGTCCAAGTCCACAGAATTCCTTTCATGGCTGGCCGATTGTGTACGCTCCCTGAGGCAAGGAGGAGAGAGGCGCGGATGGGAGTGGGTGGTCTGGAGCTGTGTGTTGGCCCGCTGTGTCACCCGACGCAGGCTGCATGGGGCTGGGGCTGGGGCACACAGGAGCTCCCTGTCCTCTCCCTACACTGCGTAAAATGTTTCCAAACTTGTGCAGGTGTATCCAAAAGTCTTTCATCATAACCACATACCATATACCATAGTAGGCGTAAGTCGTGATGTGTAAAGGATTCAAAAGTCAGTAATTGCTAAACTCACCGACTCTGTGACATGACAAGCCTGAGCACTCAGCTCTTGAAATGTGAATAGTTCATGACAATGGTGAGGTGTGAGTGTCAGGATATCTTCCAACTATCTAGCAATCTCTTTAGTGTTGGCACTTCTCAGCATGTAGGGAGCATGTCTCCGGTTGGACACAATTGCTGTCAGGATCAAAGTCACCATTGAGTGGTGACCCACTATCAAACAGTCGCAAATCACGTTTGAGTCATCACAGATACCATACTTTAAATCCTCAGAGTGGCAAGCAAGACACAAGAGTTTTCAGAGGTGTACGGATAACTAGGAATACGAAACTGTGGTATTTGGTGCAGTGCTCTGTCCGGACACCAGCGTGACTCAGAACACTGCTTTCTCAGCCATTGGTTTCCAACACTGACACTGACCCTCTCTTTCCCTCTCTCTCTCTCTCTCTCTCTCTCTCCTCCCCTCTCCCTCTCTGCAGTTTAATCTGAACCAGCTGATGACTGTGAATGTAACCCCGAGCCACAGTCCTGTCCACAAGTCTTTGGAGTCTCCTGGGGTGATGGTGGAGCGGTCTCCTGTGGACCGGACCAAGGGCTTCTTCCCTGACGAATCAGAGCCCCTGCTCCGCTGTGACTCTACTTCCAGCAAAGACTCCGCCCTCAGCAGGACCGGCTCATTCATTACCAAAGGTATGCACATATTATGACACAGTTCTGTTTCAGTAATTATGCTAAGCAACGGGCTCCTACGGAGGTGACGTATTTGTGTTTACTGCCCCCTTCTGGTTATAAAGTGCACCTGATTCCATACTCCATTATAGCAAGTCATCAACTATGAAAGCTTTGAGAAATACATTTTACATTGACATTTGAGTCATTTAGCAGACGCTCTTATCCAGAGCGACTTACAGTTAGTGAGTGCATAAATGTTTCATACTTCTTACATCTTAGTCATCATAAGGATGACTGGGCTTTTATTCTCAGCAGCAGAACATGACTGCTAATTTAGTCATACATGATTTCCTATTATATGGACAACAACAAGCTGTAGCTAACATCAACAGTATGTTGCAGTCTATCCTCTTCCTCATTCTGACGTTGTTTTCTTCCCCTCCTCTCTTCCTCTGTGACTTCCAGAGAAGAAAGACACGGTGCTGCGTCAGGTCCGGCTGGACCCGTGCGACCTGCAGCCCATCTTCGACGACATGCTGCACATCCTAAACCTTGACGAGCTGCACGTCATCGAGGCGATCCCCATGGCAGAGGACAAACTGGATCGCCTCTTCGAGATTGCCGGGGTCAAGAGCCAGGAGGCCAGCCAGACCCTGCTGGACTCGGTCTACAGCCACCTGCCTGACCTCCTATAGGCCTGCTGCTGTGGTGCTACAGACCTCTACTGTGGTCAGGGGATGCCCCACTTCCTTCTTCTGCAAACCCCTCCTTTCCAGGTGTGGCTACCTGGGTGTGGCTTCTTCCTCCCGCCACCACCCCAAATACTCTGAGGCAAGCTAGTGAGATGCTGCTTGATTGTGGATATAGTCGCCTACTCGCCTTCATGACCGCCAATGGGTTCCCCTCTGCTATCCTCCATTCCTAGCAGCCTGACTGAGTCCCCCACTCCTACTATGGTCAGGGAGCCTCCCATCTCTCTCTATGATCCTGCACACTCTCACCCCCAGGCCAGACCATACAGCCACATGCCTGACCTCTTGAAGTCTCCCTCCATCTCTCCCCCCATGTAGGGGAGGGGACCAGGCTTTTCCCCTCTCCCCCCCACACAGCCCCCCATGGCAAGCCTGCCTGCCTGAAGGAAGGGCAGGACAGAGGGAGGACAGAGGGGCCAGGCTCTGTAACCCAGCCTGGAGTTCTGGACAGACATACCACCACCATCACCACTATGCAGATTAAACCACTGCTATTGCCCTTGTAGCGTTAAACAAGTGTTCTCTTTACATTTTGTAGATTATTGTAGGTGTGTCAGCCAGTGTTATAAACCCATATTCACTCATTCATGTAAGCAAACTTCAACAACACACACTCATGCACAATGTCTATAAATGTCAAACATCCCACATGAAGAAATACTATTGTGTATACTATGGTAGGAATACTATAGGATTCACTAGTGTTTTTGCAAACTTTACTGTAGTATTTACTGTAGTATACACAGTTTACTATACTATAAATACTGTAGTAAAAACAAACAGTAGTGTATACTATAGTAATAACTGTAGTGTTTTTGCGGACTGTAGTATATTGTAGTATTTACTGTAGTGTTTTTGCAGACTGTACTACAGTATACTGTTGTATTTACTGTAATGTTTATGCAGACTGTAGTATACTTTTGCAGACTGTAGACTGTAGTATATTTACTATAGTGTTTTTGTTTTATTATCTTTGACATAGAAGTGGGGGGGCTTTCTCCTTGAAGAAACCTACTGGAGAAAAATTAAGAGCAAGTTTTCCATAACCTGTAGGTAGGACTGGGTTCTGACACGGAGAGTTCAGAGCTTCTGCTCTTTTCTATAACCATAGGGATCACAATATATGGTCTATACTTGGCATGTAGGTTTCAAACGTACGAGTGGCACAAATTGGGATATGGGGGAGGGAATGGGCAGGGTACAGTATATACAAATTATATACTGTAGTATTTACTATAGTTTAAATATGTAGTGTTTTTGCGGACTAGTGTTTTTGCAGACATTTCTGTAGTATTTACTAGTGTTTTGTGGATAATACTGTAGTATTTACTATAGTATTCTACAGTATACTACAAAATTCTGTACTAAGTACTACACATGATCGAAGGATACTACAGTGTATAGTATTTTACAGTATACTTCAGTTTACTACTGACTTCTATAGTAAATACTGTAGTATTCTATAGTAAACTGTAATATTTTTTTTATGAGGGACACTACGACGCACACTCATGATGCACAATGTCTTACACTAATAGTATGTAAAATTATTGATCCACTAATTCTTGTTCTTTGAGTAACATAACCATTTCATCTGTATGCATTCTGCCATATGTGCTTCAATGTCTCTTTGAAATGCTGTTTACTTACATGTCACAATGTATTTTCTTTCAACATTTATTTTTATTATTATCATTTGTAGCTTTTTAGCTTTTTGTTTTCTTAACTATGTTTGTCATGATTTCAAGGGCATTCTGAGGTGTCCCAGCTTGGTGTAATGAGACCATCTTACTAGATGTAAGATATGCATAGTTACTCCATATTCTACTTGAATCTGACAGTCATCTTCTGGATTGTGGTACTTGATTAAAAAATGACATGATGTACAACTATAGTTCCTTAAAAAAAACACCACCAAAAAACATGTTGCTGTGAAGTGTCAGTATTCAACTCACAGATGCTATGAAAGGAACACAGACTGTCTTTTTGCCATGCCAATCATATCAAGCTATTCTGGTGCTTGACTTGAAATTCTCTTGTTGGGCAAAATACCAGGATGATATGGGGGGCTTTCAGGACAATCGCCACTAAAGTATTCTGGACTTTGTGGTGGGTAAAGTAGATGCAGCTGTTGGACTTTGTTGGACTGAATTGAAAAGTGCTGTTTCAGCTGTCCACATTTCTGTTGGGTCTAATGTAAGAGTGCGACTGTAAGCATATAGAACTAGTCTGAAACGTTGAAGTTGAGGTATACTGTACATGTATTCTGGTGGCTGTTTTAAAACTTAACACATGTAACCAGTACATTTACTATTATGTAACATCTTAAATCAACCAATTAAAGTGAGAACGTTTGTCATAATGTGGCGTGTATGTCATACTTGAATGACATATTTAGTGTATCTCTCTTTCAGCAAGAATTTGTTACAGTAAACCGCTTTCCATCCAACCTTTTTATGTGAGTAAAGTACGTCAGATAAAAAATGTCATGACAGGCCTGATGGAAACAGCAAATGTGTCTGTAAACTTTCCAAATGTCGACAAAACAAAATACGCTAGACAAGGTGGGATACGTTTGTGTCAGTAAAATGTATTATGCGAGAAATTATGGTGTAAATGCTTTTATGCGCAAATATTGATAAAATAAGCATTATATTGAAGCAAAATTGTAGCCTACTAAACATGCATTGATACAGTATGTTGTGTGGTCCTCCCACTAAGACTCGGAAAGCATGCAGTTTATTAGGCTACAGATGAAATAAGTTATGATGAACTTCACAGGGTGGTGAAAGTGCAAGGTGATGAGCTTTATGCTCCTTTCAAATGAATATTGAGGGGCTTATTATGGTGACATGATGATTGATGCTTGGCTGCAGTTTGACAAATAAATATTATCTCACTCACTTTTTTCCATAATAATCTCATCATGTTGGCTATACCCGCACTGTACAGTGCATTCGAAATGTATTCAGACCCCTTGACTTTTTCCACATTTTGTTAAGTTACAGCCTTATTCTAAAATTGATTAAATAGTTTTTTTTTATCCTCATCAGTCTACACACAATACCCCATAAAGACAAAGCAAAAACAGGTTTTTAGAAATGTGTGCAAATGTATTAAAAATAAAAAACTGCAATATTACATTTACATAAGTACTCAGTACTTTGTTGAAGGACATTTGGCAGCGATTACAGCCTCAAGTCTTCTTGGGTATGATGCTACAAGGTTGGCACACCTGTATTTGTGGAGTTTCTCCCATTCTTCTCTGCAGATCCTCTCAAGCTCTGTCAAGTTGAATGGGGAGCGTCGCTGCACAGCTATTTTCAGGTCTCTCCAGAGATGTTTGATCGGGTTCAAGTCCGGGCTCTGGCTGGGCCACTCAAGGACATTCAGAGACTTGTCCCGAAGCCATTCCTGCGTTGTCTAGGCTGTGTGCTTAGGGTCGTTGTCCTGTTGGAAGGCGAACCTTCGCCCCCAGTTTGAGGTCCTGAGCACTCTGGAGCAGGTTTTCTCTGCACTTTGCTCCGTTAATCTTTGCCTCGATCCTGACTATTCTCCCTGCTGCTGAAAAACACCCCCACAGCATAATGCTGCCACCACCATGCTTCAACGTAGGGATGGTGCCAGGTTTCCTCCAGACGTGACACTTAGGATTCAGGCCAAAGAGTTCGATCTTGGTTTCATCAGACCAGAGAATCTTGTTTCTCATGGTCTGAGAGTCTTTAGGTGCCTTTTGGCAAACTCCAAGCGGGCTGTCATGTACCTTTTACTGAGGAGTGGCTTCCGTCTGGCCAATCTACCAAAAAGGCCTGATTGGTGGAATGCTGCATAGATGGTTGTCCTTCTAGAAGGTTCTCCCATCTCCACAGAGGAACTCTGGAGCTCTTTAAGAGTGACCATCGGGTTCTTGGTCACCTCTCTGACCAAGGCCCTTCGATTGCTCAGTTTGGCTGGGCGGACAGATCTAGGAAGAGTCTTGGTGGTTCCAAACTTCTTCCATTTAAGAATGATGGAGGCCACTGTGTTCTTGGGGACCGTCAATGCTGCAGACATTTTTTGGTACCCTTCCCCAGATCTGTGCCTCGACACAATCCTGTCTCGAAGCTCTACGGACAATTCCTTCGACCTCATTGCTTGGATTTTGCTCTGACATGCGCTGTCAACTGTGGGACCTTATATAGACTGGTGTGTGCCTTTCCAAATCATGTCCAATCAATTGAATTTACCACAGGTGGACTCCAACCAAGTTGTAGAAACATCTCAAGGATGATCAATGGAAACAGGATGCACCTGAGCTCAATTTCGAGTCTCATAGCAAAGGGTCGGAATACTTATGTAAATACGTTTTCTTTTATAAATGTGCAAACATTTATAAATACCTGTTTTCCCTTTGTCATTATGGGGTATTGTGTGTAGATTGATGAGGGGAAAAAAGTATTTAATCAATTTTAGAATAAGGCTGTAACGTAACAAAATGTGGAAAAAGTGAAGGGGTCTGAATACTTTCCGAATGCACTGTATCGTTACTGAGTTACAGTGACATATGAGGAAATCAGTCGATTGACCCTAATATATGGATTTCGCATGACTGGGAATATAGATATGCATCTGTTGGTCACAGATACCTAAAGAAAATGGGCTTCACAATGGGCCTCAGGTTCTCGTCACGGTATTTCTGTGCATTCAAATTGCCATCGATAAAATGCAATTGTATTCGTTGTCCGTAGCTTATGCCTTCCCTTACCATAACCCCACCGCCACCATGGGGCACTCGGTTCACAACATTGACATCAGCAAACCGCTGACCCACACGATGCCATACACGTGGTCTCCGGTTATGAGGCCAGTTGGACTTATTGCCAAATTCTCTAAAACAGCTTATGGTAGAGAAATTAACATTCAATTATCTGGCAACAGCTCTGGTGGACATTCCTGCAGTCAGCATGCCAATTGCACTCTCCCTCAAAACCTGAGACATCTGTGGCATTGTGTTGTGTGACAAAATTGTGGCCATTTATTGTCCCAAGCAGAAGGTGCACCTATGTAATGATCGTGCTGTTTAATCAGCTTCTTGATATGCCACACCTGTCAGGTGGATGGATAATCTTGGCAAAGGAGAAATGCTCATTAACAGGAATGTAAACAAATTTGTGCACAAAATTTGAGAGAATAAGCTTTTTGTGCATATTCAACATTTGTGTTGTGTTTATATTTTTGTTCAGTGTATATACTGTATGTTTTGTGACAAAACCATCAGTCGAGTTGAAAATGTGATGGAAACATCTCTGGGAGGAAAATGCTCATATTGAGACATTGATCAATGAGATTTCAACCATTATTCACTCTCTCAAAAATACAGCAAAAGGTTTATTGAATTATCAATGTGTTAGCACTATGCTTTCAACCATCTTAAAAGCACAACCAAATTCCAATGAAAAACAATGTCTGATCTTTGGTTTAGTTGTCATCTAAATGTGTTTCACTGACCTTTCAACCAATTAAAAGCACAACAAAGTTCAAATGGGAATACAATGTTAGATATTTTGTATTTATACAACAATGTGTTATCAATGTGGTTCATCTAATAGCACAACCAAATGACCTATGCATTAATAGTTGACAACCAAACACAATTCATTATCCAGTTTGTTTGCGAATTAATAATTGATACGTTGGATTCACATCTCCATCTCAACTAAAAATCTAAGTTAAAGAATAGGACTAAATCAAATCAAAGTTTAAATACACTTTAAATCAAGTTTGACTTGATTAAGTCCTATTCTTTGACTTATATTTTTGGTTGAGATAGAGACGATATGTATTGTCTATTTTTAGTTGAACCCTGGGTTGAATTGAAACAATAGTTGTTGATGACTTCGCAGAATGCTACTATATATATATATATATATATATATATATATATATATATATATATATATATATATATACAGTTGAAGTCGGAAGTTTACATACACTTAGGTTGGAGTCATTAAAACTTGTTTTTCAACCACTCCACAAATTTCTTGTTAACAAACTATAGTTTTGGCAAGTCGGTTAGGACATCATTTTTCCAACAATTGTTTACAGACAGATTATTTCACTTATAATTCACTGTATCACAATTCCAGTGGGTCAGAAGTTTACATACACTAAGTTGACTGTGCCTTTAAACAGCTTGGAAAATTCCAGAAAATGATGTCATGGCTTTAGAAGCTTCTGATAGGCTAATTGAAAATGTTTGAGTCAATTGGAGGTGTACTTGTGGATGTATTTCAAGGCCTACCTTCAAACTCGGTGCCTCTTTGCTTGACATCATGGAAAAATCAAAAGAAATCAGCCAAGACCTCAGAATAAAAATTATAGACCTCCACAAGTCTGGTTCATCCTTGGGAGCAATTTCCAAATGCCTGAAGGAATCACGTTCATCTGTACAAACAATAGTACACAAGTATAAACACCATGGGACCACGCAGCTGTCATACTGGTCAAGAAGGAGAAGTGTTCTGTCTCCTAGAGATTAACGTAATTTGGTGCGAAAAGTGCAAATCAATCCCAGAACAACAGCAAAGGACCTTGTGAAGATGCTGGAGGAAACAGGTACAACAGTAGCTATATCCACAGTAAAACGAGTCCTATATCGACATAACCTGAAAGGCCGCTCAGCAAGGAAGAAGCCACTGCTCCAAAACCGCCATAAAAAAGCCAGACTACGGTTTGCAACTGCACATGGGGACAAAGATCGTACTTTTTGGAGAAATGTCCTCTGGTCTGATTAAACAAAAATAAAACTGTTTGGCCATAATGACCATCGTTATGTTTGGAGGAAAAAGGGGGAACTTGCAAGCCGAAGAACACCATCCCAACCGTGAAGCACGGGGGTGGCAGCATCATGCTGTGGGGGTGCTTTGCTGCAGGAGGGACTGGTGCACTTCACAAAATAGATGGCATCATGAGGAAGGAAAATTATGTAGATATATTGAAGCAACATCTCAAGACATCAGTCAGGAAGTTAAAGCTTGGTCGCAAATGGGTCTTCCAAATGGACAATGACCCCAAGCATACAGTACTTCCAAAGTTGTGGCAAAATGGCTTAAGGACAACAAAGTCAAGTTATTGGAGTGGCCATCACGAAGCCCTGACCTCAATCCTATAGAACATTTGTGGGCAGAACTGAAAAAGCGTGTGCGAGCAAGGAGGCCTACAAACATGACTCAGTTACACCAGCTCTGTCAGGAGGAATGGGCCATAATTCACCCAACCTATTGTGGGAAGCTTGTGGAAGGCTACCCGAAATGTTTGACCCAAGTTAAATATATATATATATATACAGCTGCAGAAAAAATTAAGAGACCACTGTAAAATGATCAGTTTCTCTGGTTTTACTATTTATAGGAATGTGTTTGGGTAAAAATAACATTTTTGTTTTATTCTATAAACTACTGACAACATTTCTCCCAAATTCCCAAAAAAAATATTGTCATTTAGAGCATTTATTTGCAGAAAATGACAACTGGTCAAAATAACAAAAAAGACGCAGTGTTGTCAGACCTCGAATAATGCAAAGAAAATAAGTTAATGTTCATTTTTAAACAACACAATAGTAATGTTTTAACTTAGGAAGAGTTCAGAAATCAATATTTGGTGGAATAATCCTGATTTTTAATCACAGCTTTCATACGTCTTGGCATGCTCTCCACCAGTCTTTCACATTGATGTTGGGTGATTTTATGCCACTCCTGGCGCAATAATTCAAGCAGCTTGGCTTTGTTTGATGGCTTGTGACCATCCATCTTCCTCTTTATCACATTCCAGAAGTTTTCAATGGGGTTCAGGTCTGGAGATTGGGCTGGCCATGACAGGGTCTTGATCTGGTGGTCCATCCACACCTTCATTGACCTGGCTGTGTGGCATGGCACATTGTCCTGCTGGAAAACCAATCCTCAGAGTTGGGGAACAATGTCAGAGCAAAAGGAAGCAAGTTTTCTTCCAGGACAACCTTGTACGTGGCTTGATTCATGCGTCCTTCACAAAGACAAATCTGCACGATTCCAGCCTTGCAGAAGCACCCCCAGATCATCACTGATCCTCCACCAAATTTCACAGTGGGTGCGAGACACTGTGGCTTGTAGGCCTCTCCAGGTCTCCGTCTAACCATTAGACGATCAGGTATTGGGCAAAGCTGAAAATTGGACTCATCAGAGAAGATGACCTTACTCCAGTCCTCTACGGTCCAATCTTTATGGTCTTTTGCAAACCTCAGCCTGGCTCTTCTTTGCTTCTCATTGATGAAGGACTTTTTTCTAGCTTTGCACGACTTCAGCCCTGCCCCTAGGAGCCTGTTTTGAACCGTTCTCACCGTGCACATCACCCCAGCTGCCGTTTGCCATTCTTTTTGTAGGTCACTTGATGTCATCCTACGGTTGTTGAGTGACATTCGAATGAGTTTGCGGTCATCCCGGTCAGTAGAGGGTTGTTTTCGCCCTCGTTGTTTTCGTCAGTAGAGGGTTGTTTTCGTCTGTAGCTTTGTTGTCCCCAATGTCTGCTGCTTGACCTTGTTCTTATGAACCGCCGTCTTTTAAATTTTAAGGATGGAAGCAACCTGATGCTCACTGTATCCCTCTGCCAGTAAAGACAGAATTGAACCTTTCTTTTCCTCACTCATAACTTTCCTTTTCAACTCTTTTGGCATGGTCAATAGTTATTTTTTGATTAATATTACTTTTGAGGTACTATTAGCACTGTTTTTGCCATCCAGCTGGTCCTATTGCAAGTGGATAGTGATGACCACAGCAGTGGTTTTTATACTTTTCCCCATTAAATAAGATTTGGTTCAGGTGATCACCTAATCAGTACCTAATTCAGTAGAATGAGGTGTGCCTGTGTTGGAATTCAACAGACACTGGAATGGAATGGCTGTCATACATGCTGATTTAAGAAAAATGTGCAGTGGTCTCTTATTTTTTTTCCAGGGCTGTGTATATATATATATATACAAATATATATATATATATATATATATATATATATATATATATATATATATATATATAGGCCTAAATAAGTAGTATCATTGATGATATATGAGTTATAAAGTATGGTTACATTTAATTTGCTCTGTTAAACTTACACTTTGGAATGACTTCGATAGCAACAGTGAATCTATTTAGTTATTAAGAGATCTCTCAATAATCATCCTCACAATAGCACATTGATAGCAGTCAGTGACAAATATCAAAGCTGGGCATGGTTAAAACCCTGGATGGGAGACCATAGAGATAGCTGTAGATACAGTAGATCAACTCTCCAGTAGGAGGTGCTGCAAATACTTTAAAAAAAAAAAGTGAATATAAAGTTGATGATCTGACATTGTTTCAAAGGTACATTTTATATTTTAGTCATTTAGCAGATGCTCTTATCCAGAGCAACTTACAGTTAGTGCATACATTATTTGTCATACCCCCCGTGGGAATCAAACCCACAACCCTGGCGTTGCAAACACCATGCTCTACCAACTGAGCTACATCCCCGCCGGCCATTCCCTCCCCTACCCTGGGCCAGTTGTGCGCCACCCCATGGGTCTCCCAGTCGCGGCCGGCTACGACAGAGCCTGGATTCGAACCAGGATCTCTAGTGACACAGCTAGCACTGCGATAGACCACTGCGCCAACATATTTTATACAAGGCTTGTCTATGTTGAAAATTGGTTACCATGATGACAATCCTGTGGTTGAGCTTTCACCCCCCAAAAAAACAGTTTACGTTGATGACCATTTTTTTATCAAATCCACTGTATTTTCCATGTAGATTCCACGTCACAATATGTTAACAAATTACGTTGAAACAACGTTGATTAAACCAGTTTGTGTCCATTGGGAAATACTGATGCTGTAGCCGCACGGTTTTTCCTGTGATGTGAGCAGATAGAATGGGATGGCATTTTACTGGAACGGCTGTTAATAGCTGCATTGTCTCCATAAAAGCCTGTCTGCTGTTGTCTGTTGGTGTGATAATAGGTAAGGGAGACGGGCTGGGGTGGAGCTTCTTTCATCTCCACCCAGTCACTAGGTCCCATTTTTTCAAAACTTTTGATCTGGATCAGAATGATTCAGATTCTGTAATCATCCTTTTTGCTATCCAGGATCAGATCGATCTGGCTGTTTTTGAGCCAATTTTTGTTTTTAAATAATCGGATAGGATCATTCTGATCCAAATACCACAATATCAAGAACACAGAATCCCGATTTTCAGTGCTTTGAACAGGCCTTAACCTTGCCATCTACTGGACAGGTTATGGTACTACTTATACATTGTCATAAGGAAACAAAGATGAGTAAAATACTTGAATAAAGGTACCTTGATTAAAAATAATAGAGCCTGCACATCACTTATAAGTAAGTAGATCCATGTATATGACACTCAATATAATAACCACATACCTATACTGTGGTAAATTTAACATAATGAACCTTTGGTTTTTAGATGTAAGAATGTTTTTAAACTTCCTTACATTAACATTTCTTGGAGCCTTTCTCCTTTCTAAATCTACCCTGAATGCCCCCTTTTAGTGGGATCAAGATAATCCAGATTTTCCGCATCAAAACAATTCTAATTACCATCGTTGAGTTTTGAAAAATGCAAAAACAACATTCAATTCTGATTAAAGGTCCGATTGGATTACCAAATCCTTATCCCTATCCGGAGGATCCAAATCTTATTTTTCAGTTTTGAAAAACCCAATTCTAACTATTCGATTGCCAAAATCTGATCAGATAACTTTTGAAGAACTGGGCCTAGAGGATTAGAGAGGACAACATTTCTCTTCTCTATTTGATCCTGTAGGTGTCTCTGTGCTTCAGAATGTACACAATATAACAGTACAAGAGGCAATGAAGATTCAGTAACACATTATTTGAATGTTCAGTCATAACCACTACATAGTACTGTCTTGGACATCATCTCTATAGATTCTGTTACCATTTGCGGCATCCCACTTCAGATAAGGGAACACTTGTTATTATTCTCACTGGACACATAATACCCAATAAAACCTAGCAGTCAAACATGGAAATGGTTCCAATAGTTTTTTCACCATTCATTTTTCTCACAGAGGATTTTCGAAACACTTCTAATAAGGTCTGTGTTTTGTGTAGACTTCCCCTGGTGTGAAGTTTTGATAACTGTGTAAATCTCTCTTGGACAAGGTCAAATGCAGGGACGGCTTGTTCAATAGGGCGATATGGGCGACGCACTGCCAAACGGGAAAAGGAAGGGATTTTTTTTCTAATCAATTATATCACGGCAACAGTAGTTATCAGTGTTGTAATCTGATCTGACTGCCACTAAATGTCAAATCAGGCTAAAGTCGTGCTTCAAATGGCCCCGCCCGTTTTTGGGGCGATTTCAGTCAGGTTGAAAATCGCCCAGAAGTCTCTCATAGCCTGTCATGTAAAATCTATTTTTTTCAAATTTCAAAGCTCTCAATACATTCTCTATGGGTGTCTGTGGGCTTGCACTTACGTGCTTTCGTCATACGTGACGTAACCATGAACGTAACTAAGACAATAGCGGCTAGCAGCGTCTCTGTTGCGACCTGCAGTGTGGCGTTATTTTATGTTTTTAATTTGTAGACTTAGTTTACAAACATTCTGCCAACCATGGATTTCCAGTGGTTGGTTTTGGACTGATCTTGTTGATCGTGTACATACCCGCTACGAACGGACTAAATAATGAAAACGCTGCTGGCAGCGGAATCCCAATACAGCTGGGAGACTTGGCTGGATGACAGAGTCCCGGACAGAGAAGTGGAGCCGGCCGGCTTCACCCTGGTCAGAGCGGACCGCGATCCTGGTAAGAGAGCGACTCTGTACCCCGACATTGAACTGCTTTCTGTTGAACTTGTGTCATCCGTGAGTTCCCCCAATTGTTTGTTACCGTTGTGTACTGTTGATAATCACAAGTTTACTGGAGAACTGAGACCAAGTAGAGACTTTGGACAGGGTGGATATGGTATAATAAAGGCAGTTTATTCAGAGGTAAAGATATCTGGAATCGCGTGCACGGACTCGTTCGTCAAACTCTTAGGGAGAAGAGAGCCCCGAAAACATTGTGTGCAGACATTTTATACAATAAATGATGTAGGTTGAATCTAGTAGTTCTGATCTTCTGATTGGTCCTGATGAGTTGGGCGAGGTCCACTCCACTGTTGCATTGGCTCTGAGTCGGGTTCTCTGTCTTCAAATGTTCAGCCTAAAGAGAGGGGATTTTTGTGTGTGTGTGTGTGTGTGTTTAACAGTGATGTGTGTGTGTGTGTGTGTGTGTTATCAGTGATGATGTGTGTGTGTGTGTGTGTGTGTGTGTCCTCAGAGCAAGAACTCGTGAGTTGGAAGAACTGAGAGACCTATGGCGTGGGTGTTGTCCTTGGCCACCTGCTGGCAAGGCTGACAAGATAGGACTCTTTTATCCATTGTTATAGGATAGGAACAGCATTGATTGAAAACAAACGCCCAACACAAAATGGGTCATGCACAAGATTTTAGTCAGACCAAGCTATAACATTATATATTTACTACGACAGTACATTCAACCAAAAGCTAATATAACAAAGGCATCAGAGATTATTTATAATCTGTCACAGAAACTGGAATCCATCTCCCCAGATCAGTCAATAAATGCTTCTGGTATTGACTTATATGCTGCCCCTGTCTTCATGTTGTTGCTGGACATATCTTTTTTAAAATGTGTGTAGGTCACCTAAATCATCAGAAAAAATGCCCCTCCTGAGAATTTTTTCAGGAGCCGCCACTGGTCAAATGTATCAATATATTCGGCTCTATGTACTCTCAGATTCAAAAATGCTAAAGAGCTACAAAGTAGACATCATGCAAGACTACAAATCCCTGCAAGCTCCTGCATGTCATCTCTAGCCAACACCTTTGCTGTCAGCTAGCTATATAGCAACCTTGATTAAAAACAAGCTATATTGAACATTTTCAATTACTGTTCCATATTTTATTTAGGTAATATTTGTTGGCTTATTTATGCATTTGGTCTTGTGTCTTGTACAGAATAATATCCTAGTAGCAGTCAGATATTTACAATGTGCTATTAATAGGCTAGTTTTCTGCAAAGAAGCTAGCTAGCTAGCTTGCTACCTAGATAATATTAGCAACATACCCTTATTTTACCAGATCCTCTTCTCCTTCAGCCGGTAGTCTAATATTCTATATCAGGTGATCGAAATTTAAACGGCAGTGCCGGCGCTCTAAAAAGTCAGCTAAATAATACTTTCCTGTTGATATTTTGTCAAACATTTCGTCCAGCTGAAGGACCAACCGCACAGACAACCGATAGAGTAAGTTCAAATGTCATTTGATTAAAAATTCTGGCTTGTAAGGAAACTTTCCAAGTGCTTTGTTTCAGACTGTATACCAATAATTGGAATCACAGTCTGATTTATTAGGTAACTGTCCTCTTTCTTTCTCTCTAGGAGCCCTAGGACCACGCCTCAGGACTACCTGGCCTGACGACTCCTGGCTGTCCCTGTCCCCAGTCCACCCAGTCGTGCTGCCGATCCAGTTCTGCTGTTCTGCCTGCGGCTATGGAACCCTGACCTGTTTCACCAGACGTGTTACTTTGTCCCAGACCTGCTGTTTTGACCACCTGGAACAGCCAGAAGAGGACTGGCCACCCCTCAGAGGCTGGTTCCTCCCTAGGTTTCTTCCTAGGTTCCTGCCTTTCTAGGGAATTTTTCAAAGCCACTGTGCTTATGCATTTACATTTACGTCATTTAGCAGACGCTCTTATCCAGAGCGACTTACAAATTGGTGCATTCACCTTATAGCCAGTGGGGGGGAGGGGGTGAGGGGGGGGTTAGAAGGATTACTTTATCCTATCCCGGGTGTTCCTTAAAGAGGTGGGGTTTCAAATGTCTCCGGAAGGTGGTGAGTGACTCTGCTGTCCTGGCGTCGTGAGGGAGCTTGTTCCACCATTGGGGTGCCAGAGCAGCGAACAGTTTTGACTGGACTGAGCGGGAACTGTGCTTCAGCAGAGGTAGGGGAGCCAGCAGGCCAGAGGTGGATGAACGCAATGCCCTCGTTTGGGTGTAGGGACTGATCAGAGCCTGAAGGTACGGAGGTGCCGTTCCCCTCACAGCTCCGTAGGCAAGCACCATGGTCTTGTAGCAGATGCGAGCTTCAACTGGAAGCCAGTGTAGTGTGCGGAGGAGCGGGGTGACGTGAGAGAACTTGGGAAGGTTGAACACCAGACGGGCTGCGGCATTCTGGATGAGTTGTAGGGGTTTAATGGCACAGGCTGGGAGCCCAGCCAACAGCGAGTTGCAGTAATCCAGACGGGGAGATGACAAGTGCCTGGATTAGGACCTGTGCCGCTTCCTGTGTAAGACAGGGTCGTACTCTCCGAATGTTGTAGAGCATGAACCTACAGGATCGGGTCACCGCCTTGATGTTAGCGGAGAACAACAGGGTGTTGTCCAGGGTCACGCCAAGGCTCTTCGCACTCTGGGAGGAGGACACAACGGAGTTGTCAACCGTGATGGCGAGATCATGGAACGGGCAGTCCTTCCCCGGGAGGAAGAGCAGCTCCGTCTTGCCAAGGTTCAGCTTGAGGTGGTGATCCGTCATCCACACTGATATGTCTGCCAGACATGCAGAGATGCGATTCGCCACCTGGTTATCAGAAGGGGGGAAAGGAGAAGATTAGTTGTGTGTCGTCTGCGTAGCAATGATAGGAGAGGCCATGTGAGGATATGACAGAGCCAAGTGACTTGGTGTATAGCGAGAATAGGAGAGGGCCTAGAACTGAGCCCTGGGGGACACCAGTGGTGAGAGCACGTGGTGCGGAGACAGCTTCTCGCCACGCCACTTGGTAGGAGCGACCGGTCAGGTAGGACGCAATCCAAGAGTGAGCCGCGCCGGAGATGCCCAGCTCGGAGAGGGTGGAGAGGAGGATCTGATGGTTCACAGTATCAAAGGCAGCAGACAGGTCTAGAAGGACAAGAGCAGAGGAGAGAGAGTTAGCTTTAGCAGTGCGGAGAGCCTTCGTGACACAGAGAAGAGCAGTCTCAGTTGAATGACCAGTCTTGAAACCTGACTGGTTTGGATCAAGAAGGTCATTCTGAGAGAGATAGCAAGAGAGTTGGCTAAAGACGGCACGCTCAATAGTTTTGGAGAGAAAAGAAAGAAGGGATACTGGTCTGTAGTTGTTGACATCAGAGGGATCGAGTGTTGGTTTTTTGAGAAGGGGGTGCAACTCTCGCTCTCTTGAAGACGGAAGGGACATAGCCAGCGGTCAAGGATGAGTTGATCAGCGAGGTGAGGTAAGGGAGAAGGTCACCGGAGATGGTCTGGAGAAGAGAGGAGGGGATAGGGTCAAGCGGGCAGGTTGTTGGGCGGCCGGCCGTCACAAGTCGCAAGATTTTATCTGGAGAGAGAGGGGAGAAAGAAGTCAAAGCATAGGGTAGGGCAGTGTGAGCAGGACCAGCAGTGTCATTTGACTTAACAAACGAGGATCGGATGTCGTCAACCTTCTTTTCAAAATGGTTGACGAAGTCATCCACAGAGAGGGAGGAGGGGAGGGGAGGGGGAGGAGGATTCAGCAGGGAGGAGAAGGTGGCAAAGAGCTTCCTAGGGTTAGAGGCAGATGCTTGGAATTTAGAGTGGTAGAAAGTGGCCTTAGAAGCAGAAACAGATTAAGAAAATGTAGAGAAGAGGGAGTGAAAAGATGCCATGTCCGCAGGGAGTCTAGTTTTCCTCCATTTCCGCTCGGCTGCCCGGAGCCCTGTTCTGTGAGCTCGCAATGAGTCATCAAGCCACGGAGCTGGAGGGGAGGACCGAGCCGGCCGGGAGGATAGGGGACATAGAGAGTCAAAGGATACAGAAAGGGAGGAGAGGAGGGTTGAGGAGGCAGAACTATTTAGATACAAGCTCATTGATGAACTCTCCAAGGGAACCTGGAGGGCGATAGATGACAAGGATATTAAGCTTAAATGGGCTAGTGACTGTGACAGCATGGAATTCAAATGAGGAGATAGACAGATGGGTCAGGGGGAAAATAGAGAATGTCCATTATGCATCTGCATTGCTTTTATTTTCTTTGCAGGCTTCTCACACAGTGCAATGGCGACAAATGTAATCAAATAAGTAACATAGGAAAGAAATCAAATAAATGACATTGTAAATATATAACATACAAAACATTTTTTTAAAGACTAAATAAACTAAAGAAATTACATGCAGATAAAATAAAATAAGATAAATAATAATATGATTTTTTTTATATAGCCTATAGGGATATAGTATGAGTTTATATGGAATGTTAAAAAGCTGCGATCTGTAAACCCATACTGCAAAAACTAAATGAACTCCCTCACTTTCAGCAATATTATGGGCCGCAAACATTCGTAATATCATGTTTTGGATTCAGCCTCATGACTCTAACTCCAGAGTGGGCAATCATAGAACCCAAATCTTATATGGCCACATCGTTAAGAGCTATCGCATGCTCTATTGCTCTCCCCTACCAGCTCCATTCGCTACCTTCAGTTAGTTACTCCCCATCCCTTGCAGACAAAGCATTTGATATATGGAGACAGAATGGTGTGAAATAACCCATGACCTCTGTAAATCATTTTAATATCTTTCAAATACAATTAATATTCCAAATGCCTGAGATTGGACCCCAAAAATTCATGATTTCCCACAGGTACCATCTCACACCATTTTAGATTTAGATGATATTTTCAAAACCAACCAAACTGTAAAATGATGTCTATCAGCTGTTTATTCACAATTATTAACTGTTGGCACTCCATGATAAAATCATTGAGATCAACTTGGGAACAGGATTTAGGAATCAAAATTTCAACTAATATTTTTTTGTTCCTTCTATTTCTATATGTTCCAGACATGGTGTTCCACACTTTAAAGTGACACATACTGTAGAAGTCGCTACATAAATGCCAAGCTGGCTAAATTCTACTCCCAAATTGACCCCAAATGTGAACGATGCCAACATAACACTGCAACTCATGCACATAGAGATGTGGCATCTTAATGTGACCCCTATTGCTAACGGAGGGAAATATTCCTGTAGAACCAGGATCTGAATGGGCCATCACATTCTTGCAGGAAACGGATGGCCTCCATTTGAATGCAAATTCTATCACTTGAATCTGAATGAATGACTTGACAGCCCCAGCATGAAGGGAAAGGGTTTATGCGGGTTTCTGTTGCGTTCATGTAAATCACAAAGCTAATTTGTGTCCTAAACTATTTAGATACAAAAAAAAATCAGATAGGTAGGTCCGGCCGGCAGGCAGGAGCTAGCTATCTGGACAGCCAGTCGGTTGGACCTACAGTGGGGAGAACAAGTATTTGATACACTGCCGATTTTGCCGGTTTTCCTACTTACAAAGCCAGACAAAACCTGTCTATATAAGGTCCCACTGTTGACAGTGCATGTCAGAGCAAAAACCAAGCCATGAGGTCAAAGGAATTGCCCGTAGAGCTCTGAGACAGGAGTATGCCGAGGATCTAGGGAAGGATACAAAAAAATGTATGCAACATTGAAGGTCCCCAAAAACACAGTGGCTTCCATCATTCTTTGGGACCACCAACACTTTTCCTAGAGCTGGCCGCCCCGCCGAACTGAGCAATCGGGAGAGAAGAGCCTTGGTCAGGGAGGTGACCAAGAACCCGATGGTCACTCTGAAAGAGCTCCAGAGTTCCTCTGTGGAGATGGGAGAACCTTCCAGAAGGACAACCATCTATGCAGCACTCCACCAATCAGGCCTTTATGGTAGAGTGGCCAGACAGAAGCCACCTCTCAGTAAAAGGCACATGACAGCCCTCTTGGAGTTTGCCAAAAGGCACCTAAAGGACTCTCAGACCATGAGAAACCAGATTCTCTGAACATTTACTTTTGAAAAGCGATATCCCAAGTATAAATACAGTAAAGTACACACGCTCAGTGGTGTAAAGTACTTAAGTAAAAATACTTTAAAGTACTACTTAAGTAGTTTTTTGTGGTGTCTGTACTTTACTTTACTATTTATATTTTTGAAAACTTTTACTTTTACTTCACTACATTCCTAAAGAAAATAATGTACTTTTTACTTCATACATTTTCCCTGACACCCAAAAGTACTCGCTACATTTCGAATGCTTATCAGGATAGGGAAATGGTCCAATTCATGCACTTATCAAGAGAACAACCATGGTCATCCCTACTGCCTCTGATCTGGTGGACTCACTAAATGCTTCGTTTGTAAATTATGTCTGAGTGTTGGAGTGTGCCCCTGGCTATCAATAAATAAATAAACAAGACAATTGTGCCGTCTGGTTTGCTTAATATAACGAATTTGACGTTATATATAATTTTACAACTTAGGTATATTTGAGCAATTACATTTTCTTTTGATACTTATACTCATATCATCAGTATATTCAAAACCAAATACTTTTAGACTTATACTCAAGTAGTATTTTACTGGATGACTTTCACTTTTACTTCAGTCATTTTCTATTAAGGTATCTTTAATTTTACTCCAGTATGACAATTGGGAACCTTTTCCACCATTGCACACACTAAAGGGTGAAAGAAAAAAAACATACCTGGACCACCTATTGAGATGTGCCTTTTGTTAAGTAAATCCGGTGTTAAACGGCATAAAAAAGAGACGAGTGCCATTTTAAGAAAATATAAAGCAGGCATTTACATATCAAACTGTTTACACTAAACAGACCTAAAACAACTATCCAGGTTTGTGACATGAATAAATGAATAAATAGGTGTTGATCAAGAAGTATGCAACTGCCGAGTTGGAATATTGAAAGTGGAACATTCCATTTTATTTACATTTAAGTAATTTAGCAGACACTCTTATCCAGAGCGACTTACAGTTAGTGAGTGCATACATTTTCATACTGGCCCCCCGTGGGAAACAAACCCACAACCCTGGCATTGCAAGCGCCATGGTCTACCAACTGAGCTACAGGGGACTAACGTGTTTATCTTCAGATTTTGCTTTTATTTACTTACTTTGCATCTCACAGGATATTAATGACTCAGTGTATCACAGTGGGGCCCCTCCTCTCCTGTAAAAGTATTTGCTCTGAGGGAAAAAAACATTATAATAAGGAATTGAACACAAAAAAATTCAATAAACTGATTAAACTTTTAAAAACTCTATCACAAGTTATAATGTAATTTTTGTTTTAAGTACAGTGTACCAATTTCTGAGGGAATAAACTCTCTTATGTTAATTTTTATAAACATAACTCATATGATTCATGTTTTGCGTACAGTGTAACAAGTATTGTAAATACTCATGTAGTGTCCCTGGGTGGGATGGAACCATGTTTAAAAAGCAGCAGAAAAGTTCAAATAAGGTCACCAAAATCGTGCTATGGCTATACACGACCGGCCCCCGCTGGTCAGGCCTGGTTAGTACTTGGATGGGAGACCGCCTGGGAAAACAGGTGCTGTAAGCTTTTTGTCCAGTGGAGTGTACTCTTGTACCATTTCATCATGGAGCAACTGCCTTTTATTTATAACCATAATAATATGATGTAGCTTATGATGTAGCTTCAACCCCATATCACTTGCACGAATGCAACCAACTGTTATTGGTTCAGAGACCTTGTCTCTCCAATCCACGGCAATTAATGTTGTTTTTACTTTTTTACTTTGTCTATTTTCTATGAATTTTGATTGACTTTCTTCAAACTTCAATAGCTTCCACCCTATATAACTTGCATTAATTCAACCAACTCTTATTGGTTCAGGCCAGGGACCTCGTCTCTCCAATCCATGGCCATTACAGTAGATTTTTAAACGTTGTCTATTTTCTATTCATTTTAATTGACTTGACTTTTTTTATCCGTCAAACTTCCACCCCATATGACTTGCATTAATACAACAAACGGCATTTACTTCTGTATTTTTTTTGTACTTTGTCTATTTTCTATTAATTTTAATTGACTTTACATTGAAAATACACTACATATACAAAAGTATGTGGACACCCCTTCAAATTAGTGAATTTGGCTATTAAAGCAACACCCGTTGCTGACAGGTGTATAAAATAGAGCACATAGCCATGCAATCTCCATAGGCAACAATGGCAGTAGAATGGTCTTACTGAACAGCTCAGTGACTTTCAACGTGGCACCGTCATAGGATGCCACCTTTCCAACAAGTCAGTTCGTCAAATTTCTGCCCTGCTAGAGCTGCTCTGGTCAACTGTAAGTGCTGTTATTGTGAAGTGGAAACGTCTAGGAGCAACAACGCCTCAGCCGCGAAGTGGTAGGCCACATAAGCTCACAGAACGAGAGCGCCGAGTGCTGAAGCGCGTAAAGATTGTCTGTCCTCAGTTGCAACACTCACTACTGAGTTCCAAACAGCCTGGATGCAACGTCAGCACAAGGACTCTTCGTCGGGAGCTTCATGAAATGGGTTTCCATGTCCAAGCAGCCGCACACAAGCCTAAGGTCACCATGTGCAATGCCAAGCATCAGCTGGAGTGGGGTAAAGCTCGCCATCATTGGACTCTGGAGCAGTGGAAACGCGTTCTCTGGAGTGATGAATCACATTTCACCATCTCGCAGTCCGACGGACGAATCTGGGTTTGGCGTATGCCAGGAGAATGCTGCCTGCCCCAATGCATAGTGCCAACTCTAAAGTTTGGTGGAGGAGGAATAATGGTCTGGGGCTGTTTTTCATGGTTCGGGCTAGGCCCCTTAGTTCCAGTGAAGGGATATCTTAACGCTACAGCATACAATGACATTCTAGACAATTCTGTGCTTCCAACTTTTTGGCAACAGTTTGGGGAAGGCCCTTTCCTGTTTCAGCATGACAATGCCCCCGTTTGAAATTGTGGTGTAGTGTACCTACAATGCACTGCTTAAATGTATATGTTGGGTAACATTCCACTCAATAGGAGTGAAACTGTTGGATAGGCCTTACTAGTGTTAGATTTTGCAAGTCACATTTTAGAAAGGTGTTATTGTACAATGTTGCAATTGGCAGAAATGGATTCTACATACAACATGCTGCACCAACACTTTTTATTGCAACAAAATAATTCACACACTTTTGCTTATGTGCATGATGTAGTCCATAGTCTAGGACAGGAAGGAAAGTAGACTGATGATCTGCTTCTACTACTTAGTGAGAGGCATTTTACCTGCTGCTCCAATGAGCGTTTCTGGCTCGTACAAGCCAAGGCTCCTGCAAGGCTTCTTCTTACTTACCTACATGGAGGCATTGGAACCCTGACGCACATCTGGTTAGATGTGAGATATTGTAGATCATCATCTACAGCCCATAAGTTAACATCCTAAATCATCATGTGACAAACATTCAGTTTAAAGGCATTTGGCGATGGATTGGGAAAGGCCCAGAAGATGCTACATCCATCTCTGTAGATGAACACATGATTCGTATCTGGTTTTTGCATCTCTAAATATATTGTGACAATTTCATTGTTTTCACAGCCCTTTAAGTAATGACAATAAGGACAGTGACCGGAGTAAAGGTAGTATGCATGTGTGCTATGCCTACTGCTTCCAGAATTGATTCAGCTAAGATGACTATAAGAAACTTTTACAGTAAATGTCATTCTATCTGGACCATGGAAGACAGGGCTGACAATTTTAAACATATGGCTCAGATGGTATGAGCAATATGAATACTTATATGCAAACAAAAACAAAGAATGGGCAGATTGTTTAAATTTTTTATTATCTTTATTAACAATATTATGAATACGATGTATACATACATGCAACCAACTGATTGCAGCATTACTAAAAACAGTTAGGAGGCAAGTGACAAGGGGAGAAAGTAGAGAACTTGTCTGTCTGCCCTGTATTAACCACCAAAATACTAATAGGAAGTTTATTGTTTTGTTTAAATGTTCATAAAGATGGGAGATGTCCAATGTCACTAGGGTGTCTGTTGATATCTGTAACACAAATGTATGTATTAGAACTCATTATAACCAACTGCATATTTAATGTATAGTTATGAAATTGACTAAAATACTAACATGTACTGTCATGCAGTTGAATACTATCACATGCATAACACATACACAAAGCAATTAATTGTACTTTCATTCATATTCACATACTCCTGAGTGGTGCAGTGGTCTAAGGCACTGCATCGCAGTGCTAACTGTGCCACTAGAGATCCTGGTTCGAATCCAGGCTCTGTCGCAGCCGGCCGTGACCGGGAGACTCATGGGCGGCGCACAAGTCGTCCAGGGTAGGGGAGGGAATGTAGCTCAGTTGATAGAGCATGGCGTTTGCAATGCCAGGGTTGTGGGTTCGATTCCCACGGGGGGCCAGTATAAAATAAAAAAAGGTATTCACTAACTGTAAGTCGCTCTGGATAAGAGCGTCTGCTAAATGACTAAAATGTAAATGTTATATTTCTATCTCACGTAAACAGCAGGTAGATGACTTCATGAGATGGAAGCATTTAATTTCAATATACTAGACATTTCAACATATTTCAACATATTTTTGTGACTCAATCCTCACCATTAAAAACAAAGCAAACAACCACAATTTTTGGACTCACATCTGACACCAGCATGGCCTGGGCAAATGTGCAAATGGACCCCAGTTTGTTGCTGTAATACAGTTTGTGTTCTCAGTCAACTTGAATGGCCAATAAAGAAATATAACTGCTGAAAGATGTCATAAAGGACAAAGTAGCTAAAAAGGAACATATCAATTCCTAGGTTAGAGACATTACAGCTAGGAATGCGTTCAGAAGAAACCACAAAGGTCTGAAACAATGAATGTGAAATTGCTAATTATACATCATAGCAGTTATATTGCCCATAGCCTTCCCCTGCATTCACAGACAGGTAGGCACTACAACTTTGTAGCCCAGCCCCCTCAACACCTCACCTACAGTAATGTAGCTGAAATATGATTTGCCTCAACTGAACATTTTGGTGTCAACAACCCAGTTTTTGTTGTTGGTTCAGGGTCTTCACTAGTTGCAATGTGGTTGCACAAACATATTTTGGACAGCCTTTTCAAAATGGCCATCAAATAATTGGGGAGAATGTAGACCCACCGGCCGATCAGCTGTAGATTGAACTAGGGGTCTGGTGGGCCCCGGAGGTCCACTGAGACCAGACTGTTCCTCGCCACGTCTGGTGGCCACTGGAGGTCAACTGGGGCCCGGCTGGCCCTCGCAACGTCGGTGGGGAACGGGAGGTCAACTGGGGCCTGGCTGGCCCTCACCATATCTGGAGGGGACTGGAGGTCCACTGGGGCCCGGCTGGCCCTCGCCACTTCTTGGGGGGACTGGAGGTCCACTGGGGCCCGGCTAGCCCTCGCCACATCTGGGGGGTACGGAGCAATGTGCAAAAGTACTATTGTTAAGTTACACTAATAGGCTATCAAGAAATATCTGAAATATGAATATCAAAGGCGAATATTGAATAATAAGGCAAAACTATAAGTTACAGGACATTACTGCCATTCATTATAAGTCCCATGCCTTTGCCAGTATGTCTTCCAGCTGATTGTTTCCAAAAATGACGGTTGCTTGATGCTTAACTCATGCCCCAGACATCTAATGCCGATGGTCCCCTCCTCAAAAGAGCGGTAGGGGAACCAACCTTTTCCACCACATTCATCTAACAGGGAAGACACAGAGAGCTTGGCATGAATAACATACAGTGCATTCGGAAAGTATTCAGACCCCTTTACTTTTTCCACATTTTGTTACGTTACAGCCTTATTCTAAAATTGATTAAATAGTTTTTTTCCCCTCTACACACAATACCCCATAATGACAAAGCAAAAACAGGTTTTTAGATTTTTTGTTGTTGAAATATCACATTTACGTAAGTATTCAGACCCTTTACAGTACTACGCTACAAGCTTGGCCCACCTGCATTTGGGGAGTTTCTCCCATTCTTCTCTGCAGATCCTCTCAAGCTCTGTCAGGTTGGATGGGGAGCGTCGCTGCACTGCTAATTTCAGGTCTCTCCAGAGATGTTCTATCAGGTTCAAGTCCGGGCTCTGGCTGGGCCACTCAAGGACATTCAGAGACTTGTCCCGAAGCCACTCCTGCGTTGTCTTGGCTGTGTGCTTAGGGTCGTTGTCCTGCTGGAAGAAAAAAACCTGTTTTCGCTTTGTCATTATGGGGTATTGTGTGTAGATTGATGAGGGGGAAAAAATACATGTAATCCATTTTACAATAAGGCTGTAACGTAACAAAATGTGGAAAAGGTCAAGGGGTCTGAATACTTTCCGAATGCACTGTACATACACACTGTATATATCAAACATCAAATGTTACATACTACATTACAGGTAACACTAAACAACATTACATTTTGTCTGTAATCATTTTGTCTGTAATGTGACTAAATATATCTGCAATTTGTTGATATGATAATGTATCTGTAATCTATTGAATTGACTACATTTCTCTGTAATCTATTGAAGTGACTAAATGTATAGGTAATCTATTGATGTAACTAAATGTATCTGTAATATATTTATGTGACTAAATGTATCTGCTGTTTGCTATTGTGAGAAAGGAAATCACTTTAGGGGAGGGTTTGGCCGGGGGGGCTTTACAAGTAGGCCGTCATTGTAAATAAGATTAAACATAAACATAAACATAAACATACTACATTTAGAATTGAAGACATCTTTACCACCTGAACGAGATATTTTACCTGCAATGGAAAGACCAAATTCTCTGACAACTCCTGTTCACATGACAAACTGTTGCGCTCCACTAGTGGCAAGATACTGCACCTCCTTTTGTTCTCCATGTTTCTTCAAGATTAAGACAACAGCCTCCACCCCCAGACCCTCCAAATCAGACAACTTAGTAGAAAATCTATTAAACTACATAAGGAGGAACCAAACATTACATTTATTTAATAAGAAATAGTAAATTGTACACGTTTTATACTGAAAACAAATGACTAATTTCTGTATCATTCTGTCTAACTGATCTCTGAACCTTTATTTCACTATTCTCTTCTTTCATCCTTCTTACCTTACCCTATGTGAGGTTCTAAAACAGTAACACTTTATTTAAGCCCACACTTATCAGGCACAAATTTGCAGCTTTTAAGTAAGAGCCAATAGCTGCAAGGTCGCTGGTTCAAACCACTGGACGGTGGCTGAAATCAAATTTAAGTAATACCTAATAAGGGTCCAATAAACTACATATGAAACACTTATAAATGAGTCCCTAAACATTGTGGGCTAAAATATAGTGTTAGACTGCCATCCTAACGTCTGTTACTCTGACCTGGGCTTTAAATGACTTTATGTGGTCATCAACTCTTCTTGCCCTAATGTCTTCAGTCATCTGTCCTTTATCCCTTGACTCCCTGAGCTCCTCAGTCATCTTCTGGAATCTCCTCCCCTCCATCTCACCTAAAGGGTTGTCAGGTCACCTGATATGACAATATGGTATAATGATGTCAACTATAACAGAGGATATTGTCATGGTGACAAGTGTCGTGAGCTATTGGTTTACAGGATCACCTTCAAACTGCCCAGGCTCACCTACAAAGTACTCAATGGACTGGGCCGACATGACCTACAGTGTCCATATACTTTTTGTAATGTAGTGTATTATAGTCCACATATAATATTATCTAATAATATATGATAATATACGCCATTAAGCAGACACTTTTAAGCGACTTAGTCATGAGACTTAGTCATGAGTAGCTTAACCTCTTTCTACGTAAATGTGTTGGAAAACAAATTGCTTTATGTAATGAAGAGTACATGCGTAATAAAACAATTCACTTTCAAATTGTTCTCGAATTAAACATTACGGAATACCCAAGTCAACTGTTTTATTGGTGTGACATGCGTCACCTAACTGTGACACGTCACGCATGGGTAGGGTTTTCCCTATAAATTACCAGTGTATCCCAGTGGCCAGCAGAGTCCCATTATTTGTAAAGGTTGGCGTGCCTTGAGAGGACAAGAGAAGTGAAGGTGCCTTAGACCAAATTTCCAGTTATGGCAGCCTGGTAGTTGAATCCTAAGTATGGCAAATGTATGACCTCCAGCCAGGAACAACACTCCCTGGGCTTGTCTCACTAAACCTATGCACTTTGTATGTATTGCTGTTTCTATTTTAAAGTGAAAGCTAATAAGTACAGTATATATTGGTGCTAGGATCGTTGTATGAGTGTTAGCACTGAAGATTGTGTGATATTATTGCAGAGTGCTCCAATGGTGATTATAGAGATGTGACTCTCTAATACTGGTGCTGAAAGATATTGGTGCTTCAGAAAATAAATATTCTGTATATTTTAAATCTATCTCAGGCACATCAGATACAATGGATAGCATTAGGCTGTATGAAAGGCTTTGTGATTCTTTGGCCAGTTAATTAATGTGTGATAGTACTGGGCTGGATAAAAATGCTTTCTTACGGTTCACTTCGAAACAAATTAGGAAACATGTTATCACTTTGGACTTAGATAAGAAATGCTATGTAACTGCTATATAATTACAGTATAGCGGTATTGGTTGTTAGATAACAGTACAACTCCAGCCAACATTTCAGAACAATGTTGATACTGCATTTATTACTGTGTACTAGTTATATAGGTTTGAGGGCAGCTTGATGTAGTGCGACTAGATACATCTCCCGAGTGGCGCAGTGGTCTAAGGCGATGCAGTGCTAGCTGTGCCACTAGAGATCCTGGTTAGAATCCAGGCTCTGTTGTAGCTGGCCGTGACCGGGAGACCCATGGGGCAGCGCACAATTGGCCCAGGGTAGGGGAGGGAATGGCCGGCAGGGATGTAGCTCAGTTGGTAGAGCATGGCGTTTGCAATGCCAGGGTTGTGGGTTCAATTCCCACGGGGGGCCAGTATGAAAAATAAATAAAATAATGTATGCACTCACTAACTGTAAGTCGCTCTGGATAAGAGCGTCTGCTAAATAAAACTTTAAAAAAACAAAATACTACTTACATAGGCATCCATCTAACAGTTGCTGAATGATTATGGATTGATAAGTGATTTGTAGTGAACCACATAGTTTTAAGTAACAGATTTCGGAATACATTTAACTTCATGGATTCAAACCATCATTCCTGTAAATCACTCATTAATGTGCAAAAACCTTCCTCAACCATGAATGCTTATTGTCAGAAGAATCCATATACAGCGGGGAGAACAAGTATTTGATACACTGCCGATTTTGCAGGTTTTCCTACTTACAAAGCATGTAGAGGTCTGTAATTTGTATCATAGGTACACTTCAACTGTGAGAGACGGAATCTAAAACAAAAATCCAGAAAATAACATTGTATGATTTTTAAGTAATTCATTTGCATTTTATTGCATGACATAAGTATTTGATCACCTACCAACCAGTAAGAATTCCGGCTCTCACAGACCTGTTAGTTTTTCTTTAAGAAGCCCTCCTGTTCTCCACTCATTACCTGTATTAACTGCACCTGTTTGAACTCGTTACCTGTATAAAAGACACCTGTCCACACACTCAATCAAACAGACTCCAACCTCTCCACAATGGCCAAGACCAGAGAGATGTGGAAGGACATCAGGGATAAAATTGTAGACCTGGACAAGGCTGGGATGGGCTACAGGACAATAGGCAAGCAGCTTGGTGAGAAGGCAACAACTGTTGGCGCAATTATTAGAAAAAGGAAGAAGTTCAAGATGACGGTCAATCACCCTCGGTCTGGGGCTCCATGCAAAATCTCACCTCGTGGGGCATCAATGATCATGAGGAAGGTGAGGGATCAGCCCAGAACTACACGGCAGGACCTGGTCAATGACCTGAAGAGAGCTGGGACCACAGTCTCAAAGAAAACCATTAGTAACACACTACGCCGTCATGGATTAAAATCCTGCAGCGCACGCAAGGTCCCCCTGCTCAAGCCAGCGCATCTCCAGGCTCGTCTGAAGTTTGCCAATGACCCTTTGGATGATCCAGAGGAGGAATGGGAGAAGGTCTTGTGGTCTGATGAGACAAAAATAGAGCTTTTTGGTCTAAACTCCACTCGCCGTGTTTGGAGGAAGAAGAAGGATGAGTACAACCCCAAGAACACCATCCCAACCGTGAAGCATGGAGGTGGAAATATCATTCTTTGGGGATGCTTTTCTGCAAAGGGGACAGGACAACTGCACCGTATTGAGGGGAGGATGGATGGGGCCATGTATCGTGAGATCTTGGCCAACAACCTCTTCCCTCAGTAAGAGCATTGAAGATGGGTCGTGGCTGGGTCTTCCAGTATGACAACGACCCAAAACACACAGCCAGGGCAACTAAGGAGTGGCTCCGTAAGCAGCATCTCAAGGTCCTGGAGTGGCCTAGCCAGTCTCCAGACCTGAACCCAATAGAAAATCGTTGGAGGGAGCTGAAAGTCCATATTGCCCAGCGACAGCCCCAAAACCTGAAGGATCTGGAGAAGGTCTGTATGGAGGAGTGGGCCAAAATCCCTGCTGCAGTGTGTGCAAACCTGGTCAAGACCTACAGGAAACGTATGATCTCTGTAATTGCAAACAAAGGTTTCTGTACCAAATATTGTACCAAAGTTCTGCTTTTCTGATGTATCAAATACTTATGTCATGCAATAAAATGCAAATTAATTACAAAAAAATCACATGTGATTTTCTGGATTTTTGTTTTAGATTCCGTCTCTCACAATTGAAGTGTACCTATGATAAAAAATTACAGACCTCTACATGCTTTGTAAGTAGGAAAACCTGCAAAATCGGCAGTGTATCAAATACTTGTTCTCCCCACTGTACCTCCTACCCCTGGGCAAGATCATGCGACATCAAAGTTCACTTCCACTGCTATGCTGATGACACCCAACTCTACCTATAATAATAATAATAAATAATATGCCATTTAGCAGACGCTTTTATCCAAAGCGACTTACAGTCATGTGTGCATACATTTTTGTGTATTGGTGGTCCCGGGGATCGAACCCACTACCCTGGCGTTACAAGCGCCGTGCTCTACCAGCTGAGCTACAGAGGACCACAAAACTACCTCTCCACCAAAAAAACACAAAACTACCTCTCCACCAAACCCACCACTCCACTCCCTCTCACCTCCCTCATCAGCTGCCTTCATGGCATCCAGAGCTGAATGAGCATGAACCTCCTCAAACTCAACAGCAACAAGACAGAGGTCATGCTCATCGGCTCCAAATCCACTCTCTCCAAGCATCACCGTAGATGGTTTCCCGGTCCCTCTGTAAACACAAGTCAAAAGCCTCGGTGTCTCCCTGGACAGTTCCCTCTCTTTCAAACCCCACATAAAAACCAGCACCCGGACAGGATTCTTCTACCTACAATATCTACAGGCTCCGCCCCTCCTTGTCACACTCCAGCACCAAAACCCTCATCCATGCCATTGCCACTTCCAGACTGGACTACTGCAACACTCTCCTCACAGGTATCCCCACCAAACACACCAACAGACTCCAACTGGTCCAGAACTCTGCTGCCAGAATCCTCACCCGCACCAGATCAACTGAACACATCAAACCAATCCTCATCGATATACACTGGCTCCCTGTGCAATCCTGTATTAATTTAAAAACACTCCTCCTCACCTACAAAGCCCTCCACAACCTGGCACCCACCTACCTCTCTGATCTTCTCCCAGCCTATGCACCCTCCAGCTCCCTCCACTCCTCCTCTGCTGGTCTCCTTATCACCCCCCATTCCATCTCTCCACCATGGGTGCCCGGGCCTTTAGTTCCTATTCCCAACCCTACCACCTTAAACCAAACCCTTACCCTAAACCAACCCTACCACCTTAAACCCTTACCCCACCCTACCACCTTAAACCAAACCCTTCCTCTAAACCAACCCTACCACCTTAAACCAACCCCTTCCCCTAAACCAACCCTACCACCTTAAGCCCTTACCCCACCACCTTAAACCAAACCCTTTCCCTAAACCAACCCTACCACCTTAAACCAAACCCTTTCCCTAAACCAACCCTACCACCTTAAACCAAACCCTTACCCTAAACTGGGTTTGTATCCTCTTCCCAACCCCTCCCTCCCTCTTTTTATCTGTCCTGTTTTGTCTAGTCCTTTGATTTTATATTGTTTAGATTTTATATTGCTGTTGATTGATGCACTTGATTTTTTGACCTATGTATCGCAGTTCATTTTATGTAGGCCTACTTTTAATGTAAGATGTTCTTGAGTGTCCTAAAAAGGCATCCGCCAAATTAAAATGAATTATTATTATGATTATTATTAATGTATCGGACAAAAAAGGATGTCGTTGGCCAGTTAATATCATTTTTTAAATAATACTGTTACTTTAAAACCCCCTTTAAAAAAAATCCGGCAGGAAACCGTCTTATTTGAAATGAGTAATATATCATATTTTTCGGACTAAAAAATGATTACTGTGGAAAGACGCATTATGGAATGGGAGGTGAAAGTTATAGAGCAATTCTCAAAATGTCACATCAGAATGTAGGACTACATACCTTTCCCCTTCAGCACCTCAACGCAAAACAAGTTATAGGCAGACACACTGCATGCACTTATAACCAGCAGCTTTGTGGCACTGGGTGTTGCAGGAGACGTTAAGTGAACACCCATAGTTACCAAACCAGTACTGTAATTTGAAAGTAAAGCATTGGCATTAGATGCAATTCAACTAAATACATTCAAACATAACACTGTATAACTTCTGTGTTGATTAAATGCCGTTTACAGTACTCTAAATAAACATGATTTTACACTGTTGCCTGATTCTGCCTCATCTGCAGTGTTATAGGTGGTGAATTGTTTCTTTTTTTTCACAATATTGAAATAATAGTGTGGGTTAGGAAAGCAAACACTTGGCCTGGGGTTGTCCAGTGGTCTGGTGCTGTGGTGGAATATCTCCCCATTATGCTTGCACCAATCCAACGCTTTTAAATGCATGAAGTGAAATGAAAGTGTGAACACTTCTGGATGTAGGGTATCGGAAAGCAGACTATTTCTTTCCCCACTCTCCCCTAAATCAATTTCTTCCCCCAATCCCCTCTTGCCACTAACCCCTCAAAATCCACCAACCCTGTAGTCACATGTCCCTAATTCCACCTCCCTCTCACCCCCCACCCACCCCTTCCCTCCATTTCACCCCTTCCCTCCATTTTATACCTTAACTACAGACACAGGTAGTCCTGTAGCTGCAGCAGCCTCCGTCACCAGGGCTGAGGACCTCCTTTTTATACCCCGTTCATGATAAGACACAAGGGTGCCCCTGATGTTAGCCGTTATGAGGTGTCTTCCTACAACAACAATGATATATGAAATATTAAATTGTAACATGGGTGTATGTAAGTGTTTCCTAGTCTTTGAACAAGAGTCTTCAGTCCTTTTGGTCTAACTGACAGGGGATTAGCTTTTGCCAGCAAGACCAAAAGCCCTTGGTCAGGGTAGTAGGAGCCAGCCTTTTCATTATACTGCACTCACATAGATAGCCTACTGCAGGTTAAATAATAAATAATAATATGCCATTTAGCAGACACTTTTATCCAAAGCGACTTACAGTCATGCGTGCATACATTTTTTTGTGTATGGGTGGTCCCGGGGATCGAACCCACTACCTTGGCGTTACAAGCGCCGTGCTCTACCAGCTGAGCTACAGAGGACCACTAGGTTTCAATATGAAGCAAATAAAAATTACTTAAAGTGGCAATCAGCAGTAGAAACAAAGCGTCTTCCATGTCCCTGTTTCGGTAAAAAGCTATGGGACGGGGCTGTAGAAATGTTACACTCTCAAATTTATAGACAGAGCTATGGATGTAAGGACTGACCATCCATGATATAGCTGGAGGCTATACAGTGTTTGTTCAATCAATCAATCAATCAATTTTATTTTATATAGCCCTTCTTACATCAGCTAATATCTCGAAGTGCTGTACAGAAACCCAGCCTAAAACCCCAAACAGCTAGTAATGCAGGTGTAGAAGCACGGTGGCTAGGAAAAACTCCCTAGAAAGGCCAAAACCTAGGAAGAAACCTAGAGAGGAACCAGGCTATGAGGGGTGGCCAGTCCTCTTCTGGCTGTGCCGGTGGAGATTATAACAGAACCATGCCAAGATGTTCAAAAATGTTCATAAGTGACAAGCATGGTCAAATAATAATCAGGAATAAATCTCAGTTGGCTTTTCATAGCCGATCATTAAGAGTTGAAAACAGCAGGTCTGGGACAGGTAGGGGTTCCATAACCGCAGGCAGAACAGTTGAAACTGGAATAGCAGCAAGGCCAGGCGGACTGGGGACAGCAAGGAGTCACCACGGCCGGTAGTCCCGACGTATGGTCCTAGGGCTCAGGTCTCTCAGTTGGCTTTTCATAGCCGATCATTAAGAGTTGAAAACAGCAGGTCTGGGACAGGTAGGGGTTTCGTAACCGCAGGCAGAACAGTTGAAACTGGAATAGCAGCAAGGCCAGGCGGACTGGGGACAGCAAGGTGTCATCATGCCCGGTAGTCCTGACGTATGGTCCTAGGGCTCAGGTTCTCAGAGAGAAAGAGAGAACGAGAGAATTAGAGAGAGCATACTTAAATTCACACAGGACACTGGATAAGACAGGAGAAGTACTCCAGGTATAACCAACTAACCCCAGCCCCCCGACACATAAACTACTGCAGCATAAATACTGGAGGCTGAGACAGGAGCGGTCCCGGGAGACACTGTGGCCCCATCCGAAGAAACCCCGGACAGGGCCAAACAGGAAGGATATAACCCCACCCACTCTGCCAAAGCACAGCCCCCGCACCACTAGAGGGATATCCTCAACCACCAACTTACAATCCTGAGACAAGGCCGAGTATAGCCCACAGAGGTCTCCACCACAGCACAAACCAAGGGGGGCGCCAACCCAGACAGGAAGATCACGTCAGTAACTCAACCCACTCAAGTGACGCACCCCTCCTAGGGACGGCATGAAAGAGCACCAGCAAGCCAGTGACTCAGCCCCTGTAACAGGGTTAGAGGCAGAGAACCCCAGTGGAGAGAGGGGAACCGGCCTGGCAGAGACAGCAAGGGCTGTTCGTTGCTCCAGAGCCTTTCCGTTCACCTTCACACTCCTGGGCCAGACTACACTCAATCATATGACCTACTGAAGAGATAAGTCTTCAGTAAAGACTTAAAGGTTGAGACCGAGTCTGCGTCTCTCACATGGGTAGGCAGACTGTTCCATAAAAATTGAGATCTATAGGAGAAAGCCCTGCCTCCCGCTGTTTGCTTAGAAATTCTAGGGACAATTAGGAGGCCTGCGTCTTGTGACCGTAGCGTACGTATTGGTATGTACGGCAGGACCAACTCGGAAAGATAGGTAGGAGCAAGCCCATGTAACGCTTTATAGGTTAACAGTAAAACCTTGAAATCAGCCCTTGCCTTAACAGGAAGCCAGTGTAGGGAAGCTAGCACTGGAGTAATATGATCAAATTTCTTGGTTCTAGTCAGGATTCTAGCAGCCGTATTTAGCACTAACTGAAGTTTATTTAGTGCTTTATCCGGGTAGCCGGAAAGTAGAGCATTGCAGTAGTCTAACCTAGAAGTAACAAATGCATGGATTAATTTTTCTGCATCATTTTTGGACAGAAAATTTCTGATTTTTGCAATGTTACGTAGATGGAAAAAAGCTGTCCTTGAAACAGTCTTGATATGTTCGTCAAAAGAGAGATCAGGGTCAAGAGTAACGCTCGAGGTCCTTCACAGTTTTATTTGAGACGACTTTACAACCATCAAGATGAATTGTCAGATTTAACAGAAGATCTCTTTGTTTCTTGGGACCTAGAACAAGCATCTCTGTTTTGTCCGAGTTTAAAAGTAGAAAGTTTTCAGCCATCCACTTCCTTATGTCTGAAACACAGGCTTCTAGCGAGGGCAATTTTGGGGCTTCACCATGTTTCATTGAAATGTACAGCTGTGTGTCATCCGCATAGCAGTGAAAGTTAACATTATGTTTTCGAATAACATCCCCAAGAGGTAAAATATATAGTGAAAACAATAGTGGTCCTAAAACGGAACCTTGAGGAACACCGAAATGTACAGTTGATTTGTCGGAGGACAGACCATTCACAGAGACAAACTGATATCTTTCCGACAGGTAAGATCTAAACCAGGCCAGAACTTGTCCGTGTAGACCAATTTGGGTTTCCAGTCTCTCCAAAAGAATGTGGTGATCGATGGTGTCAAAGGCAGCACTAAGGTCTAGTAGCACGAGGACAGATGCAGAGCCTCGGTCTGATGCCATTTCTGTTCACATTTACTTTGTTTACAAACATTGGAGCAAAACAAGCTTATATTTGGGGTTATGGTGGGGTATGACAGTTGAACTAAGCTCATAAGGCATTTATAAGTTATGACAAGTAGCTAGCTAATCTAATTAAATATTTCACCTGTTGAAGTGTTTTACTTATCCTTTTGAGACAAACATTGAATGGAATTGTTGAACATACCTTGAGTGATGTGAGAAGTCATCATTGAGTAGGAACAAACTAGAGTGGGAACAGTGAAATTACATTGTAGCTACAACGTGATGAGGATAGCTAGCTAATTTCATTTAATTACATTTCTAATTTAGCTAGCTAACTAACATTATTTTGGTGATAGCTCATTTAGCTAGCTCAGAGACTATGAAACTATGGAAATCAAGGTCTAACAGCTCACCAAGTAATAATTCAAGCATGCTTTTATAAGAATCATGCTAAATCTGAATACGATAGACTATACTTGCCAATGACATATTTAAGTTATAGAATAACTTTCCAGTCCTCTTCTGGCTGTGCCGGGTGGAGAGTACATGGCCATTAAGGCCAGATCGTTCTTCAAGATGTTCAAAGGTTCATAGATGACCATGGTCAAATAATAATCACAGTGGTTATAGAGGGTGCAACATGTCAGCACCTCAGGAGTAAATGTCAGTGGGATTTTCATAGCCGAGCATTCAGAGGTTGAGACAGCAGTTGTGGTGGAGAGGGAGAGGAAGAGGGAGAGAGAGGGTCGAAACAGCAGGTCCGGGACAAGTCAGGGTTCCATAGCCGCAGGCAGAACAGCAGAAAATGGATCCTCAGCACGACAAGGTGGACTGGGAACAGGGAAAGCCAGGAGTCGTCAGGCCAGATAGTCCTGAGGCATCCTAGGGCTCAGATCCTCCAGGAGGGAAGAGAGAGAGAGCGAGCGAGCGAGAGATGTGAGAATTATATGGAGCATGCTTAAGATCACAGAGGACACCAGTAAGACAGGATAATTACACCAGATAGGATAGACTGATCCTAGCCCCATGACACATTGACTATTGCAGCAGAGATACTGGAGACTGAGACAGGGTGGACAGGAAGATCACGTCAGTGACTCAACCCACTCAAGTCGAGTATAGCGAAAAAGCCTGGCACAATGTGATGCACCCCTCCTAAGGACGGTATGAGAGAGCACTAGCAAGCCAGTGACTCAGCCTCCGTAATATGATCAGAGGCAGAGAATCCCAGTGAAGAGAGGGGAGCCGCCAGGCAGAAACAGCAAGGGTGGTTCGTCACTCCAGTGCCTTGTTGTTCACTTTGGCACCCCTGAGCCAGACTATGCTCAATCATAGGACCTACTAAAGAGATTAGTCTTCAGTAAAGACTTAAAGGTTGAGACCAAGTCTGCATCTCTCACGTGGATCGGCAGACCATTCAATGAAAATGTTGCTCTATAGGAGAAAGCCCTGCCTCCATCTGTTTGCTTAGAAATTCTAGGAAGAATAAGGCCTGCGTCTTGTGACCATAGCGCACGTGTAGGTATGGAGAGATAAGTAGGAATCAGCCCTAGCCTTAACACGAAGCCAGCATAGAGGCTAGCACTGGAGTAATTAGATCACATTTTTGGATTCTAATCAAGATTTGGACTCAACTCAACAATGCTCAACAACAAGGAAGAGAAACCCAAACCTGTCAAGCAGGTGTCTTACGCAGTGAGTGCTCTTAATATATTTAATCAAATGTTTTTTCAAAGTGGTGATAGTGAAAGGGAAAGGGGGATACCGAGTCAGTGGTACAACTGAATGCATTCAACTGAAATGTGTCTTCCACATTTAACTCAACCCCTCTGAATCAGAGTACAGTGGCAAATTGGCAAGAGACACACAGAAATCTTTTTGCCCTTCCTTGAGAAGTCAATTTAGAGAGTCGGAGGGGTAAGATTATAACTGTACTTTTCACATTTTATATTGAAATTATGTATATTGATCTGATTGAGTTCATTTTTAAGTATGACCTTTCACAGGGTTCAGGTATAAATATAAATGTAATATTTGTTAAAGGTTTAACAATGTGAATACAGAAGAGTAAATTAAGAATTTTTAGACAACATATGGTGCTTGATTATTATAATAAGTATTCTTTCTCATCTCTTATATGTATATATGTAGTATACAGATCCAGGAGTGCTTGCTATCTGCATCATTTTGAGCATGAATTTCAGATTAAATTACATATGTATGTACAGAAAAGTACAGAAAGGTTAGGTTAATATATTACTGAATATTAATTAAGTTACATAATCAAGAAAAAAGCCCACAAATACCTCGGCTTTCACCATAATTGGTGCATATTTAGTTGTGTTTTATTTTTATTTTGTTGTTGCAACAATGCTATCTCAAAATCTGCACACCGTCTGGTATTCCTTTGGGGGGAAAAATCTCAAATGTGTAATATTAACAGGATGATGTTTTATTTTGTTTATCTTATGCTATATTCATGCAGATATGGCCTCACCAAAGACAGTATGGTACTTAAGTATCCTCTTGGTATTTTGCTGTAGTCTGGAAAAACAAGATTGCTTGGAAACTCCAAATGTAACATCAGAGGTAAGAGGCCAGTACATATGGACTTATAATTCAAAAACTGTTCACAGGGCGATATTAAGCAATATCAGATAACTACAATAGTGCAGTGGTGTAAAGTACTTAAGTAAAAATACTTTAAAGTACTACTTAAGTAGTTTTTTGGGGTATCTGTACTTTACTTTACTATTTATATTTATGGCGACTTTTAGTTTTACTTCACTACATTCCTAAAGAAAATAATGTAATTTTTACTCCATACATTTTCCCTGACACCCAAAAGTACTCGTTACATTTTGACAGGAAAATTGTCCAATTCACACACTTATCAAGAGAACATCCCTGGTCATCCCTACTGCCTCTGATCTGGCGGACTCACTAAACACAAATGCTTCTTTTGTAAATAAAAAACAAGAAAATTGTGCCGTCTGGTTTGCTTAATATAAGGAAGTTGAAATGGTTTATACTTTTACTATTGGTACTTAAGTACATTTTATCAATTCCATTTACTTTTGATACTTAAGTACATTTAAAAACAAATACTTTTAGACTTTTACTCAAGTTGTACATTACTAGGTGACTTTCACTTTTACTTTAGTCATTTTCTATTAAGGTATCTTTACTTTTACTCAAGTATGACAATTGAGTACTTTTTCCACCACTGCAATAGTGTTTGAGCTACATAACTTTATGTGTATCAAATCAATGACACAAATCAATGTTCTTCTGATTAAATCTATCTTTTCCAGGAATCACCCACTGATGGATCACAAGTTCCTTCTAGAGAAAAGCGAGAGGGTAAATCAGCTGTTTTGTTTTGTTTTCACTTAATCTGCTCACACCTACATTTCTGCCCCCAATGTGCTTTTAGGCACCCTAGAAAATGGCAAAAATGTTGTATTTTTTTTTATGTTCACACAAATCCGAAACGAATATAATAATTTGCTTAACAACTATCTGCCTTATTTATCTCACTGCTCTTTGCCATTGGATAGTTGCTGTGTGAAGGATATTTGCTGTGTGCATGTTTTTATGTATGTACATTTAAATTTATGGTGCACAAGAATTGCCCTTCTGTGACCATAAAGATCTCTTGAATTGAATTGTTTTCACAGTGACAGCAAACCTCTCTGAGAAAATCCTGATCAGCCCGATCTCCAGTGTGTTAACTATAACAGAGATTAACATTACTACTGGTAAGAGTTATTAATTGTTCATTTTTTATCATTTTATAAAAAGGTTCAAAACCTACAGGGCTCATATGTTAGTAAATGGTGTATGTAAAAAACAAACATGGACGTTGTTGGCATCAGAAGAAAACGTTGTATCTCCATATTATAATGTTCCATCCACTTCCCCCCCCTCCAACATTTTGTGTTCTATGTTAATTAGTCTAGTTGTTCTATTTCTATGTTGGCCAGTGTGGTTCTCAATCAGAGGCAACGAGTGTCAGCTGTTGCTGGTTGTCTCTGATTGGGAACCACATTTAAACAGGCTGTTTTCCCACAGTAGTTGTGGGATGTTGTTCCTTTTGGTTTGTTCCGTGTTGGTTTATTTTGTAGCCAAGGACTTCACGTTTCGTTATCGTTTGTTGTTTTGTTCTTGTTATCACTATTGATAATAAAGTATGTTCGCTCATCACGCTGCACCTTGGTGCACTCCGTTCAACGATCGTGACACTAGGGTTACTATACATGATTTTAACCCAATTTATAAGAGATTGTCCAAAATTGAAATGCTCCAGGCATTTATATATAAACCACAGTCGTACTTTATCAAATGCCTTTCGAAGTCTGCTATGAATAGTAGGCCTGTTTTCCCAGATTTTTCATAGTGTTCTATTGTTTCCAGTACTTAAAACATGCTAATAACGGTCCTCTGAGTATATCAAATTTTTTTTGGTATACCTCAACTGGTATGCCATCCAACCCTGGAGTTTTCCCGGATTTAAAGTCTTTAATTGCTTCCAGAAGTTCCTCCTCTGTAATTTCACCTTCACATGAGTCTTTCTGTATGGATATTAATTTTACATTATCAATAGAAAAAAAATCTCTACAATTTGCTTCAGTTAGAGGAGATGGAGGCGACTAAAACGAAAACATATGCTTAAAGTACTTTGTTTCCTCCTTCAAAATATAATTTGGTGAATCATGGGTGACTCCGTCATTTGTAACCAGTTTCAACAAATTATTTTTGGTAGCATTCCTATGTTGAAGATTAAAAAGAATTTGGTGCATTTTCCCCAAGTTCCATCCAATTTGATTTATTTTTTATAATATATTACCCTTGATCTTTCTTGAATAAGCTCTTTTGCCATTGGATAGTTGCTGTGTGAAGGATATTTGCTGTGTGCATGTTTTTATGTATGTACATTTAAATTTATGGTGCACAATAATTGCCCTTCGGTGACCATAAAGATCTCTTGAATTGAATTGTTTTCACAGTGACAGCAATCCTCTCTGAGAAAATTGGTGAAGTTGAGTTGGACATCACTAATATTCCAGCTGAACTCATAGATGTCTTAAAGGCCAGTGTGAAATATCTAACCTACCCCATCCTGATCTCCAGTGTGTTAAATATAACAGAGATTAACATTACTACTGGTAAGAGTTATTAATTGTTCATTTTTTATCATTTTATAAAAAGGTTCAAAACCTACAGGGCTCATATGTTAGTAAATGGTGTATGTAAAAAACAAACATGGACGTTGTTGGCATCAGAAGAAAACGTTGTATCTCCATATTATAATGTTCCATCCACTTCCCCTCCATTCACAGCATGCTACCAAAACAGCATTGGATTCCAGTGCAGATGTGAGGACCAGTATGGTTGGTCATGTGACCAGTGTTCCTCCTATGGGTCCTGTGATGACATCATTGATGGCAAAATATGTGGATGTGTCAATGCTGTTCCTTCAAATGGACAGTTCTGTCAGCCAATCACAAGTAACTGTTTGATTCTCACTTCCACTTGGTGTTTGACATTGTACCTGTTGTTGTAGTTGTAGCTGCATAGTTCTTTTTGGTGACACGCCTTTTATCTAATCCCAACAGATCTTACTGCTTGTCCAAGTCCAACTACTCCAGCAGGTATTCCAAGAAGTGACTCAAGCAATAGATTAAATGTACTGAAAATAATAGACATGCTTGTCATGATTTCTTTTAATTTTAATTTTCCATAGTGCCATCAAACATTTCTGGGAGAATTATTGAAATTGAGTTGGACATGACAAATATATCAGTTACATTGGTAGATGTACTTAAGGCCAGTGTGAATGGCCTGACCTACCCCATTCTGATCTCCAATGTGTTAAATGTAACGGATGTGAACTTCACTACTGGTAAGAGATTACTGTTGCTGTTGCCAATTTGAGTTTTAATTCATTGTGCATTGTAAAAGATATTCAAGAACTGAAGCAGGTTCAGTTATTTTGAAATAGTTGGTCTCACAGAAACCATTGATATGATGATGTTCAATCCACTCTCCTTTCATTCACAGCATGCTACCCAAACAGCACATGCAGATGTGAGGACCAGTATGGTTGGTCATGTGACCAGTGTCTCTCTTATGGGTCCTGTGACAGCATTGCTGATGACTCCTGTGGATGTATCAAAGCCATTCCTCCTGATGGACCGTTTTGTCAGCCAATCCCAGGTCAGTGTTTCCTTACCACTTCCACTCTGCTAGTTTAATCAATAGGATAACCAATGTTTATGTATTAATTCATCAATATTTAAACTCAAATCTTATCCCTATCTCCTTTACCACATAGATCTGACAGCTTGTCCAACACCATCTCCAATACCAGGTATGAGACTATTATTAATTACTATTTAATTAACAACAGTTTTACTGTACTAATTACAGTCTTACTGAGAGCAACTTGCCATAGTGTTATCCATAGTTGTATATTTACTTGAGGCCTACACCTTTAAGACAAATAACTGTAAAACAGGTTAGAGAACCAGCCATCATAATTATCTCTTTTCCAGCAGAAGAGGAAACAAGTACTGGTTTTACACAATAATCTCTGCATTTCAAATACATGTAACAGTGTCGGAAATCCAATGACCTTTTCAGATGTGATTTTGTTTGGGGTATCTTGTCAGATTATTACAGGAGGGTGTCACGATCGTCGTAAGAACCGGACCAAGGCGCAGCGTGATAAGCGTACATTCTTTTAATGAGTACACACACGAACAAAACAATAAACGATACGTGAAGTCCTAGGGTTAAACACAAACCTTACGGATCAAGATCCCACAATTAACTGTGCCAAAACAGGCTGCCTAAGTATGGTTCCCAATCAGAGACAACGAGAATCAGCTTTCTCTGATTGGGAACCACCCTGGCCAACATAGATCTACACGAACTAGAACAAAACATAGAAAATACAACATAGACAATCCACACCCTGGCTCAACATATAAGAGTCCCTAGAGCCAGGGCGTGACAGAGAGACAAATTATGGCTAGTGTATGGAAAGTTACAAATAGCTGTAAAACAGGTTAGAGAACCAGCCATCATAATTATCTCACATTTCTCTGCTACCACACCTTTTCCAGGAGAAGAGGAAACAAGTACTGGTTTTACACAATAATCTATGTATTTCAAATACATGTAACAGTGTCGAAAATCCAATGACCTGTTCAGATGTGATTTTGTTTGGGTTATCTTTTCTTTTTTTCTTTTTTTTAGGGGGTAGATCAACTTTAATATTTCTGATATAATGTAACTTCCATCAATGTAAATCTCTGCATCACTTCCAATCCCCCATATGTTTTGGTGTATGTATGTATATGTGTGTATGTATATATACATATATATAGTGAGGGAAAAAAGTATTTGATCCCCTGCTGATTTTGTATGTTTGCCCACTGACAAAGAAATGATCAGTCTATAATTTTAATGGTAGGTTTATTTTGGACAGTGAGAGACAGAATAACAAAACAAAAATCCAGAAAAACGCATGTCAAAAATGTTATAAATTGATTTGCATTTTAATGAGGGAAATAAGTATTTGACCCCTCTCAATCAGAAAGATTTCTGGCTCCCAGGTGTCTTTTATACAGGTAACTGAGATGAGATTAGGAGCACACTCTTAAAGGGAGTGCTCCTAATCTCAGCTTGTTACCTGTATAAAAGACACCTGTCCACAGAAGCAATCAGATTCCAAACTCTCCACCATGGCCAAGACCAAAGAGCTCTCCAGGGATGTCAGGGACAAGATTGTAGACCTACAAAAGGCTGGAATGGGCTACAAGACCATCGCCAAGCAGCTTGGTGAGAAGGTGACAACAGTTGGTGCGATCATTCGCAAATGGAAGAAACACCAAAATAACTGTCAATCTCCCTCGGCCTGGGGCTCCATGCAAGATCTCACCTTGTGGAGTTGCAATGATCATGAGAACGGTGAGGAATCAGCCCAGAACTACACGGGAGGATCTTGTCAATGATTTCAAGGCAGCTGGGACCATAGTCACCAAGAAAACAATTGGTAACACACTATGCCGTGAAGGACTGAAATCCTGCAGCGCCCGCAAGGTCCCCCTGCTCAAGAAAGCACCTATACAGGCCCGTCTGAAGTTTGCCAATGAACATCTGAATGATTCAGAGGAGAACTGGGTGAAAGTGTTGTGGTCAAATGAGACCAAAATCGAGCTCTTTGGCATCAACTCAACTCGCCGTGTTTGGAGGAGGAGGAATGCTGCCTATGACCCCAAGAACACCATCCCCACTGTCAAACATGGAGGTGGAAACATTATGCTTTGGGGGGGGTTTTCTGCTAAGGAGACAGGACAACTTCACCGCATCAAAGGGACGATGGACGGGGCCATGTACCGTCAAATCTCGGGTGAGAACCTCCTTCCCTCAGCCAGGGCATTGAAAATGGGTCGTGGAAGGGTATTCCAGCATGACAATGACCCAAAACACACGACCAAGGCAACAAAGGAGTGACATTAAGGTCCTGGAGTGGCCTAGCCAGTCTCCAGACCTTAATCCCATAGAAAATCTGTGGAGGGAGCTGAGGGTTGGAGTTGCCAAACGTCAGCCTCGAAACCTTAATGACTTGGAGAAGATCTGTAAAGAGGAGTGGAACAAAATCCCTCCTGAGATGTGTGCAAACCTGGTGGCCAACTACAAGAAACGTCTGACCTCTGTGATTGCCAACAAGTCATGTTTTGCAGAGGGGTCAAATACTAATTTCCCTCATTAAAATGCAAATCAATTTATAACATTTTTGACATGCGTTTTTCTGAATTTTGTTGTTGTTATTCTGTCTCTCACTGTTCAAATAAACCTACCATTAAAATTATGTATATGTTTGTGTATGTATATGTGTGTATGTGTATATATATACATATATATATACATATATACATTATATATATACATACACACATATACATACACACACATATATGCATACATATATACATGCATATATATATTTATATATATATACATGCATATATATATTGTGACGTCACGAGAGGCTACACAGCTTTCAGCGGGATTGCTCAAGTAGTGCAAGGAGACAAGGTTCAAACAAAACAAGGATTTTATTATAGGTCTTGGGAAATTAACGAAAATATAACAAAATTCTGTTCTCTTGTGGCTCTTTAAGGGTTAACAGTTCAGGGATGTCTCTTCCACATCCAAAATCATAATTCTCACTCGCTCAGATAACTTTTCCCCAGCCTTACTGTAGTCCACGTTGCAGCTAGTGGCCAACCCAGCAAAAAGTCCTTCCAAATGTCTCTCACGTATTTCCACAGGTGCATATATCCAAAGGTGAGTATTTCCCAAAGGTAAGTATCTCCAAATCCTTATATTCCTCATGGAAGTGGACGTGCAGCACTCTTGTCCTCCAGAGAGCCCAGGTTGGAGACTGTGTCTCTTCACCCCCCACACACTCCCTCAGTGTGTCTCTTCCCTTCCCAAACCTTCAGCTCATCAGCTCCTGATTTGTTTCAGGTGCGTGGGAAGATTGGCCATAGAGGGGGTGGAGTTCCCGACCATACCAGCAGATGGAGCCATAGCTGTCTGGGTTTGCAGCCACCTCAGGGGGATGTAACGTCCCTCCAGGACACAGCCTCTCGTGACATCACACATCCCCTCCTCGGGACCGACGTCCTCGTCGGGTAAAGGCAGCGAAGAAGGCATCACGCCGGGAGAGGGCGTCCGCATTGCCGTGGTGCTTGCCAGCCCTCGGCTGTTTCCACTCCATCCGGTGAGTTGGTGCTGTGTTGTACAGTGCCGGTCTCTGGGGTCTCTCCTTGAGTTTCTTACTGAACGCATCAGCCTTGGTTTTAGCAGAGTTTAGCTTCTGTTGAGCAGCTTTCAGTTCCTTCTCTCTCTCTGCCTCCGCATTCTTCATCTTGTTCTCCAACACCTTGTACTTCTCCTCTGCCTTCTTCTGGACCTCCTTACTACTGCGCAGGGTCTCCTCACACTCCTCGATGGTCCTGCGCAGCATCTCCAGCTCCTCCTGTTGCTTAGGGAAGGAGCTCTGTTGGAGTTTAGCCTGGAGGATATCTAACTCTTCTGTCTTCATGTCTAACTGTTGCTTTAACAAACGATACCTCTCAGCGGTCCCCTTCAGACCAGACAGTTCTTTGTCCAGATTCTGTAGCTCCGTCTCTGTGTCGGTCTGGGCACCTGCCATCCCTATCAGAGCCCGGGCGGGAGTGAGTAATTCGGAGGATTGCACCGGAGCCTTCCCAGGATGAGTCTTGCCTCTCCGTTTCCGAGGTACTCGGGTTATCCTCTCCTGAGATCTCTCTCCAGAGTGGGTAAAAGGCTGGGCAGTCTCGTCCAATTAGGACAGGGACGGGGAGGGAATCAACCACCCCCGCCGCCGTGTGTATGGTTCCCCGTGTGCTGGTCATTGTAAGTTCAGTAATGGGGTATTCTCGGGTGTCCCCATGGACACAGGAAACTGGGAGGACTTTCCCCGGGGTCAGACACGTTGGGCCCACCAAATCCTTACGCACCAGGGTGGCCCGGCTACCAGAATCCAGTAAGGCCTCCACATCATGGTGATTCACAGTTACCGGGAAGGTGGGGGTCGATCTGGGCCGCCATCTACGACTCCCAAGAGCGAGGCAAAACGGTGTGTGGGTGCTGAGCTGGAGGACTCCGCAGTGGGCATAGGTTCATCGGCTGGTTTCCCACACTGCCAGGAGATATGTCCCATCTCCCCCACACCGGTAACACTGTCGAGTTTCCCCCTCCTGGTGTACTCTTCTTGACCCGCCTGGTTTCTGGCTCCCCCCTGGAGCCGGGATAAGTCCTGACGTGGCTGGGTTCGAGACCTTGGGGTCCTTTGGACGGGTTCTTCCCATTTGTGGTGGGGCCGCACTCCTGGGGTCTTTTCGGGAAGCATTCAGCATCTCCGCTGTGGCCTGGTACTTTTCCACAGCTTCCACGGTCAGATCAGCCGTGGTCAAGGCCTGTTGACTGATGAACCGTTTTGCCTCATAAGGCAGGGGCGCGTAGGTAACGATCCACCACAACGGCCTCCACCACCGCCGCTGCTGTATTCCTCTGCGGATCCAGCCATTTCCTTGCGATTCGGACAAGTTCATGCATCTGCGCCCGAGGAGGTTGGTCTGGTTGGAAGGTCCAGCTGTGAAAGCGCTGGGCCATACCAAACCTTGTGAGTCCATATCTGCTGAGGATCTCAGACTTCAGGGCATCATAGTCAGTAACCTGGTCAGGGCCCAGGTCCCGGACAGCATTCAGCGATTCCCCGGTTAGAAAGGGGGGCTAACAGACCAACCCACTGTTGCTTGGGCCAGGCTTCCCTAGTGGCCGTGGCCTCAAATGCATGCAGGTATGCCTCAATGTCATCGGTAGCTCCCATCTTAGATATAAAGTCACTTGCCTTTATTGGGCGGGTATTTTGGACAACCCTCTGTCTCTGCAACTGCAATTCCTCTGCCTTCAGAAGGTTGGCTTTCTTTTGCTCCTCCAAGAGAGCCACGTTGCTTGCATCTGGGCTTGCTGGCCAGCAACAAGGGCTTTCAATATGTCCTCCATTTCAGTCGGGCGGGGAGCCTACGGCCAACTTGGAAAACTGGGTGATCAAACCTTCGGTATCCTCCTCTGACATGCACTATTAACGCTTGAGCGTGCCCGTATTCTCCACCATCTGTGACGTCACGAGAGGCTACACAGCTTTCAGCGGGATTGCTCAAGTAGTGCAAGGAGACAAGGTTCAAACAAAACAAGGATTTTATTATAGGTCTTGGGAAATTAACGAAAATATAACAAAATGCTGTTCTCTTGTGGCTCTTTAAGGGTTAACAGTTCAGGGATGTCTCTTCCACATCCAAAATCATAATTCTCACTCGCTCAGATAACTTTTCCCCAGCCTTACTGTAGTCCACGTTGCAGCTAGTGGCCAACCCAGCAAAAAAGTCCTTCCAAATGTCTCTCACGTATTTCCACAGGTGCATATATCCAAAGGTGAGTATTTCCCAAAGGTAAGTATCTCCAAATCCTTATATTCCTCATGGAAGTGGACGTGCAGCACTCTTGTCCTCCAGAGAGCCCAGGTTGGAGACTGTGTCTCTTCACCCCCCACACACTCCCTCAGTGTGTCTCTTCCCTTCCCAAACCTTCAGCTCATCAGCTCCTGATTTGTTTCAGGTGCGTGGGAAGATTGGCCATAGAGGGGGTGGGAGTTCCCGACCATACCAGCAGATGGAGCCATAGCTGTCTGGGTTTGCAGCCACCTCAGGGGGATGTAACGTCCCTCCAGGACACAGCCTCTCGTGACATCACAATATATATATATTATATTATATATATACAGTTGAAGTTGGAAGTTTTCATACACCTTAGCCAAATACATTTAAACTCAGTTTTTCACAATTCCTGACATTTAATACTAGTAAAAATTCCCTGTTTTAGGTCAGTTAGGATCACCACTTTAATTTAAGAATGTGAAATGTCAGGATAATACCAGAGAGAATGATTTATTTCAGCTTTTCTTTCTTTCATCACATTCCCAGTGGGTCAGAAGTTTACATACACTCAATTAGTATTTGGTATCATTGCCTTTAAATTGTTTAACTTGGGTCAAACGTTTCGGGTAGCCTTTCACAAGCTTCCCACAATAAGTTGGGTGAATTTTGGCCCATTCCTGCTGACAGAGCTCGTGTAACTGAGTCAGGTTTGTAGGCCTCCTTGCTCGCACATGCTTTTTCAGTTCTGCCCACAAATCTTCTATAGGATTGAGGTCAGGGCTTTGTGATGGCCACTCCAATACATTGACTTTGTTGTCCTTAAGCCATTTTGCCACAACTTTGGAAGTAGGCTTGGGGTCATTGTCCATTTGGAAGATCCATCTGCGACCAAGCTTTAACTTCCTGACTGATGTCTTGAGATGTTGCTTCAATATATCCACATAATTTTCTTTCCTCATATTGCCATCTATTTTGTGAAGTGCACCAGTCCCTCCTGCAGCAAAGCATCCCCACAGCATGATGCTGCCACCCCGTTCTTCACTGTTGGGATGGTGTTCTTCGGCTTGCAAGCCACCCCATTTTTCCTCCAAACACAATGATGGTCATCATGTCCAAACAGTTCTATTTTTGTTTCATCAGACCAGAGGACATTTCTCCGAAAAGCATGATCTTTGTCCGCATGTGCAGTTGCAAACCGTAGTCTGGCTTTTTTATGGCGGTTTTGGAGCAATTGCTTCTTCCTTGCTGAGCGGCCTTTGAGGTTATGTCGATATAGGACTCGTTTTACTGTGGATATAGATACTTTTGTACCTGTTTCCTACAGCATCTTTACAAGGTCCTTTGCTGTTGTTCTGGGATTGATTTGCACTTTTCGCACCAAAGTACATTCATCTCTAGGAGACAGAACGTATCTCCTTCCTGAGTGGAATGACGGCTGCGTGGTCCCATGGTGTTTATACTTGCGTACTATTGTTTGTACAGATGAACGTGGTACCTTCAGGCGTTTGGAAATTGCTCCCAAGGATGAACCAGACTTGTGGAGGTCTTCAAAAAAAAATTCGGAGGTCTTGGCTGATTTCTTTTGATTTTCCTATGATGTCAAGCAAATAGGCACTGAGTTTGAAGGTAGGCCTTAAAATACATACACAGGTACACCTCCAATTGACTCAAATGCTGGGATGACGGCCCAACTTGGGATGGGGAGGGGTTTTAGCGGGGGAATTAGTGGAGAACAATTGGAGGGTTATTTAGTAAAATTGCAAATATCATGGTATAGCTATATGGACACTCAATCACTATGGTATTTTCTATTGGTTAATTTACAAACATATATAATGAAAAATAGATTTGAAACTTGTATTTCATTATGGTATGTGGTGAAATAAGTATAGCCAGTTATAGTTGTAATGGCTTAGCAGATAATAACAAAAGAATAACAATATTTACATGGCTCAAAGAGAAGGAATATAATATCTATTATAAACCCATTCAACAATTCTAGATGAAGTTGCATAGAAATAGGAAGGGGGGGGGGAATATACTTCTCCCATGGGCTAAGAAACTCAAAAGGGGTGATGATATTAATTAACAGTAATTTCGATCCGAATGTGCAAATTGTCCAAAAAAGATACGCAAGGTAGATGGATTATTTTAAATATGTTATTGGACCATAAAAAAATATGGCTCATTAACCTTTACAGACCAAATAATGATGATCCACACTTCTTTGAAAATATATAAAATAAATTATCGACCTTGCAAGCAATTCAATACTCTATTATTATGGTGGGAGATTATAATAGCGTTTTAAATAGCTCAATGGACCGTAAAGGAAATCACACTACAAACAATCACCCTCATGCTCTTAAGGAAATCGTGAATGTCATGGATACATTAGAACTAGTAGATATATGGAGGCTTAAATATCCTGATCTAGTGAGGTATACATGGCGGAGACTCAATCAAGCCAGTCGTCTTGACTACTTTCTTATGTCATTCTCGTTAGCACCAAAAGTTTAAAAAGTGTTGATAGGGGACAGAATGCGGTCGGACCATCATATAATTGGCATATACATTACTCTTACTGAATTTCCACGTGGGCGAGGATATTGGAAATTTTATCAAAGCCTATTGGATGATAACTTGTTTTTAACTAGGACAGAGGAATTTATAACAGTTTTTTTCCGATATAACATAGCTACAGCAAATCCCCTTATTGTATGGGACACCTTTAAATGTGCCTTTAGAGGCCATGCAATTCAGTGCTCATCTCGAAAACAAAAGCAATTTAGGTCAAAAGAGTCCACACTAACAAAGGAAATAAAAGGTCTAACAGAACATATAGATAGCAATAAAAACTGTAACAGAGGCTCAGAATAAATTAGAGGAAAAACAAAAAGAAATTGAGAAACTTATTCAAGAAAGATCAAGTGTAATATATTATAAAAATAAAGCAAACTGGATGGAATATGGGGAAAAATTCACCAAAATATTTTTTAATCTTCAACATAGGAATGCTACCAAAAATAATTTATTGAAACTGGTTGCAAATGACGGAGTCACCCATGATTCACCAAATGATATTTTGAAGGAGGAAACAAAGTACTTTAAGCATATGTTTTCATTCAGTCGCCTCCATCTCCTCTAACTGAAGCAAATTGTAGAGATTTTTTTCTATTGATAAGGACCGTTATTAGCATGTTTTAACCACTCCTATGTAAATGGTAGATTATCAGACACTCAAGAAAGAGGCCTGGTTTCATTATTACTGAAACAGGATACAAGTGGAAAATATAAAGATCCAGTCCATTTAAAAAATTGGCCCATTACACATCAGTGTTGTGATGCAAAAATTCTAGCAAAATGTATAGCGCATATAATTAAAAAGGTATTGTCAGACCTTATTCATTCTAATCAGACAGGTTTTTTACATGGGCGATACATTGGAGATAATATAAGGCAAGTACTGGAAACAATAGAACACTATGAAAAATATGGGAAGCCAGGCCTACTATTCATAGCAGACTTCGAAAAGGCATTTGATAAAGTACGACTGGGGTTTATATATCAATGCCTGGAGCATTTCAATTTTTGGACAATCTCTTATAAATTGGGTTAAAATCATGTATAATAACCCTAGGTGTAAAATAGTAAATAATGTCTATTTCTCAGAAAGTTTTAAACTGTCAAGAGGAGTGAAACAAGGTTGTCCACTATCGGCATATCTATGTATTATTGCCATCGAGATGTTAGCTATTAAAATCAGATCCAACAATGATATCAAGGGATTAGCAATCCAGGGCTTAAAAACAAAGGTGTCATTGTACGCTGATGATTCATGTTTTCTTTTAAATCCACAACTTGAATCCCTCCACAGCCTCATAGATGATCTAGATACATTTTCTAACCTCTCTGGATTACAACCAAATTATGATAAATGTACTATATTACGTATTGGATCACTAAAAAATACAATTTTTACATTACCATGTAGTTTACCAATAAAATGGTCTGATGGTGATGTGGATATACTGGAATACATATCCCAAATGAAATAAATGATCTCACTCCAAAAAAATGTAATATAAAGTTAGCAAAAATAGATAAGATCTTGCTACCATGGAAAGGTAAATACCTGTAAATTTGTGGAAAAAATCACACTGATTAACTCTTTAGTATTATCCCAATTTACCTATTTGCTTATGGTCTTGCCTACGCCTAGCGAACAGTTTTGAAATTATATGAGAAAATAATATTCAATTTTATTTGGAACGGCAAGCCAGACAAAATTAAATGGGCCTTTTTACATAAAGAATATGAATTAGGAGGACAGAAATGATTAAATATTAAAGCATTAGACGTATCACTAAAAGCTTCAGTCATACAAAAATTATACTTAAATCCGACCTGGTTCTCTAGCAAACTAGTAAGATTGTCTCACCCAATGTTCAAGAAGGGACTTTTTCCCTTTATTCAGATTACAACCCCACACTTTCAGGTTTTTGAGAAGGAAATCATCGCCCAAATATCACTATTTCTAAAACAAGCCATAGAAAGTTTTCTGCAATTTCAATTTAATCCTCCAGAAATGACAGAACAAATATTGCAACAAATATTGTGGTTAAACTCAAATATACTAATTGATAAAAAAAGTTCTTTTTTTAGAAAAAGTTTAAAAAAGGTATAATCTTCGTAAATGATATTATCGGTAGGAATGGTGGAGTTATGTCGCACATGCAGCTAACAAAAACATATGGAAATGTTTGCTCTACCCAAAATTACAACCAAATAATTGCAGCATTACCGCAAAAATGGAAGAGGAAAGTGGAAGGAGGAAAAAGTAAGGAACTTGTCTGTCGGCCTTGCATTAAAGAACATAATTGGTTAAAGAAAATTGTGATAAATAAAAAAGTTTACCAGTTTCATTTAAGGACCAAAAGATTGACAGCCGTCCCATATAGATTGCAAAATAGTTGGGAAGAGATTTTTGACGTACCGATTCCATGGCATAGTGTTTATGAACTGACACGCAAAACGACGCCGGATTCAAAACTTATAATTTTTCAATTTAAATTATTATATAAAATTCTTGCTACCAATAGAATGTTATTTGTATGGGGTATACAATCTTCCCAGCTCTGCAGATTTGGCTATGAAGAGACAGAATCATTAGATCATTTGTTTTGGTACTGTCCATTTGTAGCTTGTTTCTGGACACAGGTCCAGGAATGGCTGAAGGATTGCAATATTTGCATGAAGCTGACCCTGCAGATAGCACTACTGGGTGATCTGAAAAGTTATGTCAATCGATCAATAGTATTATAAATACTTTTAGCAAAGATGTTCATTTTCAATTCACAAACTGTAGAAACAATGAGAATAGAAAGGTTCAGAACTTTTGTAAAACATCACAGTACAGTTGAAAAATATATGGCAAATATAAATTCAATATGGATGGTGTTAAGAGATCGATGGGAGGTGTTAAATGGAGCTGAAGGATGGGACTAATAACAACAACTAATAACAACAAGATAACTAGTGTCAGACATGCTTTTGTGAAAGAGCACAGTTAGAAAGATATGGCATATAGAAACATACCAGATGGACATCATGAAAATGATCGGAGGAAGTTCAGGAGTAAAAACAATCAAAATATAATTAGTGACTGTGTCTATAAAATGTATATAGTATGTATAAGCATGAAGTAGAGGCCTAAGCATTGTTGTTCACTAGTTTACTCCAATTAGGGAGGGGATGGTGGGGTTGGAAAGTAATAACGGGAGATATATATATTTTTTAAAGGATATGTATTTATGTATATGTGTATGTATGTGTATATATATGTATATATGCGAGAGAAAAAAACAACAACAAAAAAGTAGATATCCTAACCAACTTGCCAAACCGATAGTTATATATACACACACATACACATACACATATACACACACATACACACACATACACATATACAGTTGAAGTCGGAAGTTTACATACACTTACGTCGGAGTCATTAAAACTTGTTTTTCAACCACTCCACACATTTCTTGTTAACAAACTATAATTTTCGCAAGTCGGTTAGGACATCTACTTCGTGCATGACAAGTAATTTTTCAAACAATTGTTTAGAGATAGATTATTTCACTTCTAATTCACTGTATCACAATTCCAGTGTGTCAGAGGTTTACATACACTAAGTTGACTGTGCCTTTAAACAGCTTGGAAAATTCCAGAAAATGATGTCATGGCTTTAGAAGCTTCTGATAGGCTAATTGACATCATTTGAGTCAATTGGAGGTGTACCTGTGGATGTATATCAAGGCCTACCTTCAAACTCAATGCCTCTTTGCTTGACATCATGGGAAAATCAAAAGAAATCAGGCAAGAACTCAGAAAATAATTGTAGACCTCCACAAGTCTGGTACATCCTTGGGAGCAATTTTCAAACGCCTGAAGGTACCACGTTCATCTGTACAAACAATAGTACGCAAGTATAAACACCATGGGACCATGCAGCCGTCATACCGCTCAGGAAGGAGATGAATGTACTTGGGTGCGAAAAGTGCAAATCAATCCCAGAACAACAGCAAAGGACCTTGTGAAGATGCTGGAGGAAACAGGTACAAAACTATCTATATCTACAGTAAAACGAGTCCTATATCGACATAACTTGAAAGGCCGCTCAGCAAGGAAGAAGCTACTGCTCCAAAACTGCCATAAAAAAGCCAGACTACGGTTTGCAACTGTACATGGGGACAAAGATCGTACTTTTTGGAGAAATGTCCTCTGGTCTGATGAAACAAAAATAGAACTGTTTGGCCATAATGACCATCGTTATGTTTGGAGGAAAATTAATTTTAAAAACTGTTCGCTAGGCGTAGGCAAGACCATAAGCAAATACAGTGAGGGAAAAAAGTATTTGATTCCCTGCTGATTTTGTACGTTTGTCCACCGACAAAGACATGATCAGTCTATAATTTTAATGATAGGTTTATTTGAACAGTGAGAGACAGAATAACAAAAAAACAAAACAAAAAACGCATGTCAAAAATGTTATAAATTGATTTGCATTTTAATGAGGGAAATAAGTATTTGACCCCTCTGCAAAACATTACTTGGTGGCAAAACCCTTGTTGGCAATCACAGAGGTCAGACGTTTCTTGTAGTTGGCCACCAGGTTTGCACACATCTCAGGAGGGATTTTGTTCCACTCCTCTTTGCAGATCTTCTCCAAGTCATTACGGTTTCGAGGCTGACGTTTGGCAAATCGAACCTTCAGCTCCCTCCACAGATTTTCTATGGGATTAAGGTCTGGAGACTGGCTAGGCCACTCCAGGACCTTAATGTGCTTCTTCTTGAGCCACTCCTTTGTTGCCTTGGCCGTGTGTTTTGGGTCATTGTCATGCTGGAATACCCATCCACGACCCATTTTCAATGCCCTGGCTGAGGGAAGGAGGTTCTCACCCAAGATTTGACGGTACATGGCCCCGTCCATCGTCCCTTTGATTCGGTGAAGTTGTCCTTTCTCCTTAGCAGAAAAACACCCCCAAAGCATAATGTTTCCACCTCCATGTTTGACGGTGGGGATGGTGTTCTTGGGGTCATAGGCAGCATTCCTCCTCCTCCAAACACGGCGAGTTGAGTTGATGCCAAAGAGCTCGATTTTGGTCTCATCTTACCACAACACTTTCACCCAGTTCTCCTCTGAATCATTCAGATGTTCATTGGCAAACTTCAGACGGGCCTGTACATGTGCTTTCTTGAGCAGGGGGACCTTACGTGCGTTGCAGGATTTCAGTCCTTCACGGCGTAGTGTGTTACCAATTGTTTTCTTGGTGACTATGGTCCCAGTTGCCTAGAGATCATTGACAAGATCCTCCCGTGTAGTTCTGGGCTGATTCCTCACCATTCTCATGATCATTACAACTCCACGAGGTGAGATCTTGCATGGAGCCTCAGGCCGAGGGAGATTGACAGTTATTTTGTGTTTCTTCCATTTTCAAATAATCACACCAACTGTTGTCACCTTCTCACCAAGCTGCTTAGGGATGGTCTTGTAGCCCATTCATGCCTTGTTTAGGTCTACAATCTTGTCCCTGACATACTTGGAGAGCTCTTTGGTCTTGGCCATGGTGGAGAGTTTGGAATCTGATTGATTGATTGCTTCTGTGGACAGGTGTCTTTTATACAGGTAACAAACTGAGATTAGGAGCACTCCGTTTAAGAGTGTGCTCCTAATCTCAGCTCGTTATCTGTATTATTGACACCTGGGAGCCAGAAATCTTTCTGATTGAGAGGAGGTCAAATAACTTCTTTCCCTCATTAAAATGCAAATCAATTTATAACATTTCTGACATGCATTTTTCTGGATTATTCTGTTGTTATTCTGTCTCTCACTGTTCAAATAAACCTACCATTAAAATTATAGACTGATCATTTCTTTGTCAGTGGGCAAACGTACAAAATCAGCAGGGGATAAAATACTTTTTTCCCACACTGTAGGTAAACTGGGATAATAATAAAGAGTTAATCAGTGTGATTTTTCCACACATTTACAGGTATTTACCTTTCCATGGTATCAAGATCATATCTATTTTTGCTAACTTTATATTACATTTTTTTGGAGTGAGATCATTTATTTCATTTGGGATATGTATTCCGAGTATATCCACATCACCATCAGACCATTTTATTGGTAAACTACATGGTAATGTAAAAATTGTATTTTTTTGTGATCCAATACATAATATAGTACATTTATCATAATTTGGTTGTAATCCAGAGAGGTTAGAAAATGTATCTAGATCCTCTATGAGGCTGTGGAGGGATTCAAGTTGTGGATTTAAAAGAAAACATGAATCATCAGCGTACAATGACACCTTTGTTTTTAAACCCTGGATTTCTAATCCCTTGATATTATTGTTGGATCTGATTTTAATAGCTAATATCTCGATGGCAATAATACATAGATATGCCGATAGTGGACAACCTTGTTTCACTCCTCTTGACAGTTTAAAACTTTCTGAGAAATAGCCATTATTCACTATTTTACACCTATGGTTAGTATACATGATTTTAACCCAATTTATAAGAGATTGTCCAAAATTGAAATGCTCCAAGCATTTATATATAAACCACAGTCATACTTTATCAAATGCCTTTCGAAGTCTGCTATGAATAGTAGGCCTGGTTTCCCAGATTTTTCATAGTGTTCTATTGTTTCCAGTACTTAAAACATGCTAATAACGGTCCTCTGAGTATATCCAAAAAGTTTTGGTATACCTCGACTGGTATGCCATCCAACCCTGGAGTTTTCCCGGATTTAAAGTCTTTAATTGCATCCAGAAGTTCCTCCTCTGTAATTTCACCTTCACATGAGTCTTTCTGTATGGATGTTAATTTTACATTATCAATAAAAAAAATTCTCTACAATTTGCTTCAGTTAGAGGAGATGGAGGCGACTGAAACGAAAACACATGCTTAAAGTACTTTGTTTCCTCCTTCAAAATATCATTTGGTGAAACATGGGTGACTCCGTCATTTGTAACCAGTTTCAATAAATTATTTTTGGCAGCATTCCTATGTTGAAGATTAAAAAAGAATTTGGTGCATTTTCCCCCATATTCCATCCAATTTGCTTTATTTTTTATAATATATTACCCTTGATCTTTCTTGAATAAGCTCTTTGCCATTGGATAGTTGCTGTGTGAAGGATATTTGCTGTATGCATGTTTTTATGTATGTACATTTAAATTTATGGTGCACAATAATTGCCCTTCGGTGACCATAAAGATCTCTTGAATTGAATTGTTTTCACAGTGACAGCAATCCTCTCTGAGAAAATTGGTGAAGTTGAGTTGGACATCACTAATATTCCAGCTGAACTCATAGATGTCTTAAAGGCCAGTGTGAAATATCTAACCTACCCCATCCTGATCTCCAGTGTGTTAAATATAACAGAGATTAACATTACTACTGGTAAGAGTTATTAATTGTTAATTTTTTATCATTTTATAAAAAGGTTCAAAACCTACAGGGCTCATGTGTTAGTATATGGTGTATGTAAAAAACAAACATGGACGTTGTTGGCATCAGAAGAAAACGTTGTATCTCCATATTATAATGTTCCATCCACTTCCCCTCCATTCACAGCATGCTACCAAAACAGCATTGGATTCCAGTGCAGGTGTGAGGACCAGTATGGTTGGTCATGTGACCAGTGTTCCTCCTATGGGTCCTGTGATGACATCATTGATGGCAAAATATGTGGATGTGTCAATGCTGTTCCTTCTAATGGACCGTTTTGTCAGCCAATCCCAGGTCAGTGTTTCCTTACCACTTCCACTCTGCTAGTTTAATCAATAGGATAACCAATGTTTATGTATTAATTCATCAATATTTAAACTCAAATCTTATCCCTATCTCCTTTACCACATAGATCTGACAGCTTGTCCAACACAATCTCCAATACCAGGTATGAGACAATTATTAATTACTATTTAATTAACAACAGTTTTACTGTACTAATTAGAGTCTTACTGAGAGCAACTTGCCATAGTGTTATCCATAGTTGTATATTTACTTGAGGCCTACACCTTTAAGACAAATAGCTGTAAAACAGGTTAGAGAACCAGCCATCATAATTATCTATTTTCCAGCAGAAGAGGAAACAAGTACTGGTTTTACACAAGAATCTATGCATTTCAAATACATGTAACAGTGTACAATGATCCAATGACCTGTTCAGATGTGATTTTGTTTGGGTTATCTTGTCAGATTATTACAGGAGGGACAAATTATGGCTAGTGTATGGAAAGTAATTTATATCTTCAAAAAGAGATTCTCTGTTGGTTTTTTAAAGATATTTAAACGTCCATAACAAATAACTTGAGCACTCCATCTCCTGCCATAACAAGTCAGTTCCTTATGCCATGTAGATACTGTACATAACTACTCTGTTAATCAAAATGTAATAATTCAATGATACACAGCAATGTCAGTAAAGTAAATACTTTTACACCTTAGTGTCAACAACAAAACAGACCACAGCAAGTTCAACAACTCCAACAACTCCCTCCAGTACGACATCAAGTATACAAATCTATAATTTCATTTAATTTGACCTATTTCCTTGTTACATTGTTGAAAGAAGTTGGACATCAACAATATTCCAGTTACACTAATTTGTTAAATGTATTGTTTTTCTGTTCCACTGTGCCTTAGTACCAACAACAAAACAGTCAACAGCAAGTTCAACAACTCCAACGACACCCTCCGGTATGAGACCTCAATTATACAAAATGTGTAATTACATTTTTAACTTTCGCATTCTTATATTTTGTTATCTTTTTGTTTTAGTAAACACACTGAACCTACAATTTACTATGGATATTACCTTTAACTCTACCTTTAATGATGAAAATAATGCAATGTTCAAAGATGTTGATCAAACTGTGAGTATACTATATTCCCTCATCCTTATCAAAATGTACATGTGCTGTAATGTAAAGTGTCAACCTGGACTCAGGGGTAGACGTAACATTGTAAACGTAAATCGGTCTCACTCCATTTAGTACGATAGGTTACATTTCGTATGGTATGAATTAATTTATGGATGTCCATCATTCATTTCGCATGATATGTGACAAATGACAATTTGTATGATATGCGACGAATTGCAATTTGTGCAGTATGTTACAAATTTGCAATATGTATGATATGTTATGAATTCCAATTTGTTGTGGCTAACATTAGCTAGGTGGCTAGTTGGCTAATTTTAGCGAGGATAGGGGTTAGGGGTTAAGGTTAGGGTTAAGGTTAGGGTTCAGGTTAGGGGAAGGGTTATCTAACATGCTAAGTAGTTGCAAAGTAGCAAGTAGTTGCACACTTGCTAATTAGCTAAAATGCTAAAGTTGTCGATGATGTGATTAGAATACGACCCAACCAACTTCCCTCCTTTAAAGGGAAAGGAAAAGGGAAAGGGGGATACCTAGTCAGTTGTACAACTGAATGCATTCAACTGAAATGCGTCTTCCTCATTTAACCCAACTCCTCTGTCTTAAAGGAAAAATCCATGCAAAACCACTCATTCCTTTAATTTACAGTGTTAAATAACACTAATATATGAGAACAATATCTTTTGTGAACAAATGTTATATTTTGGCATTATAATAAGGTTGGTAGCAACATGGAAAATCATTGTGGAAATCTGTTGCATCTCAAGTCGACTACAAAATCCACAATGCAATGCTCTCGCTATGGGCTGGCTGGCTAGCTAGCAAATGTAGCTACACACAATAATACCAAAGACAATATACATTTACATCATTTAGCAGACGCTCTTATCCAGAGCGACTTACAGTTAGTGAATACATTTTCTTTATTATTATTATTTTTTTTATACTGGCCCCCCATGGGAATCGAACCCACAACCCTGGCGTTGCAAACGCCATGCTCTATCAACTGAGCTACATCCCTGCCGGCCATTCCCTCCCCTACCCTGGGCACGGGCCAATTGTGCGCCGCCCATGAGTCTCCCGGTCGCGGCCGGCTGCGACAGAGCCTGGATTCGAACCAGGATCTCTAGTGGCACAGTTAGCACTGCGATGCATTACCTTAGACCACTGCGCCACTCAGGAGATCAGCATGTAATGTAGATAGTTAGCTGTAAAATCACCTAAACAAACTGCACTATCAATTTAGGAGTCTACAATCTCAACATGTTTAACCTGCAGATCGATGTGCCTCACAGAGTGGAGTCTAACATTAGCAACAGCAGATATACTTTTGAGGAGATGGGAAACGTTTCCCATGCTACGTCAATGGGCGCGGTGCATTCTGGGCAATTCTGGGACAAGGAGCGCTCTCCAAAGAGTGAATGGGCGTCTATTGGGCGCTAGCAAAAAAAAAAAACATTAGCACAAATTTCATTAACAAAAATTACATTACAAATCTTTTTCGAGATATGAGTTAATTAACTTGCTATCTGTAATATCGTATAGCTTTGGAATCGTGACATTACGCACTTTCTAGGAAAATAGGCTTGTTTCTCGACATATACACTGACTTTGAGAAGGAATTGCGTGATGATTAGCTTAGCAACCGCGTCACGCAGCATGACAACGTGAACGTGATTGGTTGAAAGTCTGCTGGGTGGGGCGTTATACAGTTGAAGTCGGAAGTTTACATACACTTAGGTTGGAGTCATTAAAACTTGTTTTTCAACCACTCCACACATTTATTTTTAACAAACTATAGTTTTGGCAAGTCGGTTAGGATATCTACTTTGTGCATGACACAAGTAATTTTTCCAACAATTGTTTACAGACAGATTATTTCACTTATAATTCACTGTATCACAATTCCAGTGGGTCAGAAGTTTACATACACTAAGTTGACTGTGCCTTTAAACAGCTTGGAAAATTCCAGAAAATGATGTCATGGCTTTAGAAGCTTCTGATAGGCTAATTGACATAATTTGAGTCAATTGGAGGTGTACCTGTGGATGTATTTCAAGGCCTACCTTCAAACTCAATGCCTCTTTGCTTGACATCATGGGAAAATCAAAAGAAATCAGCCAAGACCTCAGAAAAATAATTGTAGACCTCCACAAGTCTGGTTCATCCTTGGGAGCAATATTCAAATGCCTGAAGGTACCACGTTCATCTGTACAAACAATAATACGCAAGTATAAACACCATGGGACCACGCAGCCATCATAACGCTCAAGAAGGAGACACATTCTGTCTCCTAGAGATGAACGTACTTTGGTGCAAAAACTGCAAATAAATCCCAGAACAACAGCAAAGGACCTTGTGAAGATGCTGGAGGAAACAGGTACAAAAGTATCTATATCGACAGTAAAACAAGTCCTATATCGACATAACCCAAAAGGCCGCTCAGCAAGGAAGAAGCCACTGCTCCAAAATCGCCATAAAAAAGCCAGACTACGGTTTGCAACTGCACATGGGGACAAAGATCGTACTTTTTGGAGAAAGGTCCTCTGGTCTGATGAAACAAAAATAGAATTGTCTGGTCATAATGACCATCGTTATGTTTGGAGGAAAAAGGGGGTTGCTTGCAAGCCGAAGAACACCATCCCAACTGTGAAGCACGGGATTGGCAGCATCACGCTGTGGGGGTGCTTTGCTGCAGGAGGGACTGGTGCACTTCACAAAATAGATGGCATCATGAGGAAGGAAAATTATGTGGATATATTGAAACAACATCTCAAGACATCAGTCAGGAAGTTAAAGCTTGGTCGCAAATGGGTCTTCCAAATGGACAATGACCCCAAGCATACTTCCAAAGTTGTGGCAAAATGGCTTAAGGACAACAAAGTCAAGGTATTGGAGTGGCCATCACAAAGCCCTGACCTCAATCCTATAGAACATTTGTTGGCAGAACTGAAAAAGCGTGTGCGAGCAAGGAAGCCTACAATCCTGACTCAGTTACACCAGCTCTGTCAGGGGGAATGGGCCAAAATTCACCCAACTTATTGTGGGAAGCTTGTGAAAGGCTACCCGAAACGTTTGACCCAAGTTAAACAATTTAAAGGCAATGATACCAAATACTAATTGAGTGTATGTAAACTTCTGACCCACTGGGAATGTGATGAAAGAAATAAAAGCTGAAATAAATCATTCTCTCTACTATTATTCTGACATTTCACATTCTTATAATAAAGTGGTGATCCTAACTGACCTAAGACAGGCAATATTTACTAGGATTAAATGTCAGGAATGGTGAAAAACTGAGTTGAAATGTATTTGGCTAAGGTGTATGTAAACTTCCGACTTCAACTGTACGTGCCTTCATTCATTCGATTCCGTGCCTTCATTCATTCGATTCCTATCTCCTTTCTATAATATCTCTGGCAACGGCACCATGCAATACACCCTGGACTAGAGGCAGACAAATAGGAAAAATGTGCTAGACGCTCTGTTAAATTACACATTTCTCGAGGTAGGAGTATCGCAAAATTATGATCAATGGCTCATTCGAGAGAAGACATCCCCTCGAATTATGACTTCGTCTGTATGATAGACATTTTCGCGATCTAAATGTCTTATTCCTATTAACTGCCAGTGTAGTGAGAGCAATTTTATGACGTTGCTACATCATACCGGCCGGATTTCTACCTGCTTGAATGCCAATAACTCAGATACACATGAAAACATGAAATAACCCAGGGAATCGATAGAACAACACTCAGAGCAGCACAAAAACAATATAGCATTCAAAATGGGTAAACCTTTCTTTTAAGCTGGGTGTACACTACACACGATTTTGGCCCCGATTTAGCTGTCCCAGACCCATGGTGCACACACTGGTTGAATCAACGTTGTTTCCATGTAATTTCAGTGAAATTACGTTGAACAAACGTGGAATAGAGGTTGAATTGACGTTTGTGCCCAGTGGGAAGTCTTTGAGATCTGAGACAAAATTCGGCTGTCACCTACGCTCGTTTAATGTGAGCCGGTCAGAGAATCAATCTGAGGACTACCGATCCCATCTTTGAGCCATCCCAGACGTCCCAATATTTTCAAACATGTTTGATTTTATCGCCACAAAATCTGCAACGCTCTTGTAGTGTGAGATGTACAAAGACACGTTTTAGGAACGGTGATCAGCAGTAACCAATGAGAGCTCACCAGAGAAGAGGTCAAAGATGATGACGTTGTATCGCATCACCTGGAATGTGTAGACTCTCGAACAGGAGCGATGACTACTACTAGTATGCGTTTGTAAATTGCCTTTACCAAAGCCAAAGTGTCAAATCATTACAGCTCTTTAGTTCACAAGCAATGTTATTCAATTCAAAATGGATTGGCTAGATATTTCAACTCTGTATGGCAAGCGTGAATTTCTGACTGAAAACGTTTATGAGGCCACTTTGAGCCACAGCTCGTTCTAGCAACGTTAACAATCTAATCACATCATCACACCATTGTTTTCGCGAGACAGTGTGATATGGAGAATCCTCACAACCAAGTGAAGAATCGTGTATTGTGTGACCCCCTATATGTGCCACATCATTTAGTGTGCGCACCACTACCTTGACAAGACAAAAAAAACTACAGGAAAGACTGTCGTTTATTGTGAGAGGCGCTGTGATGTTAGGATTTTGAAAGTCATGTTGTGTACGCCCGGCATTATGTAACCATACCAAACGTAACATATCATACTAATTTGAGTGTCACAGATTTACATGTACTACTGATGTAGGATCTTAATTTGATCACCCCGTTGCAGGACAACTTTCCAAAACTTGTAGTGTATTTGAGGTTTAAAAAGGCTTCTGAAGTTTTAATTCCCACTTTGAAATTTCAGACTTGATTTTGCCTCACAAAAAATGTATCAACCCCTACAAAAATGTCCATGAATTATAATCCACATTCCTTGTCGGATTATTTTCCTGCTGTAGCAAACTGGCTCCAATTAAGATCCTACATCTGTATGTTACGTCTATTCCTTGAAGAAAGGCTGGAAGTGTTGCCATCATTTAATTTGTCTAATCCATTCACCAACACATGTTTCTGGTTTCAGTTCATGTCCTTTTCAAGTCTTTTTTTAAATCACTCTTGATCAATAATAATTTCACTGTCTCACACAGATCAGAGACGTATATAAGAGAAACATGCGAGGCTTCATATCAGCAAAGTTAAATAGGTTTAAGTAAGTTTTGCCCCGGTGTTATTACCTCAAGCCTTCATTTCATGTGCTGATAATTTGAATATTCGAATACTAAATGTCACCTTAAATTTAGCCAATTTCTCAACGTTCAGTATAATGTATAATTTCAATCCCAGGTGATTTAGTTGCACAAATGTAATGAATTGAAGGTTGCTTAGCAGAGTTGAAATGCTAACACTTTAAACTGTGGCCCAAAATGTCCAATATAATAAATACATTTTCAGTATATGCCCCAGAGACAAGATTTTCCCCTCAAAATGAAAAGGATTTGGGATTGACGTTATACAGTGTATATATTGGCTACTTTTACTAATGTACACATGCATGCTATTCATTTGTGGATATGCAATGTTTTCTGATTTTTTTCTCTCCACATGAATAGGAGTGGAAGTGTAATTTCAGATTTTACTGTTATGACAACAATTGTCGATAATGAGGAAATTGCAAAAGCAAAAGATGATATTGTCTCAACAATTGGAGGAAAATATAAAATACGTAAGTACTTGATTAGGTTAGTATTTGGTGGATTTGGTGGATCATTCTGAACATACCAAGTTAGTTATTACTTGTCCTGAAATAAATTCAAAAAATAATTTAGATCAGTTTAAACTGTGGCAGCAGGACATGTCAATTCATTTTAGATTAATGTGCACTTGCTTGCATTGCTTGTGTGCTTTAAAAATATTGTCACAATAATTTCAGTTATATTCGACTTCATGTAATCACATTATTCATAACATGTATCTATCTATAAAATTACAATTAGAAATATTGTATAAAATATATTGTGTATTTATATATTTAAGTTGTGGAGTAGTATTTTCACGTCATGATTTCACAAATCCTATGCCATTTCTCTCCAGGGTTTACCTGCTTGAATAATACGATCTTTGGCAATGGACAAGTTAATGAAATAGTTGTAGCTAACTGCAAATCGGATGAAGTGGGTTACAAGACTGCTATTTGTCAAGAAAATGGAACTTTTTCAGTTCGGGAGAACAACTGTGTCTTAAAAGAAATTGAAAACCTATTTCTTTTATCTCAGGTAATATATTAACATAAAAACATGTTTCACTCTATATAAAATATACTGGATATAAAAATTGTTTAGTAATGATGCTATTGCTTTGTTGCAGTACTGTGTATAGCAACAATTCTTAAATACATTTGTATTATATCTTTCTTTCATCACTTTAAATCCACACAGACTTTAGTGGGGACTGATCTTCCAGGCTTTTTGGAAAGACTCCGCAACAGCACTTTTAACCTCCTAGATAGAATAGTTGCATCACCTGCAACTATTTCTATTATTGTTGATATTCTAAAAAATGTTGCAAATGTGTCCCGAAGTACCCCAATTAACAAACCATTGATGACGGTATGTTGACATCAACAGCATCACTTTAACTCATTTTCAAAATGTGCCATTTAAAGATATTCTAATACTAATTTATTATTACACCCTTAAAAGTTGAATTAGAGCACATACAGCATCATTTTTTATTAGGTTTTCAATAATCATATACAAATTCTGATTTCTATCTTGATCTCTAGAATTTTCTGGAAACGGCAGGTGTACTTACTTCAAATGGAGCTAAAGCCTCCTGGGATGTTCTAAACACCAACCTCACCAAAAACGAAAACTCAGTCTTTCTGGGCACCTTTGAAACAATTTCCAATTTTCTTACCAATGACTTTTTTGACATAGAAACGCCAAGCATTATTTTAAACAAAACCTCAGTCAACAACTCAGTCAACAACTCATTCAATTTAAACTCGTCTGTTCTGATAGACATACCGGCATCTGAAGCTTCCTTCAATTCAATCACCATAATAACATTTGACTCCTTGAATAATGTTTTACCCGCAAGAAACAGTAGCAGTCTGAACGACAGTGTCAACTCCATCAACGGAAAAGTAGTTCTGGTGAAGGTGAATGGCACAATCAAGAATGTGACTTTCAGTTTTGCCGTACTGAACGAGACACTGGGCAATCCTCAGTGTGTTTTCTGGAACTTCAGCCTTTTTGGCGGACTTGGAGGATGGGATGATAATGGATGTGAACTGCAGTCTGATGAGGATCGCACTGTCACCTGTCACTGTAATCATCTGACCTCCTACTCCATTTTGATGTCGCCTTTCATTCCGGATGCGTTTCGAGCCGCTTTGGATTTTATCACTTACATTGGAGTTGGCATATCAATGGGTTGCTTGGTCGTGTGTCTCATCATTGAGATATTGGTATGGAATGCTGTGACTGGAAACAACACGTCTTACATGCGTCATGTCTCTATAGTTAACATCGCCTTGTCCCTTCTGATTGCTGACATCTGGTTCATTATTGGTGCAGCAATTTCAGAATATGACCAAAAAAATGTACCTGCGTGTTCCGCAGCAACGTTTTTCATCCACTTTTTCTACCTGGCTCTGTTTTTCTGGATGCTGGTCTCAGGCCTTTTGCTGCTCTACCGGACTGTAATGGTTTTCTCTCACATGTCTAAACCAGCAATGTTGGCCTTCAGTTTTTTTTTGGGATATGGAGCACCCATCATCATTGCTGTCATAACTATCGCAGTTACAGCGCCAGTGAAAGAATACATCAGAGATAATGATGGGGTTTGCTGGCTCAACTGGACAGAGTCAATGGCCCTCCTGGCTTTTGTGATCCCTGCCCTGACCATAGTGGTCATCAACCTTTTGATCCTGATTGTGGTTCTGTACAAAATGCTGACGAGAGGTGTGGGGGATGTTACCCAACCAGATGAGAGAAATGCTGTGGTGGTCATCGCCAGGTGTCTGGCCATTCTGACTCCCTTCTTTGGTACTACCTGGGGACTAGGAGTAGGAACCATGACTAACCCAGAAAACCTAGGAATCCATATTGTGTTTGCAATCTTCAATTCATTACAGGTATTTACCTCAGTTAAATAACACTAGTAATGAACTGTTCCTCAGTGAAATACAATAGACTTGAACGATTCTTTTAAAAACTGCATCAAATTCCCAATGGCATGTTATACTAAATTAAGATTTGGATTAATGTTTACAATTAAATATACTGTACTTTGGTGTAGTAATTCCATCCTTCACCATGTTATCCTTCAAAGGGTTTGTTCATCTTGGTATTTGGAACACTTTTGGACAAAAAGGTATGTTCCTGACACACTTACTGATACCCCTCAAATTATGTATTGGAATGTGCTGTGTACTGACAATTCATATTTTTGATGAATTCCCTGCCTGCGTTTTCAGATCCGGGAAGCTCTGACAGGAATGTCACAAGTGTCCTCCAACCGCACAAGGGTAAGGGCTTATGTGTTGCTGGCCACAACAAGTTTATTACACTATTGTCTATGCTTCCTCATTTGATCATTTTATTGTATTTATCACTGTGTTGAACACGTTAAGAAGTTTACTACCTTTAAGATAGTATTTAATGTTTTATGTTTTATTCTCGTTTCAGACCACAAATGCTACAACATCATCGACAAGTGGTTTGGGCTTTTTCCGGATACGGAGGAGAAGTAAGTATATAGTATAAAGTAATACTCTTAGGCAATTGGGCACAACTTCACATTAAGTTGCCCTTATACTGCAGTATGTAGTGCCATTGTTTGAACTATTGTTCCTACTGTTCCAGATATTTTCAACATTTCAGCAGCTCCAACATACAGCACTACTGGTGCATCAGAGACTTTCATCAACACTTAACTCAATGCCACAAATGTGATTATTATGAAATAATCTGACAATCAAAAGGCGTTGTCACATATCATCAATTGATGCACTAGGTTACAGTAGCTAACACCTTGAGTGTGACCTGAAAGTGACTGCACCAAGATCTGACCCCAGCTCTCAGTGACGTCATTAGTGGTTATGTCTAACACAAACATTTTTACATTTTACATTTTTAGTCATTTAGCAGACGCTCTTATCCAGAGCGACTTACAGGAGCAATTAGGGTTAAGTGCCTTGCTCAAGGGCACATCGACAGATTTTTCACCTAGTCTGCTCGGGGATTAGAACCAGCGACCTTTCGGTTACTGGCACAACGCTCTTAACCACTAAGCTACCTGCCGCACAAAGGGATTCATACTGAACTATATGGTGTTTGAACTTTTTAATCGGGATTGTTAAGTATTATATTAAATAACATTATACTTTTTTTGGGGGGTGGGGGGTGTTTAAATAAGAGTATTACTGTGTAAATGGATTAATCAGCTAACATGAAGAATGGAGATTGTTTCTGAAATAACACATTACAATGTCTCTTTGAATAATTTACATTTTGTCACTATTTATATTGACTTTGATCTATATATAAAAGGTCATATACTGTGGAGTCTAAGACATTGCACTTTGGATGCTAAATAATTGTTTTTGATATCATGGCTTAAGTAATTATGTGTGTATGCATATTCTGAGGGAGACTAAAAAGTGGGCAAAACAGTAAAAACATTTGTGCAGACAAACTCCATTGTATCACAAAAATATATGTTTTATCACAATTATTGTGTCAAATCCATTGTAGATCAGCTGTATAACCTCACTTAATCCACGATGTATCTCATTTTCTCTCTTCATTTTGATTTGGGCTTTCAGACTGCCTGGCCTCTCCAATCATACTAATCTCTTGCAGTTATGAGTTTATGTAATGAATATACTGTATGTATTGTCTATTATCAGTTTACATGTTGTATGCATGCTTTGCTTTTTTGTTTAAATAAAATGGGGAAAACAGCAGTCGTTCAGCATATTATTTAATATGTTTTTGCATGATCTTGCATTATCTTAATCATATACAATTATATATTGACATCCCAATTGTCCAAGTGTCTGTAGGGATAAGGCAGTTGACACAATGATGATATAAGTCATTGTTTGAAGGACTACACAATGTTAACAAAAGAGCATGCAAAGTAATGGGTCTTTCTTGGTTTCGTTTCATTATCAAATCACTACAGTTGAGAAGAGAATACTTATTTCACACAGAGCACTTAGGCTACTTTGTTTACATTCAAGAAATGACACATTTACGATTTATTAGTTAAAAGATCATTATTAAAAGAGTTACATTAATTAGTTAATTAGATCATTTTGTTGTGTTGTTCTGGCAAGCAATGATACTGTAGCGTGTTTAGTCTAGGGGGTGTCCAGAGGATGTACAGTTGAAGTCGGAACTTTACTTACACTTACGTTGGAGTCAGTAAAACTCGTTTTTCAACCACTCCACACATTTCTTGTTAACAAACTATAGTTTTGGCAAGTCGGTTAGGACATCTACTTTGTGCATGACACAAGTACTTTTTCCAACAATTGTTTACAGACAGATATTTCACTTATAATTCACTGTATCACAATTCCAGTGGGTCAGAAGTTTACATACACCAAGTTGACTGTGCCTTTAAACAGCTTGGAAAATTCCAGAAAATGATGTCATGGCTTTAGAAGCTTCTGATAGGCTAATTGACATAATTTGAGTCAATTGGAGGTGTACCTGTGGATGTATTTCAAGGCCTACCTTCAAACTCAGTGCCTCTTTGCTTGACATCATGGGAAAATCAAAAGAAATCAGCCAAGACCTCCGAAAATTTTTTGTAGACCTCCACAAGTCTGGTTCATCCTTGGGAGCAATATTCAAACGCCTGAAGGTACCACGTTCATCTGTACAAACAAAAGTACGCAAGTATAACCATCATGGGACCACGCAGCCTTCATACCGCTCAGGAAGGAGATGCGTTCTGTCTCCTAGAGATGAATGTACTTTTGTGCGGAAAGTGCAAATCAATCCCAGAACAACAGCAAAGGACCTTATGAAGATCCTGGAGGAAACAGGTACAAAAGTATCTATATCCACAGTAAAATAAGTCCTATATCGTCATAACCTGAAAGGCCGCTCAGCAAGGAAGAAGCCACTGCTCCAAAACCGCCATAAAAAAAAGCCAGACTACAGTTTGCAACTGCACATGGGGATAAAGATCGTACTTTTTGGAGAAATGTCCTCTGGTCTGATGAAACAAAAATAGATCTGTTTGGCCATAATGACCATCATTATGTTTGGAGGAAAAAGATGGTTGCTTACAAGTCGAAGAACACCATCCCAACCGTGAAGCACGGGGGTGGCAGCATCATGCTGTGGGGGTGCTTTGCTGCAGGAGGGACTGGTGCACTTCACAAAATAGGTGGCATCATGAAGAAGGAAAATTATATGGATATATTGAAGCAAAATCTCAAGACAGTCAGGAAGTTAAAGCTTGGTCGCAAATGGGTCTTCCAAATGGACAATGACCCCAAGCATACTTCCAAAGTTGTGGCAAAATGGCTTAAGGACAACAAAGTCAAGGTATTGGAGTGGCCATCCTAAAGCCCTGACATCAATCCTATAGAAAATGTGTGGGCAGAACTGAAAAAGCATGAGCGAGCAAGGAGGCCTACAAACCTGACTCAGTTACACCAGCTCTGTCAGGAGGAATGGGCCAAAATTCACCCAACTTATTGTGGGAAGCTTGTGGAAGTCTACCCGAAACATTTGACCCAAGTTAAAAAATGTAAAAAAAAAGAAAAAAAAAGGCAATCTACCAAATACTAATTGAGTGTATGTAAACTTCTGACCCACTGGGAATGTGATGAAAGAAATAAAAGCTTAAATAAATCATTCTCTCTACTATGGTTCTGACATTTCACATTCTGACTGACCTAAGACAGGGAATTTTTACTAGGATTAAATGTCAGGAATTGTGAAAAACAGTTGAAATGTATTTGGCTAAGGTGTATGTAAACTTCCGACTTCAACTGTACATACAGTACATCAAGCTGCCTCACGCTACAGAAACAGGAGATAGGCTCCTGCCCTATGGGCCATTCTGGCTTGGACAAGGCTTACTTTTCCCAGGCTTACATACTTACAATGTTTTTTATGCATGTGTAAAAATATATATGTTTCATAACGTAACCTCCAGAATTTCTCTAGAATTACAACACCTCATTTCAAACTTTTATACAGCCAAATACCAATCCCCATGTCAAACCACACGACATGTCAACAAGTCCTGTCAGCCGTTAGTCAAACTGCACGACAGTGCTGTCGTTCACTTGTGAAACTAAAACCAACCTCAATGGCTAAGTTTAGGCATTCATTCCGAGTGGTTAAGGTTAGGGTTTGGGTTAGGGTTAAAACAGAAACATTTGAATGAAAGAAAAAACACGTGTCTAGCACTAAGACTGAACCCGCGATGTTTGAAGCCGTAGCCCATGGCGCCCCTCTGTCTTACTATATGTAGCCCATGTATCTCATGCTGTTTGGCCAAAAAGAGCATGACATGCCATTCTCTTTTTGACCAGACAGCATCAGATACATGGGCTACACATACTGAGACAGAGGGGCACTGTTTCGCTCCTCTGTCTCAGTATGTGTAGCCCATGTATCTGTTTTGATGAGTCTCTCTGTCGGCGCACGTCTCGGTCAAATAAATATAAATATTTTATTTGGATGGGCAAGGATGTACGGTAGGGTGGGCCTCAACCCTATCCACCACACCTGAGCCCTGAGGCTACTATAACAGGCACTCGCATTGCCCCTAGTGGACAAGTAATTTCCATGTAAATACATCGAATTGCCATCACGTAACTTTACTATTGTAAAAACATGTGGATAGCACGTAATCCACTGGAGTTTGGGATTATATTAATTTTTGTCTTAAAAAATAGGACTTGTTAAAATATTTTGTTACATTACAGCCTTATTTTTAAATGGAATAAATCATTTCCCTCATTAATCTACACACAATACCCCATAATGACAAAGCAAAAACAGTTTTTCATTTTTTTGCGCTAATTTATTGAAAATAAAAAACTGAAATACTTTATTTACATGTGTATTAAGACCCTTTGCTATGAGAATCGAAATTGAGCTCAGGTGCATCCTGTTTCTATTGATCATCCTTGAGATGTTTCTACAACTTGATTGGAGTCCACCTGTGGTAAATTCAATTGATTGGACAGGATTTGGAAAGGCACACACCTGTCTTATAAGGTCCCACAGTTGACAGTGCATGTCAGAGCAAAAACCAAGCCATGAGGTCAAAGGAATTGTCTGTAGAGCTCAGAGACAGGATTGTGTTGAGGTACAGATCTGGGGAAGGGTACCAACCAATTTCTGCAGCATTGAAGGTCCCCGAGAACACAGTGACCTCCATCATTCTTAAATGGAAGAAGTTTGGAACCACCAATACTCTTCCTAGAGCTGGCCGCCCGGCCAAACTGAGCAATCGGGGGAGAAGAGCCTTGGTCAGGGAGGTGACCAAGAACCCGATGGTCACTCTGACAGAGCTCTAAAGTTCCTCTGTGGAGATGGGAGAACCTTCCAGAAGGACAACCATCTCTGCAGCACTCCACCAATCAGGCCTTTATGGTAGAGTGGCCAGACGGAAGCCACTCCTCAGTAAAAGGCACATGACAGCCCACGTGGAGTTTGCCAAAAGGCACCTAAAGACTCTCAGACCATGAGAAACAAGATTCTCTGGTCTGATGAAACCCAGATTCAACTCTTTGGCCTGAAAGCCGAGTCTGGAAGAAACCTGGCACCATCCCTACGGTGAAGCACGGGGGTGGCAGCATCATGCTGTGGGGATGTTTTTCAGCGACAGGGACTGAGAGACTAGTCAGGATCGAGGGAAAGATGAACAGAGCAAAGTACAGAGAGATCTTTGATGAAAACCTGCTCCAGAGTGCTCAGGACCTCAGACTGGGGCCAAGGTTCACCTTCCAACAGGACAATGACCCTAAGCACACAGCTAAGACAATGCAGGAGTGGTTTCGGGACAAGTCTCAATGTCCTTGAGTGACCCAGACAGAGCCCGGACTTGAACCCGATCGAACATCTCTGGAGAGACCTGAAAATAGCTGTGCAGCGACGCTCCCCATCCAACGTGACAGAGCTTGAGAGGATCTGCAGATAAGAATGGGAGAAACTCCCCAGATACAGGTGTGCCAAGCTTGTAGCGTCATACCCAAGACGACTCGAGGCTGTAATCGCTGCCAAAAGGTGCTTCAACAAAGTACTGAGTAAAGGGTCTGAAAACGTATGTAAATGTAATGTAACAACCCGGTATTTTGTTCTATGTTCGTGGTTGTGTTACTGTTCTCATGGGTGCTAGCAGGGGTTAAATATGCCAGGACAGACAAAAAGGTTGGGGGGGTATGATGGGTAATCCCGCTGGGTTTTGAAATGCATAAATAGGGTCTACTGTCTCATCTCTCTCTCTCTTTTGATTCTGTGTATTGATCTGCTCCTATGAGTCTGCCACTTAAATTTACATTGTGTATTTGTGTACGTTCGGAATTTAGCGGCGTGGGCTGTGGCCTGAACAATAGCCCATTTTAGGAATAAACCTTTGTTCTGCCCTGCACATCTGGTGTCCGTCTCTTTTTCCTTTATGACCCAGCCCGGGTCAATACATTGGTGTCAGAAGTGCTTTCGAACTATGGGACGGATCGAGATTAGGCGAGTTAGCTGTTTCAGTATAGACCGTGGTTGGCTTTAGCGTGGCTCGTATCTCACTCTGCCCTGCAGTGGCTTCTCTCTTTCAAGGAGCCAGAGGGTCAGATCACCCGCTGGCTGGAGGAGCTGCAACCCTACGACTTCCAGGTGGAGCACAGAGCCGGCCTTCGCCACAGCAATGCAGATGCCTTGTCCCGTGGAGCGAGAGAGAGAACTGTGCACGGAGGAGGGAGTCACCGCCACAGTGAGTCAGCTGGGGGTGACAGAGTGCCGGGAGCTCGAGGCTGTGGACGTCGGGGAGTGGAGGCATCGCCAGGACGAGGACGCAGAGCTGCGTCCTGTGCTGCGGTGGGTGGAAGAGAGAAGACGACCGCCGTGGGGGGAAGTAGCCCCTCTATCACCAGTCACCAAAGGACTGTTCCAGAGGGGGTAGGAAAAGCCAGCTGCTGGAGAAATGACGTGGCAGGAAGTGGTTCCTAAAAGGCTGTGGGGGAGCGTGTTACAGCAGCTTCACAGGGGAGTAGGCGCAGGGCATTTTGGAGTCTCCAAAACGTCAAAGCACGTGCGTAAAGGCTTCTATTGTGCCAGGCACAGGAGGGATGTGGAGGACTTTTGTAGGCAGTGCGACGAGTGTGCTGCTAAAAAAGGACCTCCGTGTCAGTCACACGCCCTCCCACAACAATTCCCAGTAGAAGAGCCCATGGAGAGACTGGCGGTAGACATAGTGGGGCTGTTTCCAACCACAGACAGCGGTAACAGGTGGATTCTAACTGCTATGGACTACTTCACCAAGTGGCCAGAGGCTTACGCTCTCCCAGACCAGGAGGCAGAGACAGTAGCTGATGCATGATAGGGGGAATAATCAGTCGGTTTGTGGTGTCACAGTCTATTCACAGCGACCAGGGGAGAAACTTCAGAGTCACGGGTGTTCTCAGAGTTGTGTAGATGGTTAGGCGCGGAGAAGACGCTCACTACTCCCAGAGTGATGGGCTGGTGGAAAGATTTAACAGAACATTAGCGCAGCAGCTGGCCATCATCACCTCAAAACACCAGAGAGATTGGGACACCCACTTACCGTTTATTCTTATGGCATGTAGGTCGGCTGTTCAAGAATCGATTGCGTGCTCCCCAGCGCTACTAATGTTAGGTCGTGAGTTGCGCACACCAGCCGAACTGACATTTGGCCACCCACCTGATAATGACCACGTGGTTTTGCCCGGCCCAAAATATGTTCGTCGTCTGCAGAACCGGTTAGAAGCGGCTCACACCTTCGCAAGAGAGCAACTCGAGAACGCAGGTGTGCGCCAAAAGCGCCACTATGACTTGCGCGCTAGGGGGAGGCACTTTGGAGCGGGAGAATGCGTGTGGCTTCACAACCCCACGCACAAGAAGGGGCGGTGCCCAAAGCTGGACAGTGCCTGGGTGGGGCCGTGCCTCGTGATAGAGAGATTGGGGGAGGTGACGTACTGTGTGGAGGTTCCCCCATGGAGCAGGAAGGTGGTGGTCCACCGGGATCTATTGGCGCCCTACAGAGGGAGGAAAACGGTAGGGAATGGGAGTGAGGACTCTGATGTGAGCTCACAGGAACAGTCTAACGAGGAGACTCTAGCACAACCTGAGCCTGGGGAGGGGGCTGCCTCTTCAGAGGGCACTGGAAATGACATTGGGGCAGATGAGTGTTCCGGGGGTCCACCGGTGAGAGTTACGGGGAGGCCCAAGAGACTGATGCGACCTCCGGGTCATTTTAGGGATTTTTTGTGTAACCCTAGGGGCTAGGGTTTAGAAATGGGGGGCTATGTAACGACCCGGTATTGTGTTCTGTGTTCGTGGGTGTGTTATTATTCTCATGGGTGCTAGCAGGGGTTAAATATGCCAGGACAGACGGAAAATTTGGGGGTATGATGGGTAATCCCGCTGGGTTTTGAAATGCATAAATAGGGGCTACAGCCCGGGTCATTACAGTAATATTTCTAAAAACCTGTTTTTGCTTTGTCATTATGGGGTATTGTGTGTAGAACTATTTAATCAATTTTAGAATAAGGCTATAACGTAACAAAATTAGGAAAAAGCCAAGGGATCTGAATACTTTCCGAACGCACTGTAGTTCTTAGAAAGGTCTCCATTTCCTACAAACAATAAACATGGCAGAAATAATGTCTGTTCATTTGCTATACTCGTACAACATTTGCATGATTTTGGCTTTATCTCAGGCATTGTTCTGGTTCTTAAAAGTGGGAGTGGAACAACATATTGCGTGATGCTTCTTTAAAGTCTACTGTAAGCATAACTTTATGATAACCATCAGTTTAGTTAAGCAAATCTGTGAGGTCAGGACAACGCACAGGCCTACCCATAGACAGTATAACCACATTGATGGATTGGCATTAAAGTGAAGTTTCTTTTTCCTGTAGGCTTATTGTTATTTTTGCCCCGAATTGAGTTCCTACCCAGTGGGCAAAACTCATCAAAATGATGTCATTACAACCAGATGATGACATTATGATGTCAATTCAACTAATTTTGCATGTACAGTAGCCACTGAGTACTGTATCGCTATCGCATTGGGCCGAACAACACCATTTACTTGTGACTGTATTCATGATACAGCACTGCCTCATTGCTTAATTGTACAATGTGGCTCTTCCTCTTTTCTGATGCTTTGTTGCTGCCAGTAACAATTTGCATATTTTCCATGGTGATAATGTGTTTGCACAATGCAGCTCTAGCTACAGAGAGAATGTAAACATGGGGTAATCAACTAGATTCAGCCTTAGGCGATTTTTGTCAGAGCGGATGGTTGGCGGATGGAACACAATTATAATTATAATTTTTACACTGCAAATTGCCCAAAAAGAGATTGTACTTGAAAATAACAATCATTTCATACCTTTATTACAATGAGACATGATCACATATTTCTCTTTTTTTATTCATGGGACAACTTGGGAACAGATCTTCTAAATTCCAAAATTTTGAACACTGAAAACACTGAAAACAATAAAAACTATTTACAGTACCAGTCAAAAGTTTCGACACACCTACTCATTCAAGGGTTTTTCTTAATTTTTTACCATTTTCTACATTGTAGAATAGTAGTGAAGACATCAAAACTATGAAATAACACATGTGGAATTATGTAGTATCCCAAAAAGTGTTAAACAAATCAAAATCTATTTTATAGGAATGACATGTATAGGGATGACATGTCCGGACAACATTTCCCCTTGACAGTCTGTAACCTCCTCAAGGAGAAAGCTGTATTTGGTAGCCAAATGTGGATGGAAAGTTGGAAGACCCATGTTGACCAGTCCAGATGGCAAAGGGCGATACCAGCCATGCAAATGGCAAGGAGCACTTTTTCAAAGTAGCTACTCATTGTCAAATGCCGCCTCCGTCATGCTGCTTTCAAGGTTTCTTTCCATTTCCTTTAGCCAGACGCAGCCTGTTCACTGTGAGCATTCAGCCTACCCCGATGGTCTCCTGGTAGTCATGGATAACAAACTTCATCCCACCTGCTGAACACTGGTTTCACAGGTCAAACCCAGGTTTATGAGCAAATTTCTTAAGTCAAGGTCAGTATCTCCTCTTACTGAAAAGCTATTATCGTTCATCATTTCTATGGACTGCATTAACAAATGGTTCGTACTGCCTAATACTTGTGGGTTGCCCTGTATATTCTTATTCAAATTTATGCCAAGTTGTGTTTTGAAAATACCTTTTGAAAAAAAACGAGTATTGTATTAATGAAACATATTATTACATGAATATTGTGACTATTTTCTATTTGGTTACATTTTAAGTAGTCTAATAATTAGTTGGGCTACATTTCCCAGGCCCAGATTATCCTACTTCTGGACTAAAAAGTCCTTTCAATTGAGACTCTCCAGTTCATTTTTGCTCACAGTCTTTTCAAATAAAGTGAGCTTCCATAGATAGAAAATATAAAGGTCAGGGGCAATGTAACCTACTCAGGTCAGGTGACTTCAACTGTCAAGTGTATATAGGCTGCTTCTGTATAGTCTTCTGTTCCATTCACACTAACCTGGTGTACCATCTCATTAATGCTCAAATTAATGTCATATTGAGAGTCCATACATTAATGAATAACTAGGCATATATTGTTTTTATGTGTTGTGATACAAAAGCAACCTCTGAAAGCACCATGATGTTTTGTGATTACAGGATTTAGTATCAACATGTTGACCCAGCTGACTGTTAGATTATAAAAAAATTATCACGGTTTTTCAATTTCGGTTTCGATTAGACATTAAATGCACTATGCATTATGTGGGTTGAATGCTGTAACTCTGAATAAAACAATTAATAAAAGTCCCATGATGGTAGTGACTGCCCATTACTGCTTATCACTTATTAACCATAATTTATTCACATTACTTTACTTTAATAATATATTTGTTTCATTTGATTACTTTATTATTTAATTCCAAGTCATCTCATCTCTATAGAGCTACTGTCTATGCTGTCTGACAAAATCACTATTTTAGTAGTTCTTGAAAATAAATACGGCAAACTTTTATGACTCTGAAAACCAGCTATGAATCACTTAAATCATGTATTTTCAGGCTCGCGAATCAACTGCCGAACAAGTTTAAAAGGGTGCGCAATGGATTATGGTCTCACGTTTTCTGCGTAAAACTATGTAGAATGTTGGCCGTTTGGAAACTACAACTCACTACTACATCGCACAGTTCAGGCATCATCTGATTTATCTCTACAGAAACTGCACATGGAGCTCACAGAAAAAAAACGAACAAAATGGAATTCAAATAATTGAACCGAAGTCGGTAACCTCAAGTAAAATGTTGAAAGTCTTCTTTAGTTAAAAACGCATGCAAATACGTGTGCCGTGGCAGTGTAGTTTAATGAAATAATGGTTTTTGTTGATATGACCATGTAAATAATTGAGAGGACATACAGTGTACATAGTGAGTGGATTGTTCTATGTTTTGTTTAATGAGCAGAGAGTGATTGACAAGGGACATTTATTGCATCATAAGCAGGTCAACAGGACAAGTTCACCACCGGCGGTGTCTGTATTATGGGGGAATGCAAAGCAAGGCAAATGAAAGTTTGACTAGCTAATTTAGAACTTTGTATATTTCAGGGAAAGGAGCTCAGGAGATAAGAGGTTAATTAATAATGGTTATGACGTATATTCTTTACAGCAGTATGTACCTTAGAGTGAAACATAAAAGCAAATACAGTGGGGGAAAAAAGTATTTGATCCCCTGCTGATTTTGTACGTTTGCCCACTGACAAAGACATGATCAGTCTATGATTTTAATGGTAGGTTTATTTGAACAGTGAGAGACAGAATAACAACAAAAAAATCCAGAAAAACGCATGTAAAAAATCTTATAAATTGATTTGCATTTTAATGAAGGAAATAAGTATTTGAACCCTCTGCAAAACATGACTTAGTACTTGGTGGCAAAACCCTTGTTGGCAATCACAGAGGTCAGACGTTTCTTGTTGTTGGCCACCAGGTTTGCACACATCTCAGGAGGGATTTTGTCCCACTCCTCTTTGCAGATCTTCTCCAAGTCATTAAGGTTTCGAGGCTGACGTTTGGCAACTCAACCTTCAGCTCCCCCACAGATTTTCTATGGGATTAAGGTCTGGAGACTGGCTAGGCCACTCCAGGACCTTAATGTGCTTCGTCTTGAGCCACTCCTTTGTTGCCTTGGCCGTGTGTTTTGGGTCATTGTCATGCTGGAATACCCATCCACTACCCATTTTCAATGCCCTGGCTGAGGGAAGGAGGTTCTCACCCAAGATTTGATGGTACATGGCCCCGTCCATCGTCCCTTTGATGCGGTGAAGTTGTCCTGTCCCCTTAGCAGAAAAACACCCCCAAAGCATAATGTTTCCACCTCCATGTTTGACGGTGGGGATGGTGTTCTTGGGGTCATAGGCAGCGTTCCTCCTCCTCCAAACACGGCAAGTTGAGTTGATGCCAAAGTGCTCGATTTTGGTCTCATCTGACCACAACACTTTCACCCAGTTCTCCTCTGAATCATTCAGATGTTCATTGGCAAACTTCAGACGGGCATGTATATGTGCTTTCTTGAGCAGGGGGACCTTGCGGGCGCTGCAGGATTTCAGTCCTTCACGGTGTAGTGTGTTACCAATTGTTTTCTTGGTGACTATGGTCCCAGCTGCCTTGAGATCATTGACAAGATCCTCCCGTGTAGTTCTGGGCTGATTCCTCACCGTTCTCATGATCATTGCAACTCCACGAGGTGAGATCTTGCATGGAGTCCCAGGCCGAGGGAGATTGACAGTTATTTTGTGTTCCTTCCATTTGAGAATAATCGCACCAACTGTTGTCACCTTCTCACCAAGCTGCATGGCGATGGTCTTGTAGCCCATTCCAGCCTTGTGTAGATCTACAATCTTGTCCTTGACATCCTTGGAGAGCTCTTTGGTCTTGGCCATGGTGGAGAGTTTGGAATCTGATTGATTGATTGCTTCTGTGGACAGGTGCCTTTTATACAGGTAACACGCTGAGATTAGGAGCACTCCCTTTAAGAGTGTGCTCCTAATCTCAGCTCGTTACCTGTATAAAAGACAACTGGGAGACAGAAATCTTTCTGATTGAGAGGGGGTCAAATACTTATTTCCCTAATTAAAATGCAAATCAATTTATAACATTTTTGACATGCGTTTTTCTGGATTTTTTTGTTGTTATTCTGTCTCTCACTGTTCAAATAAACCTACCATTAAAATTATAGACTGATAATTTCTTTGTCAGTCGGAAAACGTACAAAATCAGCAGGGGATCAAATACTTTTTTCCCTCACTGTAAATAGCCCAGAGATGGATAATAAAATCTAAATAGAATAATAAAAGCAACAAATAGCACCGACTCAAATGAGACATAAATACAGTAAGGTTGATGATAGGAGCACCTATCATGAAAATTGATGTTTTGTCTTCAGTCTTCCTTTAATTCGAAGACAATTACATTGAGATATCCAGAACATTGTAGTTCATTAATGTGTCCAAATTGTTGAAGCAGTGTCAATCTTCTTTGCTTCCATCAGACAAACGATGTGGGCCAGAGCGGTAATACTTTTCTGTGGCGTGGTATTCCTCTACCACCAGGTAAGAAGTACATTGCAATAGTATTTTAAATGAGCCAGTAGGACAATTTACACAGTAACCATGGATGTTAGTCAAGTAAATTAAGTAAAGGTAAGCACCGATAAAAACAACAAGACATGTTTTAAAGAAATTGAGGTAACCTAATGAATGTATCTTATTTCACAGACTAATTCCAGTTGACATACACTACCAGTCAAAAGTTTTAGAACACCTACTCATTCAAGGGTTTTTCTTTATTTTTACTATGAAATAACACACAAGGAATCATGTAGTAACCAAAAAAGTGTTAAACAAATCAAAATATATTTTATATTTGAGATTCTTCAAAAACAAAGACGCGGCGGTTGGAACCAAAAATGTCCAATTTGGACACCAGACCAAAGGACAAATTTCCACCGTTCTAATGTCCATTGCTTGTGTTTCTTGGCCCAAGCAGGTCTCTTCTTATTATTGGTGTCCTTTAGTAGTGGTTTCTTTGCAGCAATTTGACCATGAAGACCTGATTCACACAGTCTCCTCTGAACAGTTGATATTGAGATGTGTCCGTTACTTGAACTCTGTGAAGCATTTATTTGGGCTGCAATTTCTGAGGCTGGTAACTCTAACTCTGGGTCTTCCATTCCTGTGGCGGTCCTCATGAGAGGACTGATCTTCATATCTTAAAGTAATGATGGAATGTCGTTTCTCTTTGCTTATTTAAGCTGTTCTTGCCATAATATGGACTTGGTCTTTTACCAAATAGGGCTATCTTCTGTATACATCCCCTACCTTGTCACAACACAACTGATTGGCTCAATCACATTAAGAAGAAAGTAATTCCACATATTAACTTTTAACAAGGCACACCTGTTAATTGAAATGCATTCCAGGTGACTACCTCATGAAGCTGTTTGAGAGAATGCCAAGAGTGTGCAAAGCTGTCATCAAGGCAAAGGGTTGCTATTTGAAGAATCTCAAATATAAAGTATATTTTGATTTGTTTAACACTTTTTTTGGTTACTACATGATTCCATATGTGTTATTACATAGTTTTGATGTCTTCACTATTATTCTACATTTTTACATTTACATTTTAGTCATTTAGCAGACGCTCTTATCCAGAGCGACTTACAGTTAGTGCATACATTCTACAATGTAGAAAATAGTAAAAAAAATAAAGATAAACCCTTGAATGAGTAGGTGTTCTAAAACTTTTGACCGGTAGTGTATGTAGTTATTCACCCTTTGATGATGAAATCTAATGCGTCTCTCTTTTCATTTACACAGGCCTTAGCAGTGGGTGAGTTATTTGATCTGTATATTTATGTCTGAATACATAACAAACCAAGCAGTTACTCTCTATGAAGAGAACTAGAAAGGGGCCGCATGAGGACAATTGAATTTATAACTCGCTCACTCAAGCAGATGCACTCTTGAAGATCCTCCCCCTATCATTAGAATCAGCTGCTGAAAAGGCTCTCTTCCACATTTGCCTAAAATAAAAATGTTCCTTTATGTCACTGATTTTTTTAGATACCTACATGGCTGAGTTCATGGTAGAGAGCAATGTTACATTGGACATCTCTGGTACTCTATCATCAATCAAGGAAATAACTACAGTTAATGGAAATATGACTATTGAACTGCTTGAACTAACAGCGGGTACAGTATCAGTATTTCTACCAAATATGGTTTCATAGAGAAATGTTCCTTTATCAGTGTTTTTTCATCCATTGTCTGATTGTTGTTGATTGATAATGTGTGTTTCTGTGTAGAATGTGATATTGTCGGGGATGATTGTACATGTAACTGTTCGACAAAGTACATCTGGAGCAATGCGGTGTGTGACGAGTTCCAGTGTTGCAATGACTCATATTGTAACGCAAATATTTCTTACCTGCCAGCCTTCTGTATTCCCAAAGTGAAAGGTATTATTGTTGATACTGATATTTTTACTACCATTATTTGATATGATCAATAGGCTAGATAATGCTATTAACAATTATTGATTATTATTAATTATTGATTGTATAATTTTTGCTGTTATTTCTACTAATAATTGTAATTCACTGCTATTATTAATGTAGTTGTTGATATTGTTGCAGTATTATATTGTCACAATTATCATTTTTTGTTTTTGTTTACACAGTTCGCATTAATGGAAAAGTTACAGTGGAAAAAGTATTTAGTGAAACTAATACTATCAAACAACAGGTACATTTTCATTTGTATATTTAGGGAATTCAAATCTGCTGAAATAGTATAGTTTGGTTTAGATTAAATGAATAAAATGTATAATGACTTAAAGGAATGTATATACATTTCTTATAACCTGAACAAGTGATACCTGAACACACATTATATTTAATATTGATGAAAACATTTCCTTTTTCTCTCAGCTTACAGAGGGTTTTCAAAAATTAAATGGGTTTGAGGGCCTTAATGTATCTGGACCTAGGTAATACATTCAACATTAATTATGGGATTTATTCATTCTTTAATATTTGGCAGAGTGCTTGTTTTTCTCCCCAAAGATGCAACATCAATTTCTGTTTTTGTCTCCCTTTCACCCATTGGCAACTCAATATTGACACATAAGGGGTGATGGCCACATTGTTGATTTCGAAGTGGATCTCAGTGTCATATTTCTGACTAAAAAACTTGCAAACATAACAGCTGACCTGGAAACTACTGTAGGCTCCTCTGCCAAAATATCTGTTGAAACATCAGGTAAATGTCCTGCCTCTTCCATTACAGTACAGTCCTTTCACGTAGTGATATTAAGACCATGATATCTGCCACATTAGGCTCAGATAAGGCTCTGCACACTCCAATCAGATGCAGTTGCAGAGTTTTTATCTGCTAAGCTTTTGGTTCTATGATAACCTTCGAACCATACAAACAACTGCAAAGACAGTATGATATTAAGAAATGTAGCAAGAATTATGGTATGAAATTGATTATGTCTGGTTGGTAATGATTATGTGAAGCGTGTAAAGATGTATTGTATTCTTTTTTGTATTGATACTGTATGTCTCTACTTTTCCACAGGATTTGTGAGCATTCAGTATCCAATGAACACAGTGGCATACCGCTCAACACCGACGCTGAGCTGCACATTTGATAAAACAACATTTGATGAAACAGACGGCACTTGGAACTGGAACTTGATAAAGGGAAGTGAGACATTTGGTCTGAACACTGGAACCAGCATAACCGTCACATTCCCAGAGGCATCACCCGACTGTACCACAGTCCAAATTAAAAAGTTGTCAGGGGACTGGGCAGGTGCGTCTGGGAGACCTATGATGCTTGCCAATATAAATCGAGGGAATAGGATTATATTTCCTGTTTATGTAGTTATTGTAAATATTAAATCTGATTTGTTCGATGCTGAAATATGCCTACTGATATGATAATGTTTATTGCTTCTTTATTGCTTCTGAAGGAATTTATAAGTGTGGATTTTCCAAAGGATCCATTGTGCACGCAGCCTCTGCAGAGTTGAAGGTAGCCCTGCTACCAGATGAGATCACCATGACGAGTGCCCCACTGACTGTAGAATGCCAAGGTCCAAGCCCTCAAAGTGTGATGGTCAACGCAACCATCAAGAACAGCACAGAGATTTACAATGTTACTTGGTCATACCAAGCTCAAATGGAATCCCAAAATCCCAGCTCAGGTACACTTATGAACTGTGTCTTGAACTATGTATCACGTTATTTCTCTTTGTGCTCAAAATGTATAAAGTTGCAAATTTCAACATTATTTTCTAGTCTCGCCAGCGGGGACCAGCTACAGCATAAATCCAAAGATAAATTGCGAGCAATCAAAATTACCGCATGTTGTCACAGTCAACTTTACAAACCAGGAGAACGAGACTGAAAGTGCAAGCATAACTATACCAGTGATTTATGGTATGTTTTAGTTGTATGAGTCCTTTGAATTAACTTACTTAATCCTCTTAATCTCTTTTGGACATAAGGCCACTTCAACAAGTCACTTAAGAAACACATTTGAATGACAGAAATAAACTTGTATGGTTTATTTATACAACATTTACAAAAATGAAGTGGATGCTTAGTTCTTATTAATAGTCCTCACTGACAAAAGCTTGTTTTTATCAGCTAAGGAAAGGGAGACGGCTTGTTTAGTAGACTATCTTTGGCCAAAAACCCCAAAAGGCGAAACTATTGTCATCCGACAATGTGAGCCGAGAAGAGTGGGCTATAACGAGCGGACATGCAAGGGGCCTGAATGGATGGATGTGCTGGATAACTGTGTCAGTGAGGAACTTAATAACATTCTCAATGCAGCAGAAGTGAGTATGGCTTTAAACCTTCTGTACTCATACAATTCTCATACGTTAAACTTGATATAGAACATTGGTAGTGTTTTGGGGGATGCCTATATTTTGAGTGAAAGCGCTTGCATTCCTGCATTACAACATTACTCACGGGTTGGTGATATATCACATTCTTCAACTACACATCCAGCCACTGGAATAATGTGACTATCATAAAAATATTTTAGGCCTGTAGAATGTGTTGGTATTGGAAAGAAAGTTACTATTCCATGTATGTTGTACCATTACAGAACTTTAGAGAGGGACTTGGGGCCACTCAGGACGTCGCTCTTGAAATATTTTCTGGGTTGAAGAACAACACAGTTGCTGGCACGGGCAGCTCAGTTGCTGATTTGAATGCATCCATCAGTGTTCTGGATGTCATGTCTGAAGCATCAGAAACCATCACCCTGGATGAGTCCGTTTTAGATGTGAGCCATTCTGTTTTTTTATGTTAGATAGATTACTCTTTACATGAGCAATCTGCAGTTGCTATGTCCATTTTTGGACTAAGTCATGATATATAGCCATTGATTCTAGAATAATATAACTTACAAAGGCCTCAGTAGCTTAGTTCAACTGTCTTAACACATCAGAACCCAAAATAGAAACACTGTACAGCTGGAGAATGGTTAAAACTATAATTTCATCCATAGCTCCATCTACAGTGAGGGAAAAAAGTATTTGATCCCCTGCTGATTTTGTACGTTTGCCCACTGACAAAGACATGATCAGTCTATGGTTTTAATGGTAGGTTTATTTGAACAGTGAGAGACAGAATAACAAAAAATGCAGAAAAACGCATGTCAAAAATGTTATAAATTCATTTGCATTTTAATGAGGGAAATAAGTATTTGACCCCTCTGCAAAACATGACTTAGGTCAGACGTTTCTTGTAGTTGGCCACCAGGTTTGCACAGATCTCAGGAGGGATTTTGTTCTACTCCTATTTGCAGATCTTCTCCAAGTCATTAAGGTTTCGAGGCTGACGTTTGACAACTCGAACCTTCAGCTCCCCCACAGATTTTCTATGGGATTAAGGTCTGGAGACTGGCTAGGCCACTCCAGGACCTTAATGTGCTTATTCTTGAGCCACTCCTTTGTTGCCTTGGCCGTGTGTTTTGGGTCATTGTCATGCTGGAATACCCATCCACGACCCATTTTTCAATGCCCTGGCTGAGGGAAGGAGGTTCTCACCCAAGATTTGACGGTACATGGCCCCGTCCATCGTCCCTTTGATGCGGTGAAGTTGTCCTGTCCCCTTAGCAGAAAAACACCCCCAAAGTACTCCTGAGTGGCGCAGTGGTCTAAGGCACTGCATCGCAGTGCTAACTGTGCCACTAGAGATCCTGGTTCGAATCCAGGCTCTGTCGCAGCCGGCCGCGACCGGGAGACTCATGGGCGGCACACAATTGGCCCAGCGTCGTCCAGGGTAGGGGAGGGAATGGCCGGCAAGGATGTAGCTCAGTTGATAGAGCATGGCGTTTGCAACGCCAGGGTTGTGGGTTTGATTCCCACGGGGGGGGCAGTATAATTTTTTTTTTTTAATAATGTATTCACTAACACTAACTTCTGGATAAGAGCGTCTGCTAAATGACTAAAATGTAAAAAAGCATAATGTTTCCACCTCCATGTTTGATGGTGGGGATGGTGTTGTAGGGGTCATAAGCAGCATTCCTCCTCCTCCAAACATGTTGAGTTGATGCCAAAGAGCTCGATTTTGGTCTCATCTGACCACAACACTTTCAAACAGTTCTCCTCTGAATCATTCAGATGTTCATTGGCAAACTTCAGACGGGCCTGTATATGTGCTTTCTTGAGCAGGGGGACCTTGAGGGCGCTGCAGGATTTCAGTCCTTCACGGCGTAGTGTGTTACCAATTGTTTTCTTGGTGACTATGGTCCCAGCTGCCTAGAGATCATTGACAAGATCCTCCCGTGTAGTTCTGGGCTGAATCCTCACTGTTCTCATGATCATTGCAACTCCACGAGGTGAGATCTTGCATGGAGCCCCAGGCCGAGGGAGATTGACAGTTCTTTTATGTTTCTTCCATTTGCGAATAATTGCACCAACTGCTGTCACCTTCTCACCAAGCTGCTTGGCGATGGTCTTGTATCCCATTCTAGCCTTGTGTAGGTCTACAATCTTGTCCCTGACATCCTTGGAGAGCTCTTTCGTCTTGGCCATGGTGGACAGTTTGGAATCTGATTGATTGATTGCTTCTGTGGACAGGTGTCTTTTATACAGGTAACAAGCTGAGATTAGGAGCACTCCCTTTAAGCGTGTGCTCCTAATCTCAGCTCGGTACCTGTATAAAAGACACATGGGAGCCAGAAATCTTTCTGATTGAGAGGGGGTCAAATACTTATTTCCCTCATTAAAATGCAAATCAATTTATAACATTTTTGACATGCGTTTTTCTGGATTTTGTTGTTGTTATTCTGTCTCTCACTGTTCAATTAAACCTACCAATAAAATTATAGACTGATCATTTCTTTGTCAGTGGGCAAATGTACAAAATCAGCAGGGGATCAAATACTTTTTTCCCTCACTGTATGAATTTGAGAGTGGTTACATTCCTCTAACTCCATCCCTGAGATATTGACCAAAACAGTGGCACTTTGTTATTGTTTGAACTGCAGATTGCACCTTTAAACGGTTGCCAAATATTGGGTGACTTGCACATACCCCAGTCAAGAGTTATACTGTTGTGTACAATATATCTCATACAGAAACATTAATTTGTCAAATAAAATTCTCAGGTTTTTCTTGGTGCAGCAAGCAACATGTTGAATAACCCTTGGAAGGCAGTCAACAAAACCATTGAATATGGAATGTCCTCAAAATACCTCAAGTCTGTCGAGGGTCTAGTAAAGAACATTAAAATGAATACCAGTAACGGAAATGACACCCCAAATCTACAATTCAAACTCTGCCGAGCTCAAAACAACTCATCTTGCAATCAAACTGTGTTTGGCGTGGAGGTCAAATTGGCCCAGTCCTCAGGAATAGTAAAAACTGTGGGAGTAAAAAATCTGGTTGACAAATTAAACAATTCAAAATTCCCAGACAGTGAGTTCCCTAGCATTGTGGTGTCAGCCACACTGCAAAACAGTAACGACTCCAAAATAGACATCAAATTGGACTTTCCCATCAACCAGTCAATGGCTCAAGACTCTAAAATCCTCTGTGTGTTCTGGAACACCACGTTGAAGGAATGGTCTGAAGAAGGCTGCAAGTGGAAGGAAATGGTCAACAACAGAAGCTACTGCGAGTGCACCCACCTGACCTCCTTCTCAGTGCTCATGTCCAAGACCCCGCCGAACCTGCCCTTTCTGGATGAGATCACCTACGTAGGCCTGGGCATGTCCATCTGCTCCCTCCTCGTCTTCCTCTTCATCGAGGCGCTGGTGTGGTCGGCCGTTGTGAAGTCCAACCTCTCGCACTTCCGCCACACAGCCCTGGTCAACATCTCTCTATGCCTTTTATTGGCCGACTGCAGTTTCCTAGCCTCGTCCTTCCCCAGCATCTCTGCAACCTGGTGCCTCATCCTGACCGTGACCAAGCATTTCTTCTTCCTGGCTATGTTCTGCTGGATGCTATGCCTCAGCGTCATGCTAATACACCAGCTCATCTTTGTCTTCCACCCGCTGAGGAAGAGGGTGTATCTGCTCTTTTCCACCGTCCTCGGCTACGTCTGTCCCACAGTGATCGTGGCAGCTACCTATGTGTACTACAAATACACGGAAAACCCCTACTATGACACGAAAACCTGCTGGCTCACTTACGATGGACTTCTGATAGGGTCCATTCATTCATTTCTTCTGCCCGTCGGGACGATTGTTTTGATGAATCTCTTCTCCATGTGTGTTGTCATCATGACGCTCCTAAAGTCCAATATCCCTGATGGGAGTAAAGCCGACGAGAACGAGACAGCCAAAAGCATCCTGAAAGTGGTGCTCTTTTTAACACCAGTCTTTGGGATAACATGGGTTTTCGGATTCTTTGTGCTCATTGATTTAAACCAACTAATGGTTAATGTGATGCATTATGCTTTCACCATCATAAACTCCTTACAGGTACTTTTTCATCCATTTTCCATTACAAATATTATTGTCTGAAACTATTGAGTGAAAGGAGCAGAAATCAGTTTTAACCATTGTATTTATTTATCGTGTCCAATTTTTTCAGGGCTTCTTCATTTTGCTGACTGGATGTTTTGCAGAGAAAAAGGTATTTGTCGATCATTAGGGATCTCATGTGATATAATATTATTTAATAGTGTGTTACAATAGTGAACTATGTATACTATGTACTACCACTACTGCATTTTTGTCATGTTAATACCAGGTGCGAGATGAAGTGTTGAGACTAATCTTGGCTGGGGTGAGTTCTGCTCTTATAGTTGCTTTGGTTGTCTTCCCATTCATTTATAGAGCAGGAAAATGTGGTTAAATGTTCTTAAGTTGCTCTTATACCTGTGTAGTAATGCTATCATTATGCTAGTTACAACATTGTACTTACATAGTACTATGGCAATTGCTTTGTAATAGTAATGGAATTGAACGGCTTTTGTTATACACAAATGGAATGCGGAGTGTGTAATAACAAACAACGCTCGGCTCCATTCCTTTGTAATTAGAATGCAAAGCCAATTAGAGAACAATATACCAACATTGTAATACAATGCTGTTATTATAGAACGTACAGTGTTACTACACAGAAAAGCAACTTAATGTCAATTGTTACTGAAAACTCAGATCACCTCTCTCACCAGGCATCTACTCCCAAAGGGAATAGTGAGAATATGAAAGTCCCCTTCAAAAAGTGATGAACATCAAGGTTTGTACAGTCTTGATACAGGACACATATGTCTGCTGCTGACTGCAGAACACATGTAATTAATGCAATTAACACTTAACTATTACACAATGTTTTACTCTTCAAGCCCTTAATAAGTTAAATCAGATGTGTTAGTACTGGGCTGCAAAAAAAGCCTTAAGGGTCTGCAGGATTGGGGATTGAAGAACACTGTACTCATCATATGTTTTCTATCTCAGAGAACTAGCTATATACTGGATCAGGACCAACCCACCCATCTGCCACTACTCTCACCTAGAGGGAAACATCCACCTGGTTGGTTCCTCATCGATAGGGATGGCTAGGTGGTGTTTAGACAGGTCTTATCATGATTTCATTATATTATGTCAATAACCTATTATGTTTCATATTAATAACTAAACTCATACACATTAATCAATTGCTAAACACATCTTTGTGATTTCCTGTAAACATTTGTATTCCTATTCTCTAAAAACAGTACTGTAGCATACTTTAATGTCAGAAGAGATGTCGGATTATTACTGCTATGTTGGTCAATGACATTTCGTTAATATAATTTATTTATTGAGTTGTCCTGCACTTGCATTATGACTGTAGATGAAATGCGTAAATCAAAGTTATTGTAATAAACCATAAGGCCGGGATTCAAATCAGAGGGGTGTTGTAGACCAGGCCCAGTCCTGGCCCCTGCAAACCTAGAATAGTCTCAGTAAGAAAAATGACGTTGAAAAGACTTCTAAAATAGGTATTTTCCAGACGTTGAAGTTAGGTTCAATTTAGGTTCTGAATGAAATGTGAAAAGACGTATTTTCCAGACGTTTAAAATACATATTTTCCAGACGTTGAAAAATATGTATTTTCCAGAAGTTTAAATCAGGTAAATTTTTGGTTCTGAATGAAAGTTGAAAACAAGTAATTGATAGACGTCTATGTTTGGACCAAATCAAGGTCGGTCCAGACCGGACCAAATCTGAACCAAAAATAGACGTCTATGTTTGGACCGAATCAAGTCCAGACTGGAAAAATTCTGAACCAAACATAGACGTCTATGATTGGTTCAGATTTCGTCCGAAGCTGACAGATAATCAATGTCTGTGTCGCCTGAAATTGAATTTTATGAATGTCCATCTACAGTGAGGGGAAAAATATTTGATCCCCTGCTGATTTTGTACGTTTGCCCACTGACAAAGAAATGATCAGTCTATAATTTTAATGGTAGGTTTATTTGAACAGTGAGAGACAGAATAACAACAAAAAAATCCAGAAAAACGCATGTCAAAAATGTTATAAATTGATTTGCATTTCAATGAGGGAAATAAGTATTTGACCCCATCTCAATCAGAAAGATTTCTGGCTCCCAGGTGTCTTTTATACAGGTAACGAGCTGAGATTAGGAGCACACTCTTAAAGGGAGTGCTCCTAATCTCAGTTTGTTACCTGTATAAAAGACACCTGTCCACACAAGCAATCAATCAATCAGATTCCAAACTCTCCACCATGGCCAAGACCAAAGAGCTCTCCAAGGATGTCAGGGACAAGATAGTAGACCTACACAAGGCTGGAATGGGCTACAAGATCATAGCCAAGCAGCTTGGTGAGAAGGTTACAACAGTTGGTGCGATTATTCGCAAATGGAAGAAACACAAAATAACTGTCAATCTCCCTCAGCCTGGGGCTCCATGCAAGATCTCACCTCGTGGAGTTGCAATGATCATGAGAACAGTGAGGAATCAGCCCAGAACTACACGGGAGGATCTTGTCAATGATCTCAAGGCAGCTGGGACCATAGTCACCAAGAAAACAATTGGTAACACACTACGCTGTGAAGGACTGAAATCCTGCAGCGCCCGCAAGGTCCCCCTGCTCAAGAGAGCACATATACAGGCCCGTCTGAAGTTTGCCAATGAACATCTGAATGATTCAGAGGAGAACTGGGTGAAAGTGTTGTGGTCAGATGAGACCAAAATTGAGCTCTTTGGCATCAACTCAACTCGCCGTGTTTGGAGGAGGACGAATGCTGCCTATGACCCCCAAGAACACCATCCCCACCGTCAAACATGGAGGTGGAAACATTATGCTTTGGGGGTGTTTTTCTGCTAAGGGGACAGGACAACTTCACCGCATCAAAAGGACGATGGACGGGGCCACGTACCGTCAAATCTTGGGTGAGAACCTCCTTCCCTCAGCCAGGGCATTGAAAATGGGTCGTGGATGGGTATTCCAGCATGACAATGACCCAAAACACACGGCCAAGGCAACAAAGGAGTGGCTCAAGAAGAAGCACATTAAGGTCCTGGAGTGGCCTAGCCAGTCTCCAGACCTTAATCCCATAGAAAATCTGGGGAGGGAGCTGAAGGTTCGAGTTGTCAAACGTCAGCCTCGAAACCTTAATGATTTGGAGAAGATCTGCAAATAGGAGTAGAACAAAATCCCTCCTGAGATCTGTGCAAACCTGGTGGCCAACTACAAGAAACGTCTGACCTCTGTGATTGCCAACAAGGGTTTTGCCACCAAGTACTAAGTCATGTTTTGCAGAGGGGTCAAATACTTATTTCCCTCATTAAAATGCAAATCAATTTATAAAAATTTTTGCATGCGTTTTTCTGGATTTTTTTGTTGTTATTCTGTCTCTCACTGTTCAAATAAACCTAACATTAAAATGATACACTGATCATGTCTTTGTCAGTGGGCAAATGTACAAAATCAGCAGGGGATCAAATACTTACTGTATGTGGTAGGCCTAACGTTTGTAAAACACCAAAAAAAGACAGCCAAAAGACGTTGCCGTTGGTCCGTGCTTACTGGGCTGTAGCCTACCATGTCAGCCCACAATGGAATCTAATGAATGCCCATCCATGTGGTAGTCCTACCGTTTGTAAAACAGACACTTGCATTGCCTTTATTAGTCCTGATTCCTGTGACTAATCAATTTGGCTATTTAAGCTCTGAAAATCGGATACCCAAGTTCATCAGGAGTTATCCTGAGCCTATTTGCAATGAGAATCAATGAGTTTACACAGCGGGAAATGCAGAAGTATTTTATTTTTCGCTATGATCAGCTGTCAAGAATTTACATATACAAACTTGAAACCACTGATCATGACAATTTAGCCCACGGGGTGAAACTCCTGGACAGCAATTGTGAGTAGCCTGATTGTCCATTCCATACTGCCCATTTTACTTTGACCTGTCCTGTTTTTAGGATATGTTAGTTGTGAACATATCAGCAAATTTTATATTTGATTAGGCTCCAATTAGGATGGGCTATTTGATCTGAGAAACCTTCACGGTGTACAAAGTGTCCGTCTCATTACATTGTCATACAGCAATGAGTCTCTCCAACAGCACCCTGGAGCTTTGATTATTTGAATCAGCTGTGTAGTGCTAGGGCAAAAACCAAAACGTGCACCCGGGGGGCCAGGACCGAGCTTGGGAAACCCTGTTGTAGAAAAGCACATTGCCTAGCAACAAGGTGTCTTTTAAAGGCTATTTCCCCAACATTTGCGGAGATTGCGTTCATTGTAAACACTGCAGATATCGGCGCAAGCGGAAATTAGCTTCAAATGCACTTCATTTGCTGTACACTTGTAGACAACGCACCTTTGATTGAATCCCGGCCTAATAGTTTTTTATTTTAAAGCTAGATTAACATCTATGGTGAAAAATGATTTAGGGGCTGTCAATGTTTTAACCCCTAGTTGAACCCCTCCTCCCAAAACCAATGTGCCTGTTCAATGTGTAAACTGATGTTTTTAAACTGTAGTGCTTTGTGTTTTATCTTTTAAATGTTTGTGTGCTGCTTTTTGAAACCAGGTCTGTCTTACAAAAATAAATGTGTAATCTCAATGAGACTAAGGGCTCTATGAAATCCGTATCGCGGAAGTTCAGCGTTACAGTGTGATTATCGGAAATTATCTTTACATTTATATCGCGCAATCTGTAACGCTTCAGTAATACAGATTGAATAGAGCCCTAACCTGGTAAAATAAAGGTAAAATAAATAAATAAATAATCTAAACTCACTGCCACCAATTTATTGTTAGGAATATAGCAGCATAAATTGTGGCTGTAGACCAAATGCATGTAAGTAATAGAATGAGAAACTAAGATTAACTAGCTTTACTAGGGAAGGGTAGTATCTCAATTAGTCTATGGCCTAGATTCAATCTGGAACGTGGAAGATCCACGTTATAGTGATTGACATCTAAAGGCAATGTTCCCACGTTCGCAGAGACTGAATTCACGCTAAGACGCTGCATATGTTGGTTCAATCAGAAGTTACCTTTAAATGTCAATCGCGCTGTAACGCAGATCTTCTGCAGTCCGGATTGAATCTAGCCCTATGTTAATAATTAATTATTACATTGTTATCTGTATGTGTGTGCTCTTTCAACCATCTCATAAATAAAGCGACAGAAATCTCACAGAAACTATAATTTCATTCTTGAGCAACTTGCAACAATGTTATTTTAGTGCATGCATGTACAATTACAAGTGTCCAAACCAAACATAAACATTATAAGTAATTAATATATATTTTTACATACAGTTGATACCAGGCCTGGCTCCAGGATGATATGCCTGAGGGGGCATTTTAAATCCATGGGGTGGGTGGGGGGGAGCACAACTAGAATAATGCTTTAGAGCTCCAATAAAAACAAGGTAGATTGGTCCTACTACTGTTCAAATGTACAAAGATGTATCTGAAATGTAGCCGTACACGTCAACAACTGTTGTTTTATAGAATAACAACAAACATTTACCTGGAGTTAACTCTGCAAATATCACTGCTGGGTGATTTGAAAAGTCATAGTCAATTCGATCAATAAAATAATAATACTCTTAACAAAAATGTTCATCTTTAATTTACACTCTGTAGAAACTATGAGAATAGAAGGGTCAGAACTTTTGTGAAACATCATAGTATAGTTGAAATATATATGGCAAATAGAAATCAAAACTGGATGGTGTTCAGAAATAGATGGGAAGGGGTTGAGGGTAGTTGAAGGATGGGACAAAAAACTAATAAAAGATAACTAATGTAAAATATACTGTGTCCTTAAAATGTATATAGCATGTACTGTATAAGATGGAAGTAGAAGCCTAAGTGTTGTTGTCCATTAGTTTACTCCAATTATGGGAGGGGTGGTAGGGTTAGGGGAAAATAATAAAGGATAATATTTAAAAATATATACAGTGATGTCAAGGTCTGATGTGGATGCGGTGGTGGAGTCAAGCGCAAGACACAGAGGAATAGTCAAGACGACTTTACTAATACCTCTCAAGGTACACACAAATTAACAGCCTCCAAAAACACAAGAGGTGTAACAAATACGCGAGTGCGTAAAACCCACAAAAGCCAAGGTCACAGAACCTATACATACACGACAGGCGACAATAACACACAAAATGCAAACCTAACACAGGGGAACTTATAGGAGACATAATCAAGACAGAATACGAGACAGGTGCACCAACTAGACATAACCAAACAAACATCGAAAACATCAAGCGGTAGTAGCTAGTACTCCGGGGACGACGAACGCCGAAGCCTGCCCGAGCAAGGAGGTGGAGCAGCCTCGGCGGTCTCCGTGACAGTACCCCCCCTTGACGCGCGGCTCCAGCCGTGCGCCGACCCCGGCCTCGGGGACGGCCAGGAGGACGCGGAGCAGGACGCGTAGGATGACTCCGGTGGAACTCCGTCAGGAGGGAGGGATCTAAAATGTCCCTCCTAGGCACCCAGCACCGTTCCTCCGGTCCGTACCCCTCCCACTCCACGAGATACTGCAGACCCCCCCATCCGACGTCTCGAATCCACGATGGACCGGACTGAGTACGCCGGAGCCCCCTCGATGTCCAGTGGGGGCGGAGGAGTCGCCCTTATCTCACTGTCCTGGAGTGGACCAGCTACCACCGGCCTGACGAGGATTCAGTCTCCTAGCTGCCCGGATGTACTCCAGGTTACGATGGTCAGTCAGAATGAGAAAAGGGTGTTGAGCCCCCTCAAGCCAATGCCTCCACACCTTTAGGGCTTGAACCACGGCGAGCAGCTCCCTGTCCCCCACGTCATAATTACGTTCCGCCGGGCTGAGCTTCTTAGAGTAAAAAGCGCAGGGCCGGAGTTTAGGGGGGGTGCCTGAGCGTTGAGACAGTACAGCCCCAATACCGGCCTCTGACGCGTCCACCTCCACCTGGAACGCTAAAGCGGGATCCGGATGCGCCAGCACCGGAGCAGAGGTGAACAGGTCCTTCAGTTTACCAAACGCCCTGTCCGCCTCAGCTGACCACTGCAAACGCACCGGGCCCCCCTTCAGCAGGGAGGTGATGGGAGCTGCCACCTGTCCAAAACCCCGGATAAACCTCCGGTAGTATTTGGCAAAACCCAAAAACCGCTGCACTTCCTTAACCGTGGTTGGAGTCGGCCAATTACGCACGGCTGAAACGCGGTCAATCTCCATCTCCACCCCTGACGCGGACAATCGATGGCCCAGGAAGGAGATGGACTCCTGGAAAAACAGACATTTCTCTGCCTTGACATACAAGTCATGCTCCAACAGCCTACCCAACACTCGACGCACCAGGGCTACATGCTCGGCTCGTGTAGAAGAGTAAACTAGTATGTCGTCAATATACACTACTACACCCTGCCCATGCAAATCTCGTCCACAAAGGATTGGAAGACTGAAGGAGCATTCATTAACCCGTATGGCATGACGAGATACTCGTAGTGACCCGAGGTGGTACTAAATGCTGTCTTCCATTCATCTCCCTCCCTAATGCGCACCAAGTTGTAGGCGCTCCTGAGATCCAGTTTTGTGAAGAAACGCGCTCCGTGTAATGATTCCGTCATACTCGCAATCAGAGGGAGTGGATAACTGTATTTCACAGTGATCTGATTGAGACTACGGTAATCAATACACGGGCACAACCCTCCATCCTTCTTCTTCACAAAAAAGAAACTCGAGGATGCAGGGGAAGTGGAGGGCCGTATGTATCCCTGTCTCAGAGACTCGGCTATGTATGTCTCCATAGCCACCTTCTCCTCTTGAGACAGAGGATACACATGACTACGCGGAAGTGCAGCACCTGCCTGGAGGTCTATCGCACAATCCCCCTGTCTATGAGGTGGCAATCGCGTCGCCCTAGTCTTGCTAAACACTAGTGCCAAATCATCATACTCAGGAGGAATGTGCAGTGCGGGCAATTGGTTCGGACTCTCCACCGTGGTCGCCCCTACGGAAACACCTAGACATCGCCCAACACACTGGGCAGACCACTCCTTGAGAGCCCTCTGTTGCCACGAAATGGTGGGGTCATGGGCGATTAACCAAGGAAGCCCCAGCACCACGGGATACGCAGGAGAGTCGATCAGATATAACTGAATGATCTCCTCATGACCCTCCTGCGCCTTCATCTTTAGTGGCGCTGTGACCTCCCTAATCAACCCAGATCCCAACAGACGGCTATCTAAGGCATGAATCGGGAAAGGCACATCTACTGGTCGGAGGGGAATCCCTAACTTAACACAAAAATTACGATCAATAAAATTCCCAGCTGTGCCTGAATCGACTTGCGCCTTATGCTGGGAATGAGATGCAACCTGGGGGAATACTACAGGTATACACATGTGACCAACAGAGAGCTCTGGGTGAGTTGGGCGCCTACTCACCTGGAATGACTCCCCAGTGCGTGACCTGTTGCCTCAATCCCCTGGAGACCCTCCCCAGCACCGAACCGCAGTGTGTCCTCTACGGCCACAGTTGGTGCAGGGGACGGCCTCCCTCCAGATCTCTCTCCTCCTCTCTCTAGCGCCAGCACCCCCAAGCTCCATAGGGCTCGGCTCAGAGGTGCTGGGGGATGGAATGGACGGCCCCAACTCCGGACGTCCACAGGTAGCCAGCAGGGTATCCAGACGGATTGACATGTCCACCAACTGGTCGAAGGTTAAATTGGTGTCCCTGCAGGCCAACTCTCGTCGAACGTCCTCTCGCAGGCTGCACCGATAGTGGTCGATGAGGGCCCTCTCATTCCACCCCGCATCTGCCGCTAGAGTCCGGAAGTCCAGGGCGAACTCCTGTGCGCTCCTCTTCCCCTGTCGGAGGTGGAACAGACGCTCCCCCGCCGCTTTACCCTCTGGAGGATGATCGAAAACAGCCCTGAAGCGGCGGGAGAACTCCGCGTAGCTGATGGTGGCGGCGTCTATTCCCCTCCATTCGGCATTGGCCCACTCCAAAGCCTTGCCGGCGAGACAGGAGATGAGGGCGGAAACGCTCTCGTATCCCGAGGGCGCCGGGTGTATGGTTGCCAGGTAGAGCTCCACCTGAAGGAGGAACCCCTGACACCCGGCTGCGGTGCCATCATATGCCCTCGGGAGCGAGAGCCGAATCCCACTGGACTCCGGAGCTGGTATGATGGGGCTGGCCGATGGTGGTGGTACGGTAGGAGGAGGTGTGGGCAAGCCTCCACTCTCCAATCGGCGCAGGGTGTTCATGACTTCTTGCATGGCGGCGCCGAGTCGGTGGATCATGGCGTCCTGGCTGCTGACCCGCTCCTCCAGTGACTCGTTCACCGCCGCTGCTGCTCCTGCTGACTCCATAGGTGGTGTGTTATTCTGTCAAGGTCTGATGTGGATGCGGTGGTGGAGTCAAGCGCAGGACACAGAGGAATAGTCAAGACGACTTTACTAATACCTCTCAAAGTACACACAAATTCACAGCCTCCAAAAACACAAGAGGCGTAACAAAATACGCAAGTGTGTAAAACCCACAAAAGCCAAGGTCACAGAACCTATACATACACGACAGGCGACAATAACACACAAAATGCAAACCTAACACAGGGGAACTTATAGGAGACATAATCAAGACAGAATACGAGACAGGTGCACCAACTAGACATAACCAAACAAACATCGAAAACATCAAGCGGTAGTAGCTAGTACTCCGGGGACGACGAACGCCGAAGCCTGCCCGAGCAAGGAGGAGGAGCAGCCTCGGCGGTCTCCGTGACAAGTGAATTTGGAAAGTATTCAGATCCCTTGACTTATTCTACATTTTGTTATGTTACAGACTTATTCTAAAATTGATTAAATTAATGTTTTTCCTCATCAATCTACACACAATACCCCATAATGACAAAGCAAAAACAGGTTTTTAGACATTTTAGGAAAATTACAAATAACAGAAATGCATTATTTACATAATTATTCAGACCCCTTGCTATGAGACTCGAAATTGAGCTCAGGTGCATCATGTTTCCATTGATCATCCTTGAGATGTTTCTACAACTTGTTTTGAGTCCACCTGAGGTAAATTCAATTTATTGGGCATGATTTGGAAAGGAACACACCTGTCTATATAAGGTCCCACAGTTGACAGTGCATGTCAGAGCAAAAACCAAGCCATGAAGTCGAAGGAATTGTCCGTAGCGCTCTGAGACAGGATTGTGTCGAGGAACAGATCTGGAGAAGGGTACCAAAAAATGTGTGCAGCATTGAAGGTCCCCAAGAACACAGTGGCCCCATCATTCTTAAACGGAAGAAGTTTGGAACCATCAAGACTCTTCCTAGAGCTGGCCGCCCAGCCAAACTGAGCAATCGGGGGAGAAGGGCCGTGGTCAGGGAGGTGACCAAGAACCCGATGGTCACTCTGACAGAGCTCCAGAGTTCCTCTGTGGAGATGGGAGAATCTTCCAGAAGGACAACCATCTCTGCAGCACTCCACCAAATCAGGCCTTTTTGGTAGAACGGCCAGATGCAAGCCACTCCTCAGTAAAAGGCACATGACAGCCCGCTTGGAGTTTGCCAAAAGGCACCTAAAGGACTCTGACCATGAGAAACAAGATTCTCTGGTCTGATGAAACCAAGATTGAACTCTTTGGCCTGAATGCGAAGCGTCACGTCTGGAGGAAACCTTGCACCATCCCTATGGTGAAGCATGGTGGTGGCAGCTGGCAGGATCATGCTGTGGGGATGTTTTTCCGCGGCAGGGACTGGGACACTAGTCAGGATCGAGGGAAAGATGAACGGAGCAAAGCCAGAGAGATCCTTGATGTTAACCTGCTCCAGAATGCTCAGAACCTCAGACTGGGGTGAAGATTCACCTTCCAACAGGACAATGACCCTACGCACACAGCCAAGACAACACAGGAGTGGCTTTGGGAAAAGTCTCTGAATGTCCTTGAGTGGCCCAGCAAGAGCCCGGACTTGAACCCGATCTAACATCTCTGGAGAGACCTGAAAATAGCTGTGCAGTGACACTCCCCATCCAACGTGACAGAGCTTGAGAGGATCTGCAGAGAAGAATGTGAGAAACTCCCCAAATACAGGTGTGCCAAGCTTGTAGCGTCACACCCAAGATGACTCAATGCTGTAATCGCTGCCAAAGGTGCTTCAACAAAGTACTGAATAAAGGGTCTGAATACTTATGTAAATGTTTTTTTGTTTTTTTATTTATATATACCTTTGCAAAAAACTCTACAAATCTGTTTTTGCTTTGTCATTATAGGGTGTTGTGTGTAGATTGATGAGGAAAAAAACGATTTAATCCATTTTAGAAGGCTGTAACTTAGCAAAATGTGGAAAAGGTCAAGGGGTCCGAATCCTTTCCGAATGCACTGTAATTTAGATATTTCTGACTGAAACTAGGTATACCCAGTCAAACAGCAGCCATGGAGGTCAGTCAAGCATTTGCTATGGAGGTTGAAGCACCTGAGAAATCTATCAACAGGTCTGGTCTACCCAGTACCACCAAGAATGTCCGACAGAATGATGAAGACACGATGAATGTGGCAGCACCCAAGAAACCATTTCCAAATTTGTCACGAGATCTTCAGATACATCCAGACATGTTGGGGCACGAGTGAACATTTTATGTGTCTGTGTTTTGTTTTTTTGTTACCCTGAAGATACATGTGTGAGGGGCTTGTTGTGATCCTTGGGGTAGTGTATTGTACTATATGTAAGACAGAAGTAGTGTCCTTGGTCAATTGTGGGACAAAGATGCTTTTATGACCTTGATCAGTGGTAGTGTATTAGGCTATTTGGGAAGCCAAAGGTCTATTGTGACTTTTGATCAAGTTTGTGGGTGGAGAGGAGGGGGGTTTGGTTGGGCATGTTGAAACCGTTTTGGTGTTAAGGGTAGGATTTTGTTTGGGGGGGCCTGTTGAAAGTATTTTGAATGGGGTGTGTTTTGGAGGTCTGGGTAGAAATCCAACATTATAATCAAACTGATTGGGAGTAGGATTAGGCCTCCCAGAGAATTCACACCTGGCCCAGCAGGGAATCAACAAGCAGTTGTCTGGACTTCACAGAGGCTTGGAAGTTACAGGGTTTTTTGTATCACTTTGATGCAATCTTTAAAAGTATGTGGAAGATTTTCACAACTCTAAGCACATTAATCAAATCAGGTCATCGAACTGGCTCATGCTTCAAAACTCTAAGCACATTTTAAATTGACTGAGTACATCAAACCTAGTGATAAAAAACGTTGACACTGTATATGACATGAGATTTATGATATGGAAATGTGAAGTGCACATTTGGACTCATGGGGCACAGTAGATCACCCCCAGAAGCCTTTGCAAGGGAAAAATCTGCATAAACATTATTGATTCGCTTTCACCGTAAGACAAGGCGGCCCCTCGCTATACCCTTTGTAATTGGGGGGTGGTGTGTCTGGACTTGTAGATGTAGCCTGGTTTTGAGTACTATGAACATATCAGATGTAATTAGTAGATTAGGATTTTTAAGATCAAGAAGGATCTCTCTCTCACACACACACAATTATATTCCCTGATGCTGCAGACATCAGTTTTCTAGAATTAAGGATTACATTTTACATCCTAGATATTAGTGGTGGGCACCAATATCGGTATTTCAATCTTTTGATATCAATATGAGCAAGGCATATCGTGATTTTGAATTTATCTGATCTCTATACAGAATTGGTCATTCAAACATACAATGATATTTATCTGCTACAATTCCCCATTCAATACTGTTGTTTGAAAAACAAGCACTCAAGCAAAACACAAAGCTAAACATACAAGCATGTGATGATAAATACAATTACTTCTCAATATGCACATTTTAGGTTTGGGCACCAATATAGCTATTTCAATATAATGTTGATATCTTTTTATCGATATGAGCAAGGCGTATTGTGATATCAGTTTATCCTTGCTGTTAACCTACACTATACAGTCCATCCAGAAAGTATTCAGACTCCTTACATTTTTCCACAAATGGATTAAATACTTTTTTCCCTCATCACTCTACACACAATAACCCATAATGACAAAGCGAAAACTGGTTTTTAGAAATGTTTGCAAATGTATTAAAAATTAAAAACAGAAAAACCTTACTTACATACATTACCAGTCAAAAGTTTGGACACACATACTCATTCAAAGGTTTTTCTTATTTTTACTATTTTTTACATTGTAGAATAATAGTGAAGACATCAAAACTACGAAATAACACATATGGAATCATGTAGTAACCAAAAAAGTGTTAAACAAATCAAAATATAATTTATATTTGAGATTCTTCAAATAGCAACCCTTTGCCTTGATGACAGCTTTGCACACTCTTGGCATTCTCTCAACCAGCTTCATGAGGTAGTCACCTGGAATGCATTTCAATTAACAGGTGTGCCTTCTTAAAAGTTAAATTGTGGAATTTCTTTCCTTCTTAATGCGTTTGAGCCAATCAGTTGTGTTGTGACAAGGTAGGGGGGGTATACAGAAGATAGCCCTATTTGGTAAAAGACCAAGTCCATATTATGGCAAGAACAGCTCAAATAAGCAAAGAGAAACAACAATCCATCATTATTTAAGACATGAAGGTCAGTCAATACGGAACATTACAAGAACTTTGAAAGTTTATTCAAGTGCAGTCGCAAAAACCATCAAGCGCTATGATGAAACTGGCTCTCATGAGGACCGCCACAGGAATGGAAGACCCAGAGTTACCTCAGCTGCTGAGGATAAGTTCATTAGAGTTACCAGCCTCAGAAATTGCAGCCCAAATAAATGCTTCACAGAGTTCAAGTAACAGACACATCTCAACATCAACTGTTCAGAGGAGACTGTGTGAATCAGGCCTTCATGGTCGAATTGCTGCAAAGAAACCACTACTAAAGGACACCAATAATAAGAAGAGACCTACTTGGGCCAAAAAACACAAGCAATGGAAATTAGACTGGTGGAAATCTGTCCTTTGGTCTGGAGTCCAAATTGGAGATTTTTGGTTCCAACCACCGTGTCTTTGTGAGACGTGGTGTGGGTGAACGAATGATCTCCGCATGTGTATTTCCCACCGTAAAGCATGGAGGAGGAGGTGTTATGGTGTGGGCGTGCTTTGCTGGTAACACTGTCTGTGATTTATTTAGAATTCAAGGCACACTTAACCAGCATGGCTACCACAGCATTCTGCAGCAATATGCCATCCCATCTGGCTTGGGCTTACTGGGACCATCATTTGTTTTCAACAAGACAATGACCCAACACACCTCCAGGCTGTGTAAGGGCTATTTTACCAAGAAGGGGGGTGATGGAGTGCTGCATCAGATGACCTGGCCTCCACAATCCCCCAACCTCAACCCAATTGAGATGGTTTGGGATGAGTCGGACCGCAGAGTGAAGGAAAAGTAGCCAACAAGTCCTCAGCATATGTGGGAACTCGTTCAAGACTGTTGGAAAAGCATTCCAGGTGAAGCTGGTTGAGAGAATGCCAAGAGTGTGCAAAGCTGTCATCAAGGCAAATATATTTTGATTTGTTTAACACTTTTTTAGTTACTACATGATTCCTTATGTGTTATTTCATAGTTTGAGGTCTTCACTATTATTCTACAGTGTAGAAATTGTAAAAATACAGAAAAATCCTGGAATGAGTAGGTGTGTCCAAACCTTTGACTGGTACTGTAAGTATTCAGACCCTTTGCTATGAGACTCGAAATTGAGCTCAGGTGCATCCTGTTTCCATTGATCATCCTTGAGATGTTTCTACAACTTGATTGGAGTCCACCTGTGGTAAATTCAATTGATTGGACATGATTTGGAAAGGCACACGCATGTCTATATAAGATCCCACAATTCACAGTGCATGCCAAAGCAAAAAACCAAGCCATGAGACCGAAGGAATTGTCCGTAGAGCTCAGAGACAGGATTGTGTCGAGGCACAGATCTGGGGAACGGTACCAAAACATTTCTACATTATTGAAGGTCCCAAAGAACACAATGGCCTCCATCATTCTTAAATGGAGGAATTTTGGAACCACCAAGACTCTTCCTAGATCTGGCCGCCCAGCCAAACTGAGCAATGGGGGGAGAAGGGCCTTGGTCAGGGAGATGACCAAGAACCCGATGGTCATTCTGACAGAGCTCCAGAGTTCCTCTGTGGAGAAGGACAACCATCTCTGCAGCACTCCACCAATCAGACCTTTATGGTAGAGTAGCCAGACGGCACATGACAGCCCACTTGGAGTGTGCCAAAAGGCACCTCTGATCTAATGAAACCAAGATTAAACTCTTTGGCCTGAATGCCAAGCGCCACGTCTGGAGGAAACCTGGCACCATCCCTACGGTGAAGCATGGTGGTGGCAGCATCATGCTGGGGGATGTTTTTCAGTGGCAGGGACTGGGAGACTAGTCAGGATCGAGGGAAAGATGAACGGAGCAAAGTACAGAGAGATCCTTGATGAAAACCTGCTCAAGAGCGCTCAGGACCTCAGACTGGGGAGAAGGTTCACCTTCCAACAGGACAACGACCCTAAGCACATGGCCAAGACAACGCGGGAGTGGCTTCAGGACAAGTCTCTGAATGTCCTTGAGTGGCCCAGCCAGAGCCCGGACTTGAACCGGATCTAACATCTCTGGAGAGACCTGAATATAGCTGTGCAGCGACGCTCCCCATCCAACCTGACAGAGCTTGACAGGATCTGCAGAGAAGAATGGGAGAAACTCCCCAAATACAGGTGTGCCAAACTTGTAGTGTCATACCCAATAAGACTCGAGGCTGTAATCACTGCCAAATGTGCTTCAACAAAGTACTGAGTAAAGGGTCTGAATACTTATGTAAATATGATATCTCCGTTTTCTGTTATTTTTTGCAAAGATTTCAGAAAACCTGTTTTGCTTTGTCATTATGGGGTATTGTGTGTAGATTGATGAAGGGAAAAAACAAACAATTTAATCAATTTTAGAATACGGCTGTAACGTAACAAAATGTGGAAAAAGTCAAGGGGTCTGAATACTTTCCAAATGCACTGTATATTAGCATACTTAATTGTCTGGTGATGGTTGATGGGCTCCTCAGTGTACTCAAACAGGTTAGGGGTAGGCTTAGGCCACCAGAGCATTTACACCTGCCCCAGTGGGGAATCAATAAGCAGTTGTCTGGACTTAATGGAGTCTTGGAAGTTCCATATGTCTTTTTCAATCACTATGGTGCAATTTTCACAAGTATGTGGTACATTTTCATAATTCAAAGCACAAAATCAAAAGAGATCATCAAAATGGCTCATCTTTCAAATCTCTAAGCATATTTTCAATTGACTGAGTACAACAAACAAATTCAGAAAGTCAATTCACTGCACCAAATCACTCTTTCAATTTGGATACATATTCATTCTAAGTATCGGTTTTTCAATATTCGCTTAATTTTTTATATGATTTTCTTGTCATGTTAACAATACAATTAGCTATCACTTAATCAAACTGATCAAAACGAATGACTACTAAACCAAAATGATGTAGTGCCTAGTTAACGTATATACACTGAACAAAAATATAAACGCAACATGTAAAGTGTTGGTCCCATGTTTCATGAGCTGAAATAAAACATCTCAGACATTTTTCATACACACAAAAAGTGTATTTATCTCAAATTTTGTGCACAAATTTGTTTATATCCCTGTTAGTGAGCATTTCTCCTTTGCCAAGATAATCCATCAATTTAACAGGTGTGGCATATGAAGAAGCTGATTAAACAGCATGATCATTACACAGGTGCACCTTGTGCTGGGACAATAAAAGGCCACTCTAAAATGTGCAGTTTTGTCACACAACACAATGCCACAGATGTCTAAAGTTTTGAGGGAGTGTGCAATTGGCACGCTGACTGCAGGAATGTCTACCAGAGCTGTTGCCAGAGACTTGAATGTTCATTTCTCTACCATAAGATGCCTCCAACATCATTTGAAAGAATTTGGCAGTACATCCAACCGGCCTCACAACCGCAGACCATGTGTAACCACGCCAGCCCAGGACCATCACATTCTGTCTGTAATAAAGCCCTTTTGTGGGGAAAACTCCTTCTGATTGGCTGGGCCTGGCTTGCCAAGTGGGTTGGCCTATGCCCTTGCAGGCTCACCCATGGATGCACCCCTGCCCAGTCATGTCAAATCCATAAATTAGGGCCTAATGAATTTATTTCAACTGACTGATTTCCTTATATGAATTGTAACTCAGTAAAATCTGAAATACTGTACGTGGGTTATATACATGTATAGCAATGGTCTATTTGCATATAGGCCTACTGCAGCTCTGATTGGTTATGCCACACCGGTCTGTGAAGAGCACGGGCTGAGATGTGCATGTCAATGCCATAGAATCCTACTCCCATGCATTCTGCCTACAACAAAATCTCTTGCATAGTTCGTTTTGTTTCGATATGTTGCATTGAAAATGGCTAATATTGCTTTGATTCAATCACAATTGCCACATTAAAGGCAAAACTTCGATAGTGTTAACAGGGAAAACTCTAGAACAGTGGTCACCAACCTTTTCTGAGTCAAGATCACTTCCTGAGTCAAAATGCAAGCCGAGATCTAACGCTCATGGCTTAAAAAACGTAAGCCTATGCAACATTAACCAATGAAAAACAGTACTGTAGCAACAAGGTTTGTGCAGTAAGCTTTAGGCCCATACATTATCACCGCATATTGTCTTTGCTTGAATTGCCCTGCCAACGCATTGTTGTTCGGGACATTCTTTTAAAATTATATTTCAAAAATTCAGGTAGGCTGTATGATCACACCGGTAATAGATACGTTGTTGTATTACGTGTGAGGAACTTTTTATTATTTTATTACTTTTTATTTTTTATTTTACTGGGTCGATGGTGCCTGCATCTATTGTCAGTCTCATCGGAGGGATAGAGCAGCAGACTGAGGGTTCACCTCTCAACATCCCTCCGCTCTCCCTTTCTTCCACTGACACTGACCAAAAAGGGACACTGTCTTCCAGCTGATGGCGAAACTCGAGTCGCACCGCATTATTTCTGACTCATGCACAGATTCATGTTGTTTCTCCTATGAACAGAGAAAGTGAAATATTACTCGATATTAAAAAAGACCAAGCTGCAAATAATAACAGTGCAAGCCTATCGATACACTTTCCTACTCATTCATTACTGCTGCAGTGTTTGTTGTAGCACTGAGTGGAAATAGGAAGAATGTGCATTTTATGGCTTATAAAAGTGTTGAATAAAAAGTGTTGACAGTGCTGAGTAAGAACTTAAGCATGAACATTTTTATTTAATCAATTTTTGAATAAGGCTGTAACGTAACTAAATACGGAAAAAGTCAAGGGGTCTGAATACTTTCCAAATCCACATAGTGACTCTTTCCACTTTGTCCTATGATGTAGTATTTACAGCCACATCCATATATGATTTGGTTTGACCTTTTCAACGTAAGTTGATGCCAAATCGATACACATGAGGTAAAAATAATTTTTTTTACAGTGTTCAGCAGTTATGAAACTATATACTATAGTCCCCTGTAGCTCAGTTGGTAGAGCATGGTGCTTGCAACGCCAGTGTTGTTGGTTCGTTTCCCATGGGGGGCCAGTATGAAAATGTATACACTCACTAACTGTAAGTCGCTCTGGATAAGAGCGTCTGCTAAATGACTAAAATGTAAATATAATGTTAACTAGGCACTAATTATTTTAGTTCAGTAGTTATCAGTTTTGAGCAGTTTGATTAAGTGATAGTTAATTGTATTCTTAACAAATGTATACTAAACAAAAATATAAACACAACATGCAACAATTTCATTGACTTTACTGAGTTACAGTTCATATAAGGAAATCAGTCAATTGAAATGTATTCATTAGGCCCTAACCTATGGGTTTCACATGACTGGGAATACAGATATGCATCTGTTGGTCACAGATACAATACCTTAAAAAAATGGGCCTCATAATGGGCCTCAGAATCTCGTCACGGTATAGAGTGGCCTTTTATTGTCCCGAGCACAATGTGTCCCTGTGTAATGATCATGCTGTTTAATCAGCTTCTTCATATGCCACACCTGTCAGGTGGATGGATTATCTTGGCAAAGGAGAAATGCTCACTAACAGGGTTGTAAACAAATTTGTGCATCAAATTTGTGAGAAATAAGCTTTTGGTGCGTAAGGAAATGTTTGGGATCTTTTATTTCAACTCATGATGCATGGGACCAACACTTTACATGTTGCGTTTATATCTTTGTTCAGTGTATAACAATATATTCCACTCATTATCTACATTTCATTGATACACATACGATTCTCGTCATTTGTTAAGAATACAATTAACTATCACTTAATCAAACTGCTCAAAACTGATAACTACTGAACTAAAATAATTAGTGCCTAGTTAACATTACATTTACATTTTAGTCATTTAGCAGACGCTCTTATCCAGAGTGATTTACAGTTAGTGAGTGTATACATTTTCATACTGGCCCCCCATGGGAAATGAACCAACAACACTGGCGTTGCAAGCACCATGCTCTACCAACTGAGCCACAGGGGACTATAGTATATAGTTTCATAACTGCTGAACATTTTTTTATTTTTACCTCATGTGTATCGATTTTGCATCAACTTACGTTGAAAAGGTAAAACCAAATCATATATGGATGTGGCTGTAAATACTACATCATAGGACAAAGTGGAAATAGTCACTATGTGGTACCATTTGGAATTATAGTGTAGTGTACAAAGCACTTCTGAATTACTGTATATGTAACAATATATTCCACTCATTATCTGAATTTCATTGATACACTGTAAGCAGAGTGACAGGCACCACTGTATAAGATGACAATTCACATAAAAAAAGGTGCTTGTGTACAATATTGCATGTGGCAGAAATCAAATCAAATTGTATTTGTCACATGCGCCGAATACAACAGTTGTAGACCTTACCGTGAAATGCTTGCTTACACGCCCTTAACCAACAATGCAGTTTTAAGAAAAATAAGAGTTAAGAACCATAGATACTAAATAAACTAAAGTAAAAAATATAAAAGAGCAACAATAAAATAACAATAACGGGGCTATATACAGGGGGTACCGGTACCGAGTCAATGTGCGGGGGTACGGGTTAGTCGAGGTAATTGAGGTAATACAGTGGGGGGAATTTAGTCAGCCACCAATTGTGCAAGTTCTCCCACTTAAAAAGATGAGAGAGGCCTGTAATTTTCATCATAGGTACACGTCAACTATGACAGACAAAATTAGAAAAATAAATCCATAAAATCACATTGTAGGATTTTTAATGAATTTATTTGCAAATTATGGTGGAAAATAAGTATTTGGTCAATAACAAAAGTTTCTCAATACTTTGTTATATACCCTTTGTTGGCAATGACACAGGTCAAATGTTTTCTGTAAGTCTTCACAAGGTTTTCACACACTGTTGCTGGTATTTTGGCCCATTCCTCCATGCAGATCTCCTCTAGAGCAATGATGTTTTGGGGCTGTCGCTGGGCAACACAGACTTTCAACTCCCTCCAAAGATTTTCTATGGGGTTGAGATCTGGAGACTGGCTAGGCCACTCCAGGATCTTGAAATGCTTCTTACGAAGCCACTCCTTCGTTGCCCGGGCGGTGTGTTTGGGATCATTGTCATGCTGAAAGACCCAGCCACATTTCATCTTCAATGCCCTTGCTGATGGAAGGAGGTTTTCACTCAAAATCTCACGATACATGGCCCCATTCATTCTTTCCTTTACACGGATCAGTCGTCCTGGTCCCTTTGCAGAAAACAGCCCCAAAGCATGATGTTTCCACCCCCATGCTTCACAGTAGGTATGGTGTTCTTTGGATGCAACTCAGCATTTGTCCTCCAAACACGACGAGTTGAGTTTTTACCAAAAAGTTCTATTTTGGTTTCATCTGACCATATGACATTCTCCCAATCCTCTTCTGGATCATCCAAATGCACTCTAGCAAACTTCAGACGGGCCTGGACATGTACTGGCTTAAGCAGGGGGACACGTCTGGCACTGCAGGATTTGAGTCCCTGGCGGCGTAGTGTGTTACTGATGGTAGGCTTTGTTACTTTGGTCCCAGCTCTCTGCAGGTCATTCACTAGGTCCCCCCGTGTGGTTCTGGGATTTTTGCTCACCGTTCTTGTGATCATTTTGACTCCCACGGGGTGAGATATTGCGTGGAGCCCCAGATCGAGGGAGATTATCAGTGGTCTTGTATGTCTTCCATTTCCTAATAATTGCTCCCACAGTTGATTTCTTCAAACCAAGCTGCTTACCTATTGCAGATTCAGTCTTCCCAGCCTGGTGCAGGTTTACAATTTTGTTTCTGGTGTCCTTTGACAGCTCTTTGGTCTTGGCCATAGTGGAGTTTGGAGTGTGACTGTTTGAGGTTGTGGACAGGTGTCTTTTATACTGATAACAAGTTCAAACAGGTGCCATTAATACAGATAACGAGTGGAGGACAGAGGAGCCTCTTAAAGAAGAAGTTATAGGTCTGTGAGAGCCAGAAATCTTGCTTGTTTGTAGGTGACCAAATACTTATTTTCCACCATAATTTGCAAATAAATTCATACAAAATCCTACAATGTGATTTCCTGGAAATTTTATTCTCAATTTGTCTGTCATAGTTGACGTGTACCTATGATGAAAATTACAGGCCTCTCTCATCTTTTTAAGTGGGAGAACTTGCACAATTGGTGGCTGACTAAATATTTTTTTTCCCCACTGTATGTACAGTCGTGGTAAAAGGTTTTGAGAATGACACAAGTATTGGTCTTCACAAAGTTTGCTGCTTCAGTGTTTTTAGATATTTTTGTCAGATGTTACCATGTAATACTGAAGTATAATTACAAGAATTCCATAAGTGTCAAAGGCTTTTATTGACAATTACATTAAGTTTATGCAAAGAGTCAATATTTGCAGTGTTGACCCTTCTTTTTAAAGACCTCCGCAATCCGCCCTGGCATAATGTCAATTAACTTCTGGGCCACATCCTGACTGATGGCAGCCCATTCTTGCATAATCAATGCTTGTCAAAGTTAGTCAGAATTTGTGGGTTTTTGTTTGTCCACCCACCTCTTGAGGATTGACCACAAGTTCTCAATGGGATTAAGGTCTAGGGAGTTTCCTGGCCATGGACCCAAAATGTCGATGTTTTGTTCCCCGAGCCACTTAGTTATCACTTTTTTCTCATGGCAAGGTGCTCCATCATGCTGGAAAAGGCATTGTTCGTCACCAAACTGTTCTTGGATGGTTGGGAGAAGTTGCTCTCGGAGGATGTGTTGGTACCATTCTTTATTCATGGCTGTGTTCTTAGGCAAAATTGTGAGTGAGCCCACTCCCTTGGCTGAGAAGCAACCCCACACATGAATGGTCTCAGGATGCTTTACTGTTGGCATGACACAGGACTGATGGTAGCGCTCACCTTGTCTTCTCCGGACAAGCTTTTTTCCGGATACCCCAAACAATCGGAAAGGGGATTCATCAGAGAAAATGACTTTACCCCAGTCCTCAGCAGTCCAATCCCTGTACCTTTTTCAGAATATCAGTCTGTCCCTGATGTTTTTCTTGGAGAGAAGTGGCTTCCTCGCTGCCCTTCTTGACACCAGGCCATCCTCCAAAAGTCTTTGCCTCACTGTGCGTGCAGATGCACTCACACCTGCCTGCTGCCATTCCTGAGCAAGCTCTGCACTGGTGGTGCCCCGATCCCGCAGCTGAATCAACTTTAGGAGACTGTCCTGGTGCTTGCTGGACTTTCTTGGGCGCCCTGAAGCCTTCTTCACAACAATTGAACCTCTCTCCTTGAAGTTCTTGAAGATCTGATAAATGGTTGATTTAGGTGCACTATGCATAGATAATTAACAGCAAGTAGCAGCAGCGTAAAAGAGGGGGTGGGTGGGGACAATGCAAATAGTCCGGGTAGCCATTTGATTAGATGTTCAGCAGTCTTATGGCTTGGGGGTAGAAGCTGTTAAGAAGCCTTTTGGACCTAGACTTGGCGCTCTGGTACCGCTTGTCGTGCGGTAGCAGAGAGAACAGTCTATGACTAGGGTGGCTTTAGTCTTTTGCAATTTATATGGGCCTTCCTCTGACACCGCCTGGTATAGAGGTCCTGGATGGCAGGAAGCTTGGCCCCAGTGATGTACTGGGCCGTACGCACTACCCTCTGTAGTGCCTTGCAGTCGGAGGCCGAGCAGTTACCATAACAGGCGGTGATGCAACCAGTCAGGATGCTCTCGATGGTGCAGCTGTCCTCTGCAGGAGGACGTCTGACGGGAGCTAGCCTGCCGGGACACCATGTTGTCCTTCAATAAACTGGTGGACATGGCCATTCGTTTGGATAACCTACTGGCAGCCAGAGGACGTCCTGGTAGGGCTCTGCCCGTTTCCACCCCGGACGACTCGGATCCCGAGTCGATGGAGCTGGGTGGAGCAGCCGGCCGAGAGAGTGGAGGAGGACAGTGACAGTGCCACTCTGGTGGCACGAAGGGACAGTACACCACACGTCGTAGTCAACATTCTTTTGGGCCTGGAGGCGGCAGGCAGGGCACTCACGCATCACCCCAGGTATTGACCACCCACACTTGTTCAGAGCCCTCAATTTGGCACACGCGTTTTCTAAGACGCGTGCGACTAAATGACCACCTCATCGGGCGGGGGATTGCGCAATAAACCTTTGGGTAGACGCTGTACCTCCCAGGAGTCATGTGTACCCCCTGTCACAGGCTGAAATGAAGGCTATGGAAACATACGTCTCTGAGTCCCTGTGCCAGGGGTATATACGTCCCTCCACTTTCACCCGCCTCCTCGAGTTTCTTCTTTGTGAAGAAGAAAGATGGCGGTCTGCGCCCGTGCATTGATTATCGATCACTGAACAAGGAGACGATTAGATTTAGTTATCCTCTCCCCTTCATTCCTTCAGTGATTGAGTCAATGCATGGGGCACGCTTCTTCACCAAATTAGATCTCAGGAGTGCATACAACCTGGTGCGTGTTCGGGAGGGGGATGAGTGGAAGACAGCATTCAGCACAACCACGGGGCATTATGAATACCTGGTGATGCCCTACGGTTTGATGAATGCTCCATCCATCTTCCAGTCCTTTGTGAACGAGGTGTTTCATGACATGCTTGGTTGTGGTGTGGTGGTCTACATCGATGACATCCTGGTGTATTCCGCTACTCGCGCCGAGCATGTGTCCCTGGTTCGCAAAGTGCTGGCCCGACTGTTGGAAAATGACCTTTATGCCAAGGCAGAGAAGTGTATGTTTTTCCAGCAGTCCGTCTCCTTCCTCGGATACCGCATTACCACCTCAGGTGTGGAGATGGAGGGAGATCGCATTTCAGCCGTGAGTAATTGGCCGACTCCAACCATGGTTAAGGAGGTGCAACGCTTCCTTGGCTTTGCCAACTACTATCGGAGGTTTATCCGGGGCTTTGGCAAGGTTGCAGCTCCCATTACATCCCTGTTGAAGGGTGGGCCATCCCGGCTCCGCTGGTCTGCTGAGGCTGACCTGGCCTTCAGGAGACTGCGGGGTCTGTTCACCTCAGCTCCGGTACTGGCCCACCCCGATCCATCACTACCGTTTGTAGTGGAGGTGGATGCGTCCGAGGTAGGGATAGGCGCTGTCCTGTCCCAACGCTCGGGCACGCCACCCAAGCTCCACCCCTGTGCCGCCTTCTCTAAGAAGCTCAGCCCGGCGGAGCAGAACTACGACGTTGGTGATCGGGAGCTGTTGGCTGTTGTCCGAGCTTTGACCGTGTGGAGGCATTGGCTCGAAGAGCAAAACACCCTTTCCTCGTCTGGACGGACCACCGTAACCTGGAGTACATCCGGGCAGCGAGGAGGCTGAATCCTCGCCAGGCCAGGTGGACCTCTCTGCAGCTGCCAACACAACCTCAATTTTCTTCGACTTACGTTCCATCCCTGCAGTACAATTAATAACCATTGCTATAAATGCTAAAAATCCAATCTTACTGAAAAATATATCACTTGTTGGCCTATCCCTCTGTACTGGTACATATCTACTACTCTCACCACTCCTCCCCCTTGACCCATCTTCATTCTTCTTCTTGTTCTTCTGTGGATTTTATATGGCGGTTGGCAACCAACTTTAAGGTGCATTACTGCCTTCAACTGGACTGGAGTGTGGACCTTGTTCATCTTTCAATCACCCAAGTGGGTATATGCTCCTAAGAACCAATGAGGAGATGGGAGAGGCGGGACTTGCAGCGCTCAAGCGTCTAAAATAGAACCAAGTTCTTATACTGGTAGTCCAAGTTCTATTTTAGCGCCTGCCTATGCAGATGCCCTTTGGCGCAAGCAGTTAGATGAAATGATTGAATAACATGTATGTGTACATTTATTTTTCAATGCTCGTGCACGCAACACGGGTGGCTTGGTCAGCATGTAACGTTATCCTTTCATCACGCTAACTGGCGGTAAACTTCTGTCCATGGTCCTGAATCCACATTTACAGTGTGTGGTGTGTGCTATTTTAATGAATGCAACCAGTCTAAGTGGGGCTTCTCTTCAACATCATGTGCATTATTTTGTGTATATGGCTAGTTGTTGTGTATATTTCTGCATTTCAGATAGGCCTAAATTGTTCTACATTTTGTATGTTGCAGTAGTAGGACCAATACCATGTGTAGCCCCAAAATGTGTTATCATGTTTCAGTGCCAACAGCACAATCGACATTGCTAACAAGGCCCGCCACTGAGTGGGGTCCATTTGTTGTTGCTGGCTGTGGTTGCGATTTCACTTTGCAAGAATGTGCGAGCCACAATAAACTCTGCTTCCACTGGTTCAGTTTTTGTTAGATTCAACAGGTCGTCAGGTGCTAATTGCTGGGGTAACGGAGGTGCAGGTGCTTGTTGTGATGTTACCCTCGTGCTGCTGGTGCTAGGCCCTGGCTCTTCTCAATCTTGTTGGTCAGCGGGGGATGAGCAGATATTACATTTGATGCTAGGCTCCTCAACCTCGGTGGTTGGGCCTACTGCAGGCTGGTTGGTGAGCTTGGCATCGTTCTCGACATGGTGGTCCTCAGATGTTTTGTTCTTGGCACTGCCCAGCCATTTTCAGATATCCATGCTGATCAAAGCTTAGCCAACTAACTATAATTATGCAGCGTGCCGCTACCAAAACTTAATGAAGCTACTAGCTAGCCTATTCATCTTATTCTTTAAAGTTTTATGGCAGACTACACCTATTAGTGTATTGCCGCCACCTACTGTACGGGGTATTGAAACAAAAAATATTCCATTGCGGGAAGGGAGAGGGGAGGACCCGACATAATACAAAAATAAATCTAATAACCATCCCACTCCTTCAGTCACATTGAAATCACATCCCTACACAGGCTCAGGTGCCTGTGAGGATGGAGCATTCATCGACAGGATTCCTTGAAATGCCTCTGCAGAAAAATTCCTCTGCAGAAAAACGCTCAGCCGCACTCACAATGATGCCTATTTTCTCAGATTTCCTCTCCGTTTACGCTGTGCAGTTGATAACCAAAGTGATAAACGCTACAAAGTCCACCTTCTTAACATGCAACATGTCAGGATCCCTCTGTTGACAAGGAACATCATCTTGTGTCTCTACTCCTACTACCATTACTTCCTCAACTTCAAGCCTTTCTTCCACTCTTCTCAACGCCTCCGGATAGGAGACATTCTGGACAGCCTTTATTCTTGCCACCTCTGTCTCCTTCAGCCTAACAGGACACTTCAGAAATTCAGGTGCATGTTCACCACCACAATTGCAGCATTTAGGCTCAGCTGGCATATAATACTCCTCCCGTCTACATACACTTGACACATGACCAAATAATGTACATTTATCACACTGCATGGGTACGAAGGCTCTCATAGGAAATCTCATATGACCCAAATACACGTGAGAAGGGAGAGACTTCATTAAACAAGTGAATAAGGGCGGTACATTGCATGGTTAAGTGCCCAATCAGAATGCATTTTTGGATTTTAACTACTATGAAAATAATACATCCTCCCTCCCTCACCCCTCCTCATATCATGAGAGCACACCCAGCATATAGCCTCTGTCCCGGTCTGTGCTACTGGCAGGCCCGGGCAGCGCTACACTGGCAAAACTGGACAGGGAAATTCATATACCATTTGTTGTTTATGGGGAAACAAAACTGGGGAGGTACAAATTCTATCTGGGGGGGTCCATGCCCAGCTTTGCCAACCCGTAGAGCCGGCCCTGGTTGATACAACTTTGGAGAGTGAAATGATCTTTTTGCAATTGATTGATTGAATACCGGCCATGGTCACAGAGTTCTTATTGATTCAAACATAAAATATATAAAGTATACAATAGGTGTGGCACAATACTATTATTGTTTCTCAAGCCCCGTTTATACCTGGTTCTAACTTTGTCCTGATTTTGTCCACATTCTGATTGTGCCCAATTTCTAGACAGGTGTAGACCATCAAAAGACACATTGTGATCTAATTGTGATCAGATCATCCTGCCCACCTCCAGAGGTAGTCAGACACGCATTGCATCTATACGCATCCAGGCGGTGTCAGAGGACCTCTATACCAGGCGGTGTCAGAGGAAGGCCCTCAAAATTGTCAGACTCCAGCCACCCTAGTCATAGACTGTTCTCTCTGCTACTGCACGGCAAGCAGTACCGGAGTGCCAAGTCTAGGTCCAAAAGACTTCTCAACAGCTTCTACCCCCAAGCCATAAGACTCCTGAACAGCTAATCATGGCTACCCGGACTATTTGCACTGCCCCCCCCCACCCCATCCTTTTTACGCTGCTGCTACTCTGTTAATTATTTATGCATAGTCACTTTAACTCTACCCACATGTACATATTACTTCAACTATCTCAACTAGCCGGTGCCCCCGCACATTGACTCTGCACCGGTACCCCCCTGTATATATAGCCTCCCTACTGTTATTTTATTTTACTTCTGCTCTTTTTTTCTCAACAGTTTTTTTGTTGTTTTATTTTAACTTTTTTTGTTAAAAATAAATGCACTGTTGGTTAAGGGCTGTAAGTAAGCATTTCACTGTAATGTCTGCACCTGTTGTATTCGGCGCATGTGACCAATAAAATTTGATTTGATTTGATCTGAATATCTTACAAATGTAGACCAATCTGGACAGAGAAACCATTTAAATCAAAAATGTTCCACCCTCTAAAATCATTGAGAGGTGGCACCATTGATTGATTACATCAATATGTGTCTTACATTAAATAAATAATATTTTGAAAGACTAGCTGTGAAATAATTTGCATAAAGAAGGGACCAGGAAATGTGGTCACAATGCAGACACAGTGGATGGATAACAGACAAATGTTAATACTGTGTAGACACATTTCTAGAAATATGGGTAGTCAGAATGTAGACAAGATCAGGACAAAGGACCCATGTTAGCACCAGGTATAAACGGGGCTATAGAGAGGCATTGGGATTGAGCTGGTACATACCGAAGCAGTGCCGTAGATTGGTTTAAGTGTCCAAGTGAACCAGAGAGGACCTTTAGCACTTGATAAAGTTTTTCTGCTATGGTAGACTCTACAGTGCTGCTGACATGTGGGATGTTATATAACCAGTTCAGGGTGCCTTCCCATGCAAGTCAGTGTTAGTAAACAATAACAGGCTAAGCTCAGTCCATAAAGGAAACTAATGGTAGACAACACTCCTTGGCTGGAGAAATAACTTTTTTTCTATGAGTGAGGCTGTGACTGCCCCCACCTGGTAAGTATTGAAAAGTACCCCTCTCTGCTTCTGTGTTCAAAACAAATACTACTTGTGTTGGCGATTCTTCCCTCCCCCCTGGATTTGTCAATGATTCGCATAAAGTTTAACCTTGCTCAACTGGTAGCATCACCATTGCCAATGGTTTCCAATCACATCAGCCCAGGGGGAAGAGTGTAATGTTTCATTATTTTGAACATGTGGGAGAATTGCTCGCAGACAAAGTAATCAATTCAGGCCCTCAAATGTTGAAAGTATTTATTTAACAATTTACTTTGCAATAACCATAAACAGGCATAGCATCAAACTCAGTATAGAACAATAGTTGATAACAGGACAAAATGAAGGCTTGTGCTTTACAAAACCATGGAAACAGAATTGAGGGAGGGGTCAGGGCAGTGGGTTATTGGAATGCTGCTTCATGTAGAAGTTGGTGTATTTTCAGTTTTACAGCACTCTTCTTTCTATGGGGGAGCTTCCTAAGATACGGGAGCAAACTAAAGAAGAACATCTCATCCTCTATGTCCTCCAGTCCGTCCATCCCATCCATCTGCCACCTCCTCTTCCGGCTGGGCCCATTGGATCCCGACACAGTGTCAGGAGAGGGAGCATCCTCATCGTCTGCCTGGTCCCCCTCAATCTCATGGATAATGAAGGCTGATTTATCATCCACGCCTTCTGTGGCACTTTCCCCGTTCCTCTCCCTTTCCTCCTCCTCCAAGTCATCTGTGGTGTCTCCTTGCAAGCCCTTGGCCTGGATGAAGGGGTTAAGGAAGGACATGCTTCTGCTGTGCATCCAGGTCTTCTTGTTAATGTCCAGCTCCCCTGATGCTCTCTTCTGCTGCTCAGCCCGCTTGAATTTGACGAAAGTGTCCCTCAGGTTCTTCCATTTATTCCGACAGTCATCCACTAACACCCCAAATGACACGTAAGACAAAAAGAAGAGGGGAGTGTGTTCAGGATATCTGCATCGAACACAAATAGAGCAATCTCAATTCGACCTATGGTCTGACCATGATTAAAATAAACACCATGACATTTCTTGAATGTTATGTAAACATGTATTTATTCCTAATTTACCTTATTGCAGGGATCACAATGTTGTTTTATTAGGGGAATAACAATTGGCAGGTAGTTAGCTAACTACGGATGTAGCTAGATATGTAGCTACCTAGGTGAGAGAAAGTTTGGTCAACAACAGTTAGCTAGGTAGCTATAGCTAGCTAGTTGGCTAGCTTACTAGCTAAAATTAACTGGGTAGGTAGCTAGCTATTGCTAGCAGCAAGCTGACCTTACCAGGCATTTCCACTTGCAGACTTACAGCCCTCCATGCCCTTGCCTTTCTCTGTGAGTCCCTGTATGAGTTTAAAGTTATATTATACAACTCAGGATAATCCGAAACAGCCGAAATTATTCTGTCAGCCATTTGCATGTTAGCTAGCGTTAGCTTTCAAAGCACTCGCTGCTGCTGTTACTATTCGTATTGAATTCAGAGACAGTGCGCCTGCGTATCAAATGTTTTCCTAACGCTGATAGGTCAAGCTTGAAACGCTTGCTTGCTTGCTGGCTAAAAGGCGGTACATGGTCAGTCCAACATCTGAATGGCCTCTGTGGAAGTCAGGGCATTCATACTTCTTGCGCTCCGCGGATGTTTACAAGGAATTGAGTTTGTGTTTATACAGGACCTCACGCCCTCACCTACCGTCAACCAATCATGTCAATGCGGAGCTATACGGATCCCACCTCATTGTTACAACATTTGAGAGGCGCACGGTGATGCGGTACAGAGCTCAATTTGGCCTCTGCATGCTTCCAGAGGCTCCGCATTTGCGTCATACCATCCATACGGCGCCTTCCACCACATTTCAGATCAAGCATAAATTCGCTTTAAATTAGCTACCACAATCCTTGAGACCGATGTAGCTAGCTAGCTAAGTAGCTAGCTAAAACGAATACATTTTATTTATAAAAATCAAGACAGGACAATTCTAAAATGCAACGTTAAATGTTGCGAAAAAAAACAAAAACAAAAAAACATGCAGAATCATTTACAGTCGGGTAAAAATGATGTAACATACGTTGTTTGATAAAGCTAACTGTTTTCCATTTGGAAGCACGACGAGGTGGCCGAGTGGTTAAGGCGATGGACTGCTAATCCATTGTGCTCTGCACGCGTGGGTTCGAATCCCATCCTCGTCGATTACTTTTATCCCTAGCCAAAATGTACAGTCATCAGTTATACACATTAACTAGCTATGTTCTGTGCTATCCATATTTATGCGACATTTGCACGCATAATGTACAAACACATTTAGTCAGAAATTCAATCAAATTGAAGGCATGCATGGAAAATATATTCTGCATGTTTTTAATTTAAATCCAGAATTGTATTAATATAGACAGATAAAGTGCAATACAGTAGAAACCACAGAGAGAGGAACACCAAAAAAGACACACAGCAATATCAATATTTGCTCTCTTAGGTAGCACAACAAGTCTAATGGGTTCAATGTATAATATTGTGTCACTATTTTTCCTTTAGTTTATTTAGCAAATTTTTCTTACTTAATAAAAAATCTGCATTGTTGGTTAAGGGCTCTTAAGTAAGCATTTCACGGTAAGGTTTATACCTGTTGTATAAATAACGCATGTGACAAATAACATTTGCTTTGATTTGATTTATTAGCCTAGTTCTTTTTCAGTGCTCATTATCATCTTGATAGCCCTTATTGTGGGATCCTGTAGTTCCGTGCTCAGTGGCTTGAGAACCAGCAGGGACTCCGTGGGAGCTTGTGGCACCATATTCACTGATTATCCTTGAAGAATGGTGAATTCTCTCCCTTCTTTTCTCATAGGAGCATTCGGTGTCTTTACTGCCTGTGTTCTAGAAGGGAACAAAACCGATTGCTTATCAATTTTTCAATTTGGTTTAGAAAATAGTTCTGTCTGAGTGTGATTGTTAAATTATTAAAGTTGGTGTATGTTTAATCAAGAGCTAAGAATTTGACTGAAGATTGGAAACAAATGCATATGTGGTCTACATTTCTGACTATGTTGTGCAGGCTTTAAGTGTAGGTCCATAAATGTTTCCTGGCCACTTCACCTGACCAGGGAAAAACTCTGGGGCCTAGTGCCTATCACCAGGTTGTACCTAGTCAGCTCACACGGTCAGGAAAAACTCATGCCTGACTCTATGTGGTCAAGAATGACTCCTGGCCCTATGTGTGTTGTGTTATGTTGTATGTACCTTACCTTGTTGTCACGCTGATATTCATCTACAGCATACTGGTATTTAGCAGTGTTGAGGCCAAGTAGACCAGCCAGTTTTTCCCCAAGAAAATCACAAGCTGAAGGCAAAAATATGTTATGTAAGGTCATGCTTTTTTTTTATTGTTTCAAGAGCACACTTGAATGGAATGCAACTTACTGCGCAATGACTTCCTGCCCAGAGACCAAGTAAATGCTCTCCATGGGAGTTTGGGCTAAAACACAGACACACACACAGATTAGTGCTGCATTCCAACTGCACTAATGGACTAAACATTATTTACACTAAGAATCAAAATCTTAACTGTTTGAACACTTCCTTACCATGTCTTCAGGCTCCCTAAACACCTGCACATGTGAAGTACCCTCCTCTTCCTCCTCCTCACTGTCATCTTCCTCCAGAGTCTCACCGCTGGAGAAATGGATGACCCTCCTCTGCTGGGACAGTGAAGAACCCCCGAACTGTGTCTCCTGAATGTCAGGACCCTGAGAGACACACACTGTTAATGACCCCACATCCTCTCATACCCATGTCCTGTATAAACAATTCATAAAACATAAGGTCTGTGGTTGTGCTTGATAATGGTGTGTGTGCATACTATATTAGCTTTTGACAAGCAATTTCTACTGACGCCATCTATTTGCCAAGGGATAGTCTTAAAGAGCTATTAGCATGTTCCATACAGGAAGCAATCATAAAAGTAGCTCTGACTTGAGAGATACTGAATACATATTTATAAAGAAATGTCTGTAACCCTATGACAGGTAAACCCTTTAGCCTACATATGAACAGCACTTACTTCCTTGAAACTGTCGCTCATTCTTCACACTGAAGAAAATGTTTTCCTTTCCTTGTGCTGCTGCCTGTAGAGCATAAATGTTTTCTCAGCTCAGAGTAAATACATTTTCTCCACTCTGATGGCACAAGAATGGTCAATCAAGGCAACATAAAAAAGATACTGGGTCCTACATTAGTTTGAAACCTGATACTCAACACACCAGAAACACATTTTAGATATGCTTACTCTGTACACCAGTCAGAGACTGCTGTCATTGGATGACAGGCTACTCATTTCAGTTTTCTTCTACGGCTGAGGGTTGGGCTTGTTCCGCTGTGTAGAATGTCAAGGTTTATTGTTAACTGCTATATGCAGTGGTGTTGTTCCTCTGGCTAATGATACTTGAGTGCAGCACACACACCCTGTTCTTACACCAGGAAAATAAGTGTTTGAATGCAACATAAAATAGTAATACAAGGTTTCTTGAAGTTTTTATTCGATTTGAAACACATTTTCCATGAAGGGCACCAATAGATGAAGAGTAATTACTTTCAGGTTGACTTGTGTATACATTGTTATGAAACAGCAAACTTTTTTCATAAACGTGTTAATTAAAAATACATCTAATTGGTCCTTGAATGTGAAAATTAATTGTTCCAAGAATAAAGAGGTTGTGTAGAGATAACATATGTTCTATATGTTCTTACATCTGTGTGACTAATAAGATTTAAAGTGCAAAGGCATAATGTGCTCTATGAGGTTGAACAGAATGCACAATTTTCTTAATTGATTGGCAAGTTATTATACCATACTGGAGGTTACTTTTCCCCCTATTGTACCTCCTCAGTAGATGCTAGCTCTCATTAACAGTTTCAAAAACAACTTAGGAAATTATAGCGAATCAGTACTCTAAAAACTATAGTAATGTGTATATCGTTGTCATTTACAGATAAAACTACAATTAGTAATTCATTTGATTAATTTACATACATAGTAGGCTACTTCATCCGACATAAGTTTTCATGTGTAAGACAATAATGTGCCAAAGTACAACATTACTCCCTTCACTGAAATGGTTTAAGCAGGTTATGATTGACATATTTCAATGACATCAGAATGTCAAGTCCTTTTCTTTCTTCATTAACCATTATTCTATTGTTCCTGCACTTGTCAATCACTGACAAATCCAGTCTTAACACCAACCATGGCCACTAGTCTGAGGGTTTTTTACAACAGTTTTCTGAGCATCAGGAATACCTACATCATTTACATTTTACATTTACGTCATTTAGCAGATGCTCTTATCCAGAGCGACTTACAAGTGCATACATTATTATTTTTAATTTTCAAGTGCATACATTATTATTTTTAATTTTCATACCCCATGGGAATCGAACCCACAACCCTGGCGTTGCAAACGCCATGCTCTACCAACTGAGCTACCTCCCTGCCGGCCATTCCCTCCCCTACCCTGGACGACGCTGGGCCAATTGTGCACCGCCCCATTGGTCTCCCGGTTGCGGCCGGCTACAGCAGAGCCTGGATTCGAACCAGGATCTCTAGTGGCACAGCTAGCACTGCGATTCAGTGCCTTAGACCACTGCGCCACTCGGGAGACCTTCCATAGGGCACAATGTTATGGAACGTTCAAAGGTTTTGCGTAGAACAGGCCTGCTACTCTCTCATGCAGAGTAGTCATGCGTGACATTTCTATCTACAACGTTCAGAACATCGCGCTTTCCTGAGAACTTCCCAGACGTTATTCCATGTTCCTACTGAACAGCTGGCCCTGTTCAGGTTATTATGACCCAAGACAAGCACCGCCTTGTCCTCAAGTCTCCAATAAAGGAGGGGAATATTCCACAATAGTTTTTATCATAAATACAGGCCATACCCAGCAATGAAGAGTACGGTGTCTTTTCAATTGCAAGAAAACTGTGATTCAATTAGAGAATCTCAGCAATAGAAAAATAAAATAATTGAAAACATACAATTTTTTCTACAAAAGATTGGCTATTCATCGTGGAGTGTTAAAAGTTCTTACTATATTAATTGTCAGTTTCTTAAATGACAGCAATAAATAAAGATCCAAAATCCCCAACAGCACTGGTGAGAGAACATTTCAAATATAAAGTCTGACCCAATAATATCATGAACATAAAAAAATAGAAAACTACTATGTATAAAATGAACTACAACAGATGGTCATACTACCGTAAATCACTGATCATAAAACACAACAGATAAAACAAACCAATGCATCAATAAATCCATGCAGTCATGTTTTTCTTCTGGTCCTTGTTTTCTTCTGCCCCCCCACATCTCTGTTTAGGAGATGACGCAGCCTGTATCTTTCTGAGGCTTCAAATCTGGTTCCTTCACTAGCTTAACATCTTCTTCCTGCTTGGGTTTGGCCTGCAATCAAAATGGAGAGGGAAAAATGTGAAACCTTTTGTTCCAGACCCAGACAAGCAAATTAACGAAATCCTATCAGTGTCTTTACATGATTATTATCAGTAACACGACAAAATATGTGAAGACAAAGCTTTAGTAACCAAGTTATCTGTTGCAGTGCCAAATGTCTGAGCAGCATTACCTTCTCGTCTTTGGCCCCCTTGGTGAGATCAAAGGTGTTGTAGACTTCAGGGGTGCACTGCTCGCTGAGGGCTGGGAACTCAAAGGAGATTGGCTCAGCCAGGCCATAGCTAGCCTTCAGCTCTAGCTGGGGCACCTCGGCTGGGACCTTGTGAAAGTATCTGGAGAAATGAAAAATGTGTATATAAATACTACAACTACTTACTGTTATTTACTATACACAAATCAATGTTCTTCTGGCTGTGTGGGGGTGTGTGTGTGTGACTCACATGAATCCATTTTCTCTCTCGCACTTCTGCAGGGTATTTTTGATCAGGCCACCCAGCGTGGTGAAGAAGAGTTGCTCAGAGGGCTTGGCCGTGCTACCCGGCCCTTTGGTCTGACGGTACTCTTTGCACAGAGCCTCGGCTCTGGAGTAGCCTAAATACAGCAAGCAAGAGCTATAAGCGTTTACACTTGTTAAGATAAAAAGAGACATCTGTGTAGTGTTTAAAAAATGCAAAACACAATCCATCACAGAAATACCAACACTTTTCTGCTTCTTGGAGAGATCTTATTGACTCGCCACACTTGTCACTCGCGAGGAGTGTTTGTCCATGGTAGCAATATGCCTGAAAGTGACAAATGATAGGCATAAGCATCATTATAATTAGTATCTTAGTATTTACAGAACAGTCCAAACAAACAGACTCTCTCAACTGTCTAGACTGCTCAAGGACTTACATAGGACATGTAGAAGTGCTGTTTCAGCTGGAGGTACTTCCTCCACTTACTGCTGCACTCTGGCTCCAGTGTGTTCAGTGTGTGGTCTGTGAAGACCGAGAGGATAACATTCATTTGAGTGATCAGGAGGACCAACAGTGGTTAGATCCAGACATTCCTACACAATATAAGATCATTACAAAAATTCAACAAAGTCAGGATGTGACAGGAAACCCCTAAATACTTACCAGCTTTCTGGCAGAAGTTTGCGGTCTCGAATGCCAAGGCTGCAATGAGAGTGGCGTTATGCTTGAGTTCAATCGCTCTGGCAATCGTCACTGCAAACAGGAAAATGAAGTTAACCACTGATGATATAATTTTACAGCATTCTGATATCGTAAATCCTGTTCTTACTCAGTGTAATCCCACATACACACAGCCATGAGTTTGCCATTAGACTCCAGAGTTTTCCCCAGCCAAGACACATTGTCAGCTCCTGACCCTAATAATTATGCAGAGAAGTTGACTGAGTCCAGTGTAGCTACCTTCCTGTGCCTCTGCTTGGCACTGGAACATGTAGGTGTCGATGACTCTGGGTTCCAGGTCCCGGCCCTTCTCCGCTGGGGTGATGAGGCGGGGGATGTGGACCTCCTACATGGGAGAGACCAGAGAGGAGGGTGGGTCTGCTGCCAGACACAACTATGCACCAACAACCAGCAACTTGTGTTCAGGTTGATTATACTGTAATGTATTCACATTGTTCACCATGTGTTGAGGTTAATGTAAAGTGGGCAAAATGGGAACCATTACTGATAGGTTTATCGGTGTGCTTTAAAAAAATTTACTTGCTGATTATCTCTCTATGCAAAGTGACTTTAGGTGTCTTGAAAAGCACTTAAAATAAAACGTAATATCATTATTATTATTATACAGAGACAATATGAGCTAATCACCTTGAGGTGTTTGAAAATCCCAGCGGCAAATTTCAGGCTCCTGTGGACATCTTTTGCTTCTACCTCGGTTACACTGAAAAGGGGTGAAAATTAGAATGTCAATGTGTTCCCTTATATTGATATGTCAATGAAATGAGAGTGAAATGACATCAAGGTCATAAATGACCTAATTTGCATAATCAGATGCATTGTATGAGAATAAATTAGTAAGGCAAAAAAGAAACACTTACTTTTCCTTTCCTGCAAGTCTTGAGGCAAACTTGGTGTGCCAAATTGCAACATTGAAGGACATGGAGACCAATTCAAAAATAGCATCTTGTTGGGCACTAAAGGGACAATGGGACAGGATGTTAATAACAATAATAGTATTAGAGAGAGACTGTGTATTTCTATAATAGAAGGAAACATCTGTTTGCAGTGAGATAAATAAATAAAATGTTGAACCTGAGTAATGATGTAATAACACATTCATAAAATAAGGTCAGCAGGAAATACAAAAGAACCAAGACAAGGCTATAGGTAGTCAATAAAACGTCACAATACGGAGCAGAGCGTTCAATTTGGTTGCTGGGTGGCAAGGAGACTCTCAGCTCCACTAAAACCATTGACAACTACGTACCGTTTAAGGGATTGTTAAATAAATGCTATAACTATTTGGTTTTAATATCATCACCTCTTGAAGAGCATAGTCAGAAGTACACATTTCCGATTAATCCACATTTAACTCTATCATCAGAGTTATACAGCATGTAACTGCACGCTTTTCATGTTCAGTAAACATAAATTGATCTTGTAAACTATGATTCGCGAGGATAGCCTATCCATTTGGTATGTAGAGTGCATTCGGAAAGAATTCAGACCCCTTTACCTTTTCCACATTTTGTTACGTTACAGCCTTATTCTAAACTGGATCCAATAGTTTTTCTCCCTCATCAATCTACACACAATACCCCATAATGACAAAGCAAAAACAGGTTTTTAGACATTTTTGCAAATGTATTCAAAATAAAAAACCTAAATATAACATTTACATAAGTATTCTGACCCTTTACACAGTACTTTGTTGAAGCACCTTTGGCAGCGATTAAAGCCTTGAGTCTTCTTGGGTATGACGTTACAAGCTTGGCACACCTGTATTTGGGGAGTTTCTCCCATTCTTCTCTGCAGATCCTCTCAAGCTCTGTCAGGTTGGATGGGGAGCGTCGCTGCACAGCTATTTTCAGGTCTCTCCAGAGATGTTCGATCGGGTTCAAATCCAGGCTCTGGCTGGGCCGCTCAAGGACATTCAGAAACTTGTCCCAAAGCCACCCCTGCATTGTCTTGGCTGTGTGCTTAGGGTTGTTGTCCTGTTGGAGGTGAACCTTTGCCCCAGTCTGAGGTCCTGAGTGCTCTGGAGCAGCATTTCATTAAGGATCTCTCTGTACTTTGCTCCATTCATCTTTCCATCGATCCTGACTAGTCTCCCAGTTCCTGCCACTGAAAAACATCCCCACAGCATGATGCTGCCACCACCATGCTTCACCGTAGGGATGGAGCCAGGTTTCCTCCAGACGTGACGCTTGGCATTGAGGCCAAAGAGTTCAATCTTGGTTTCATCAGACCAGAGAATCTTGTTTCTCATGGTCTGAGAGTCTTTATGTGCCTTTTGGCAAACTCCAAGCGGGCTGTCATATGCCTTTTATTGAGGACTGGCTTCCGTCTGGCTACTCTACCATAAAGGCCTGTTTGGTGGAGGGCTGCAGAGATGGTTGTCCTTCTGGAAGGTTTTCCCAACTCCACAGAGGAACTCTGGAGCTCTGTCGGGTTCTTGGTCACCTCCCTGACCAAGGCCCTTCTCCCCCGATTGCTCAGTTTGGCCAGGCAGCCAGCTTTAGGAAGAGTCTTGGTGGTTCAACATTTCTTCCTTTTAAGAATGATGGAGGCCACTGTGTTCTTGGGGACCTTCAATAGATCTGTGCCTCGACACAATCCTGTCTCGGAGCTCTATGGACAATTCCTTCGACCTCATGGCTTGGTTTTTGCTCTGACATGCACTGTCAACTGTGGGACCTTATATAGACTGGTGTGTGCCTTTCCAAATCATGTCCAATCAATTGAATGTATCACAGGTGGACTCCAATCAAGTTGTAGAAACATCTCAAGGATGATCAATGGAAACAGGATGCATCTGAGCTCAATTTCAAGTCTCATAGCAAAGGGTCTGAATACTTATGTAAATAAGGTATTGCTTTAACAAAGTACTGAGTAAAGGCTCTGAATACTTATGTAAATGTGATATTTCTGCTGCCTCAGTTTTTATGATGGCAATTTGCATAAACTCCAGAATGTTATGAAGAGTGTTCAGATGAATTGCAATTAATTGCAAAGTCCCTCTTTGCCATGAAAATTAACTTAATCCCCAAAAAACATTTCCACTGCATTTCAGCCCTGCCACAAAAGGACCAGCTGACATCATGTCAGTGATTCTCTCATTAACACAGGTGAGAGTGTTTTCGAGGACAAGGCTGGAGATCACTCTGTCATGCTGATTGAGTTAGAATAACAGACTGGAAGCTTTAAAAGGAGGGTGGTGCTTGAAATTATTGTTCTTCCTCTGTTAACCATGGTTACCTGCAAGGAAACACGTGCCGTCATCATTGCTTTGCACAAAAAGGGCTTCACAGGCAAGGATATTGCTGCTAGTAAGATTGCACCTAAATCAACCATTTATCGGATCGTCAAGAACTTCAAGGAGAGGGGTTCAATTGTTGTGAAGAAGGCTTCAGGGTGCCCAAGAACGTGCAGCAAGCGCCAGGACCGTCTCCTAAAGTTGATTCAGCTGCGGAATCGGGGCACCACCAGTGCAGAGCTTGCTCAGGAATGGCAGCAGGCAGGTGTGAGTGCATCTGCACGCACAGTGAGGCGAATACTTTTGGAGGATGGCCAGGTGTCAAGAAGGGCAGTGAGGAAGCCACTTCTCTCCAGGAAAAACATCAAGGACAGACTGATATTCTGAAAAAGGTACAGGGATTGGACTGCTGAGGACTGGGGTAAAGTCATTTTCTCTGATGAATCCCCTTTCCGATTGTTTGGGGCATCCGGAAAAAAGCTTGTCCGGAGAAGACAAGGTGAGCGCTACCATCAGTCCTGTGTCATGCCAACAGTAAAGCATCCTGAGACCATTCATGTGTGGGGTTGCTTCTCAGCCAAGGGAGTGGGCTCACTCACAATTTTGCCTAAGAACACAGCCATGAATAAAGAATGGTACCAACACATCCTCCGAGAGCAACTTCTCCCAACCATCCAAGAACAGTTTGGTGACGAACAATGTATTTTCCAGCATGATGGAGCACCTTGCCATAAGGCAAAAGTGATAACTAAGTGGCTCGGGGAACAAAACATCGACATTTTGGGTCCATGGCCAGGAAACTCCACAGACCTTAATCCCATTGAGAACTTGTGGTCAATCCTCAAGAGGCGGGTGGACAAACAAAACCCCACAAATTCTGACAAACTCCAAGCATTGATTATGCAAGAATGGGCTGCCATCAGTCAGGATGTGGCCCAGAAGTTAATTGACAGCATGCCAGGGTGGATTGCAGAGGTCTTGAAAAAGAAGGGTCAACACTGCAAATATATACTCTTTGCATAAACTTAATGTAATTGTCAATAAAAGCCTTTGACACTTATGGAATGCTTGTAATTATACTTCAGTATACCATCATAACATCTGACAAACATATCTAAAAACACTGAAGCAGCAAGCTTTGTGACGACCAATACTTGTGTCATTCTCAAAACTTTTGACAACGACTGTAGATTGATGAGGGGGAAAAACAACTATTTAATACATTTTAGAATAAGGCTGTAACGTAACAAAATGAGGAAAAAGTAAAGGGGTCTGAATACTTTCCGAATGCACTGTATATGGATCTATGCCATTTACTTTGAACTGGACTGTGTTTACAGCATGAGCGGTCGTGAGTAGATTCGCATGTTTTGAGATCAAAGCCAGAGCTGTGCACATTTTGTTCATATCCTTTGCTAGTTAGTGAATTATTAGCCCTGTTATAGATAATTTGTAGCCAGCAATAGGGGAGTGATTGCTTCCTACAAGAGCACAAAACATGGTCATTTCTAGACATCTTTGAAAAGCGAGTCAGGTAAAGAGCTTTCTTTTTGCCTTAAAGGGGCAGTGTTGTTATTTGAGACAAGCTTGAATAAGCTAATTAGCCAATAGGCAGAGTGTAGCTTAATTTGTCTAATTCTCCGTAATAATGGTATGGGAATAATAATGCATTTTATCTTGCATCAAACGCAACATTTTCAGTCACCTCCTTGTCTGAACGACAAGTGGATAAACAGGTTAAAGTCAAGCCCTGCATGTTTTTTTCAAAAGTCTAATGGAATGTAGGCCTACATTGAACACCACACATTGGCTGCTACTGTAGGCTGAACGACAGAACAGCTATTTCCATGTTAAAATGTTATGGAATGCATTTTCTCCATTGTTTTTGATGGTAGGCCACGCTGTTAGGCCTACGTTATGATCTACTTGGCCACTGTTAAAACTGTAACTTAAAGCGGGTACCGCCTCAGTGTTCACAGTAAACGTGCGCTGGAAGTTGCACAGAATTTTCACAACGTTTAAGTTTGTGCTTAGCAGACCTGAAATTTGCTCAGTGCCCCAAAAAATGAGAGAACATTGCTTGTCAGGTATAGTGCACTTTTATATCACTCAAATATCCAATTAAAGGTGGCCAATATCGTGGGGCTACCCTGACGTATCTGAAATTACTTGATCAATTGATGTTTACTGATCATGAAAAGCATGCAGTTACTTGCTGTATAACTCTGATGATAGAGCTACATTTGGGCAATTGTTTTGCATGGAATAATCAGAAATGTGTAGTTCTGACTATGCTCTTCAAGAGGTGATATTACAACCAAATAGTGAACATTTATTTAACAATCCCTTAAATTGCACACAGCTGTCAATGTTTTTAGCAGAGCTGGGAGTCTCCTTTCCCCCGAGCAGGTAAATTGAACGCTCTGCACCATATTGTGGCGTTTTATTGATAACAACCTATTGTACTGTAACTAACACCTTCACTGACATTTACTGCATGTGTAGAGCTCTGACTGTGGGGCTGATGGAGGTAACCAACCACCTCTGTGAAACCACCTATTGGCTAGAAGGCTTTACCTTGGGGTGTTTCCTTGCAAAGTGTCAGTCCACTTGAAGTTCTGCATGAACCGAAGCTTGTTCTCTTGTGTGGTGCCATCCAGAGATGCAATGAATCCTATGTCATGTCAAGCAATCAAAAGATCAGCAACTGATTATTAATAGATACAAAGGGAATAGTGATGCATGATGAACAGAGTGTAGAAAGACCACACATAAACACTACAAAACAGTGAGCACTGCTAAAGACAGGAGAAAAGGCACAAACAAACAGCACAAGTTCACCTTGTAAGAGTGAGAAATAAATATCTGTGGCATTTTTCATGATCTCGGGATTGCAGGTGGTATCCGTGAACATCTCCAAGAGTCTTGCCCTCGTTGTCCTCAAGTCACTATTGAGGAGGACAGAAATGTAAACAGTCAAGCAAACATGTGTTCTCAATTGACCATTCTCCAAGCCCCGCCGAAGAATTTTGGGCAACCAATCGCAGTGCTCCAATGGATAGCAACTGTTGTTGAGTCAGACACCTCGGACAAGCCCATGTTTAAATCGCATGAAAGCCAGTGAGGGCTATGGCAAAAACTGAGAGTTTTCGATAAAAATACATATTTAAATGGCTAAATAGTTGAACAGTGCACCAGGAGTACTTGCTACTGTGATTCCTGAAATGCAGAGCCTGTGGTTGGAGTATTTTTCGAATCCGAAACTGTTTGCTACCTCAGTTAGTTAGCTCTGTCTCATTGACCGCCAAACGTTGCTAACGCTAGCTAGCTAGTCACTTAATATAACTTGTTTTCTCAAAATGTATGTTAGCTAGCCAAGTTAGCAATGTTATGAATACAACTCCCATCTGCTGTCGACATCATAATAGTGGCTAGCTTTGACTGTATGCTGACAGTGAATTCAGAGCAATGGCTAGCTCCACTTAAGTGTTAATGCCAGAGAAGACGTTATTTGGAAAATGTAATGGCACGGGTGTTGTTAGGCACCAGACGAAGTTGAGGGCCGGCAAACCGTGCCAATATATCCTCCAAACAAAGCTGCACTTTGTTTCGTTTGACCTGTTTTCTATTGACAGTTCTTTGTATATATCCATAAAAATTATGCTGTTTCGTGGTTTCGACTGGCTGACAAAAGCTGCCTACCTGTCTGTCTCATCCCGACACATTCATTACTATGGGACAGCTGGAGATTGAATTTGAATATTGAAACAATGTAAATGTCGGAGAGACAGACAGCAAGGTTTATACAAATCTCCGCTGTTGAAAACTAAATGTTAGTCTAAAAGAAATGTGAGATAATGTCTAGATGCTTTTTATAGTGGAGATCAAGTTTATAAATTGCCTGGCTGGGCTGATGAGAGAGTGGATTGCGCTGTCAGATGGAACAGAGTAAATAGGCAATTTAACGTCATAGATTTAGCCTGTGGTAACTTGTGGAATCGACACCGGCTGGAATGCGTTTTTAACCAATCAGCATTCAGGATTAGACCCACCCGTTGTATAATACAAACATAATTTTACCAGGGTCCGTGAAGCAATTGTAATACCAGTCCACCCAAGAGTTTCCTGATTAGCAAGGGGTAGTCTGTGTTCAATTTCATTGTGTATTAGAAACACAGTTTGAGATGATTGTCAGGGGATTTCACCAGTGGTTGACTCACTAATAGAGAGAAATAGTAATGGCGTCTTTTTGTAGGCACTAACTCCGCCATGGTTCGTTGGACAGTGCCTATGTGGAAATGAATGGCGTTTTTGGATAAACGCTGAAAATAAGGTCTGTGGTAAACACAGGCTTAGGAGATCTTATACATGTTGTTCTATGAGATAATCTTCATCAGCTAACGTCACTTTGTGAATTTTTAAGCATTTATGTAATCAGAAAAAGCACATAAAGGCTTCATAATTCATAAAGGTTATATTAACTGACTTATAATATCTCATATGACAAAATGTATAAGATCTCCTAAGCCTTTGTTAACCTCACTTATTTTCTGCATTTATCCAAAAACCCTATTATTTCCCCTTAGCAAAGGCTGAACGAACCAGAGGTAACTAATTTCCGGTTTTTAGGACGCTTCCTGGGGAAAATGTTGTAAGAGTAACCAAGGGGGGAGCGGGGCTTAACGAAGGGTAAATTGTCATAGAATGGATCTCAATTGCAGAGTGTCCACATATACATACTTGCATATCTTATTTGCTGATGGGCTACCAGCAACGCCATAGAAGTTGAAGGATACAGGTGCAGTTGCTTTCAATGGGTTTCGGTGGAACCAATGAGTCATTCTGTGGCTTGGATGGTAAAAGCTGGATGTCTGCTGGATGAAGCATAGGGACAGGGACATCAATTAACAATATTCAATACATAAATAATTTGACATAAATTGGCCTGATTAGCTACAATAAAAGACTGGTGATATGACAGTAAACGTATCTTTCTTGTTGGCTGTGGCTTGATGACAACCATCAATGACGGTCTTGCTTTGACGTGTACACCGATGGCCTAGCAGCTAGCACAACTGCAATCGCTAAGCTTGCTAGCTAGTTTGTCATTATGTAGGCTAGACGGGTTAGCATAATGTTACTAGATAACTACCAACTCAACTAAATAGACGTGAATACTACTAAGGAGCTAGTCTGTAATTAATTAGTCGGATTCCGTTGCAAAACGTTTTGCAACGGAAACCGTTTGCTCTAGGAACCAAACAGAACGAGACGAGGACAGGGCCTTTCCTGAATGTGTCCAATAGAAACTCTCGTTTTCGTTGCAAACGTTTCACGTTTGGAGTAAACGGTTTCCATTGCAGACACGTTTTGTAACAGACAAACCGTTTTTCAACGGAATACGACTAATTAATACCCTCCCAAATGTGACCGCAGCAACTCCAACTAGCTAGCTAATGTACTGTAGCTAACGTTAGCTACCTAGCGAACTAGCTTGCTAATTGACTTATGGACAAAAACGAAAATCTAAAACCACAAAATTCAGACATTTTTTATGATGGATCATTCATCTAGTTTTTACAATACAATGTGGAAGTGATGTTTACGAACCTTGGATCTGGGATAAATGACAATCTGAAGATGCACTTCCGGAAATAAAGTCACAGAATGGCTCTTGACCAGTGGTAAAAGCGTATTGAGTCATGTGACCATTTGTTGCTTCTTGGGGCAGGTCTAGGATCCTCTTTTCTGCTCTAGCTGTAATGTTAATTAACCTGAGTTAAAATGGTATAACTGATCATAGACCAGTTAAAACTATTGACTGTACCAAATACACCCACTGATGGGAGAGCTTTGGGCATTTAATTTGCTCACATGGACATATGACATTCATAACCAGCCCATTTACAAACCATGAATTGTGAAAATGGGTATCACTGATGGTTACCCTGAAGCCTACCTTGTCGTCCTATCTCATACTGTAGTTCAGTTTCTTTGGAAAATAAAAACCAACACTAGATTGACAAAGTCATCTTTTATTTTCCCATATTGTTGAACATGAAATGAAGATATGAGAGAGCAAATAGACAGCTATGCTATCCAAATGCTTATGTATGGCTATTGTAATTTGAAGTGAAAAATGGGCAGAAACACTATATTTCAAGCTTTTGTCTGAACATAAATTCACAACTCAATTAACATTTCTCAAAAGGAATGTTGCCACGTTCACATGCAAGTTGGAACTAGGAAACTCAGAAATGTCCAACTTGCTAACTGGTTGTAGTTATACAGGTGTCGCGTTCAACCAGTTAGCAAGTCAGAAATGTCAGCGTTTCCTAGTTCCGACTAGGATGTGAATGTGGCATTTGGATCAGTCACCCCAAAATAACGTTTTAAAATAAAAAAATATTCAAAAGATTGTGTTTTAGAATAAAAGGTGCGGGAGTAACCATTCAGCATTAATTTGTCATATAAATATACACTGAGTATACAAAACATTAAGAACACCTGCTCTTTCCATGACATGGACTGACCAGGTCAATCCAGGTGAAAGCAATGATCCCTTATTGATGTCCCTTGTTAAATCAACTTCGATCAGTGTAGATGAAGGGGAGGAGACAGGTTAAATAAGTATTTTTAAGCCTTGAGACATGGATTGTGAATGTGCAAGACAAAACATTTAAGTGCCTTTGAACAGGGTATGGTAGTAGGTGCACCGGTTTGTCAAGAACTGCAACGCTGCTGGGTTTCACACAACAGTTTCCAGTGTGTATCAAGAATGGCCCACCACCCAAAGGGCATTCAGCCAACTTGACACAGCTGTGGGAAGCATTGGAGTCAACATGGGCCAGCATCCCTGTGGAACGCTTTCGACACCTTGTAGAGTTCACGCCCCAACAAATTGAGTGTTCTGAGGGCAAAAAAGGGGGGTGAGGGGGTGTTCCTAATGTTTGGTATACTCAGTGTATATTGCATATGAGATCTTAAACTACACATGGTATATCCAGCAGAAAGGGGAATGTCTACAAGGCACTGATTACATTTTTTTTTAAAATATTTTTTTTATAAGAAACTGGATCCTACACATTTCCACTACTGAAGGGAAACTCATCAGTGCACCTTAGGTTACATTTCTACCTGTATTTTAAGACAGATCCAAGGATGTCAGCTGGTTAAAAAAAAAACACAGGTACATTGTCAAATGCAAAGAAGATGGAAATAAACAGATGTCCCTTTTAGGCAAACTGTGTGTGTGGGAGGGAAGAGGAGTATCGTGCAAGGCTATGAAAATATTTGCTCAAGCAAAAATGTCATCTTTGTAAGGTCATAATGATAAGAAATCCCAACCATCACAATAAAAACAAACACACACACCAATATCAGTCAATTCCTGTTGTTCCCATGTAAAACATTAGGGTTTTTTACCCACACATTTCAGTCAAACAAATGTTATACTGTAGCTTATGTACAGTAAGTAATTCACCAGTAAAACCAATTGTCAGATACAAAGTGATCATTGGTTTAGTGGCAACTATACAATAATAAAGCTATTTCAAGATTGTCACTTTCTACATACAATATATCCTATAGGTGTGTGCATTACATCACGAACAATGACTGTTGCTGTTGTTTTTCTATTTGTACCATATGCAGCACAAATATATTAAAGCACAAATATTGTAATTGGCATTTTATATTCCAGATTGTGTGTGGCTGGGTAAGGGATCCTGAAGCTGGACAAGTGTCACCCCATTTGGGCAAACGGCTCACCTCTCTTATTTGTTCTGAAGAATGTATACAAATGGCAATGAGCTAACATGTAATAGAAGTCAAGGATGTATAACTGATTCAGTTGTTTTCTATGTAAAGTAGTTTATGTGTACCATAATAATTAGCTGCTGGCGCTGAAACATTGTTATTTTTATGACGTCTGACATAGTAATGCTTTACTTTACTTTAACTAAAATGTTGGTCTTCATTTTTAAGAAATACAAAGCAAACCCAGTTACATAAAAAGAGGAAGCAAAAATAAAAAAATATTTGGCAATCACATTACATTTGGTAATAACAACCAAGCTATAAATCACACTGCTGCATACACACCATCATTTTAGCTAACCCCTTGGAAGACCTCATTAAAAACCACAAGAAATATAACACTGCAGCCTTTGGAACCCTGAACATTTTAAATGGCACTTATTTCCTCAATCCTCTCAGTACATCAAAAAGATGAGAACGAGAAGTCCATAGTTCATAGACGTTTGGCATAGTTATTACAAAGGACATGGTCACGGATATCACCCCACCCTCCGTTTTTAATGTGAGCCTTGTGCTCCACTGTATCTGCATTTGTTAGGGACAGGGACTGAGGGAAGAGGGAGGCTTTGGCAAGCTTAAGGGACTCCTGTGCTTTCTTTAGGGCCAGCTCGGGGCGACAGGCCTCCTTGTTCTGGTGCAGCCCACAGTTACCAGTATGAAGAACCCTGGACCCCTGGGCAACCAGCACTTTGAGTGGCTTGGAGATGCAAGTCCCTGACAGGTGCTGGAGGGTCCAGTCCCAGTTGTAGTCATCGTAGGAGCAGAAGTCATTGTTGCACCCCATTAGCTTGTAGTACACCTCTCTGGAGATGCCCATGCCAATGTTGTGCTTGGTAGACATCCACCCGGCAGTCTGCACCTTGTTGCTGAGCTTATCAAACTCTGCCAGGCCGTTGTGGTTGCCTAGTGCTAACATGTCACAGTCAGGGCAGCTGCTCTTCCTGTATCCAACCATCTCCTTGAAGAGGTGGTAGAAGTCGGGCAAGATGAAGTTATCCTCCTCGAGGAAAACAACAAAGCCACTGTAACCCTGCAGAGCCTGCACTCGCTCCCACACAAAGTGAAGTTTCCACCACCAGTGGTGTTTGATCTGTGTGATGGAGGCTTCCCTATAGTGGCCATATGAATCTGGATGCTCAGCGTTGAGGCATCCTGTTTTTAAAGCATCGTCCTTGGATATGTCTCGTGGACAGTCTCGTGAATCCTGCCCAGGAAACTCACTGGGATAGAGCTGTGTGCTGTAGGGGAAGTATATTTGTAAGACCTTGCAGAAAGTCATCCCTTGCACTATGTCATTGATTTCCTCTGAAAAATAGTCATGGCTGAAAATCAGCAGAATGTTGTGGACCTCAGCTGCATTTTCCAATGACTTGATGAGTATTTTGAGGTAGTCTGGTCTGTTGTGAACCTGAATAACCAGGACCAATTTAGGCTCCCCGGGATACTTGTCCGCATTCAGAACGTATTGCTTGTAATTGGCATTGTAAATCGACTTAATCAATTCCGGAACAGAATTGTACTGAAACTTTGCCATGTCATCAGACAACATGTTTTCCTGCGCGACAACACCCGTGGCTTCATCAGAAATTAAAACACGTGTTGTGATCAGGACAGTGGCAATAATAAAAGAAACACCCAGGAGAATGAGCAGGTTCTTTTTGAGAAATCGTAACCTCATTTTCGTAACGTTAAAGGCAACTTTTGGATACAATAATGATGTCTTGAATCACCTGACTATTGAAAGCGTCCTCATCGTGTGTTTAATCTTGTTTGCATTTGCAACATTGCAACTTTCGATGGAACCCAAATGCAGCGGTTTCCACAGAACGTTACAAACTGGCACGCGAAGAAATAGTTTCTTGATGATGACTCCTTTTGCTGACACGAATCTGTCAGTTCGGTCGATAGATATCATCTGTTGCTATTTCAGTTTAGAAGTTTAGCATTCGGCAGTATCGCCTGTGAAAAGTAACAAGATAATGAAATAATGTATTATTCTCTATGTCAGACATATTATATTTGTTTCCATTCGGGAAGTTAATTTACAGTCGTTGAGTCGACTTACCAACAGCGAGGTGTCACCACTGGTATCCGGAAGAGTGTTTTAGTACTTTGGACAGCCATATTGTGAACGCGTAACAAAATTGAGTGCTGACGTGTCCTATTCAGCCAACAGGAACAGGCAGAATTCTTGATCAACGAATCAGTGGCCTACCTATGCTTATGTAATACGATACCTACACCATAGGCTACATCCATGACTTTGGAGAAGATCTGTTGAGAGTAAAGGAAGGCTTGGGGACTATCACGTTATGGTATAATTTATGCTATTCAGTGTTATATGAATTAAATTAAGAATGAGTTTCCAGTCATCATAAGATTACATTTTTATAATTGGGGCATGTTCTTTCTTATGTCCAGGCTATGGCTTGTGCAAGGACACTCTTCAATCAGGTTGGACTGGTTAAAGCTGCCTGGCTGGTATGAATGAGACGTGCCACCCCCACATGCAATGTATGTGTACGGTAGTTAGGTGCCTAAACATACTTGTTAGGGTTACAAAGTGAAAACACAACTGTTTAAGCTGTCACGAAATGTTCCAAAGACAAAAATGCTCCTCTCATCAAACTATAGGCACCTTTAACTATTCAAACCAACATTCAACTATGTCATGGTACACATATGCTATTGTGCACTTGTAGCCTTCCACACTAGTCTATTACATAGGGTATTCATTCCACCAGGCGGCTGTGAAATTCTCTCCACAGTTTGATGACATTCCAGAGGGCAGAGAAACACCCATATAATAATAATAACCACACAAACATTTACATGGAGTTTTGTTTTGGATCCCATAACAGAAAGGGGATCTGGGGTGGATCTGTTAACACCCATCCCCACCTGGCACCGCTGCCATCTGTCTCTTTCCCCCACCCAGACCAAATCAGCATGGTCACACACCAGTGGTACCAGCCCTTGCCCATATAGCCAACATTCCGTGTCAAGCCTAAAACATTAACATGAATCATAAGTTGCCAAGTAAACTTGTTCATAACTTTCACCTGTAGATGGCAACAGTAGACAGCAAATACAGTAGCTAGACCCATTACCCATTGCTGTATCACATTTTGTTATCCACTTCCCCATTACACTACTTTTTGTTTCTAACCAGGGATCCAGCTCCTTGTGTTCCGTACTATGACATATTTATCTCATTATAAGCAGTATTTAATGTGCATGAATCAACTGCATTGGTTATCATAGCCAACTGAAAACAAATATTTATAACATAGCTGGTTAAACAGCAGTAAGGAATCGACTCCGCATTCGGAAAGTATTCAGACCCCTTGACTTTTTCCACATTTTGTTACGTTACAGCCTTATTCTGAAATGGATAAAAGTAATTTTTTCCCTCATCAATCTACACACAATACCTCATAATGACAAAGCGAAAACAGGTTTTTAGACTAATAAAAGACAGAAATACCTTATTTATATATGCTACCGGTCAAGAGTTTTAGAACATCTGCTCAATGGTTTTTCTTTATTTTTACTATTTTCTACATTGTAGAATAATGGTGAAGATATGAAAACTATGAAATAACACATATGGAAACATGTAGTAACCAGAAAAGTGTTAAACAAATCAAAATATATTTTATATTTGAGATACTTCAAATAGCCAACCTTTGCTTTGATAACAGCTTTGCACACTCTTGGCATTCTCTCAAGCTGCTTCATGAGGTAGTCACCTGGAATGTAATTCAATTAACAGGTGTGCCTTCTTAAAAGTTAATTTGTGGAATTTCTGCGTTTGAGCCAATCAGTTGTGTTGTGACAAGGTAGGGGTGGTATACAGAAGGGCCTTGGTCAGGGAGGTGACCAAGAACCCGATGGTCACTCTGACAGAGCTCCACAGTTCCTCTGTGGAGATGGGAGAACTTTCCAGAAGGACAACCATCTCTACAGCACTCCACCAATCAGGCCTTTATGGTAGAGTGGCCAGATGGAAGCAGTTCCTTATTTCACAGACAAGACATCCCAATCATTACACACAAAGCTTACATTTACATTTACGTCATTTAGCAGACGCTCTTATCCTAGAGCGACTTACACATTGGTGCATTCACCTTATGATAGCCAGTGGGACAACCACTTTACAATTAAAAAATATATATTTTTATACTTTTTTAATTCTTAATTTTTAGAGTATATTCATGATTTTTTTCCTACTTGTATTTTTTTTCCCTTTATTTTTTATTTTAAATCGTTTAGTCTTTTTTTTTTATTATTACGTTTTTTCCTGGCGTCGTGAGGGAGCTTGTTCCACCATTGGGGTGCCAGAGCAGCAAACAGTTTTGACTGGGCTGAGCGGGAACTGTGCTTCCGCAGAGGTAGGGGGACCAGCAGGCCAGAGATGGAAGAACGCAATGCCCTCGTTTGGGTGTAGGGACTGATCAGAGCCTGAAGGTAAGGAGGTGCCGTTCCCCTCACAGCTCCGTAGGCAAGCACCATGGTCTTGTAGCAGATGTGAGCTTCAACTGGAAGCCAGTGGAGTGTGCGGAGGAGCGGGGTGATGTGAGAGAACTTGGGAAGGTTGAACACCAGACGGGCTGCAGCATTCTGGATGAGTTGTAGGGGTTTAATGGCACAGGCAGGGAGCCCAGCCAACAGTGAGTTGCAGTAATCCAGACGGGAGATGACAAGTACCTGGATTAGGACCTGTGCCGCTTCCTGTGTAAGGTAGGGTCGTACTCTGCGGATGTTGTAGAGCATGAACCTACAGGATCGGGTCACCGCTTTGATGTTAGCGGAGAACGACAGGGTGTTGTCCAGGGTCACGCCAAGGTTCTTTGCAATCTGGGAGGAGGACACAACGGAGTTGTCAACCGTGATGGCGAGATCATGAAGCGGGCAGTCCTTCCCCGGGAGGAAGAGCAGCTCCGTCTTGCCGAGGTTCAGCTTGAGGTGGTGATCCGACATCCACACTGATATGTCTGCCAGACATGCAGAGATGCGATTCGCCACCTGGTTATTAGAAGGGGGAAAGGAGAAGATTAATTGTGTGTCGTCTGCGTAGCAATGATAGGAGAGACCATGTGAGGATATGACAGAGCCAAGTTACTTGGTGTATAGAGAGAATAGGAGAGGGCCTAGAACTGAGCCATGGGGGACACCAGTGGTGAGAGCACATGGTGCGGAGACAGATTCTCGCCCTACGCCACCTGGTAGGAGCGACCTGTCAGGTAGGACGCAATCCAAGAGTGAGCCGCGCCGGAGATGCCCAACTCGGAGAGGGTGGAGAGGATAATACATTTGCAAACATTTCTAAAAACCTGTTTTTGCTTTGTCATTATGGGGTATTGTGTGTAGATTGATGAGGGGGGGAAAAACTGTTCAATCAATTTTCAAATAAGTCTGTAACGTAACAAAATGTGGAAAAATTCAAGGGGTCTGAATACTTTCTGAATGCACTATAATTTCCCTTTGGGTACCATGAAGGTCAAGCATCACAGGTTACTTCACATGAAAAAACTCACAATCCCTATTTGCCTGAAACTTTAAACATATGAGACATGATGCTGGTGTTTTTAATCTAAAGGTTGGACCAGTGTTTCAGGCTGATTTGTGGTCTCAGTCACTGAAAAGTTGGATGATCACATACATACTCTGAGCTACACACAGCATGGGATCAGATACAACATCTCACAATGTTGTAGTTTCATGTTTGTTTTAGAAAATAGGTGCATAATGTTTCAAGGGACCTACTAGTAGTCTTTATTGGAGAGTGGTGAAAAGGTAGTAAATATATCTCATATACAGTAAGCTTTGTGTGTAACGATTGGGATTTCTTGTCTGTGAAATAAGGAACTGCAACAAATAACCAATCAGGCATGGTACATAAATAATATAAATAAATAAATAATATGCCATTTAGCAGACGCTTTTATCCAAAGCGACTTACAGTCGTGCGTGCATACATTTTTTTTTTGTGTATGGGTGGTCCCGGGGATCGAACCCACTACCTTGGCGTTACAAGCGCCGTGCTCTACCAGCTGAGCTACAGAGGACCACCCATACATGTCATACATGTACATGTCATGTTTTCATGGCGCAACGGGTGCAAGGACAATAACCACTCACATCAGATGGGATATCTCTCTATCTACACAGCAGGAAGACATTACATTTTTTTTAAAAATCTGAATGTATTAGTACACAATGTCACCTGACTATTAACAGGAGGAAGGTGGAACTAATCAATGAAGAATATGGCAGATTGGGGGTTAAGGTCATTCATATATTTCTACAAAGGCATGTTATAGGCTACACATATTATAACATTTCATATGTTATACAATAAATGTTTTAGTTTAATTTCTACTGCTACTGTAAAAAATAATTTGTGTACTCTGTTAATCATGTGCTTGCTTTAAAACACATTCAAACAAATGATGATGGATGGTTTATGTCATTCCTTCAAGTCAAATTCTGCAAAGTAATTTCTACAAGCACTTGTATGTAGTAAGGGGGGTTTAGACAAAAGTGACTTTTTATTTTGGAAACACCTTAACCGTTTTCATTGTTCAAAAGGCAATTGCTGACTATTTGAGAAACCACATCGAACAATCACCACATGGCACAATCATGCACAACTTCCTTCTGCCGAAATGTGATTTCACCTCCTAACTCCCAAAGCAAATAAACATAGCATTAATCAAGAAACAAATAATCTATGTTGGAATATCTTTCTCAATTATGTAGTCCTGTATCTCTATTTACGTGGGTATGAAGCAATCGTTTCACTGACTCTGGGGCCAAGTTGCAGATGCGTTTTTTTTTCCTTAGAGGCACCAGAATTCTTTACGCTAATCTTTCCAAACCAAACTTTTGAAACATCCTAAAACACTTGTATGCCTATATTAATGCCACATGCTGCTATTGTGCGGACAAGAGATGAAACAATCATACTTAATGACCAGTCATTTTGTGTATTGTGGCCTGTGTCCTTGTGTATTTGTTTCCATATCTACAGTGTTGGTTGGCAGCCCCACCAAAGGCTCTCTAGATCATTTCGTTTTCAGTTGAACCAAACCCCAATTTTAAGGTAACAAATGAGGGCCTTTTATCCCAAAATGTTGCTGTCTTTCTTTTGTTTCCAGATGTGCATGGACATAAACAATTAAACGTTTTTTTTTTACAGATCAGCGATATTCATATATATATGATCTTCTCTCTACTAGTTCTTATGCTTTCTCATTTCAAGGACGCTTTAAGCTACACAAACATTTTATAACTACACCTAATGCAGTATACTGTATGTGAATTTCTGTTCAATTCGAGTTTTGCCTTCTTATTCAGTAAACAATTGAGAGGCAGTGATTGGAAACATTAAAGCACAGAACACTTAACACTGCCAAGCTTTGGAAAATATTACTGAGCTGTTTTTTTCCAACTAAAATAAAGTTATCACGGCTCAGGAGAAGACCCAGATGCAGACAGTTTCAAAGTAACAAGTTTATTACCAAAACAGGGGGCAGTCAAACGGCAGGTCAAGGGCAGGCAGAGGTCAGTAATCCAGAACAGAGTCCAAAAGGTACAGAACGGCAGGCAGGCTCAGGGTCAGGGCAGGCAGAGGTCAGTAATCCAAGGCGGTGTCACAAGGTACAGAACGGCAGGCTCAGGGTCAGGGCAGGCAGAATGGTCAATAATAGAAAACCGGAACTAGAGAAAAACAGGAGTATGGGAAAAACACTGGTAGGCTTGACGAGACAAGACGAACTGGCAACAGACAAACAGAACACAGGTATAAATACACTGGGGATAATGGGGAAGATGGGCGACACCAGGATGGGGGTGGAGACAAGCACAAAGACAGGTGAAACAGATGAGGGTGTGACACATAGGTTTAATCCTAGACACATGAAAAGTGGGATGTATACCGAGGTTACGGGGCAACAGAAGACGAACAGCAGAAGGGCTAATTGTCTTGAAGATGGGGAAAGGGCCGATAAAATGGGGGGAAAGTTTGCGGGACTCCACCCGGAGGGGCAGATCTCAAGTGGACAGCCACACCCTCTGCCCAAGACTATACCGGGGAGCCGGGGTCCGGTGGCGGTCCGCTTGTCGCGATAACTGGAGGTGGTCTTGAGAAGAGCCGACCGGGCTCTCTTCCAGGTACGGCGAAAGTGGCGGACAAACATCTGGGTCGAAGGTATACCGACCTCTTCCTCTTGCTCCGGGAAGAGCGGGGGCTGATAACCCAGGGAACACTCAAAGGGTGAGAGACCAGTTGCAGAGCAGAGGAGGTTGTTGCGGGCGTATTCAACCCACACTGCCGTCGCCCTGGCGAGAGCCCTCCTGGACATCAGCGTGATGAGGTACGCTATCTTTGAGCAGTCCGTGGGGAAAGAGGAGGGCTGCAGCTCAATGATGAGAGAACAATGAGCGAGAAACACCTGACAGGTTCCCGACTCTCCAGCGAAGCGTTCCGGGGGAGGTAAGCGGGGTTCTCAGGAAACCGGGGTGGCTGGGGAGGCCGCGCTGCTAACAGCCGGGTTACTGAGGGGCTGGGAGGATACCGTCGTGGTATGCTGCCTGACAGACAACCTGCGGAATTGCTCCAGCAATGTGTTCAACACTCGGTCATGGCATTCGGCCAAGGTCTGGAACCCTTCCATAAGACCATGAAGCAACTCCTCGTTTCTTCCTATGGTGTCTCCTTGGGAGGAGACAGCGTTGCGGAGCTGGTCCGAGTCTGCTGGGGCCGTCATGGCCAGTTTGTACTATCACGGCTCAGGAGAAGACCCAGATGCAGACAGTTTCGAAGTAACAAAAGTTTATTACAAAAACAAGGGGGCAGGCAAATGACAGGTCAAGGGCAGGCAGAGGTCAGTAATCCAGAACAGAGTCCAAAAGGTACAGAACGGCAGGCAGGCTCAGGGTCAGGGCAGGCAGAATGGTCAAAACTGGGAAAACAGGAACTAGAGAAAAACAGGAGTATGGGAAAACCACTGGTACGCTTGACAAGACGAACTGGCAACAGACAAACAGGGAGCGCAGGTATAAATACCCTGGGAATAATGGGGAAGATGGGCGACACCTGGAGGGGGGTGGAGACAAGCACAAAGACCGTTGAAACAGATCAGGATGTGACATGTTCAACATTTACTGGTTAACATTTATGGTTTTATTGTAATGTAATGATTGTTTGGAGAGCCAAGGACATTACTGGCAAACACTAGTGTAGAAATACAATGCTTCTGAAGGATTGCTGTTGTTTTTTATGCCTAGTTATTACCTATAGTCTAAACCTTGCATGACCGTAAACTGCTTGTAATAAAAACACAAACTGATCAAAGTTGTAAGGATCAGCAAACATTTGACATATACAAATTTGGTGTGATGCGTGTGATAGAAGGAGTCAGGCGCAGGAGAGTAATACGCATCCAAAAAGTTTATTCCATTGATAAACAGTTGCGCAAGCATGCGACAACAAAACTCAGGCACAGGGGAAATATTTACCCTGGCAACAACAAGGTAAGGGTAGCTCAACCGAGCTACACACAGCTCACTACAAACAATCACCCACACAGACAAGGAAGCAGAGGGAACACTTATACAATGACTAATTGGGGATAAGGACCAGGTGTGTGTGATTAATAGACAAGACAAGTGGAGTGATGATAAATGGATTGGCAGCAGCTAGTAAGCCAGTGACGACAAACGCCGAAACCTGCCCAAACAAGGAGGGGAGGCAGCCTCGGCGGAAGTCGTGACATTTGGCTTTGATTGACACTTGATATTTAACAATCAAGTGGATAACGCTTAACATTAAGTTGCTCTTATACCTGTGTAGTAACCCTGTAATTACTACAGTAACAACAGTGTTATTACATAGTATTTGTAAAATAATCATTCAATTGCAAAAAAGGACAGTTCAGAGATCAACACATTAAATGTAATGTCATCAAGCTCATGGCAAGCTATTCTACGACACATGAACGAATTTACAGTAACCCTGAAAAGAGTGAACCCCAAAATAGTCAATGGGAGATTTTAAGAGATCCAGAGGCCACAGTGGTGGATCGTCTTTCCAAATTATGTATTTTCCACAGGGCCTTATGGTAATGGAGATTACCTCATCATGCACAATACCACAACAGTATCCTACAACGTGACATTCTCTTTGGACTTAAGCAGCTGTTTCTACTCAGCTATGTCTCTAAGCAAGCCAACCAGAGAGGAAACAGAGGATGGAACTGGGCCACAGAGTAGCACTGAGCCACACAGAAAATGGCGGGGTGGTGACATGAGCTGGTGAGGCGTAAGTGAAAGCAGATGAGAGCAGAGCACACGCTGGCACTGAAGCACAGAGTTATGGAGACGCGCCCCTCTGACGCTTGAACTGTCACTCACGCCAGGATATTGGGAAAGGGGAATGTGTGTGTGTATGTATGTATGTGTGTGTGTGTGTGTGTGTTTGTGCGTGTGTGCGTTCAGTGTTTAGGTGGGGATCCCATTTTAATATCGTCAGAGAGCAACTGAAACGTGAGTAGAGGGCAAGTCATTCTCATAAAGTGTATAACAGAACTGATGGATGTTTTCCAGTTTATCTCAAGGGTCTTTTAAACATTGCACATACTTTCTACTGCATGCTATCAAATATTCTTACAGGCTTCATAGCTTAAATTTCAATAATTAGAACTATAGGGTACATTGGGGATTTTAACTACTAAATATTACATTATGACATCCTCCCTCCCTCACCCCTCCTCAGATCATGAATGCACACCCGGCAAATTGCCTTTGTCCCGGTCTGCGTTACTGGCAGGCATTGGGAAAACCGGGCAGCGTAATTATTATACCATTTACCCCGTAGAGCTGGCCCTGGGGAAGTCAACCAACCAATACAGGTTACTCAAAAATTCTGCACACATTGTAGTCGTTGCATCTGCACATGGTAGTAAAATATGTATCTTATTTGTCCACTGTGTCCACATTGTGACCAGATTTCCTGGACCCTCCATATATGCAAATTATTTGATAGATATTCTTTCAAAATAATATTTATTTATTTATTTATTTTAAGACACATATCAATGCCATAAGTCAATGGCGTCACCTGTCAATTGATGATTTAAATGGTTTCACTGTCCAGATCCAGCTAAAGTTGTAAGGCTGCGTGTAGACAGAAAGCACAATTCTGATATTTTTTCCACTAATTGGTCTTTTGGCCAATCACATCAGATCTTTTTACATCACATCTTTTTCAAAGCTGATCTGATTGTTCAAAAGAGCAATTAGTGAAAAAAAATATCAGATTTGGGTCTAAATAGACATTTGGAAGTCAAAATTCAGTGTACTTGTCACACCCTGATCTCTTTCACCTGTCTTTGTGATTGTCTCCACCCCCCTCCAGGTGTCGCCCATCTTCCCAATTATTCCCAGTGTATTTATACCTGTGTTCTCTGTTTGTCTGTTGCCAGTTCGTTTTGTTTCGTCAAGCCTACCAGTGGTTTTCCCCTTGCGCCTGGCTTTCGAAAGTCCCAGTTTTCCTGGTTTTCACCATTCCGCCTGCCCTGACCCTGCCTGCTGTTTTGTACCTTGTCACACTAACCTGGATTATTGACCTCTGCCTGCCCTGACCCTGAGACTGCCTGCCGTTCTGTACCCTTTGGACTCTGATCTGGATTACTGACCTCTGCCTGCCCCCTGTTTTTGTAATAAACTTTTGTTACTTCGACACTGTCTGCATCTGGGTCTTCTCCTGAAACGTGATAGTACTTGTCTTTAACTGCCCTTTCCTGAAAGTCAGACTCTTCCCACACTCCAACAGATTTTTCTCAGCTTCAGAAGCATCTGCATTCATCAACTTTTGTGTGGTTATCTTTAAATATATTCTCCAGACTTGCCCAGAGGAATTGTTGATATGTTGTCAATTTTGTATTCTAGATAATATGTCCTTTCGAAAAATGCACAGAAATTGCATTTTGCTTACGTCTTTAGTATTTTACAGATATAAAGATGAAAAAAAGTATTTATCCACAATCCGGTCAATGTGGACAAGATCAGGACAAAGGACGCATGCTAGAACCAGTTATAATTGGGGCTAGAGAGAGAGAGAGAGCACTGAGTTATGGAGATGGTACATGTGGTTGCTCCCTCTCTCTACATGAGGCCATGTAGGCTTGTTGTCAAGATGGGTCTTCTTTGGTGCGCTAAAACTACTACAGCTGTGAAACAGCAGCGTTGAACTCTTACCCAGTCTTATGAATCACAGAGAGGAAGGAATGTTTGAAAGCCAGTGGATAGGAGCAGTGTGACTAATGTGCATTCCTTGCTGAGCAGCCTTTATGTCGATATAGGACTCGTTTTACTGTGGATATAGATACGTTTGTACCTGTTTCCTCCAGCATCTTCGCAAGGTCCTTTGCTGTTGTTCTGGGATTGATTTGTACTTTTCACATCAAAGTACGTTCATCTCTAGGAGACAGAACGCGTCTCCTTCCTGAGTGGTATAATGGCTGTGTGGTCCCATGGTGTTTATACTTGCGTACTATTGTTTGTACAGATGAACGTGGTACCTTCAGGCGATTGGAAATTGAACCAAGGATGAAACAGACTTGTGGAGGTCTACACATTTTTTCTGAGGTCTTGGCTGATTTCTTTTGATTTTCCCATGATGTCAAGAAAAGAGGCACTGAGTTTGAAGGTAGGCCTTGAAATACATCCACAGGTACACCTCCAATTGACTCAAATGATGTCAATTAGCCTATCAGAAGCTTCTAAAGCCATGACATAATTTTCTGGAATTTTCCAAGCTGTTTAAAGGCACAGTCAACTTAGTGTATGTAAACCTCTGACCCACTGGAATTGTGATACAGTGAATTAAAAGTGAAATAATCTGTCTGTAAACAATTGTTTGAAAAATTACTTGTGTCATGCATATGTCCTAACCGACTTGCCAAAACTATAGTTTGTTAACAAGAAATTTGTGGAGTGGTTGAAAAAACGTATTTTAATGACTCCAACCTAAGTGTATGTAAACTTCCGACTTCAACTGTATGTGGGAGAGCTTCACTAAATAGGCATGGCCTATGTATATTTAGTTACAGCTGGTACCACTCTGTGCCAGACAGTAAAATCTTGAGACCATCCACCTTTTAACCCTGAGATAGTCCTCTCTTTCCTTATATAGAGAAGTGTCCTTTATGGACACATTATGGATGATGTGTTTGTGATTTCTCCTTGCATTTGGCCTGAGGAAACAAATGCACAAACATACACATTCTCAGTAAGTTTGTGAAGTGTCATCACATGGCTCACTTCAACAGAATTTACTTTGAGTTAATGGGATACAAAGGTAAACTCATTACTCTTTCCTAGGCTTGATATTTCGCCAAGTCTAAACAGCAAATCAGAAGACAGATGATGGAGGATTCCTGAAGGAAGCAGCTGGCCCTGTTAAGGAAATGCCAGCTTCTACAGAACATGCATGGCTTGTGTGAGAACACAACACTAGCGTGGTAGGCCAGCGGCTGCTGTGGAGAGTTTGTAGGAACTCTTTAGGAAGGCCATCTCTCTCCAGACCAGCCAAGGTCACTGAACATCAACAGCTCCACTCTCATAATTCACCATGGTCTGGAGGGGCATCAAAACCCCTACGCTCATTTTGGTTATGAAAATGGACTTAAATGAATTGATGGTCAAGTTGATTATAGACTTTAGTCATCTGGAAGGAATTATAAATATGAATCATGACTACCAATGTGTCAAGCTCAACAAGGCAAGAGCATCTGATGACCAAAATTATCTTAATTTGTTTTCTAAACTACTTATTAAAATAATATCAAATATATCTGACCTTCTTACACAGATCCATCTGGCTTAGCACCACAGATATTTTAGCAACGCCTCAATTGCCCTTTAAACTTGGAAAATAATAGTAGCCAGGTAGGTCATTTTACAATACACACGTTAGGGATTGTGAATGGTTACATTTTGAGAGGGATGTGGGAATATTATATTGCCCTTTCATTTTTATTTTACCAGGTAAGTTGACTGAGAACATATTCTCATTTACAGCAACGTTCTGGGGAATAGTTACAGGGGAGAGGAGGGGGGATGAATGAGCCAATTGGAAGCCCTACATTTGGATTTCCCAGCAAGAGTGCCATAATGTGTTATTGTGGGGATTGAGGCACTTAAATTAAAGTGTTTAATGAGCATAGTAATTCCATATGAAAACTATAATTGCACTCAGGATTACATTAACTCAGCATGAAATTACTGCTTGGTGCCGTAGATATAGGGACTAGGGCAAGAGTTTTTCCTGCTCAGGTCACATGGTCAGGAAACAACTCCTGGCCCTATAGTGCAGGTGCACCATGTCATTGGCTGTACTGTTAGAACAGATGACTCGTCATAGCTATTTCCATGGTTAGGCCTCACATTCCCTGAACCAAACCAGTGAAGCCAACACGGAGACAGATTCAAATCAGAGAAGCTGGCTGGGCTGCTGTGATATAACAGATTCTGATTGACTGTGGCTGATGGTGAGGTTGGCAACAGCCCTGAGAAGCAAAGGAAGGAATTTCCTGTTTCAAAATTAAAATAAATAAATTGTGGATTAACTTCTCATGAGTGTTTACAAGAGCTCATTCTACCTTCTCTCTCTCACACACCCTCTCTCGCGCTCTCTCTAGAAGAACATGGTGTCAATGCTAATGGTGTGCGTGTGTGACTTGAGTAGTGCCTGCAGCTGTTTCTAATGCCATGCTATTATTACCTCATTACATGTAAGAATTCAAATGTGAATGTACTGTGTAGTATACCGTATGTCCAATGAAACACACACAATATGTCAGAAACTCACTGAGGAGTGTAGTAAGTAAGGGTGAGTTGGAGTTGTGTTATCACCTTCTTAACATCCCAGACCATGATTTATTATTTATAATTGAAGGGAGGGAAGGGCCTAAATTAAGTGCATTTGTGGCATTTACATGGAAGCCAGAGCAAATTCTGCATGCTACAGTATACACTTATCTATTTATGGGCTGTTCTCACAATCTCAAGGAGGCAGCATGGAAGCAATGGCAACAGGAAATCAACCATAATCATTCCAAGTGTAGTTTGTAGTTAAAAAGTCTTAACAAGGAACGTTAGGCTGCTGATCTGAAGAATGTCATTTAAAAAGAGCAAATAGCAGGTTCCAGATTCAAATTGGCTGATACTACCATGGTCCTCTGTAGCTCAGCTGGTAGAGCACGGCGCTTGTAACGCCAAGGTAGTGGGTTTGATCCCCGGGACCACCCATACACAAAAAAAAATTATGCACGCATGACTGTAAGTCGCTTTGGATAAAAGCGTCTGCTAAATGGCATATTATTATTATTTCTAGCTTCAAACATTAGTATTAGGGCAAATTCTGTTATTGGTCTCCACCGTCCCCTTACTGGTTTCTTAGTCACAAAATGAAACACAGGGATGAATGAAGCTCAGATACGCATCCAAACTGCATGGAATAATTTCCAAAACTAGGGTATTTTGAACATTTTATATGGAGACAATTGTGAGCCAAGTCACTAATCTCTGTTCTTCTGAGAGTTTTTTCGTATAAATAAACAGACGGTAGACTAGCAGGAGACTGCTAGGTGATTTGCTACTCCTGTTCACAATCGTGAAAATTGTTTAGAGTTTTGAAAAATAAACCTTTTACATTTGAACACGCTACATTCTGTCAATACAGTTTCGGGATATACAGTGGCTTGTGAAAGTATTCACCCCCCTTGGCATTTTTCCTATTTTGTTGCCTTACAACCTGGAATTTCTATCATTTGATTTACACAACATGCCTACCACTTTGAAGATGCAAAATATTTTTTATTGTGAAACAAACAAGAAATAAGACATAAAAACAGAAAACTTGAGCGTGCATAACTATTCACCCCCCCCCCCCCTCCAAAGTCAATACTTTGTAGAGCCACCTTTTGCAGCAATTACAGCTGCAAGTCTCTTGGGGTATGTCTCTATAAGCTTGGCACATCTAGCCACAGGGATTTTTGCCCATTCTTCAAGGCAACACTGCTCCAGCTCCTTCAAGTTGGATGGGTTCCGCTGGTGTACAGCAATCTTTAAGTCATACCACAGATTCTCAATTGGATTGAGGTCTGGGCTTTGACTAGGCCATTCCAAGACATTTAAAAGTTTCCCCTTAAACCACTCGAGTGTTGCTTTAGCAGTATGCTTAGGGTCATTGTCCTGCTGGAAGGTGAACCTCCGTCCCAGTCTCAAAAATCTGGAAGACTGAAACAGGTTTCCCTCAAGAATTTCCCTGTATTTAGCACCATCCATCATTCCTTCAATTCTGACCAGTTTCCCAGTCCCTGCCGATGAAAAACATCCCCACAGCATGATGCTACCACCACCATGGATGGTGTTCTCGGGGTGATGAGAGGTGTTGGGTTTGCGCCAGACATAGCGTTTTCCTTGATGGCCAAAAAGCTCAATTTTAGTCTCGTCTGACCAGAGTACCTTCTTCCATATGTTTGGGGAGTCTCCCACTGTAACGATCCCGGCAGTCTGAGTCGGGTCCTGTCTGTGGACTAGTTTTTCTGCTCGTGATCTCCAGTTTCCCGAGGGTTCTGGAACGCTCCGGGGAGCTCTCTTGATTTCCGCACCTGCATCCCATCAGCAATCTGCACACCTGGTCCTGATCATCACCCTTCTTAGGCTCTGGCCTAACATCCATTCCCTGCCGGATCGTTAGCCATGAACAGTAGGTTTACCAGAGTATCAGTCTTAGAGCTTCTAGCGTTAGTTTTGTTGTTTTTGCACCTTGTTGGTTTGTTGTTTACTTACCTCCGTTTTGTTCCATCTGCAGTCACTCGTCCGAACCTTCATCCAACCTCTGCCTGGTGGTCGGCGGGTGCCGAGCCATGATGGGATCAACCACTGCACCCCCAACAACTAATCAACGCCGCCCGCTCTGTTCCCTGGATTATTCAGCATCACTCTTGAATTTGTAAATAAACACTCACCTTCGTTTCAACTTACCTTGTCCTGGTCTGCTTCTGGGTTCTGGCTTTGTAACTCGTGACAGAACGATCCGGCCAGTAATGAACCCAGCGGACCTGGACTCTGTTCGCCATGCCATTACCCATCAGGAGAAGATGTTGGGCCATCATAGCACGGTACTACAGGAGATCGCGTTGTCAGTTCGGAACATTTCTACCGGTCTGACGGAGGTCCAGAACCAACGCAAGTTTCCGGTGGAGGATCCACTACCGGTTTCACCCATCTCGCCTGCCGCTTCTGGAGCTGTGTCCTTCCGTGAGCCCAAGGTTCCGACGCCGGATAAATATGAGGGGGAGCTGGGAAGATGCCGTTCCTTCCTTATGCAGTGTGGATTAGTGTTCGATCTACAGCCCTACTCTTATGCCACAGACAAGGCTAGGATAGCCTTTGTGATTGAGTTGCTGCGTGGTCGAGCGCTGGAGTGGGCTTCAGCCGTTTGGGAACGACAGGATCCCTGCATGGCTTCATACCAGGGGTTCACGGCCGAGATGAGGAAGCTCTTCGACCATTCCGTCCGAGGGAGGGACGCAGCTAGGCGCCTGTTTTCGCTTCGCCAAGGAACTTCGCAGCGTGGCCGACTTCGTGATCGAGTTCAAGACGTTGGCTGTGGAGAGTGGGTGGAATGAGGAGTCTCTGCAAGCGGCCTTTTACCAGGGTCTGTCGGAGCAGCTCAAGGATGAGTTGATCTCCTATCCGGAGCCTAGTGACCTGGACAGCTTGGTAGCCTTGTCTATTCGGGTGGATAATCGAGTCCGAGAGCGAAGGAGGGAGAAGCAATGGGTTCCGTCCAACCGATCAGCTTCTCAGGTTCCAGTCGGGTCGGGGATTGGATCAGAATACGTCGATCATCGGCCACCACACAGGATTAGTGGAGAGGTTCTGTCTCCCGATTCTGAACCCATGCAAGTGGGGGCGGCACGGGTTAACCAAGGAGGAGCGCCAACACAGACGTAGGACTAACTGTTGCCTCTACTGTGGTGGTTCGGGACATTACCTCGCCACTGGTTCCCCG